>NW_026947499.1:15121077-16321077 GCF_034190915.1 Cavia porcellus
CTGAGTCAAAGAAACATTCTGTATTGGAATTAAGGGCTTCAGGTCACAAGGGCAGCCATTTTAGCTGGCATTGATGTTGGCAGCCATTTGATGTTGAATAAATTTTTCTTAGTGTTTGGGAATAATAGGGTGATAGAAGTTATGTAAAGATGCCATCATATTAGTCAGATTATAAGTGTATTGTACGTACACATATGTACCCGTGCCATACTTCTAAAACACACAGAACAGCACTATACAGTAGATACATAATGACAACTGTATATGTAATTTTGAGTTTTATAGTAGTTATAATATAAATATTAAAAAGTCAAATTAATTCTAATAATGTTCTTCTTAGCTCAGTATATCCAAAATGAAGTATTTTGACATGTTACAAATATAAAAGTATTAATGCAATAGTTTACATTCTTTTCCCCTCAGGAATTGTCACTGAAACCCAGTATGTATTTTATACTTAATCTCAACAACCATATTTCAAGTGTTCAATGGCCAGTTTTAACTACTGGGTACTACATTGGACAGTATAAAATATAGAACAATGACTTCCAAATATTTTTGACTTGTGTAAGAAATGTATATTTAATCACAGCTCAGCATACATGCACATGGACACACATAATTATAAAGCACAAGTTTCATGAAGCAATACATATACTCCTTGTTTGATAACCTACCTGTTTAAGAACTGTTCAGATTTATGACCTGTGGCTCAGACTCACAACCTGTCTTTTTTTTTTTTTTTTTTGGTACAGTTCTGTACATCTTGCTTACAGCACCTCAATACCGTTCTTTTGGAACCATGCATGTTTATACAATACTATAATTTTTGCTGATTATACTGTATAGCACTGTAGATTTGTGTTCTGTTACACATTACAATACCGCACATAAAATTATGAAGATAAAAGTAAACTCATCAAGTTGGAGTTTCCTTTGGCCATTTCATTGTTGTGAAATCTTTTTTTTTCTTTTTTTTTAAATTTTATTTAAGGAGAAAAAAAAAGCAGAGAAAGGGTACAAGTTATACAGATTTACAGAAAAAAAATAAACAGTAGGAAATCACTAGTTAATGGATTACATATTGTCATCTTAGAAATAATTGTTCGAGTCACAAAATTAAAGTTTGTAAAGTGGAAATTCATTGTTGTGAGATCTTGTAATGTACATGCTGTATACAATTCCTCATTTAGTGATTAATGCAGTTAACAACCTAGTCCCAGGAACATAACTCAGTTGTTAAATGAGCAATGCCTACAGTCAATCATGTTATGAATCAAGTACTCTGATACTGTCTATTCAGTTCTGTTTTATTTGAAAAAAAAATGCAGGTTTTGGTTCATTAAGTTGATTTAATGACCGTGCAGGGTGGAGGCCTAGAGATCAAAAACCATTGTTGTGGAGAACTTTGTGAGGTTATATCGCTAATGTATTAAATGGGTAGTTTGAAAAGTTAATGCTTAGAGCAAAAATCTTAAAAATTACCTTAAATTCCACTGGCCCTTTACAAGGTCAAAAAGGCATGAATAACTTATTTTGTTTTTCTTTGCATTTTGATTATAACCTTGCTTTCCCTAAGGCTTTGGGGCCAAATTCTAGTATGATTGGTATTAAGAATGATAGGGTAGATTTTTTTCTTTCTCATAAATTCAAATAAGTTAATGTGTGTGTTGCTAAAACACTGGCTATAGAATGTTTAATTTATATTGTATATGTATTTTATTAATATATGCGTAAAAACCTTCCAAGATTTATGAGACAGCCTTGGGATGAAGGCCATGCACCACCTTGACCTTGTATACCATGTAAAAATGTTGCTTGTTGTCTTTGAAAAGGTCTTGTTTCAAGCTAACACTAAAAGTAATTGATATTGTGCATTTATAATATGACCAGGAAGGAAAAACCTCTCCTCTGCTGTCTTAGGTTTAGAGATGGCTGGACTAGGAAATTGTGTACCAGTGTGACAAGAGGTGATAAGTGTGTGGGGCAGTGAGGGGATGAAGGGAAGAGGTTTGGGCTCTTGGGGTTGGTAAGCAGAGGGAAGGCAAATGTAAGGGAAGCTAATGGGAGACAGGGGTTGTTTTCATAAGGTTTGTCTGTGCATTGTCTGCTTAATGTCTCCAACAATAATGTTCAGTTTTCTCCTTGCATGAAGAGGGACGAGGGAAGACATTTACAAAGGGAAATCTGTGTCCCACTTTTAGACAGGGAGAGAGCCACTGCCATTTCTGAATGTGTTGCTTCTTATTGCTGCTAGCTCCAAAAAAATCCTCATGCCATAATGCCTTATTTTGAGTGGTATATTCTGATCCCTATTAATATACAAAGGAATGCGTTGCTATTCTTGCAATGTTAGGTATTTAAGTCAATCTTGAGAAGCCAACTGGGGTTAAAAAAAGTACTTCTGAAGAAGTAAATTAAGCGTCTGGAACTTTTGGGGACCTATATTTGGAGCCTGTTTATTCTTTGAAAGCAGTATTTAAAAAGCCAGTGACAAGCCTGAAGCCAAAAGTTGACTGCAATGGTGGAGATAGTAGTGGAGATGTCTATGGACTACCTGAAGAAAAGAGAGGAGAAAGATGCTGTAGGAACAGGTTAGGATCGCCCGACCTGGCTACATGGCTTCCTTGGAAGCAGCCCAGGGACTCTGATGAGAGGGTGGGGCTGAGGCTCCCATTGCTTCCAGAAGGTGCCACTTCTCTCCTATTCACAGTCCACTGGGTTGGAGGTTAACACGTGATCATAGCTTGGCCAATCAGAATATTTGTTTCTTGAAAGTATGCATAAGGAGAAATAGAAGCCAACCACATTAAATGCTGGAGATTTAAGGACAAACGTGCACGAGGGCCAGGGTTGGTATCATGTCAGGCAAAGGCTCAAGTAGATTTAATAGATGGGGAAGCAGAAAGGGTAAAGTTTGCAGTGGAGGGGATTTATAGAGCAATTTAGGAGGAGAAAAATGTGGAGAGGAGAGTGGTAGAGACCAATGACTTTTTAAGGGTTTTCAAAAGGAGATGATTTTGTCCCCAGTGGGGAATTTGCTGAGCTCTTCCTGTTACAAGTGGGTAAGGGGGATGCTACTATCATCTAGCAGGAATGCTCTTAAACATCTGTCTTGGTTACTTTATGTGCATCGCTGAGACAAAGTACCTGATGCCCAAGTTGGGAAAGGAAAGGTTTATTTCTTACAGTTTTTGGAGGTTTCAGTCCACACTCAGTTGGCTCCAAGAAAGGTAGGCATGGCTGGATCGCAGTTCATGGCAGCCGCCGACAGCAAGCTCGAACCAGCAAAGAGAAAGACACACCTTCTTCCTGCCATTACATCACATCCTGACTCCACCCCTATGTGGGTGGAGCACTGACACCATCAATCCAAGCACTATACAATGAACCATCACAAATGAACAATGCAAACTCTTGAGGCCTGGGGGACACAAACATAAACCACAACAAACATCCTACCATGTACAGAACAGTTCCTACAACAAAGAATTGTCTAGCTCACATGAATAATAGTGAACAATGAGAGGAGTGGACAGATTATGATTATGTCTGTTAAACAAAGTTCTCAGAGACAGTGCAAAATGTACATTGCGACAGAAATGCAGTGGAGACAGGATGACCTGCAAGATAACACTGACATTGGCCAGGAGGAAGAACATGGTGAGGGTCTGAGAAACTTTTCAGAAGTGGAAAGATTTGACTGAGACTGGACTTAAGGATAGGGAAAAGAGCAAGCAAGAATAAAGATGAGATCTCTGGTGGGGATTCAGAGGTTGGTGACTCTGGAAAGTCATATAGCAAAATTAAAAATGTAATTTGAAAACTGTACACAATGCAGTATGCCTTTTGAAAAGTTCTAGTATTTTGGAGAAAAGTTCTCTAGTTCTTGGTCTCTAGAAGTGAGCAAACTTTATTTGTGTCACAAAAGTGTTTATTAACCTTGGATCATATTATCATGCACCTTTCCTGTTCTCATTCTCTATTCCTTTCTTTCTTTTTTCTTCCCTTCATTCCTTTTTCCCTTCCCTTCCTTACCCTTCTCTCTCAGTGGCGGTTATTGAACTCACGGCCTTGTACATACCAGGCAAGTACGCTAACACTAAGCTACACCCTAATTCTTGTTCACTTTTTTCCCTCACAGTATGCTACACACATCTTTCAAACCAATTCATGTATATTACAGCCTTTGTATTAATAGCAACATAGTATTCCATACTGAATATATTAAGATTTATTCAGTCAGCTATTGATAGAAATTTGTGACATCTCTACTTTTTTTCTGGCAAAGCAAGGAATGACTTTGAATATTTTTGGATTTTTGTGCTAGTGAATTTATACGGTAAAGTTTTCAGAGTAGCATTGCTGGGTCAAAGGTTAAGCACATTTAAAATTTTGATAAGTTCTTCTAAATTGCCAAGTGGCCAGATTTGTTAGGAAAGGGTAATGAGTTCTGATTTTGGTCAAATGAGATCAAGGTGCTGAAGGCCTGTGGTCACTATCGATGCCCCCAGATCAATTAGTAACACAGTTTGGGATTCTGAATAGAAGCAACACCTGGTGATGTGCTAGAATCAGAGGTATGAAAACCCTAAGCCTCATCATGTTTTAAGAAAATAAATTATAATAAATTATAAAATAAATAAATAAATAATACTGTAACTACAAATAAAAATATTAGACACATTAATAAGGTTTTCAATGTCCTGTGAGAGTGCAAATACACCACATAAAAATGTAGTTCCATCTTAAGTTTACCATAAAACTAATACATTAGCTATAATAAATATTAACTACACATTAAACAGTTTTTTCTTACCTCCTGAAATTTAGAAATGCTTCTGGAGAATGACTTAGATTCTCCAGATCTCGTTAAAACATTTACATGTCAGTGTCTTTCAGCTAATGCCCCATAGGATCACGCTGACAATTGAACAAGTTAGATCACTCATTGTAGCAAAGGAGGACAGGGGCCAGGAGAAGCCTTGCACCACAGCTATCACTCGGTAGATGTAAAAGTTGTTATCTTATGAGTGAACATTGAATGAATCCAAGAGGGTGATCATCTTTTTTTCATTTTTTTGTGCTTCACTTATATCTATATCTTAGGGCTTTTAACAGGCCTTGGCAGGGCTGGGGATGTAGCTCAGTGGCAGAGCATTTGCCTAGCATGTGCAAGACCCTAGGTTCAGTTCCCAGCAGTACAGACACAAAAACAAACACGTGAACAAAAAACAGTGCTTGGCATACAGAAGTGCTCAATAAATTATTGCATAATGGATTCTACTGGCTAATTTTATGTATTACCTTGATGGCCACAGAATATCCAGAAAACTGTTTAGACATTATTTCTGGGTGTGTCTGGTGAGATGTTTTGAATTGGTGGGGCCAGAAAAGCACATTGCCCTCTCCAGTGTGAGTGGAGAAGTCTAAATCCATTTAGACCAAACAAGTAAAGATTGAATCAACTATGCTTGGTGGCTTGGCCTGGAACAATAGATCTTTTCTTGCCTGTGGTCCTCCTGATTCTTAGGCCTTCCAGCCCAGACTGGAATCTGCACTGTTACCTCTTCAGCTCTCCTGCTTTTAAACTAAATTACCATGTGCATCTCCATCCAGCACATGACAGGCTATAGACTACTTAGCTTCCATAGTCACAAAAGCCATTGCCTGTAATCTCTTCCTACTTACATATATTTCTGTCTATCTGTCTGTCTGTCTGTCTGTAGAAATACAGACATATATGTGTGGTAGTAGTTTTGTTTCCCTGGGGAATCTAATACATGAGCTAGTAATCCCATTCTTTTTTTTTTTGTCTTTTTCATTTTTATCAGTACCGGGGATCGAACTCACGACCGCCTGCTTGCAAGGCAGGTACTTATGCTGCTGAGCTAAACCCCAGCCCCATTAACTCCATTCTTTTCCATTCATTTCATTCTGTCCAAGAAATCATTCCAATGGCTTCAGTCATCCCAAATAATCAAAGGTGTTCACTGCGTATATAATTGGCGGTAAAGGTTTAGGCATGTGAAATAAGCTGAAAACCATTGAAAATACAAGATTTGGTCTGAATTTTTACTTTACGTACCTTTTTATCTTATCAGAAGCTCTGCACAGTCTCAGATCAAATAAAAGTTCTCAAGAAACCAGTGAAGGCCGTCAGAGCCCGGCACACTTCATTGGAAAGCCATAAATGCAATTACTAGATCATTAAGGACTGTAAAACAGAAGCTTTGAGGCAACATGCGCAGAATTGCCTCGTTGAGCACGAACAGGGTCCTGCACATGCCAGCGCTTCCCTGCTGGAAGCCACCTAGGAAAAGACAAAGGATTGTGAATTGAAATGGCTTACTGGCAGTCCTCTAGAGAGACACAGGTTCCACTTACAATTCCAGTTGTCTTCTTGTGCCATATGTTAATTTGAACTCTTTGGGCTTCAGCATCCTCACCTGTAAACCAGGGCACTGAGGACTTATTGCATTCATTACTTGATTCTTTTTTTTTTTTAATCGGTACCAGAGATCGAACTCAGGACTGCCTGCTTGCAAGGCAGGCGCTTATGCCGCTGAGCTAAATCTCCAGCCCCATTATTTGATTCTTTATCTTTTGTTACCCACAGACTGCAGTAACTTAACACCAGAACTTGTTTGTGTCCCAATTCCGTAGACTACAGTTCTGAGAACAAAGTTGATTTTTTTCTGTGGTTCCCAAAAGAAGGATCAGTTCTCCTCTGGGAGTGTAGATGGTCATCCTGATTTTGGGTTTTCATATCCTCTTTCTTCTATGTGTCTGTGTCCCTCTTTCTCTTACTTATAAGGACACCAAGTCGTAGTGGATTGGCTTACTGGCAATTCTGGCTTACTGGGGGGTCACTCTGATGACTTCAACTCAATTTGGTTATCTCTGTGAAAACCTTATCTCAAATAATGTCACGTTCTGAGGCTCTAAGGATTAGGATTTCATCATGTAAATATTGAGAGGGACACAGTTCAGCCCATAAAATCTCTGCGGTCTCTGTAATTTCTCTCATAAAAGGTGCAGTGTACTCCCTGTCTTTTGCAATTTCATTGGCCTTATGTTTGTCCACTGTGATATTATGAAGACAGAGATGACCCAAGCTGAGCTTGAACATCTTCTTGTGTATTTCTATTTTTGCTCTTGTTCCCCTGCAATTCCCCAGTGAAAATACTCAGAGGGCAGGAGGCCTGTGTGCTGGAGCCAAGGTGCATCTTGTCAGAAATCAGCCTAGATCAGCTAACAGCCAGCCAACCCTGAACTGTAGGTGAGTGCAGCCAGGATCAACAGAGCTGCCTGAGTAACCCACAGTTAACCACAGACAACAGAGTGAGACAGCAAGACCAGATGAACGCAGCCCAAGTCAGCAGAATCCATGTAATTTTCTCTTACTCTGTGCCCTAAGTTTTTTGTGGCTGCTTGTTATGCAGCAGTTTTGGAAGAAGATATCACTGATACAAGATTAGTAATACTCACTCAAAGACCCATGAGAGAAAGCACAGCACTTTTAATAATCCTTCAATGAATTATTGTCATGGTATTACGGTATTTCACAAACTCTTGTGTTCTGTGTGAAAGTAAGGAGCCACTCGTACATATAATGTGCTGTGTAATAATGGTAATAAAAGGGTTGGAACTGATACAAGTAACAAATTGGGTGCTGGCCATTATGCATAAATAAAAACCTACCCTCATGTACAATAAGCATTTATAATATTATGTAACATCTGCTCTGTGCAGATTCTTAAGAACCACTTATGAGAAAAATGAAACTCAGAGAATCATAGTGACTATTTTCAGGTCGGAGAGGTTATAAGTGGCAAAGACTTTACCAGAATATGACATATTCATAGTTTGCCTAATACAGAAAACATGATATTTTCATATTTCTCCCTCAGGAAGCTATTGACATTTTTAAAAAGTGAATGAACCAAGATGATTACCTCATCTCTGGCATCTTTCTTCTGATTTGTAGTTTGAAAAGGGGAAAAATAGGAAATTGGGCATCCATCCATCCAACAAATACTGATTAAGGACCTACTGTGCAGTAGGTAGTGTGCTAGACACTCTTTTATTTATAATTCTGTTTGCTTTGTTTCTCTTGTGTTCCCATACTTTTTTCTCAACCCTGATTCCTCTTTTTTTTTTTTTTTTTTTTTTGTACTGGGGATTGAACTCAGGACCTCGTGCTTGCCAGACAGGTGCTTATACCGCTGAGCTAAATCCCTGGCCCCACCCTGATTCCTCTTTAATTCCCCTCTGAAGTATTAAGGAGAGCTAAAATCCCTCACAAGCCATGCTAAATCTGTGCAAGGGTATGCTGATAGTGTTATACATGTAAAATGGTAACTGTTGTACTGCTTTGTGTTTTTGAAAGGTCATGTAGTAAGTACAGTGGTTGAGAGCATGCTGATAGGTCTAATCCCACCACAATTTGCCAGGTGCTCAGTTCAGAAGCTAAATATTGCATATTCCCGAAGTCCAAAGTTATTTCCAGCCATTGTCTGTTCATTCATCCGTTTCATTTGGTTTCTTTGTATCATCTGTTATGCATCAGGCTCTGTATGAATACATGGACAGAAGCCACCTGTTCTGGCCTCATTTACAAAGATGGTAACACACAATGATGTAGTGCTTATTATATGCCAATACAACTTCAAATGTTTTACAAATACTAATTCACTTACTTTTAATGACAATTCTGTGAGGTATATACTGTTACTTCCTTTAACAGAGGAGGAAACTGAGATATGTGCAGGTCTTGTGCATATATATATATATATATAGTGCATATATATAGTGCATATGCATATATATATATGTGAGTGACAGAACTAGAGTTTGAATACTGGCATCCGGATCCAGGGTCTGTCTTCCATGCTGCCTTTCCAGACTCTCTTTTGGCATCACTTCCGGAAGCCTCACTCTCTGAGTGACTGTTGGGTGAGTCTGCACTGTCTCTGGAGTGTGCCAGGTGATGACACTAATGGGGAGGGAAAAGAGGTGCTATCTTTGTGATAAAACCACTACATAGCCCATCCTGGAATTTGAATACAGACCCTCCTCTGTTCCTGGGCTTATTTGCAAATTATATAATCTTTACAATTTCATCTTTCTTCTGAAGCTAACCCATCGCAGAGCACAAATCATTGCTCATCTTTGGATAAATCAGTAGAGAGAGAAGGAGGAAAGACTTTCAGACATTTCATTCAAGCCTCAGTTTCCATCTATGACATGGAAACAAGTGAAATAAATAGTGTAACAAAGTTCTGACTTTCATTGTACACTTTTCCTGGGTCACCTCTGCTAAATGCTTTGCCACCCTTATGCTTTTAATTATTCTTTTTTAAATTTTCTTTTTATCTCTTTAAATTTTTTTTTATTTTAAAAACAATAAAACAAACAAAACAAAACAAGTCAAATCAGAACGGAACAATGCAAGCAAAACAGGACTTCAAAACAAAACGACAGGAAATCAACAGTGGCTACCATAATTGTTGGGATCGGTTAAAACTAAACATACATGCAGGGGTGTGGCTTGGCGGGCGTGTGGCTAAACTGAGAACATGGAGATGCTTGTGGCAAGAAAGGCCACAGCTGAGGACACCTGGCTCCAACACCAGTTAATAGGGTGGAGATTGTGGCTGCAGGCATTTCACGCCTGTAGCAGGATTCACCTGGAGGCTTTCTCTTAGGATAGTTCTCCTTAATTAGCATAGTTTGTTGCTTGGAGGGGTCTTTGAACCCCTCCCAAGGACCTTCTCAGGTTTCCTGTGTTTTCTATTCCAACTCCTTCCTTGTTTGAATATTAAATAAATACAGACCATCCAAAGACTTCCCTGTCTTAGCCCACAGACTCTCAAACTCTGCAGAGGGTTTGATCCTCCTAGAGCCCTAAAAATCATACCATTTGTCTAATTTATTTAAGCCTTCGGCGAACACTCATTTGGAAGACTGAGGATCTTGGGCAGGTCCCCAATACATAATGTCTCTTGTTTTCTTTGACATAGTTGTCCATATCTTCAAACACAATAAACTCAAACAATAAAATAGTATAAAGCCAATAAAAACAAACCAATGAAAGCATTATAGGACTTCAAAACAAGACAATAGGAAATCAACAATGACCAACATAATGTCTCTAGTTTTCTTTAAAATAGCTATCTATACCTTCACACATATAAAATCAAATAAAACAATAGACTAAAACTAATAAAAACAAAAGAATAAAAGTATTATAGAACTTCAAAACATGATGATAGTAAATCAACAATGGCTACCATAATGTCTTGTTTTCTTTAAAATAGTTGTTCATGCCATCATACATAATAAAATCAAACAAAACAAAACAATAAAACCAATTGAACACAAAAAATGAAAGCATTATAGGACTTCAAAACAATAGGAAACCAACAATGATTACCATAATGCATCCCATTATCTTCAAAACTGCTGCCCATACTATCAGAGACACAGTAAAGTCTAAAAAACAAAAAGACAGAACAAAACCAAATCTAACAAGATTATGAAAATGATGCAAGAGTTCAAGACAAGAAAATAAGGATTAACAGTGATTATGACCTTTACCTGCTAGGTATTTCCTCCCCTATCACTTTCATAATATCTGTTATGTTTTTTGGATCCCACTAACTCCTGTTTTTTATGCTAGAGTTTATCCATATGAATTCAAACAGTTTCACCCATGAACATGATCTCCAGGCATCCATTTACCTACAAGAGCCTCGAAATTATCCTACTTTGTAGCTGGGTAGCTTTCTGTTGTATGAAAATATCGTACCTTTCTTATCCATTCTGTGGTTGATGAGCAAGTTACCCTTGCTTTTATCTGGTCTCCAGTCATGTGGAACAATTGTTTTCTCTCCTTTGATTTTCAGTCTATGAATTTCCTTTTGAGTTAAGTGTGTTTGTTGTATGCAGTATATTGATGGATCTTGTTTCTTGATCCATTTGTCCTGTGTTTCTTTTTATTAGTGAATTGAGGCCATGTATATTAATAGTTACAACCAATATATACTGGTCTGTCCCTGCCAAGCTATCCTCCTGCTATTAGCCTCCACTTTTCCCCTTCGTGCAGGTGCCTGTCCTGTTTGACAGTCCTCCTCTGCTGCTGTTCCTGGAACCATGGTCATTTTTATCTCTCTCTAGAATATCCTTCAGCACTGTCTGTGGGGTTTGTTTGGTGGGCATGAATTCCTTCAGTTGTTCTTTATCGTGGAAGTATCTTATTTTTCCATGAATTTTGAAAGATAGCTTTGTAGGGTACATCATTCTGGGTTAGAAGTTGTTTTCTTTCAGGACTTGAAACACTTCAAACTCTTCTTGACTTGATGGTTTGACAAGTCTATTGTGATTCTGATTGGTTTTCCTTTATAATCTGTCTCTTTTCTCTAACAGCTTTTAATATTCCATCCTTGTGTTGAATTTCTGGGATCTTGATTATTACATGTCTGAGTATAGATTTACTTTAGTTATGGCTAGTTTGAATTCTATATGCCTCACTTATCTGCATGCTAGAAGATCCTTTTCCCATGTTTGGAAAGTTTTCCACTATTACATCTGTAAATAGCCTTTTTATTTCATTTGTGTTGACCCTTGCTTCTTTACTGATACCTATAATTCTTATGTTTCTTTGCATACTCTTGCAACCACTGAATTGTTATTTCCTGGTTCCCTGTTACTTTTAAGAAACCTTGCCTTTCGCAATTGCTTGCTGCAATCCCGTCTTCAAGGTCTGAAAGTCTGTCTTCAGTGTCTTTCAAGCTGTCTTGCAAGCTTTTGATTGACTTTTTAATTTCCTAGATCTCTCTTTGAATCTGTTTCGTGCATTGTAATTCCTTTCTATATGGTTTGCTGAAGGTTTCTATCATTTTCCTATGCTCCTTTTTTTATCTGTCTTCTTTAGATATGCTCAGCAGTTCTTTAATCATGTTTGTGATTTCTTCTTTTACCTGAGACATTATTTCTGATTACTTTTACAGTCTCATGAAGTTGTTTCTTTACTTCAGTTTCTACACTCTTGGATATTTCCAGTGTGTGACTTCTATTTTCTTCCAGATCTCCCATACTTGTTCTGTATGGGCTGCACGTCTGAGATTGCTATTTACTCCTCCATCTTGACATTGTCAGGGGTTCTTCCCAACAAACTGACTGTGGGATCCCAGGCACTTTCCAAGTTCGCTGCCCCTCCGATATGTAGGGAAATGGGACAGGCACCTGGATTCCTTTGACCCGAGGTTCACAGGGAGCTAGCAGAGTATGGGTTGGGCTTCTCCAGACCCCTGCAGCTACACTGGGGCTTCTCTGATGGCCAGGGGTGCATGTTGGTGTGGGTGCTTCCCTCAGCCTGTGTGTCTACATTGGGCATCCTCTGATGGTGGCAGGCACACAAGGATGTGCTGGTTCTCCCTGTGAGTTATGGCTGTCCAAGGAAAGCAAGAGTCTCCAACGGTGGCCTGTGGGAGCATGGGGCTTACTTGCCTGCATGTCCCTGCTCATGCTGGCTGCCCCTGGGAAGCGAGCCTTCTAAGAGTGGTAGCTGGCAGGCAGGGGCAGATCTGGCTGGTTCTCTTTGCTTGTGCTGGCCACTTCTAATTATTCTTAAAGCAACATTTGAGTAAGGCAAGTGTAGAGCAGTTTGGTAACTTGTCTGCAGTCACACAGCTAGTAAATAGGAGGCAGAGCCTGTATCCAAAGTCAGGCTGTAGACAAAATGTCAAACACTTCACTCTAATACAACACTGTGGTTTTCATAGAGGCAATAATGCCCCTTAGGGGTTCTTCCAAAGATTTGTGGGGGTTATTTTGGTAGTTAGAATGATAGGACAGGTGTGACAAGGACCAGGTGAGCCAGACATTCAGTTGTGTATGAATGCCCTGTGTCTTACTTAACTTTTTCATGTCCTACTTAACATTTATGTAGATAGAAAATCATTTATAATCATATGATCTTAGTGTTTTTAGTATACTTTGCTCTTTCTAGGATTGCAATTTATAATGTGCATCAAGAATGATTATAGATCTTTAAAAGAAAGACTTTACCCATAGTTTTGCATCATTTCCGAAAATTCATGTCACCAGAGATAGTGCTGTTCATGGTAGTTGAAGGGTCAGCACCTTGTATCTGTCAGCTTGCATTTGTGGCTGTTATACAAATACTATTTTCACTGAGGTGGTAACATCAGACACCTCACTGTGTCTTTCAGCATTTCAATGTGAAATTGATTTGTGAAATTTTATATGCATGTAGGTTATATTATCTCTGGATTTCATTGCAGCATATTCAGGCATGTGATGGTGTATTTGTTATAAATGAGTGGGTAAAATGGACCATCGCTCCCCACTACTTCATTCCTTCCTTGATGGAATTACACACCTGTAGCCTTTTCCATGTGACTTGGCAGTACCTCCCACTGGAGCAGACTATTTCCTTGCCTCGGTGATGTTGATCTTGGCCATTGAGGTTTTCCTAGCCAATGAAATGTGCACAGAATGGACATTTGGGGTCCACAAACTTACTCTCAGGAGACATTATGCATTTCCTTTAGTTCTATTGTGCTCTTGCCATTTAGTATGAGAAAAACATGCCTATGGGGCTGCTGGTCTGGGGACACCCCTGGAACAAACCTGGACCTACCATGAGTGTCAAGCATATGGGATCCTAGATAAACTCAGCAGTACTATAGCCAAGCACAGGTGCATATGTAAAATAATTAAAATATTTATGCTCATGAATCTTTTAGATTTGGGGATTGTTATACATCAGAAACTGGCTGGTGTAAGGGGAGACTGTATCTGATGGGACTTATAAGCACTGTATTGTACTGTTTCTGTTATAAAAAAATCAATCAATTAATGTGTTAGCACATAAGAGTGAATACTTTATAAACAGCTGTTTTAGTAGTAACGACTAAGTGATACCCTGATGCAATGTTAAAGAGGAGCATAGGTACCCAATTTTCACATCCTTAGGTTTAGGGTCTCTGCAATTTCTGTTGAACCTTCCTACCACCAGGGTAAGTGCTAGTGGTCTGGGAGGGTATAAATTCACAGAGCATGCAGGTCAGAGATAATTGATGAGTACTATTCCTTAAAACGGGACCCGGGACCATGGGAACACAAGCATGTTCATCTTTGTGATGGTGGACTGTAATTACCAAGTTATTAACCAGAGTGTTATGTGAAAGATTGATGGTTCTTGCTCAGTGTAATGTGTCCTTTAAATGCTAAATAATAAGTTAAATGCAAGGAATAAATAAGTTCGATGGTTTATTTATGGGGTAATTATGCAATATTTTCAGCCCATAAACTAGGGCATCTGTAGAAACTCAATGCTATGAAGGAAAAAGAGCCCTGAATTAGAAATCAGGAGACCTGGATTCTCTGGCACCTGCCAGCTAGTGACCTTGAACAGATTGCATCATTGCTCTGAGCTCCATTTTCTTCATTTGGAAAATTAGAGGTGAGAGTAATAAAATACTCATCTCATGGAGTGGTTGTGACATGATTATATATATGCCACTGAGCATGGTATCTGACACATAATAAGTGCTTGCAAAATGTTAACTATCATTATATCCTCATATAGGAAATAAGAGGTTTGACCCATTTAATATGAGATTCCCTTTATATTTTCACTCACTAAGTAATTGGTGCACTATGTAATAGGCCATCAATTAATTAATTAATTAATTTTGCAGAAGTACTCATTGTCATTTTCTGCTTAAAAAGAACCAGAAAAGGGTAGGTTCAGGCAAGAATAAGGGCAAAACTAAAAATCACCCACCTAATACTACCATCTAAATATAAATGTCGTTAACATTTTTATGTAGACTCCTAGTCTGTTTTTAAACCTGTGTATAGAATTTCTTTTTTGAATCTGAAATTGGAATCATGCTGTACATGCTGATTTGCCACCTGCTTTTGAGATGTTTCCAATGTCATTAAATATTCTCCTAAAACACACTTTTTAAATGGCTGCAGTGTGGAATATTCTTCAGGAACACTATCTAAGTGGAAGAGTTATTCATAGAAGCCTACTTAGCCCATTCACTTAAATTATACTTTCAGACTTTCTGAAATCCTCATTTCAAATTGGTCTTAAATAGGCCAAGCCTTGGCTTTAAGATTCCTCTCCACCTCCTCCTCCTTCCTCTGGTTACCCCCAAGCTCTCTGTCAAGTAGTTAATGATTGTACCAGGCACTTATTCAGTAGGGGAGCTCTCAGTTTAAAGGGTCTCTGTGGTGAGCCATTTTGTAAAAGGGAAGAATGTCATTCAAATAACCACCCTCTAATTTTTCTGCTAGGCTGAGGTCTTTTTTTTTCCCCTCCAAAACTGAGTTCTTGCTTAAAGTCCATCTACAGGTGAAAAAAATTCCCTACCAGACTTCTTAAACCACCTTCCTTGATGCCAACTAGTACTTTTTCTCTGGATAACAAATAGAAATACATTTGTCTGTCCCTTCTGCCACCCGTGGTCAGGCTAAATGGCTCCTACTTGTAATATCTGAGATGAATACAAGTGATTTGTGTATAATCATAAAAATTAGTAGTTATATATTTATTTTAATGTGGATTGGCAATATCTATATGTATATATCTTATAAATTAAAACTGAGATTTCATGGAATTGATGCTTAGGATGCAGTAGAATTTAAGCACAAAATTCGCTGAATGAAAAAAGTAGGAGATGGTATAGGAATGTGGTGTTTGATAAATCTGGTAATTGTCATTTTGCAACTGTCATTTGATAATTGATATTGGGGAAACGTCCTCATTCAAGTCACCATTATCACCTGGATCTCTAACGTCCCTTCCAGATCTCTCTGCCTTACTTTTTGTCTCTCACAACCTCTTCTCCACACAGCAGTGATGATTTTAAAGTCATAAACTGAAGAACTCTCACCAGTCACACCCACTGTCCAGGGCTTCCCATTGTTTTGAAGATAGAGATTTAAAAATTTTTCTGGCAGTTCTAGAACTCAAGCCCCAAACTGTGGGCATGCTAGGTTAAGTGCTCTGACACTGAGCTACATTGCTACCCCCAAATCAAAATTCTTGATATTTAATTCCAACAACAAGGCTGTTATGCAGGCGTTGATATGCTTATTTTACAGGTCAAGAAACTGAAGATCAGGAAGATAAACACATGGTTCAAGATCACAGAGCTAATATTTAGCAGAGCAAAGATTTAAACCTAGGTTTTCCAAGGTTTTTGTTTTCATATCCAAGACATTCTCCAAATTCATCCCTCTGTTTGACTTCAGGCAATTAGAAGAAATCAGGTGTGTCAATGTTGGCATTTGGTTGTATATTGGTTACTTTCTCGTTGTTGAGACAAAATACCAAACACCCACAAGTTAAAGTAGGTAAGGTTTATTTTAGCTCATGGTTTGTAGAGATTTTGGTCCACAGTTGGAAGGTTTCAAGGCACGATAGAGGGACGTAGCAGAGGAGAAACAGTCCATGGCATGACAGGCAGGAGCAGCCACCTTCCTTCTGCTTTCTCTTTTGTATCATCCAGGTTAGAAGCCTGTTGGTTGGTGCCACTCACACCCAGGGTGAGACTTCCCTCAGTGAATCCAACACCTACACTCAGAACCTGCTAAACTAATTAGTGGACTAATCCAGTAATGCACACCCGCGATCTAGTCACTCCCAAAAGCCCCAGCTATGTGTGTGTGAGGCTTTGGTGGGACATCTAGATAGAAGCACACAGGTTGGAAGTCAGGGAAAACATAACTCAGACTGGTTTAACCAAAGGAGGAACTCTGGTAACTAAAAAGTCCCAGAGGCAGGATGGACTTTTGGTATAGCTAGATTTAGGAGCCTAAATGATACTAAGATATTGAGATATCTCTGCCTTACTGCCTCCCTCCCTTTCTCCCTCTTTCCCTCTCCCCACTATCCCTCTCCCTTTTTCTTGGTTCTTTTTTATGAGTTGATTCCATTCACAGACAAGTTTTTGTGGTTTTGATGACTTCCAGAAGAACCCAATATACATTATTTTAGATCTACATCCAACAGAAAAAGCAAAATATTTTTTGTCTCAGAATTCCCAGTAAAAGTCTCATCGCACATTTGCACCTCATAGACTCTCATTGGGTCATGCAGTTACCTCTGAACCAATCATTTTGACCGGAAGAGTTGAATGTTCTGATTGGCTCCAGCTTGTGCCCCATGTTCTTACTCTAGGCTGCAGATGGAGCCCCATCTGAAGCACATGGGCTGCAAATAGGTAGTTCAGAATATTTTTGCCTGAAGAGTGCATAGATTCAGGCTGGCAAAAACTGTGTATGTCCAACATTTAGAGCCTAGTAAGGGACATGACTCTGACAATTTTTGGAAAATTTGAAGAGTTATTCAGGGAAGAGAAGAACTAGGCAGGAGAGAAATGAATGGGTTTTGTGCATGTGAAGGGTAGCCTGTGGAGTGACGGCGAGTGCCCGCTTGATGATGATGGTTCCAGTCCTGGGCAGATGCAATGCTCAGCTCCCTATTTGTTCCTGTTTCCTTTAAGGCTCTTGTACTGGTGAGGTCTCATGCCCATGTACTAAGGTCAGGTGCAAACAGCAGTTTGACTTGGAAGTAGATGGAAGCTGGCATTCCATTCCATTCTTAGATCCTGTTTTATTCCTTTAAAATGAACATTTATTACTCTTTTAAAATTAAAAAATAAAGTGTGTCTATAAAAAGGTATATGCAGAAAATTCTTCATAGATACACAATAATTATGAGGTTACCAGAGGAATGAACATTAAAATTACTTATACTTTTATAACTTAGATGTAACTCCCTTTAATATTTTGGTTTAAATCCATCCTGGCTTTTTTTTTAATGCAGGGGGTACATTGGTTGTATATTATGTACCCACATACACATATTTTTAAAACAAAATTCTAGATCTTATATACAATACCCTCTAGAATTTTTTCCACTTAACAATATATCATAGACATTTTCCTGTTCATTAAGTGGTTTTAGAAAATACGAGTTTTAATGATTTCATAGTGTTCTACTATATGTATGTAGCATATTTAACTTAAATAATGCCCTATTATTTGGTGTCCTGGATGTTTGGAAGTTTCCTATATTATAAATAAATTTGAAATAAACATCCATATGCATAAACCCAGCTCTATTAATTTGTCTCAAGCATAGTTTTAATACATATTGTAATACTTATTGCTAATTTGCTGGCAGTCTTTTATTTTAAAATGTGTTTTCATTATAAAGTCCTTACATATTCTTAAAATACTTTAAATTTATTAGAGGGTATTAAGTAAATAGCAAAGGCATCCAGCCACTTTTCTTAAAGATAATTTCTGTTAGCACTCTTAACATATTCTTTCAGAACATTTTCTGTGTTAGCACACATGACGTATGCACCCAAGCATTCATATCAGTTTGGTGACTTTGCCACTCTTCTCTAAACCTAACCTTAACCTGAATCCCAACTCTTCCTTTTCTCTTTTCTTCCACAAATCTTCTTCACGTCCCAGTTATGCTGGATACAATGCTAGAACACAGTCACTGATCATATCTGAGGATTTTCAATAGACAGAGTTAGTATTTGCTTAAAGAAACAGAATATACAATAAATTCATACTGACTTCCAATTAAATCATGGCTGAACACTTACATCTGTATTTCCTTTTCCCTTTGCTGAGAATCTTGGTTCCTAAATACATGAACATGATTATTCTTTAGATTTATTCTTGTTCAGGGATATCGCTCAGTGGCACAGCACCTGCCTGGCAAATGCAAGGTAATGGGTTTGATTCCAGTACCCCCCTAAAAAAAAACCCCAAAACACATAGATTTATTCTGCAATATACCGCAATACATATACAACAGCCTAGGAATAATAACATCTTTGTGTATACTATCAATATGATTCATGGAAACAATTTAAGTTTTTTGTTGAGAAAATTATTATAATAAAATTCACCTTTTTATGAATTTACAGTGTACAATTCAGTGGTTAAAGTACAGCCATAATGTTGTGCCCCCATCACCACTATCTGGTTCTAAAACATTTTCATCCCTCCAAATACAAACTCTGTGCCCAGTAAGCATTTACTGCCCATTCTGTCTTCCTCCTAAACCTCTGAAAACCAGATTAACTTCTTTCTGTTTCTACATATGTGCCTATTCTGGACATTTTATATAAATGCAATCATATTAAATGTAGTCTTTTATGTCTGCCTTCTTTCACTTAACATAATGTTTTTTAACTTTATACTGTAGTGTGTATCAGTGCCTCATTCCTTTTTAAGACTGAATCATATTTTCTTGTATGAGTTTTAAAGTTGTTTCTACATTTTGACAATTGTGAATAATGCTACTATGAACATTCACGTACAAATTTTGTTTGAATACTTGTTTTCAACTCTATGAGTATGCTATTATTTTTTGCAGTTTTTTTTTTATTCTTGAGGTCCGAGCTAAATTGTATGTTTCAAGGAGAGTTAAAACATTCCCATGTGGTTATAATACAAAATTAGCTGAATATGTATTTAGATTCACTTATTTTATTTTCTTTGAGAGTTTAGGGCTTAGTTTTCATTTTGCTTGAAGATCAGTTTAGGATAAAAATCTTGAGCTCATTGTGTTTCTTTGAGAATCCTAAGTATGATACTTCATTGCCTTCTAGCATAAAGTTTAGGGAATAAAAAATCTAAAAACCATGCTTTTTTGCCCCTGCCTACTTCCACCCCTATGGGTTCTATGTCCTGGGGTTTCCTGATACCTAATTTTATTGTAGGTGTCTTCCATGATTTTCTGGTTTTTCTCTCTGTTTTGAGTAGATTTCTTGGCAATGGGGACTCTTGTGCTGGTGATCAAGTAGGGGAGTGTTCCCAGAAGAAAATGAAGAAAGGATACAGGAAACAGCAGGAAAAGAGGAAGAGCAAAGAGGTGGTCTCAGTATGGGCTGGGGAATTGTCCCATCTTTGGTAATGGGGCAACCTTTTGGCTTCATGTCATTGGCCATGAACTGCTCCCTGGAGGTGTCATGTCCTGGACAAGGAGTTCCCATTTAATTGAGAGAATTTCTTCAGCAAAAGAGAAGCAATGAGCCATTAGAGTGGGAAATACATGCATCGGCTTAATAAAGGGAGCCTGAGGACACCAACAGCATCTAATACCATCTGGGACACTCTTGTAGTTATTCTAATGTAATGGGGAGACTTGGGTGATTCTAGAAACATATTACTGTCTATCTCACTTTTCTTTTTTTTTTTTTTTTTTTGGTTGGAATAAATTTATTTCATCTGTCTGTAAACAAGGTGTTTAATAGTTATGGCATTTTTTTAAATGCATATTAAATCAGATGAGTTAGACTGTATCCCAGATGTAACAAAGTGCAGGGAAAGAAATGGACAAATCAGCAACAAGATTTGTTTAAATCTGTACATTATCCACAAGGCCCAAACAATAGAAGCAAATACTACAGTGTCCCTAAAGTAGTGCCATTCAAAAGAAACCCTTAATAGGTCAGTTAAAATCCATCTCACAATAGCAACAGTTCATTTTAACAATAGTATGGCACAGAATACATATGAAAAAACTCATCACAAGACAGCCAAGTCCACAATAATGCAACTTCATATAAAAACTCAAGCTGCAAATAAAAATTGGTCCTATGAAGAACAAACTGGACACACTCCAGATGGTTATGTTGGGATACCTAATGTCCATAATGGCAGCCTTTATAACTTTACTAAAGAATAGAACTGGTATGCAAAGAAAAAGGAACAAAAATCTGAGCTATTGCAATGATGGAATGTCCTTGGGGATTCAATCAGTATCATTACTATAAGATCATGGGAGGAAGTGCCTTTTGCTCTTGTTTTGCAGATGCACTTTTCATTATGTCCCACAGACACTATGAAAAAATGTTAAGTGCAACCACAATACTAAAAGCAAACTATGCAGCTCTCAATAGTTCATCAACAAAGGGGGTATTAATTGGTTAAATAAACCAGGCACTGCATTAAAAAGAAAAAAGGATAGAAGCAAACCAAATACCGTATGTGCAAAGAAAGTGTTGAGAAAAGAGTGAAGATGCATGCACTTTTTCCTCCCAACCATGCGCTACAAAAGGAAGACTAAATGAGCCAAGTAAATGCTCAAAGTGCTGAAAAGACATTGATCAAATTAGAGATTGTACAACCGGCACCTTGCTTAATATTAACTTATTTAGTAATCAATATCCCATTAATTGCTAAGACAAAGTGATGCCCAACTTGGCATGCCCCCTCCCCCCAATTTCAAGGTATCATGCAAATCATTATTGTGCTGCAATTATGTTGCCAGATAAAGGTTGGTTACATACAATGGTTAACATACAAATGATCCATTGGGCAAACAGGAATGGTGACATTAGAAAATAGGTAAAGAAAACTAGCTACCATCTATAGTCTGGTAGCACTGTGACCATAATTAGGATGGTGGTGAAGACAGTTGCTAGGAAGATGGGGAGAGGCTGCTTACACATCAGACCTCCTCAGGTATAAAGCGAGTTCATATGCTTTCTTGTTAAGTGTGCCTCCGTGGACACCTTCCTTTCCCATGACTATAACCAATGCTCTACCAGCTCTCCCGACAGCAACATTGTACGTTGGCTCCCCACCTTGACTCTTTGTCCGGATGTCCATTGTGCAGTCACCATCGACATATAGACTATCTCTGATCACTGAACACTTCTTTGCACCAAGAGTCAAACCGTTGGTAAAGAAACCTTCCCGGTCTTTTCCTACAATCATGTCTATTTCTATTGGCGTAATGCTCTGGAAGACGCCCCCGGCCGTGGCTGCCCAGACGTATTTGGCGTCGCAGTAGCCGACAATGGCGGCCTCCTGGCAGCAGCCATCGCACATCAGGTTATCCACGTAGCTCTGCCAACCGGCCATCTTCGAGCCCTTCGCACTGCAGCGGGGACGGCAAGGCTATCTCACTTTTCTAGAATCTCAGTTATCCTTGTGTGTGTGTGGTCTTTCTTCTTGCAGAAAACACCATTATCTCTCCTTTTTCACAGAGCCTTCCTGAGAGAAATAGAATCCTACAATAATAAATAAAGAATTACGCAAGGATTTCCTTGAGGTGAGACTTTATGTCTTTTTTGGTGTGGAGTCTTCAGTGCTTCACACAGTGCCTGTGGTCGACATAACTAACTGGTCAGAGAGGCTTGCCTTGATGGTACAAAGGGGAAAGGAATCTGTTACTTATTCTTGGAAAAATCTCTGCCAGGTCACAAAGTGTTGAGAACAATTCAGATACAAGGAAAAGCCCTTTTGGTAACTACAACACCTGGTCTATTATCTAACTTAAATATTTTCTTCTTTCCTTTGAAGAAGAAGAGCTGGGCATGGGTAGAGCTCTCACCAGTTCTACAGCTTGCTTCTGCCTTTGTAGCAGTTTGGTCCCTTCGGGTGGGAGGAGGCGGGGTGGAAGGAGATAGCAGGGAGACAGTGGGACAGCAGTGGGGAAGCTATTGTGCAACAAATGCAGTCACCTCCTGGGTTGCTGTCCCCTGAGCAGGAGGGGGCTCCTGGCTCACCCTCACAGGGCATCTCTGGGGGTGTCCTGGGAGCCTCTCACTTGGGTCTCTGAGTTCCTTCTATTTTTAGCCTCCTGGCTGCACCTTGGTCCTTTCATGAGATGTTAATGGGCAGAAAATCCCTTAAAGATGACACAAACCAGCTCCTTTTTGTGGGAGTCATGTTAGGATCCAGAAAACGCATTCCTTTACGCATTCCCTCCGTCAGTATGAAGACTACTTGTTCCCAACCAAGTCTTTCTTCACTCTGCTCCCAGGCATGGAAGCTACATGCTTCTCATTCTGTTGGACTTCTCTTGAGGTCACTAAACTCCAGGACACATTTTGAACTCTCAGAGTCTCTTGATTTGAAGTGAGGAGGCAAACTCCTTTCACCTTGAGATCGGATGTAGGAGAACACAGCCCTCCAACAAATACTCATCACAAAATCTTCATTGCACCCCGCTCAAACCTGAACCTTGTTTTTGATGTCCAGAGTTATGAGGTAGGCAAATGCCTACTGATTCAGTTTCTACTGGTCCAGTTTAAGACTTTTTTTTGTACAGGTGATGTTATAACTTAGGCTGTTGGCTTAATTCCAAGAAAAAAATTAACTAAAGTCCTGTTCTTTAGCCATTCGATAAATATTTGTTTGGTAGCTCTCTTGTATAGGATTTTAGTTTTGTTTTTAACTGAGAGAAGCTAATCTTGTTTGTTCTTTTTGGGGGCAAATGTAGGGTGCAGTCTGGATATTTTCCTGGAATTAGATGACTTAACCAAGGTCATCTCCCCAATTGCATTCATGCGCAAAGCCCTGTAAAAGGAAAGAGAGACCATTCACCTGAGGCTCCTTGAGGCTTCCTCAGAGAACAAGAATCAGTGTACAAATTTCTAGTCTTCTACATAAATAGAGAGCCCAGTGGAAGGATGTGTGGAGAGCCTGTCTAAAACTCAGTGGTAGCGAGAAGAGCTTTGGAAATCATGAAATATAATCAAATTGGAGAAGAGGGCACTGAATTTTGATGACCTAAGTTTAACCAGAAGTTGTAAAAATTTCTTCTGGAATTGAGAGCAGAGACTCAAATTGATACTTGTACACCAACATTCATGGCAGCATTCAGCAAAGCTGAAAGGTAGAAGCAAGTGGAGTGTCTATCAACACACGAGTGGAACTGGTCTATTTATGCAATGAGATACTGTCCAGTTTTTAAAAGGAAATTCTGACACATGCTATAATGAACCGTCAATGAACTCAGCAAATATTGTGAATGCAGAAAAGTCAGCCACAAAGGATAACAGTGTTATCCTGCTTATAGGAGGTATCTAGCATAGGAAACTCCATAGAAACAGAAGGTAGAATGGTGGTTGCCAAGGACTATGGTGTGGGACAAGGAGTTATGCTTAATGGTACAGACTTTCTGTTTGGTATGCTAAAAACTATATGAATGGTGGTGCCATAGAAGTGAGTACCTAAAAATGCTAAAAATGGTAAACTTGCATTATGTTTATTTATAGCAATAAAAAGTTATCTTTAGACCCACCCACACATTGTGCCCTAGAAAATACTGGTCTGAGATTCAATAATTGAAGGAGTACACAGGTAGTGTGATCAGCCTGATTAGCATGTGGGAAGGGGGCTAAGTATTATTTAGAATAGGGTCAATGGTTTTGTCTAGAAGTCAGCTCCAAAACTGGCCACTGTGGAGTAGCCTATTTTACCAGGCCTACTATGTTAACACTACTTTCTCTGGAATGTCAAGCATCAGAATCAGCCAGCAGCTACCCCACTGGGATGTGGAGGTTGGATAAGATGCTCTGATGGACTACTCAATGCCTCAGGGTAATCTGAATAATTTAGAGGTTAGGAGAATTTCCTATAGAGATGTATTGTCTCCTACTAATCCATCAGGTAGAATTCTTGACTATTATTTGAAGAGATGATCAGGCCACAAGAGGGCAATGCTTAACACAAAGGAATGTATTGCCAGTGGAGGGATTTCAAGGAAAGATTGTGAAGATACTTTTTTTGAAGGGGGGTTCTATAAGTTATATTTATATATTTTACCCACTCTATCTCTAAACATGACAGCGAATGTGTGTGTGTGTGTGTGTGTGTGTGTGTGTGTGCATGTGAGAGAGAGAGAGAGAGAGAGAGAGAGAGTTTTCAAGAAAAACTGGGGGAAGAGGGACTGACGAAAAAGGAAGCAGACCAGACCTGTCTATGTTCTGTCTTTAATAAGGAAGAAGGGCCCGAGCGGGAATTTTATGACTGGGTGGCTGTCTGAACTCAACTAGACAGGAATCATCTTTCAAAGCCATCCTGAGTTGCCTTTAACACTCTCTCCAGAATAGCAGCAACATCAGCAGGAGCTTTGCAGGTCAGGCCAACTCTGTTTCCCTGACAATAAGATTACTCTAGCTAGACTCAGGTATTGCCTAACCAAGTTAGGCACAGAATAATTTAAAGCCTCAGCACTGTGGATTTGGAAATCAGCTGAAGGAATGACAGGCTAAAGGCTGATTTATGCTTTATTTGACTTGGAAGGGTAAAAGGAAGAATAATTGAGCATGTGGGTTTTGGAAAAAATTGGTATAACAGCATCTTGGAGAGGATTGTTATTTTCCCTGAATCTCATGATATTACAGGCTCTGCTCTTATAAGTTGGACAGTATTTTTATGTTTGTTCTCGTTAATGTTAATAAAAAATTTACTCTCTGTATAAAATGCTTCGTAGAGGGGTACCAGGTACCTCTGAAGATATACTCATCTACTCATGCATCCACCCATCTGTCCTCCCATGTATTCACTCATCCACTCACTCACTTACCCACTCAATATGCAGCTATGTATCCATCCATCCACCCACCCACCCACACATCCACACATCCATACCTCCATGTGTCCATCCACTTTTTAAAATCTCTCCAATTTAGTAACCTTTCTCCATTCTGGTTTCCTTCATTCATGTCTGTAACAGTCTCCTCACTGATCTCCTTGCCTCTCATTTCACATGTTTTGCCCACACTGAATAATCTTTGCATACTGCAGCTTCCTCATTTGAAATAATCATGGTAATAAAATTTACTTCTCTGGTTTATTGCATATAGGATCATTACTTATTTACTCAACTCAGCTGTTCACTGAACTTTTAGTTCAGCTGTCAGTTCTGCTGTAGGATTCAGCAGCAAACAAGACAAATAGCATCTTGCCCTTGGGGGACTTCCATTCAGTGGGATAGGCAGGAGGTAACTACACAGTCACATAAATGTATGCTGCAATACCAAGTAGTGATAAATGTTCAGAAGAAAACCAGTGATAGGCATGAAGTGCTCAGCACCAGGGCTGGCATATATAAGTGTTTAGCTAATGGTAGTTGTCATGTTTTCAGTTATTATTATCATGGAATTAACCTACCAAAAGTCTTTCAATAATAGTTGTAATTATTGAGCAGTTATTGAGCACTTAATATGAATCAACGATTATGCTGAGCATTTTAATCTCCCAGTGATATTTTGAAATAAATGTGAGCATTTCCTTCATTTCAGATGTGGAATCTGGGGCACACTTTTTCATTATCTTTAAGAGAATGGTCAAACTCCATAATTGGGTATCCAAGTATTTTTGAGGGGCAGGAGGCAGATCTGGCTGTGCCTATTTCTGGCCTTATACCTTACTGAACTCTTTACTTATTGCCTTTTAACTCATTTTCCAAGAATCAATTCAGGCACCATTTTCTGCAGAGAGTTTGTTCTTACTACTCCTCTTCCTGTTCTCTGCAAACCCTGCCAGGGTCATGGGCTTTGCCTCCGTTGCTACAACTTCCCTGTTGTGGGTCTCATCCACAGTGCTGTAGTCACCTTCAGTACACCTGCCAGCATCCACCTGCTGCTTTGTGGAAAATGTGACTCCTCTGAGGATATGTGACTCTTGTCTCTTTCTCTCAAACCTCAGGATCTAGCTCAATGCTAGGCACCTGGTAGGTGCTCCATAATTGAATGCCTTCATATTATATGTTTGAATCTTTTGTCTGCCTAGGAGCAAGACTCCTCATGGGGCAGGTGTATAGATTGAGGAGGGGTTCCTTGGGACCTAGTATGGGCAAGGAATGTTAGAAAGAGGTTCTAATTCTGAGCTGTGGGAACCATATCTGGATATTCGGTCTAATTATACCACTACTAGATGGCACAAATAGTTGAGAGTCCATTTCCAAAGCCTGCCCAGACCTCCTGTCTTGCCTGTCTCCACCATGAATAAAACCACTTGTATTTCCTAGGTCTTCTGGAGGCCAAGAGATAGCTGTATGGGAGCTTAGGTATTTGAGCTAGGGAGAGCTTAGATATTTGAGCAAAGGTGTCCATACATATGTTCAAAGCTTCTGATGGATCTGGGAGGAGGCTAGGAAGGGTCTGGAGCTTCTGCTTATATTTTCACCATCTTTTTGGGTCACTAAAGCAAAATACTGCAGTCTAAATGGCACAAGCATCAGAAATTAATATTCTCACAATTCAGGAGGCTGGCAGTCCAAGGTAAAGTTGCTTATGGAATTGGTTTCCTCAGAAACCCTGCCTTTTGTGTATAGATGGCCACACATAGCCTTTCTTCTATGCCTACTTGTCCCTGGGGTTTCTTCATCTTCTATAAGGACACCAATCTTATTGGGTCCTACTTCTATTAGGGCACCCCTTATAGGGTCCTACTCTTATGACACAATGCAACCTCAATTACCTGCCTAAAGATCCTATTTCCAAATAACTGTCACACTGAAGATTTGGGTTTCTTTATATGAATTTTTTTGGAGGGGGTGTACAATTCAGTCTGTAACTATATTTCTACCCTTAGGACCCTCCAAGTGTCAGGGCTATTTTTGATTGCTATGAAGTTCACAGAGCCTAACCTAATTCCTGGTATGAATGGAATGGAAAAGTCTGTAATCTCTCTGAACTCCCTTGTCCAAGTTTAGCTGTGATGAGTCATCCATTGACCCAATTTACTGCTGTTTTCTAGGGCTAGAAGGCCCAAATCAGCAGTTTCTTCACTTGTCTTCCTTCTATTCCCATCCTATGGACATGGAGTCCTTTCATTTCCTAATATACACTGTTCTTCCTGTGCACATACTCTTACCTCTGCTTGGAATACTATCCCTATCACTTTTTTTTCCCTCTCCTTTTCTGGTTAACTCAAACTTCTTTAAGATCAGTGTCAGAGAGGCATCAGTCTCAGTAGACTAGGTTCTCACTGCTTTTCCTCCTGCACAGCAATTCATATCACGCTTCACTGTTAGCACTTGTCTAAGTATCCGCTGTCCTTCTAGTTCATGAGCCCCTGTGAGTAGGGGATCTTCAGAACCTGGGACAGCACCTGGCATCACATACTATTAACAATAGAATAGAATACAAAAATGAGCAAAACATAATCCTCCAATCCAATTTTTTTTATTTTTTATTTTTAAGAGAATAAAACCAAACAAAATAAAACCAATCAAAACAAAACAGTGAAAGTGATACAGGACTTCAAAACAAGATAATAGGAAATCAACAATGGCTACCATAATGTATCATGTTATCTTTGAAATAGCTGCCCATGACATCAGATATAATAAAATCAAACCAAACAGAGCAGAATAAAACCAATCAAAACAAAACAATGAAAATAATACAGGACTGTCATGGTTTATGTCTGAGGCGCCCAGGCCTCATGAGTTTGCATTGTGCATTTGTGATTGGTTCATTGTCTAGTGCTTGGATTGATTGTGTCAGTGCTCCACCCACAAAGGGGTGGAGCCAGGATGTGATGTAATGGCAGGAAGAAGGTGTGTCTTGCTTTTTGCTGGTTCCTGTTTGCTGTTTGCAGCCACCATGAACTGCGGCCCAGCCATGCCCACCTGCCTTGGAGCCAACTGAGTGTGGACTGAAACCTCCAAAAACTGTAAGAAATAAACCTTTCCTTTCCCAACTTTGGGCTTCAGGTATTTTGTCTCAGCAACGAGTAAAAAGTAACTAAGACAAAGACTTTAGAACAAAATAATAGGGAACTGACAAGAGCTACCTTCCCTTTTTAGACATTTTTTCCTCTTTCACTTCACAATATCTATTGTACATTTTGGATCACATTTGCTCCTTCAGTTTTTTATATTGGGGAAACAACATGATGTTCATCTATGTGAGTCCAAACCATTTCACCCAAGAGCATGATCACAAGTTGCATCCATTTACCTACAAGAGCCTCATGATTCTCTGTCATTATTGCTGAGTAGCTTTCCATTGTATAAAAATGCCATATCTTTGTTATTCATTCTGCAGTTGATGGGCAAGTTATCCCTCCCTTTTTCTGGTCTCCTGTTGTGTAGAGCATTGTTTTCTCTCTTTTGACTTTCATTCTATTAATTTCCTTTTGAATTAATGTGTTTCTTGTATACAGCATATTAGTAGACCTTGTTTCTTGATCCATGCTTTTTATTGGTGAATTGAGGCCATCTATATTAATGGTTACAGCCAGCATGCACTGGTTTGTGTCTGTCATGCTTTTTTCCTATTATTGCCTCCCTACTTTTCCCTTTCATTCAATTGTCTGCCCCACTAGGTGATCCCACTCTGCTGCTATTCCTGGGCCCATGGTCATTTTATTCTCTCTATTCTAAAATGTCCTTTAGTACTCTTTGTAGGGTTGATTTGATTGTCATGAATTCCTTCAGTTGTCCTTTGTCATAGAAGTATCTTATTTCTGCAGTAATTTTTTTGTCTTTTTCCTTTTTATTGGTACCAGGGATCGAACTCATGACTGCCTGCTTACAAGACAGGCGCTTATGCCGCTGAGCTAAGTCCCCAGCCCCGTTCTGCAGTAATTTTGAAAGATAGTTTTGCAGGGTACATCAATCTGGGTTGGAAGTTGTTTTCTTTCAGGACTTGAAATATTTCATTCTAAACTCAACCTGATGGTGTGTATTGAGAAGTCTGTCATGATTCTGATGGGTTTTCCTTATAGATGATCTGTTTCTTTTCTCTAACACCCTTTAATACTCTGTTCTTCTGCGAATTCCTGGGATATTGATTATTATATGTCTGGGTGTAGATTTATTTTGATTATGGTTAGTTGGAGTTTCATAGTCCTCACTTATCTGTCTGTCAGGTCCTTTTCCAATGCTTGGAAATTTTTCTACTATTACTTCTGTAAATAATCTCTTCATGTGATTTGTGTTGATTCTTGCTTTTTCACTGACACCTATCAGTCTTATATTATTTTTCTTTGTGTTGTCTTATAGCCATTGAGTTGTTATTTCTTGGCTCCTTGTTATTTTAAGGGATCTTTCCTTTTGTGATTGCTAGCTGCCATCTTGTCCTCAAAGTCTGAAACTCTATCTTTAATTTCCTTCAAGCAGTTTTGTCAGCTTTCAATGGAGGTTTTAATTTCCTGGATAGCTCTTTGAGTCTGTTTCATGCTTTCCAATTCTTCTCCACATTGTTCATTAGAGGTTTCCATCATTTTTCTATGCTCCTCTTTTTTTTAAATCTATGTCTTCTTTAGATATGCTTAGCAACCCTTTTATTATGTCTGTCATTTTTTCTTTTACCTGAGATATTACTTCTGATCTGATTTCTTTTACTGCATCATGCAGTAGTTTCTTTACTTCAGTTGCCATCATCCCAGAAATTTCAGGTGTGAGACTTCCACTTTCTTCCATGTCTCTGTCTCCTGGACTTGTTCTGTTTGGGCTAGAAGCCAGAGAATTCCTTTTGCTCCTTTTTCCTGACATTTTTCTGGGTTCCTCTGGATGAGTGGGTTGTGGGATCCCAGGCATTTCCCTCACTGGGTACTCACACATTGTAGAGGGATGGGTCAGGCACCTGGGTTTCTCCTAATCCAAGTTCCCCAGAAGGTGGAGAAGTATATAGGGTAAGATTCTCCAGACATTCACAGCTTGTCCAAGGCATGGCTGGCTGGTTCTCCCCACTTTGACTGGATACCTATGGGAGAGTCCCAATGGTGGCTGAAATGTGTGCAGGGGCTGGGCTGACTCTCCAATTATTTGAAAGGAATTTTAACTGAAATAGCTTATCCAGCCCCCACCCCATGCTGGGTACGTAGTGACTAGACATTCTTTGCTGATTAACTAGCAAAATTATATCAGTTCAATCACAGAGTTGGCAAGAAAACTTCAAATACTCAATTTCATCTGGTACTCAACTTTCAAGTCCCAAACTCTCTCTAGGATCAGTAAATTTCAACCATATCTTCTATGTTTCTCTTATTCCTGTCATCAAGACAGAACAGGGTAGTATCACTTCTGATGAATGTCTATGCAGAGTGGTCCTAGAAATCCTTGAATTTTGGGGGACAACTAAATTATCTTACTAGAACACTATCCTTTTTTCTTTTAAAATTGAGATATATTTCACATATCATAAAATTTATCCCTTTAAATTATATATTCACAAAGTTGTGCAACAATCACCAATATCTATCTACTCAAGAACATTTTTATCACTCCCAAAAGAGACCCTATACCTATTAGCAGTCATATTATCCCCAATCTACATTTTTTAGCCATAGATTTTCCTGTTATCAACATTTTATATGAATGGAATTATATAGTAATTAACCTCTTGTCATTGGCTTCTTTCACTTATCATAATGTTTTCAATGCTCATCAAAATGGTAGCCTAATTTGTTTTTGAGAACAATGTAGTTCATGTTGGTATTGAACTCACTATGTGAGGCTGGTCTCAAACTCTCTGTTATCCTCTAACTTAGCTTCCCAAATGCCATTATACCTGGCTTTTCCATTCTTTCTTATAGCTTAATAATACTCTATTATACTCATGTAGCACATTTTTATTCACTCATTAGTTGATCAATATTTGGATTGTTTCTAGTATCATTTTCTCTTTAAAGGGGAGCAATGATATGCCCACTGCTTTAAATTTCCTCCATTGCTCAGTTTTAAATGAATCTTACCTCTTGGTTGAGGATTCTGCCTACTCTGTACCTGGTAAGCATGATGCCTGGGACAGAAGGGGTGTCCCAGAAGTGCATGTTGAGTGGAAGAACAAATCCATCAATGCATATTTGTCATAGGTGCTAACCATGTGCCAGACACTGCTCTAAGCCTTCATTCAATCCTTACTAGGTTAGATAAAATACTAAAATAATTTTGACCTGTTTCCTTTTACTCATTTTGATGTGGTTACTAGAAACTTTCAAATTGCCACAGTACATATTTGTGTAATGTTTCTGTTGGACAGCCTTTCTTAACATGTTCCTGATGTGGCCCTAATTTGTTTGTCTCACTGCCAGCTCTCTTGAACTTCTGCATGACTGTCCTATGAGGCAGATTTTTATTAATTTTATTAGTGAAACATCTATGTAAATAGCTAGGCCCATTTGTACCACTAGTGTACAAGCTGTTAAATGGAACAGACATACATGTACTGCTGATGATTCAAGTTAGTAGAAATGTGTTAAAACTCTGGCTTCTTTTGAGTTATGGACTGTGCCTTTCCTGTCTTTATCTGTAGACCCTGGCACACAGTAGGAGCATATTTGCCGCATACATTCACATGAAGTATGTGGCTTTTCTGTAATCTTGCTTTTTTAAGTGGCTTTCACTCTGCAAAATGGGGCTGGGAAGAAGTCAGTTATTTAACTTAGAATCATCATTTGCTCAATCCTGCCTTGGCTCTGGCTCAAATAGAGAGAGCCCCTTTTCCAAAGACCATAGCCTGAGGAGGCTGGGCTGGAAACAAACTCAGCACCATCAATCATCTTCCCCTCCATAAGGACAGCTCAGAGGCCCAGATGGTGGCCTCCAGAGGGACACCTCCAGGACAGATTTGCCTCTAGGAGGTGAATAGCTCTGGCTTCAGGAAAGAGAATCTAATCCAGGAGAAGCCAGAGAAAGTAGATTTTGTCCCAGGAAGAGGAGTATTGCCCCAGGCATTCTAAGAAAAAAAAGAAGCAGAAGATGGGGAATATTGGCCAGGATATAATCATTCTCATTCAATTATAATATCAAACAGGGAAGTAATAGGGGCAAGACATTTAGTAGTGGGCTTCTGATAACTTAAACCAGACTGAGTGAGCAAGAAGATCAAAGTAACATTATCACAGGTGGAAAAGAAATGGCCATGAATTTTCTTCCACTTAAAAAAGTCTTTTTCTTTCTTAGTCCTTTTTAAGCATTGATATTGACTTAATTTTTGACAAGTTCAGTAACCATTTATAGTTGCTTTTAAAAAGAACTTTTAAAATAACTATACGAAGTCAGATACTATTTTGCTCTGTAGGTTTCTTAGTTTTAAATCTGAAATGTTCTATCAGGGCATCGAGTCTGCCTAGTTTATTGCCAAGTGGGATAGAAATGCCTGGATGACTAGGACTGAAGGAAAGAGAAGGAGCCAGTCAAACCATTCAACAAATATTTACAGTGCCCTTGAAAAAGGTGTCCAGTGGTTTAGTGGGTCACATCTTCCTCAGGAATTTTTCTTTCCAAAGAATAGTTGCCCACTTGGACTTGTTTATGGAAAAGGATTTGTTGAACAGACATTTTAAAATCCTACAAGACCCCAGGGCATCACAGGATTGGCAGCCATTTTTCTTGGTCCCTTTGGGGATGCCTCTTCTCACTCCTCCCATGATCCTCTCTGTTGAGTAATTGCCTCTATTTCTCCTGTATTTACTTCTTTGATTTCCTCCTGACTGGATATTGTAAATCCAATACCTTGCCTGCTTCTGAGACTCTGTGGGATCAGCAGTCATCACTCTCTGATGATCATTTGATAACTGGGGAGGAAAAATACCTCAATTCTTGGGTGGGAGGTTGGGATTTCACACCTCCCACCAATTTAACGGTGTAGGGTCTAAGTTCCTAGCCTTGGTCACAGTCTTTTATGTGGAAGTACATTTTCATCAGGAACACCCCTGAAAGAACTATGAAAGATAGGTGTGATCTCCAGAAGTAGACTTTGTTTTGGAAATGTTTATTGTTTATTTTTCCTCATCATCAATTTTTCTTCTCTTTCCTAACACAATTTGAAGTTTATTTACCTATCGTCTTCATCCCATGCCTAAGGCTAGATCTGGATGAGAAATCAGCAGACCTTTTCAGGAACTTTTTCAGAGAGAACATGTATCAAACTTTGGGTGGACATAGGCAGCTTATAGCTCTCATAAATGCATACTGTGATTACTGCCTTAATAGTGTGCAAACAGTGACAGATAATATGTAATGAGTGAGTGAATGTGACTGTGTTCCAGTAAGGCTTTATGGTCATGTGTGAACTCTGTGACATTCATACAATTTGTGTCCTAACAATACATTTTAGAGTATGTCCTTGTAATTCAGCAATATAGGATTCTAGTTATAAAAAAAGTCTGCTGGCTAAATTTGGGTTAGCCAATAGGTTGTAATTTGCTAATCCAATCTAAATTAATCCAAGCTAGAATTTCTTTTTTTTCTTCTTCTTCTTTTTTTTTTATTTAAGAGGAAAAAGAGAAAAACACAAAACAAAACAAAGCAGTGTAAGGTTACATATAATACAAAACTACAAAAAAAAACATAACAGTAAGAAATCACCTGTTAATAGATTACATATTATCATCTTGGAAATAGTTGCTCAAATCACAGTATCAAAGAATACAAAGTAGACATTCAAACAGAGAGACTGCAAACAGCTGTGTTCAATGATCCAAAAACATTAATATAGTCAGCTATTCAACACCCCTATACACACTTGCTGTTATATCCGTTAGAGCTCTTTTTTTTTCCCCTTCCTCTCTTTTTACAACAAAATTTACACATTTTGGATTTTATTACTCTTTAGTTCTTATTACTTTTTTTTTGGGGGGGGAGAATAAAGTCAAATATGGCAGAACAAAGCTGTCAGTCAAAACCAAGGATAGACATAGCACATGATGTAGAACAGAGTACACGGTTATTAACAATGGTTATCAACGTTGTCTCTTGTTTCCTTAAAAAGATTTGTCTATCTCATTAGATATTATAAAGTTGGACAAAACAGTAGAGAACAAGACCAATAAAACTTAGACATTGTAAACATTACAGGACTTCCAAAGGAGACAATAGTCAAACCAGAATGGGCATCTTAGTGAATCTTATTGCCTTCAAAGTAGTTGCCTATACCCTCAGACTTGATACTATCACACAAAATGGAACAGAGTCTAATCAGTCAAAACAAGATCGTGGGAGTATTACAGGACTTCAAAACAAGTTAATAGGAAATCGAAAAGAGTTACTATTATATATCCTAATTTTTTTAATTTTTCCCTTAATTAAAATAAACATAAGAAATAACTAAATAATTTTTTTAAAGAATAATAGTTACCATAGTGTCTGTCTTTTTCCTTGAAATATTTGGATAAAACTTCATATACTATAGCTTCAAATATTTCCATATCAAGAAGCCCAGAATAAAGCCTTTCTAATTAATAAGTGAAAATTTTATAAGGCTTCAAGGCCACATAATGGGGAATCATGATTGCCACATATTTTCATATATTTGAATCATTACTTACATTAGGGAAACTATTCGGTATTCATACATGCGAGATTGATTTATTTCACTTATGAGTATGGTCTCAAGCTGTGCCCATTTATTGATAAATATCTCAATGTGATCCTTCTTTATAGCTGAATAATACTCCATTGTATAGAAATACCACAACTTTTTTATCCATTCCTCAGTTGATGGACACTTGGGTTGTTTCCAAGATCTGGCGATTACAAATTGTGCTGCTATAAACATAGGTGCACATAAATCATTGTGGTATGATGCTTTCAGTTCTTCTGGGAATATGCCTAGAAGTGTGGAATAGCTGGAATAAATGGGATTTCCAATCCCAACTTTTTGAGAAACCTCCAGACAGACCTCCACAAAGGCTGTACCAGTCTACACTCCCACCAACAGTGCAGGAGAGTTCCTTTTTCCCCACAGCCTCTCCAGCATTTGTTGTTGTTGGTTTTCTTGATCCTGGCCATTCTTTCAGGAGTGAGATGGTATCTCAGTGTGGTTTTAATTTGCATTTCTCTAATGACCAATGATGATGAGCATTTTTTCATGTATTTATTTGCCATTTGCATTTCTTCATCTGAGAATTGCGTATTCATCTCAGATGCCCATTTTTGGATTGGATCTTTGAATTTTGGAGGTCTGAGTTTTTTTAATTCTTTATATGTTTTAGACAAGAGTCCCTTGTCTGAGAGAGAGTTCACTAAAATCTTTTCCCAGTTTGTGTGTTTTCTTTTCACTATGCTGGAGATTTCTTTTGACATGCAGAAACTTTAATAAGAAGTGGTCCCAGTTATTGATTCTGGGAAGTATTTCCCGTGCGGTTTGAGTCCTGTTCATGAATTCTCTACCTACTCCTATGTCTCCAAGGTTTCTACCCAATTTGTCTTCCAATAGATTTAGTGTTTCTGTTTTAATATTCAGATCTTTGACCCATTTAGATTTTAATTTAGTACATGGTGATAGACATGGGTCTAGCTTTAGTTTTCGGCAAATGGAGAGCCAGTTTTTCCAGCACCATTTATTAAAGAGACTGTCGTTCTTCCAGTGAACCTGCTTGGCTCCTTTATCAAAGATAAGGTGGTTGAGTGTGTTTGTAGTTGTGGTTGTATCTTCTAATCTATTCCATTGATCTTCAGCTCTGTTTTGATTCCAATACCATGTTGATTTTACTACTGTTGCTTTGTAGTATAATTTCAAGTCAGGGATTGTGATGCCTCCTGCTTTGCCTTTGCTGCTTAGAATTGCCTTTGCGATTCTAGGTCTCTTCTGGTTCCAGATGAAATTTAGGAGTGATTTCTCTAGATCTATAAGGTATGTTGATGGTATTTCTATTGGGATTGCATTGAATCTGTATAAGAGTTTTGGGAGAATGGCCATCCTCACAATGTTTGTTCTTCCTATCCATGAGCAAGGGATGTCTTTCCATTTTCTGAGATTATCTTCAATTTCCTTTTTCAGTGTATTATAGTTTTCACTGTATAAGTCTTTCACTTCTTTCGTAAGAGTAATTCCTAAATATTTCATTTTTTTGCTTGCTAATGTGAATAGTCCAGTTTCTCTTATTTCCCTCTCTGTGATTTTGTTGTTTGAGTATAGGAATGCTATTGATTTCTGAGTATTGATTTTATATCCAGCCACATTACTGAATTTATTTATTGTATCTAAGAGTCTTTCAATGGAGCTTAGGGGGTCTTCTATGTAGAGTATCATGTCGTCTGCAAACAATGACAACTTAACTTCTTCTTTTCCTATCTTTACCCCTTTTATTTCTCTTTCTTGCCTAATTGCTCTGGCTAGTACTTCCAGTACTATATTAAATAGGAGTGGTGATAAAGGACATCCTTGTCTTGTGCCTGATTTTAAAGTAAAGGCTTTCAATTTTTGGCCATTTAGTATGATGCTGGCTGTTGGTTTGTCATAAATGGCCTTTATTATATTGAGGTAAAGACCATCTATTCCAATTTTCTGTAGAGTTTTTATCATGAATAAATGTTGGACCTTATTGAAGGCTTTTTCTGCATCTATAGAAATGATCATGTGATTCTTATTTTTGGCTTTATTGATATGGTGGATTACATTTATTGATTTGCGTATGTTGAACCATCCTTGCATTCCTGGGATGAATCCCACTTGGTCATGGTGTATAATCTTCTTGATGATTTGCTGGATCCTATTTGCCAATATTTTATTGAGGATTTTTGCATCTGTGTTCATTAGGGAGATCGGTCTATAGTTCTCTTTTTTAGTTGGGTCTTTCTCAGGTTTTGGTACTAGAGTAATATTTGCTTCCAGGAATGACTTAGGAAGGATTGCTTCCCTTTCAATTTCATTGAATAGTTTGAGGAGTGTCGGCATTAGGTCTTCTTTGTATTTCTTGTAGAATTCTGCAGTGAATCCATCTGGGCCTGGGCTCTTCTTGGTGGGCAAGGACCCAATTACATTCTCAATTTCATTAGCAGAGATTGGGTTATTCAACAGTTTTATATCCTCTTGATCTAGCTTTGGCACTTCATATGCTTCTAAGAATCTGTCTATTTCTTCTGTGTTATCAAACTTTTGAGAGTAGAGGTTTTCGAAATAGGTGTTGATGATCTTCTGTATTTCTATTGGGTCTGTAGTGATTTCTCCTTTTTCATTTCTTATTGCATGAATTTGAGCTTTTTCTTCCCTTTTTAAAATAAGGTTGGCTAGGGGCTTATCGATTTTATTTATTCTTTCAAAGAACCAACTCTTTGATTTGTTGATTCTTTGGATTGTTTTCTTAGTCTCTATTGCATTGATTTCTGCTCTGATTTTTATAATTTCCTCTCTTCTTTTGGCTTTGGGCTTGACTTGCTCTTCTTTTTCTAGCTGTTTGAGGTGTAGCATCAAGTTATTTATTTGTATTCGTTCTGTTTTCCTGATGTGGGAACTCATTGCAATAAATTTTCCTCTCAGGACGGCTTTCATTGCATCCCACAGGTTCCGGTAAGTTGTATCTGTATTTTCATTTTCTTTTAGGTATTGTTTGATTTCTTCTTTAATTTCTTCTGTGACCCACTGATTACTCAAGAGTGTGTTATTCAGTTTCCATGTGTTTGTGGGATTTTTGCAGTATCTTTTATCATTAATTTCTAATTTCAGAGCGCTATGATCCGATAACATGCAAGGGATGATTTCAGCTCTTTTGCACTTGTTTAAATATGTTCTGTGAGCTAATATATGGTCTATTTTAGAAAATGATCCATGTACTGCTGAGAAGAATGTGTATTCTGATGTTGTTAGGTGGAACATTCTGTATATGTCTATCAAACCCATTTGTTCACAGGTGTGATTCAGTTCTGTTATTTCTTTGCTCATTTTCTGTCTGGTTGATCTGTCCCTTGGTGTCAGTGGCGTATTAAGGTCTCCTGTTACAATTGTGTTACTGATAATTTGAGTTTTCATTTATGTTAATAAATGTTTTATATAACTGGGTGCTCTGGAGTTTGGTGCATATATATTTAAGATAGTTATCTCTTCCTCTTGGAGTTTTCCCCTTACGAGTATGTAGTGACCTTCTTTGTCCTTTATGGTCATTGTTGGTTTAAAGTTCACGTTGTCTGCAAACAGAATGGCTACTCCTGCCTTTCTTTGGATTCCTGCTGCATGAAGAATTGTTTTCCATCCTTTGACTTTCAGTCTGTGAGTATCCTTCTGGGTTAGATGGGTTTCCTGTAAACAGCATATGGTTGGATTTTGTTTCTTGATCCATTCTGCTAGTCTGTTTCTTTTGATTGGTGCATTGATACCATTTACATTAATGGTTATTACTGTTAAATGCTGGTTAATTGTAGGAATGTTATCTCTCTGCTGTTGCATCTTTATCTTTCTGTTCTGTTTAATTATTTGCTTTGCTTAGTGGTTTTTTCCTTTGTGTATCTAAACTGTCTTTCAATATTTTTTGCAGGGTCGGTTTGGTGTTCATGAAGTTCTTCAGCTGTTCTTTGTCATGGAAGTATCATATTGCACCATCTATTTTGAATGATAGTTTTGCAGGATATATCAGTCTTGGTTGGAAATCATTTTGCTTTAGGATCTGGAATATTTCACTCCATGCTCTTCTTGACTTTATCGTTTGTGCTGAGAAGTCTGCTGTGATTCTGATAGGTTTTCCTTTATAAGTGATCTGTCTTTTCTCTCTGACAGCTTTTAATAATCTATTCTTATGTTGGATTTCTGGGATGGTGATTATTATATGTCTGGGTGTAGTTTTATTTTGGTTATGAGTGTTTGGAGTTCTATATGCTTCACTGATCCTGATGTCAGTTTCTGATCTCATGCTTGGGAAATTTTCAGCTATTACTTCTCTAAATATCCTCTTGACATCCTTTATGTTGTCTCCCTCTCTTTCATTAATCCCTATCATTCTTATGTTATTCTTCTTTGCATCGTCTTGCAGTTGTTGAATTGTTGTTTCCTGATTCCTTGTTATTTTCAAAAGATCTTTCCTTTCCTGTTCACTAGCTGCAATCCTGTCTTCAAGGTCTGAAATTCTATCTTCACTTTCATTAAGGCGGTTTTTACAACTTTCAGTGGAGTTTTTTATTTCCTGTATATCTCTGTGCATCTGCATTATGTATTCTGTTTGTTTCTTATATTGCTCGTCTAGGGATTCTATCTTTTTGTTTAGTTCCTCCAATTTTTTATCTGTGTTTTCCTTAGATATATTTAGAATCTCTTTCATTTCTTTTATCATTTCTTCTTTTATCTGGGATATTATTTCGAGTTTGAATTTCTTTAAAGCTTCCTGGAGTTGCTTGTCAACTTCAGTAGCTATTATGTCCGATATATGAGGTGGATGGGATATATTTTCTTCTATATACATCGCTCCTAGGGTTTCCTGAGATGGACTGGAGGTTTGAGGTTGTAATTTGGTCTTTCGTTTTGTCATTTTCTATATTTCTGTGTTTCAAGTGTTATTTGAAAGCTTCCTCCGGATCTGTTGAAAATCCCCTTCTATGTTTGGAGCTACTGAGACTCTGACACCGCGCTACCCCAAGCCATTGGGCCTACAGAACCAGTGGCCCTCCTCTGCCTGCTCAGAACTCCGCAGTTCCAGACAAGCTGGGCCTCAGGGACACTGTGCGCCCACCTGCCCCTTGGAAGATCCACAGTTCTTCAATCGCAGCAGGGTTAGGGTGCTCACCACAGGCCGCAGTGCCTCAGGAGCCTGTGATCCCTCCCTGCTTGCAGAGATATCCACAGTCCTCCAGACAAAGGAAGGGACTTCTGCAGGCACTCCAGATCCGCCCAGCTCCTCCTCTGCAGGCAGATGGCTAGGCGCGGCTGGGCTCCGGGGTTAGTGTAGGCCCGCCCATCCGTCAGGAGCTCAGCAGACTTCCAAGTGTAGCCGGGAGGGATGGGGAGGCGGCTGTAGTGGCCTCTAACCTACTGCTCCACTTCACTGCACCCAGAAGCCTGGGGCGTCCGGAACAGTCTGAGATTTGGGCAGACTGTGCTGGGCACTCACCACAGGCTGAGGTGCCTCAGGAACCTGCGATCCCTCCCTGCTTGCAGAAATATTCAGTCCTTCAGACAAAGGAAGGGGCTTCTGCAGGCACTCCGGATCCGCCCAGCTCCTCCTCCTAGAATTTCTTATCTTCAGAATTATTGGCTTTTTGGACAGGACAGTTCTTTGTGGTGGAGGCTGTGCTATGCATTGTAGAATATTTAGCAGAATCCCTGACCTCTACCTCATTAGATAGCATTTTCATCCCCACTCCTGACTGCAAGTTTTAATAAACAAAAAGATCTCCAGACAATGCTATATGTCTCTGTGGATCATTTCCTTGGTGATTGTTATTGGCTCAGGTGTAGTCCCAACACCCAAACTAGTCCAAGTAACCTGTCTCTCTCCTCTTGGACTTAAATAAGTCAGAGTTGGAATAGAGGCTGTGGATGGTGGTGGGGGAAACAAGATGTTGCTTGTTGAACAGCTGACTCAACCTGGCTTGAAACTTTCCTTCCTTACCTGTGGACTTCTGGCATAAAAGATGATACATTTCCTTATTGTTTTAGATGAAGTTTCTTGGGTCATTTTGGAAAGTAATTTATCAAAACATACAGAAGGGTTTCAGTATTTTAACCTCCATTAGGGCTGGATTTATGCATACTGACTGAGCAGCAGCCTAGAGACAAGCAGGTTGGTAGGGACTGTGAGAGGGAGAGGATTCTCTTTGTCAGAGGATGGTTGGGGAGGCTCTGATGGTGTCTCAGTACCTGTGTGTTTTCTTTTGGCTCCACAAAAGCCTTGGTGAGTCTACCCTCTGTCTATCCTCATGTAAATATGGTGGTGCATTTCTTGATGCAATTAGGGTCCTATGTAACTTGTTGAAGGGTATGTGCCTTTTAGAGTCTAAGTGGTTACAGAGAATGCTTTGAGTGGTGTCTCCCTAGAAAGATTTGATCCAAACACAGAGGCAGCATTTGTCTAGATACATGGGTATCAGATCTCCTTCAAAGATAACAAGAAGCCAAATACTATTTAATTCAAGCCACCATTTTCTTTAGGTGTGTGCTCTGGCTATTTTCAAGCTTCCTTTCCTTTATTCTTGATATCTCTCCCTCTCCAGATACTGGGATGGTAAAAATGTGTATAGAACAAAATCAGTACAGAGCTGTCCAAATCAAACTTTTAAGATAGTTTTCACAGTAAGACATTGAACAGTGTTGGAAACACTGCTGAAAGAAGCCTTGGCTTTGGAACCTGGCTTGGAGCTTCAGTTTACTCCTCTAGGGGAATGGGTAGGATAATATGCACCCAGCTGCATGCTTGTGAGCACTGACTGCGGTAATATATAAGAAAAATTGAATAAGAAAGAGGATTGGAGGAGAGCTGTTTGGAGATAACAAAGGTGGAATTGGTGGGAACTTTAGGTCTGGATCCTTCCCATTTTGTCTTTCAGTGGAGGCTGGTGATAGTCGAATTTCTTTTATGTCTTTGGGAGTTTTTGATCGTGGTTTAGGGTTTTTCTTAGTCTGGGCTGAGGTAAACACTGCAGTCAGTGTTGGCTGGATTTTGGTGAGGACACAGGACTGTAGGCAATGGTGGCAGAGCCATGTGGTCAGGCAGTTTCCCAGGTCTCACAGGAAACCATTGACAGTATATTAAGAACCTATAATAAGAAGAAAAGATCAATAGCTGGTCCCACAAGAACAAACCTCTCCAGATGGAAAGGGGTGGGGGTGAGCTATGACTTTACTGATCTGTGATTCCTGAATTTGAACCCCTCATTGCCATTTATTAGTTTTGTGACCCTTGAGCAAGTTAGCTAGCCTCTCTGGGCTTAATCAATAAATGATGATAACAAATAAGCCTTACACTGAGGATATCTACATCACAGGAAAACGACATGAAATATATGCCAGTCACAAACAAGCATGAAACTAGTGTTTCCTTTCCGTCTTGACCTTTAGAGGCTGCTCTTTTTACCTTCCCCAACCAAATTTCCGGTTAGTTCCCTAACTTGATGGCATTCCTTTGCCAAGATTCTGGCACAAAGAAAGTCTCTTAACTTTCCTTCACTTTATTTTTTTGATCTGGGAATCAGGCTCAAGATCTCATGGTTGCCAGGCAGGCACTGTGCTGCTGAGCTATGTCCCCAACCCTCCTTCACTTTAAGCGAGGAGGAAAAGCTCTGAATCCGGGTGTAGTGAAGTACTCCATGATGGAATATCACTCCAGCGAGGCAAGAGGCCGAGAGGCTGGAGGTTAAGTATGTGTTTGTTGGTGCCAGACTTGCAGGGTTCAAATCTCAGCTCAGCCTCCTGTTTTGACTGCATTTCCTGATTTGTCCAACAGGGATAACATCAGTACCAGCCTATGAGGGTTAATTGAGGTGACGCTTGAGAAACTCTTGGCAAGATGCCTGGCCCACTGGGTGAGCTGAGTAGTGTGGCTATGATCTTCCAATTAGCATGTGCTGAACATTTTCATTTCTGGGTGAGTTTATATCCTCTTTAATTTTCTTTTCTCTCTTTTTAAAACTTAAGCACTATCTATTCAACTTTATATAGAGCATCTATATTGTGCTCTACTTGGAATATAAAAATGAGCCTAGAGACTACTGCTGTCCTCAAGGGACTTATATTTCTGTGGGGGAACAAGTATTATAGGTGGAATAAATATAATGAAAGATAACAGAGAAACAAATTCCAAGGGGAACAAAACTCGTGCGTGCATGTGTGTGTGATCAGAGAATTTCTACTCAAGAATGTAGCTGTAAGCTCAGAGTGAAGTTGACAGTAGAGTAAATTCCATCCAGAAGATGGGAGGGATGGTGAGCGGGGGGAGGAGAGCATGCTAAATAGAGGGGAGAATTTGTGCAAAGACCCAGAGGCTGCAGAGAATATGGTACATCCATGACTGGTGTGAACCAAATGATCCAGTTATGAAAAATAATGACTTTTTCTGGAATCTCCCCATAGAAGACCTTTTGGTTTGCGTTTAAGTGCAACAGGTTTATGCAGGAAATGATCCCTAATAGCAGCAGAGGATAGGGCAGTGAGATGGGGAGAGGACAGGGCCAGTAAAAGGGAACTCTGGGGGGCCAATGTGAGCATTCAGCTCACTTGCCCATCCAAAGAGCGATGGAGCTGGTGCACTTATCCTCCATCTTTTTGGGGGGCGTGATGCTGGATTAGGGAAGCATCAATTCTCTGGCACTTGCATTCTGCGGTATACGTCTGGTTGCCACCACAGCTCTTCAAATGGAAGCATGTGCTGTCTTTCGGAGTTTGGTTCATTGTGGTAAAGGGAAGGCAATCGTGCTGGGTACCCCTGCATCTGCCACATACTTCAACCCTGTTTGATATGATTGGGCTGGGCTAGAATCACCTTGTGAAGACCTTTATGAGCTATTACAAAAGACTAGGGATTCTATCTGGGGGGGGGGGCATTGGTGGCTTTTAAGCAGAAAAGTGAGGCAAAATCAGACCTGCAACTTACAAAAGATTACTTTGGTCACTGAATGGAGAATAAACAGTTGTGGCCAAAGAGTGAATGCAGACCGAGCATTTTGGAAGCAGCAGTAGCTCTCCAGGCAAGACATGATGGTGACTTAGAGCTGGTGGGGTAGGGATGGAGGGAAGTGAATAATTTGGAGAGAGGCTTAGGAGACAGAGTGAGAGTCTGCATCTGGGGATGGTGGCAGCCCTTTTTCATAAAATCTTCCTTGTGCTAAATTAGATGCAGGTGTCTCTGAGATTTGGCAAGTGGGGCTGTCATTTTCCTGTGCCCCCCACTTCTGTCCCTTACCTGATAAAGCTCTGTTATCTGCTGCAGTCTCACTACCCACTCTTCATGGTACCTTCCAGGCTGCTGGGACCAGCATAAAATAAATCGCCCCTGCTTCCCTCCTTGCCAGCTTTTCTCTGCCTTGCCCACCCTGCTGTGCTTAGTGAGGACTGGCTCCAAGTGCCAGCTTCTGAACCAGCATTATTGTCAAGGAATGTGGAAGCAGCTGGGCTCAGGAGCAAGGGGCGGGGGTGAGATTCCATTTGCCATCTGTGGCTCAAGCAAGAGCTGTGCTGACGAGAGCCAGGATCATCTCTGTGTGATGCAGAGAAGTGAATTTCAGTTGAGCTTGCAATGGGAAGTCAGCTGTAGGCTTACGTTTGCATCCCACTGGGCCAGGGTCTTTGACAGTACATTGAGATGCCAAGTTTTGAGATGAGGGGGTGAAGGGCGTAAAGGTCTGCCTCATCCCCAAATCCAACTCCTCCGCTGAGCCCTGTTGGACACCAAATGTCATTCCTGGAGTCTGCAGCTGGGGTGCTAGCCCTGGCTAAAAAAGTCTCACTAAAAAAAAAAAAAATCACAATATTAGTCATTTTCAAACATGAACACTATAGCTGGAGTTCAGATTTCAGAACTATTAGCATTTGAAGGAATTAATCACAAATACTTATTATTTCTGGAAAATCTTTCCTTTCTTTGAGTGAAACACCCACCATGTTCCAGTACTCTAATTCCAGGGACACTAAAAAAAGTATTGCTTCTCAGATTCTGCCTTTGGCCTTGGATGACCGGTACAGAAATAGACTCAAGACTCATGCTGGACCTACTAGAATCCTTCCTTGAGAATCTGGGCTTAGAAGTGAGAAAGGAAAGTTATGAAGTTTATGGTATCTGGAGTCATAATCTATGGAAGATGGTGGATGGTATTTTCTGTCCCATGATAATGGAAGAGAGGCAAAGGGGGCAGGGAGGGGAAGAGGGAAAGAAAGAGGGAAGGAGAGAGAGGGATAAGGAAGTAGGGTAGGAGGAGCGAGGGGAAATGGAGAGAGAGGGAGAGAGAGAAGAGAGAGACAGAGAAAGGGACAGAGAAAAGAGGAGGAAGAAGAGGGAGATTACTAAGATCCAATTATTTTTTTTAACTCCACAAAACACGATATTCTTTAATTAATTTTCCCTTTTGCTTATTCCTGGTTGAAATGAGTGTCTTTTATTTGGATAAAGGAGAGAAAAAACTCTATTCATAGATTACTGAACTTTTGGAACCCTTTGAAGAGTTAAAGGGAAAGTTTGTCTCATTCCCTGATCCTGGAACTATTTTTAGTGTTTATAGATTCTCTCTACAGCAGGTGCCCCTGGGAAGTGTTGGCTGGGTGGTTAGTGATAATTATTACAGGGAGGCCCGGGGGAGACTCATAGAATTCTCAGTGGAAAAATCTCAGCCATTCAGAGGGAGGAGTCAGGACCCATAACAGGACCCAAACCAAATTCTCGTTTCTTTTTATGCTGACAACTTTTATTGTTATTATTATTATTATTGTTAGCCACATATTTCATAGAATAAGACACACAGTAAACGAGTTGTAAAGGAAAATAAAACCCAGGCTTGTTTATGTTGCCTAACTTGCATTTTGTAGCAGGAGTCTGCTGACACCAGGAGGCAGCTGCCTCTGTTGGGCCAGCCCTTTGCAGACACACCCTGCACACCAGGACAGCCCATGGGGCAGCAGCTGTCCCTGCAGGAGGTGCATTTGCAGTCCCTGCGTTGTCGGGATCTGAGGCAGGTTCCATGGGTGATGCAGCATGCTGACAGCTGCACCCAGGTTTTCTAGGACTAGGGAAGGCCCTGTCCAATCAGAGCTCTCAATCCACAGCCACCTCGTGTTCTCCATGTTAGCACAGGGTTCCTCTCCTGACTCGGTCGCTCATGCCCATTCTTTGCTTCTCTCCTTGACTCACAACACAATCCAAACCATGGGCAAACTGCTTCTGCTTTAGCTTCAGAGGAGACCTCAGCCCTGCCACCAGCCGCTGTACTCACTGCTCCCACCCTAGTTCAGCAGCCAGTGCCTCTGTGGACTTCTGCGGTAGCCACTGGCCTTTTCTCTTTGCTGTCCCTCTCACCTCTCTGCAGTCTCTTCTCCACTGTCTGTAAAAGCGGCTTGACCTCTCTGAATTCCTTGTCCCAAACAGTGGAATAAGCAGAATGCCAGCACCTCAGCCAAAGCTCCCAGCATGCAGAGTTCCCTTTTTCTTGAAGACCATGGTGATACCAGCCCGAATATATCAACCAAGCAAACAAACTCATAAAGCCAATTAGTTATATTGATGAGTAATGTTTATGGGTTCCTACAGATCGATTCGTAAATATTATAAATTGAAACAATTTCTAAATAATGCCCTGTGACTAATGACCCTGGTTGTAGTGGGTTTTACCACTTTGTTGAGTACCTAATTGTCCTTAGCTTCACTGAATGTTTTTGTGACCTCCAATAACACAACGGTGACTCAGAGCACAACAGCTTCAAGGTCAAAAAGCTAGAACTACTAGCTTCAGAACTGAGTGACAGGAATTCTGGTCTTTCTCTTTTGGAGCTAACTAATGGCCTAGTTGAGTTTTGTTTTTGTTTTTTATTTGTTTGGTAGTTATGATCTATTTTATACTGTCTTAGGAAATACCACATATCTAGCTTCTACCTGTGATTTTTAGAAGCTGGTTCATTCATTCATTTAACAAATATTTATGGAGCATACTGTGTGATCAACACTTTTGGGTACTGGAAAGGTAGTGATATATGGTCAAGATACACTAGGTTGTGCTATAATAACACATTAACTTTGAAATCCCAGAAGCGTGACCAAATTTTTGCTTTTTTATTCCTCATTCGTGCTACATATCCAAAGTTGATCAACAGAGGGTACTCCTCTGCATGGTCGCTTAGAGGCCCAGGCTGCCCCAACATTGTCTAACACTGCCATAGGGAATTGGTAACTAGGGAGTTACCATGCCAACTTTTTGATGCTTCAGCCAGAAGTGATACATTTGAGCCCATGAGACAGAATTAGTGACATGGCCCCAATTAACTGCTGTGCTTGGAGAGCTTGCATTGTAGTATGTATTATAGAAGTCAAGGATCAAACAAATTATCACATAAATAATTATTTAGTAATTAGGATGTTGACTGGAAAGAAAACCTAGGATCCTATGAGATTCAAAACAGGAGACCTAGAGCCTTCTAGGTAGTCTGGGATGGCTTCCCTTGGGAAGGGTTATTTCAGGAGAGACATGGCAATTGCACAGAAATTGGCCAGGTAAAAAAAGTGAATGAGGCACCTCCTATCACAAAGATGGCTCACATCAGGCTTTACTTTCAAGGAAGTTACAATGCAGCCTGAGAGATAAGAAATACTCAATAATTCCAATTAGTGATGCAGCCTCTGCGGCCAAGCATGTGCTGTGCTGAGAACTTTCTGTACTTCATCTCATTTAATCTGACCTCCCAACAGGTTTAGGAACACCTGCCCAGCAAGTTCGTGGGCAGGACCTGAACTCGTGTGTGCACCTGCATTTGATTCCCTTGGCTAACACGTGCTGCTCCTTTTAGAGTGATTGCCCAGTGTCTGATCAGCCTTACTTAGGGACTCTGTGGCCACTGTGTGTAGGAGAATGATGCTTGCTTTGGGGTTGACCTTTTGTTTCATTGGTGAAACTGGACCCCAGTTTATTATTAAAATGCGTGCATTAACTGATTAGAGCTTTTTTGAAAATGTTTTAATGTAATGGAATTTTTTTTAAAGAAATGGAATTCAATATGGAAATATAAAGATGGTTAGTCGCACTGGGAGAATTCCCAAGTGTCACCATCCCTTTGATAATTCCTAGGGGCTGCCTGGTAAATTCTCAGTAAACTACTGAGCCAGCTAAAATGACTTCAAGGCCTCAAGTATGCCGGGTGTTACCTGTATCATTACTGGCTATGGTTATTGGATGTTAAAAATGGGCTCCTTTCTTATCCTTGTGGCAGGTTGAATGATGCCTCGTTCACAAGAGGACCATATTTTCACCCTTACAACTTGTGAATATATCACCTTACGTGGAAAAAGGGACTTGGAAGGTAAGGTAAAGTTAAGGATCTTGGACCCTGAGGATTGTACTGGATTATGAGAGGGGCAGGTGAATCTGAGAAAGAGGTTAGGACAGAAACAGAGAAGGTGTGTGGGTGGAGGAGGGTGACAGGGAAAGCCAGAGAGACTATACTCTGCTGGCTGTGGAGATGGAGAGATGGAGAAAGTGGTCACTAGAGAAGGAATGTGGGGAATCTCTAGAAGTTAGGGCCAGAAAACAGATTCTCCCCAGCACTCCCAAAAGGAATATAGCTCTACTGATATTTTGATTTTAACTCTGTAAGAATCATTTTAGATGCATGACCTCCAGAAATATAGAACTATAAGATTATAAACTGGAGGGTTTATTTTTTCAGCAGTGGGGATTGAATCCAGGGCCTCTCACATGCTAGGCAAGTGCTCTGTCACTGAGTTACACCCAAGGCCCAAATTAGAGGGTTTTTTTTTTTTTTTTTTTTTTTTAACAACGGAGTTTGTGATAATTGTTAAACAGCAAGAGGAAACTCAGATAGTCCTCCAGGACAAGAAGCTACATGACACTGTTGAATCTACAAGCTGCTTATATCCCCACCTAATGACTAGACCATCAGTGGTAGCCCCTCCTCACTGAGGGACACCATGTCTTAGTTTCTATGTGTTACTCTATTTCCTTTATCTCATTTGACACTGCAGACAGCCCTGTGGGTAGAGACTGTCAAGTTCACTTAGTAAAAATTAGGGAACTAGTCTCTGAAGGTTATATCACCAGCCCAAGGTCACACAGGTACGAAGTGTGTGGAGGAAAGAAAGCCCAAGTGTGCATGATTCTAAAACCATCCGTTAGCGCCTTTGCCTTTAGGAGAGACCAAGGCAGAGAGGGCTGGGAAGACATCCTGACCTTAAGTTCACAAGTGACTCCTTTTGCAAAGTGACTCTGCAAACTCACCTTTGGTGTGGTGGGATGTCCGTGTCTTTACTGGTGTATTGGTACGTGTAGGAGAGCAGAGTTTTGCATCATGTTTAATTTTATCTGGGCAGCATGTTCTTTGGAAGTATAATTTTCTGCTCTGAAAATGAAGAGGAATAAACTTCCCCATTGCTCCTCAAATTTCTTCTGGGACAATTAAATTGCCTGTTCGATGTGCACAATTCTCCATTTGAAAGGAGACTGAGGGAATGGAGCGATTGCTCCTAGCTGGAGCCCAAAACCGGGCTTATTAGGAAATGCAGCAAACAGTTCTGGCTCATGCGAGTGTGGGGTCCTGCTGTGTGAATATTCATGGGGTTTAGCAAATCAGCAGTTGAGCAAACAGATATAATTGAAACACATTGAAACCAAAAGTCACTATGCCCTTTTCTAATGTGCTTTGCTAATTTGTTTTGGTAAGTAGGACTTAGTATCATTTTTAATATTCATTAATTATAAAATCATAGATGGTCATTTTAGAAATGTTGGAAAATACAGGAAATAACCAAAAAGGGCAGTTACTAAAAATTCTACCAGTGAGACCAAATTAATAGTGTTTTAGAGTGTCTCTTTTTTGTGACTTGTTTCATGATGACATCACTCAATTTTGTCTGATTTTTTTTCACTTAATCTTATATCATGGATATTTCCCAGTATCATTAAAATAACTTTATATAAGAAGCAGATGGTGTAGCAGTGAAAAGGTTTGTCTCCAGCATGTGGAGATGAAATTGGAATCCTAGCCCCGCCATTGCCAGCTGTGTAACCCCAGGTGATAGCTAACCCAGTGGTCTTGATCCATGCTTTCCTGTAAGATCAAAATCTATCCCACACTACAAGTCTGGTCACAGGGACATTTGGTAATGTCTGAAGACATTTTTTGGTTGTCACAATTAGGGTGAGTGGAGCAGAGAAGACTGCCACTGGGCCAGAAATGTCGCCAAATATCCTACTGCTAACAGGTCATCCTCTACGTCCCTCCAATCAGAAATCCACAGTTAACTTGGCTTGATTTCTCTGAGCCTCAGTTTCCACCATTGTTAAATGAGAATGATTATAACCATCATAATTTTTCAAGGGAGTGTTAAATAATAGTCCCTTTAATATTCTTGACAGAATATATGTGGCAGATCTTCCTGTTTCCAAGCGTGCACATGTTTTCTCTTCTCTGTAATCTTTTCCCCTACCCTCTGGTATTGGGGATCGACCCCAGGGGTTTCACACTGAGCTGCATCTGTAGCCCTTTACAATGTTTTTTAACTTTGAAAAAAGGGTTTCGTTAAGGAGCTAAATTGTCCAGACTGAGTTCTAATTTGTAATCTTCCTGCCTCGGCCTCTCAGATTACTAGGATTACATGCCCAGGCCCATGGTTTTCTTGAGTGGCATTGTCTGTTCTATTGATGATTCAACATAGCTTTCAGCCTTGCTCTGTGTATCCTGATGCTTCATGTAGAATAAGAAAGAGAGAGAGAGAGAGAGAGAGGAGAGAGAGAGAGAGAGAGAGAGAGAGAGAGAGAGAGAGAGAGAGAAGAGAGGAGATCAGAGAGAAAGAGAGAGAGAGAGAGAGAGATTTGATTTTTTTTGAGTCATGTGTCCAGCCGTAATCTAGTCAGCTGATGGAAGGTAGCATGAGCTAATCAGCTTTAACCTGTTCTCCCGATCAGAGGCTTGTCCTCAGACCAGGGATGTGGTCATTCACTACTTTGAGCTTTAAGAGAACTAGAGAACATCAGTGAAGCCTATGGAGGACTGGGAAGAGGCATATCGGAGATCTAGGACCCACTAAAGAAAGTCTTAAAAGCATTCTTTAGCAGAATTGTCAAACTTGGAGTGGATCTTAGTGATCCCTCAGACGGCTTCCTTAGCTGCTGGGGAATGGGTCTAGTTTAGGAAGCTGCTGGTGACTATTCCTAGGCTAGAAAGCATGAGAGCTTCCTTCTAATGTTACTACACCATGCTTGATCCTTTGTTCCTTTTGATCCTGCTGACCTCTTTTCAAACATGGGCCCTTGAAGAAATGCCCCTGAGATCAGCGTCTCCTTTGTGGGGCTCCAAGAGGACTCCATCTCTTTTCATCAGGGCAATTGGAGATTCCAGGTCTGGATGACTTCTTTCCTTGTCATTCTCCATTTCCCTCTTCCTCTTTAAAATTTTTATTTTAAAGGGAGTAAAAAAGAATAACAAAATGAAACAAAAACAAAACAGTGATAGGACAGTAGGAAATCCATAATCCTTACTATATTGCATGTCGTTATCCTCTAAGTAGTTGCTCAGACTACTGGCCCCGTGTTTACAAAGTCAGTCAAACAACATAAACGTCAGGTTGCTTACTTCAGTTATTATCATCTCAGCCTGTGTCACATCAGGCTGCTCCTGGGGGGTGGGGGGGGGTGGAGGCGGCATCCCTGGCTCTCCCCACCAGCAGGGCCTCCGCCAGCACACAGGGAGGCCGCACCGATTCCTTGCTTCTTCTCCACGGCCTGGGCCTGCCGGCAGGACCTCTGTCCCTCTTTTTTCTCTTTTTCTTACCTTCCTTTCTTTCTATGGAAACAAGCTGCACATAGTTGCTTTTTTATTTAATGTCAGGGATGTGTCATATTTGCCAATAAATACAATTGCGTATTATAGAATCTTTTAAATGACCCTATTTCCTGGTATGTTAGACTATAATTTATATAGCAAATCCCCTTCAGGAGGGCACTTAGGTTGTTTCCAGTCTTTTGCTCTTATTTTAAAAGTGCTTTGATGAGCATTGTTGCAGTTAATTTATCATTTGGATACATTTTTAGAAAAAGAATTTCTGGTCAAAGGTCTGCTCATTTAGAAAATCTGATGGTTATATACAAGGAAGCTTTCTAAAATAAGACACTCACCACTGTGTCTTCATTACCCACAGCCAGGAAATTCTCCCGAGTTTGGACATAGCTGTTGGCCGCTGTTCCCACCACACTGACCTGCTGTGGCCTTCTCCCAAGCAGACGTCGCTACAAAGGTCAGGCTGCTGAATCCCATCATTAGTCTGCCAGACTTCTGCTTCTGGGCCAGAGGGCAAGAGGAGCCAAATCCTCCCCCACAGGCAGGAACCAGAACATAGTCATTTCCCAGCCCGGGACAATTAATCATATATTGAGAGACCTAGGTCAAAGGAAGATGGTTTATTTACCGCTCACCACTGCTTTAACCCCAGGTATGTTTTGCTATTGCCTTTTATCTCCTGGACACCCACTTGGACTCTCTTCTAAACACCATCTAAATCATGAGCAAGAGGTCAAATCCGACACATTTGATTGCTGCTGTCATGAGGTGTTCATGGACTAGGTTGGGTTTGGCTTTTGTAGCCTTGAGTTTGTTGCTGGGAGGAAAGACCACGAGAAGTAGCTTTGACATTTTAAACTCATCTTCAGGCCTTTGGAGAGTTTTATCTAGCAGCAAGGCTTTAGTGGTGATGTGCCCAGATTTCAAAAGAGTAGAAAGATACTTATGAGCATGGAAAAGTCTTCCCTTGGCTTGATATCTCAGCTGAGACAAGTGGAGTTTCTATAAAGAGCTTCCCCACCCCAGTCAATTAATCAATTAATTGATTAAACAACATACATTAAGTATTTATATATTTTGAAGAAAATAAGACAAATAGAAACTAAATAAACAGCTTCAAATCAGGCTAGTAGGAGAGTAACAATAATTAACACATTGTGCATTGTTATGTTCATAGTAGTTGCTTAAATAAGAACAAGATATAGGCATTAAATAATGTCCAGACAATATTAACTCAAATCTTTGTTTTCAATGAATGAAGAGAAACTAGCTGTATGACTATCTTATCCATGAGCAGGGGATTTCTTTCCATTTTCTGATATTCTCTTTGATCTTTTTACCCCAGAGTACTGTAATTTTCAATGCATAGATCTTTTACTTCCTTTGTTAGGTAGATTCCTGAGTATTTCATTTTTTTGGATGCTATTGTAAAGAATGTGGTTTCCTTTACTGAGTGTATCTTAACCAGGCATTGTCTAGACACAGAATGCCCTTGGCTATGTTCCAGAGAAAGTCCTCTGAAGAAGACTGAAGCAGAGACTAGCATATCGCAGGTGTATTAGGAAACCACTTGAATCCATATTTGTGGTGAAAAGATCAAAGCAGGACTGGGCAAAAAGGGACATAGACCGGTAATGCAATCTCCATGAGTGCCTCAGGCAGTCCTCCAGGGGTCCAGAGAGTGGATGAGCTTTTAGGATGGGCCCAGTCTGGGAGTGAGAGGTCCATGCCAATAAGTCCTGGGTGAGGGAAGCCTGGGAAGTAACCTGGAATAAAATAACCTTCTTCAGGCCACACAACCCCTGTAGGGGAATGAACGGCAAGGCCAGTAAGCACAGCAGTTGAGGAATAAGAGGGTCAGTCCTAGGGGAGGACCTCGGTGGTGTATTATGGAGTCTAACACGATCCACTTGGCCCTTATATATGGAACAGTGAGGGTCTTGATTCTTTCTAAGCCAAAGCCTGAGAGAAGTATATGAGTGTAGGTATTCAGCAGCTGATCTCAGAAAGCAAGACTAGAGAATGGGGACAAGGGGACAGGGAATATGTTAGCTTTCCTGTCTCAGGGACACAATACCTGACACCATGCATTAAAGGAGGTGAGGTGTAATTTGACTCACTGTCTGAGGAGATTCAGCCTGGTTGGTTGATTCTAAGACAGGAACATTGTGGTGTTAAGTGCAAGATGGAGCAAAGCTACTCGGTTCATAATGCTGGGAAGCAGAGCAGAAGAGCAGTGCCAGAGAAGAATGGACGAGGGACTGTTTGTGATATCCAAGGCTGCACCTCCAGGCCCACCCAGACACAGCCAGGAGCACGCTTTTCTAATCTGCTAGGCATCTCTCTCTCTCTCTCTCTCTCTCTCTCTCTCTCTCATTTTTATTTTAGAGAGAAAAACAGAGAAACAAACAATGAAAACGAGTTTCAAAACAGGGTAGCAGGACAGTTACAATACTTGATACACAGCATATTGGTATCTTGTAGTAGTTATTCAGGGTATAGCAGATAGGTAGGATATCTTGTCTAAACAATATTGGCACAAATCATCCTTTTCAAGGAACAAATGGAAGCTACCTGTATAAATTACCTTAACCATCTCGTACATACATATTTTTTCCTTTTACCTATTCTTCCTTTCCTCTATCATAGTTTATCTCTTTTTAACAGTTTATCCCAGTTCACAGTATCTGTTGTACATTTCTTATTTTAAAGAGACAAAAGAAAAAACAGAAAAATCAAGATGCAAACAAACCTGAAAAAACAAGAACAATGGTCCCAAGGACAAAGAATTAACAAAGGATGCATTGTTGAGCAGGTCTACACTGTGCGCACCCCTTTGCAGAAGTTCAGAAGTGTCTCCCAAAGTGCAGGAGAGGAGCTGTGTCTTTACTGACTTGTATATCCCATTGGTGGAGCATGGCCCTTGGGGAACTGAAATCCTCTTCACAGGAAGTTGCATCTTCCTAGAGCTTTAAGGAAATCTTGGAAACAGAAAACCAAAGTCAAGGGGACATTTGATGTGAGATGTTGCCAGAGGCTATGGGCAGTATCACCACAAATGAAGTCAAAATCAGAGATGGGTCATGTGGCAGAGGCTCTGGTTTCTTTAAGAAAGAAAGAGTCGGCAACAGAAATAATGAGGAAATTAGTCTTCTATGTGATAAGATCCCCTAAGAGGATACCTAATCTGTACTCATCTCTCTCTAGCTTTTACTGAAAACATCTAATTTAAAAAGTTACATCTTTTTTCTCTTAAAAGTGACTGATAAACTAACTACTCAACCAAATAACTAATGTTTATTATACTCAGTACCTCCCCTGCCCCAGACTTTGTTCCAAGAGTTATTAGAGTCCTCCCAAGAGTTCTTCAGTTCTTCCTGCTTTTCCTACTTTCTTGAAGCTGGTAAATCTTATCTTCTATCCACTTTTTCTTCCCAGTTCCCAACAGATGACCTGGACTTCTGCTTAAAGATTGTGGTTATCACACCTGAATGTCTTCAGGTGACATCTTTATCTCAAATATGTCACAATTACCATTTTCATAACACTATTATTCTACGGAGGGCCTTTATTTATTCATCTTTCTATTTCAAATCTCATGTCATCTCTCTTCCAGTGGTAAGTGCTGTTCAAGGTTTAGTACTTATAAATAACTCTCTTCTTGCTGGCTAGAGTGGTGGGTCTCAACTTGGCTGTACCTTAGATTCCCCTGAGACAGTAAGAAACACTAGTACCCACAGATTTTTTGGACGGGAGTATTACTCCATTATGATATTACAATTTTGGGTACCTGTTAGTTTGCATTTATCAAAACCATGGAATCTGTGACACTGGGAGAAGGCTTTGGGTGATAATGATGGGCCCATGCTCATTCATTACCTGTAGTATATTTACCTCTTTGGTGCAGGATGTTGACCATGGGGGAGATGGTGTGTATGTGGAGGGAGGCATATGATAACTCTCTGCTTTTCCACTGTATCTTGCTGTGACTCTGAAACTGCTCATAGAGATTAAGTCTATTAATTAAAATATAGTGATGCCCAAGTCTCATGTGCAGAGATTCTGACTTAATTGGTTTAGGGTGGGACCAGGGCACTAGTGGTTTTTAAAATCTTTCAAGTTGACTCTAAAGTGCAACCAACATTGAGAAATATGGGGCAGTTTTTCCCTGAGGATTTTTTCTCTCTGTTAAGCTTCACTGATTGCTTTGAAGCAAGAAGTTCCCAAATTTTCCTTTCTAGTGCTACCCTTTTCCTGGATTTGCAGAATTACTTCCTCCACTGGTATGGCTATGTCTGAGATCACATCAAACTCACCATCTTTTTCATTTTTCCAGATTCCAGAGACAGACTCTCTGCTCACAGGCTGTTTTCTAAGACTTGGTAATTTATAAGGAACAGAAGTTTATGTGGAGCACAGTTACGGAACTTGGGAACAGCAAGAGCATGGTACAGGCATCTACTTGGCATTTCTTTGTCCTCCTTTGTGACTGCTAACCCTGATATGGAAAGGAGATGCATAAATGCTATCTGGGATCTCTCTTCCTCTTTTTATAAAGCCACTAATACTATAGTGGGGGACCCACCCTCATGAATTTATTTAGCCTTAGTGACTGCCCAAAGACTCTTTAACTCCATGGAAATATGACTTGGGGGATTATATTTCCAACATGCAAATTCTGGGAAACACACCCAAACCATAACACCTAGAATCAAGGATATTTGAATTTAGGTCTCCAACATTGTCCTCAAAGCTGGACCCCGCTGGTCTCTATTTTTTGTCTACCTTATCTTTGTAGCCATGAAGCTCAGCTTTCAGCAAAGATCACTTCCTGTGGAAGGACATTTTCATGTATTTATTTTATTGCATAGCTAATCCATGTACGTTGTGGAAAATGTTATAAAAAATGGGAAAGCAAAGAGGAGAAAATAAAAGTCATCCATAATACCACCCCTATCAGCTACCTTTAATGTTTTGGCATACATGAAAGCAAATGTAAAAAAGAAAAAGGTTACATAGTGATGTTGTTTATGTCATTTTTCACTGAACATGACATGAGTATTCCTCTACCATAAATACTTCTTAACCTGTTTGAAATAATTTTTAATTTTAAAATAATCTTGTCTACAACAGTAATACATATTCCTATGTAAAGTCAAATAAGAAGAAATAGTCAATCTCCAATGTAATATTTCACAGAAAGTATTTGTTGGCATTCCTTTTTTAAAAATGTTTTTATTTTAAAAAGATTAAGACAAAAGAGGCCAGAACAAAGCCGATCAGAACAGAACAATGTAAGCAACACAGTACTTTACCACAAGACAACCCAATATTAACAGTAGCTACCACAGTCTCTTTCTTTGAAATAGTTGAGCATACCTTCACATATAATAGTATCAAACATATCAAAATACTAAAAAACCATTCAAGAGAATGAAAGTATTACAGGGTATACAGAACCAAATATCAGAAAACATACAATGGCTACTATATTATCTCATTTTCCATAAAAAATTGTTTATACTATTACACATATTAAAATCCAATAAGATACAACATGATAGAACCAATGGAAACAGAAGAACAAAAGTATGGTAGGACTTCAAAACAAGATTATATTAAATCAGCAATGACTGTCATACTGTCTTGTTTTCTTCAAAATAGATGTTCATACCATCACAGATAATAAAATAAAACAAACCAGGATAAAACCATCTCAACTAATGAATGAAAACATTATAAGGCTTCAAAGCAATGTAATGGGGAATCATGATTACTATAAAATCTTATGTACTCTTACCATTTCTTACACTTAGGGAGACTATATGGTACTTATACACGTGAGTTTGATTTATTTCACTTAGGAGTATGGTCTCAAGTTGCATCCATTTATTTATAAATATCTTAATGTGATCCTTCTTTATAGCTGAGTAGTACTCCATTGTATAAAAATACCACATCATTTTTATCCATTCCTCAGTTGATGGACACTTAGGTTGTTTCCAAGATCTGGCTATTACAAATTGTGCTGCTATAAACATGGGTGCACATATATCACTGTGGTAGGATGTTTTCAGTTTTTCTGGGAATATGCCTAAAAGTGGAATAGCTGGATCAAATGGGATTTCCAATCCCAGGATTTTGAGGAATCTCCAGATTGACCTCCACAGTGGTTGCACCAGTCTACACTCCCACCAACAGTGCAGGAGAATTCCTTTTCCCCCCACAGCCTCTCCAGCATTTGTTGTTGGTAGTTTTCTTGTTTCTGGCCATTGTTTCTGGAATGAGATGGAATCTCAGTGTGGCTTTAATTTGCATTTCTCTAATGAGTAATGATGATGAACATTTTTTCATGTATTTATTTTCCATTTGTATTTTTTTCATCTGAGAACTGTGTATTCATCTTAGATGTTGTTGGCATTCCTGATGCTTATTTTCTGAATCAATTTTTTATATTGATTTGTATAATCTTCTCAGAGTTAGGACATCTAGAGGTTTTAAGCTGGCTCTTTAGAGTTTTTCTGCTCTTGTCTGCCACCATCTCCCTGAAGCTAAACACTCTTAGTAATTCCTACATGATTTTAAGGTTGGAATGCTTTTTATATTATGTCAAAAATCACTTCTGACCTTTACTGTGGGTTTTGGGCTGGGAGAAGAAGAGCAAAGTAAAATAAAATAGGCAAAAACCAAAAAACTGAAACAAGGAACAATTCAGAGAACGCTGAATCTCTTGATGCGCTTCCTGAAATCTCCCTCTCCACTGAGAGCTGACTGTTAGCCACTGGAGGCAGAAGACTCAGAGCATAGCTGTGCAGCCAGATATCCTAGATTCCTTGGACATGCTTCATGCCTATGTATGTGTGCACACATGTGCATACATGCCGATGTTTTGTGTGGGGGAGTTGTAGTCAGTGTTTGCAAGGAAAACAATTTAATACAGGACACATAATTTATAGAATTATTTTATAGCAGTCACCCATGGAGTATACAAGAAATGTAGGAAATCTGTCCACACATTAAAAATTCCAAAAAGTTCAGCTGAGGGCCTGGATCCCATGGCAATGTCCTGTCTTGCATGATTCCAGCTGAAGACCAAAAACCACGACAATGTCTCATACAAATCTGTTTCACAGATCTGCACTGGAAGGTCTAAAGATCAGCAGTGGAAGCTAGAAAGTCTATGCCAGTGCGATGAAGCATCTGTGCCAGTAGGTTGAGGATTCTACACTGGAGCCAGGAAGCAATGCTCAAATAAGGACCAGTGCTCCCCCAAAGTGAATCATAGCCATTCTCAGCAACAAGGTGCTGAGCTCCTCTGATGATGAGAACAACCAAGTTCATATCAGGAAAGAAACTTGACAAACTCCTCTAAGAGAACCAGTGGCAATATGAGAACCAACACCAACCAGGAGAACCAACAACACTACCTCTTCCTCTGAAGGTCTCTTTTTTTATCTTGGCACCCATTCTCAGGTGAGCCATCCAAACTCAGCACCACACTGATTCAGTTCAGCTAGTGTTATAAGCTGACCACCACAGGGGTGAGCCAAAGGCTTTCACACTGAGCCACATCCCCACTCCTTAAAAAAAATTTTTTTTATGAAAAGATTTTGAGACAGCAGCTTGCTAAATAGCTAAGTTTCCCAGGCTGGTCTTGAACTTGCAACTTCCCTGCCTCAGCCTTCCTGAGTTCTGGGATGACAGCTGCATACTACTATACCCTGATCCTTGGGCAAATTTCTGAATTCTCTCTGAGTCTCAGTTTCCTCAAAAGTAAAATAGAGATAAGACCTGTCTCCTAGTTTGCTGTGGGTATTACAGGAGTAACGATACCCATGAAGTCTTTGGTCTGCCATTAGGGGCCCATGAAAAGAAGGGGAAGGTGGCATGAGATACACCCAGAAAACTCATCTAGGGGCAAGGATCTTACTTTTGTTTGTGTGTTTGACTTTGTACTCGTTTTGGGGATTAGTATTGCGTGGCTGCCCATGGCTGCAGGAATCAGAGATGGAAATTCTGAGAATGTGGGGAGATGCAGGGCAGACTTGGGCACAGGCAGGGTGTACAGCCAGTAGCTGTGTACAGAATACTGTGACAGAACCACGTGACAGCTCCTGGCCCAACCCTTAGGAGCTGGGTGCACCTGAACAAAGTGCCTAAGTTTCATTTTTTCATCTGCAAAATCGGCTCAATAATGGGACATTACTACTCAGCACCACCTCAGTTATTCCGCTTTCACTTGCTACGAATATATTTTCCCCATTCATCCTCATAACACCCCTATGGGACAGTGTGGGGGCTGTAGGGACACAACCCCACTGTCCAGCACAGGTGCGCAGCAGCACACATTTGCGTAAGCAGGCCATAGCGTAGACAGCTATGCTGGTGCTACCTGGTTTTGACAGCACATAGGACTGTAAAGCTCAATAATGGCCACTATATACAGGCCAAGCAGTAAAGACGCTGATGGCAGCTCTGTGTGGTTCCTTCTCCCTGGGAACTCACCTGAAAATACCCCTCCAACCCCCAACCCAGACAGGCAGGCATTAACATCTTCATTCTACAGATGAGGGCACTGAGGCAAAGAAGGGCGAGCTGCTGCTCAAGTCCACACACTCCATTTCTTACTCTGAGAAGGTACCAGAGCCTGAGCTCTTAATGCCATTTTAGGAGCATCCAATGAACAATAATATGCCTCTCACTTATTGAGATTCTTGTTCAGTGCTGCATTCCCTCTTTTAATCCTGGGAATGAAGCCGGATAAGTGATGGGCCTCTGAAAGTCACCTAGTATTTGTGAAAAGACTCTTTTCCCAAGTGGGAGCCTGCTTTGCTTTATGGATAGCACAGTTTTGGGGGGGTCTTCACCATGAGCTGCATGTGGGGAATTGTTAAAACAATGATGCCAGGACCTGGGGGTGTAGCTCAGTGGTACAGCCTTGCCTTGCACATGCGAGTCCATGAGTTTGATCCTCAGCACTACGAACACAAAACAAAATGAAACAAGAAGAAATGATGCTAGATCCCATGTCACAGTTTCTGACTCCATTACTCTGGGCTGGGAACCTTACAAGGAGAGTTTTTAAAAGCACCTGGGTGATTCCAGTTTGCAGGTGTGATTGAGAACACAATACAAAGGTTTCTCCCCCCCACCAGGGTGGTACTGAATCTGAGCAGTTTCTAGATTCTGAGTTTATTGTGTGAGATGGGGGGCCTTACTCACTGAGCTAATTAATGCCTGGTGGACCCCACCAGGTGCTAAACACTGAGTCAAGACATAGAATCCTGGAATGGTGACTCATCCTGATCTTAGTGATTCCTGATCTTAGTGATTTCCCACCCCAAGGACGCTGTGAGGTCAGAGGTAGGCAAACCAGCACTGTTGGTCACCTTACCGAATCCTTTCCTAAACCTGTGCATTTTTATAGATACTATTCAGTTATTCCACAGCAAATCTGCATGTTTTTACTAACCCTATTCCATAGCAAACTTCTGAGGGAAGTTGTACTGCTTAACCAATGTTGCAGCAGTGAAGAAACTGAGGCACAGAGAATATTGGTTGCATAGTTAGTGAAGGATGGTCACAAAATATTTCCATAATCATGATTTCATTTTCTCTCAGGGAAACCTGCAAAACTAGGAGAGATTTTTTGGGGGGAGGTTCAGGGTGGTTAATGAGTTTCCCATGGTCTGTGGCCTCTGTCCTAGATGGGAAACTAGATCATCTGATTATCTGACCATCACGTGGTTTCTGTGAAGCTGGGTGGGAGAATGGAAATGTCCCCTTGAAGCAATGTCTTAGTTACTTTTCTTGTTGCTGAGACAAAATACCTGACACCCAAAGTTTAGGAAGGAAAGAATTATTTAGCTTACAGTTTGTAGACGTTTCAGCTCATAATCCAAGGCAGGATGGCATTGCAGGGCAGAGCAGTTCATGATGGGGAGGCTGTAACAAAGCAATCAGGGAGAGAGAAAATGAACATCTTTCTGTTCCTTATATTGTATCCAGGTTACTGGAATTAGGCTGGTGCTGAACCAATGAGTGGACTGATTTAGTAATCACCCACCTTTAATCCCAGCATTGCACCATGAATCAGTTGCACACTCTAGATTCAGCCATATCTGAAAACAACCCTATCAGTGATTGCATGAGGTGTTGGGGGAACATTTAGACACAAGCCATAACAAGCAGCTTGAGGTTCATCAGCTTTGACATGCTCTGCAGAATATGGGCATCCAGACTTCTTCTGCAGCCGCATGTCATTGTGGACTCCTTGTCTCCAAGGTCTGAGCTGGCTCTGGATTGGAAAGGCTAAGATGATCCCAGCAGCTAAGCAGGTGCTGTTCATTTAGAACTCCTCTCCTCGGGTCCCCAGCTCCATCCAGGGACATATATAAAAGCACCATCAGACTCCTAAACAGCCTCTGCCCTCTGGGGAGGGTGGATCATTCTGGGAGAATGTCATCTGAAGTACAGAACCATGAGGGAATGTAAGCAGGCTTGTACAAACAATTCTTTCAGCATAACCAATGTTCTAGAGGTTGATGTAGGGCGAGAAATGCGAGCCATGGGTAGGTTAGCCTGGTTTCCCAATTCAACACAGATTAATTTTTTTTTTTTTTTTTTAGCTTTATAGGAGGGACCAAGAGATGGATAGGGGCCTGCCTGTCCTGGAGAAGTGCAGGAATATATTCAAGTTTGAGACATCAATGCAGGGATTCTCATGGGGCATGAGCTGATTTTAGGATGTATAAAGACATATTTTAAAAAATGTGCTGGTGGCACTCACCTGTAATCTCAGCACTCTGGGAGGCTGAGGCAGAAGGATTGCAAGCTTAAGCTCAGCTTGAGTAACGTAGTAACTCAGTGAAAACCCATCTCAGAATAAAAAATATATAAAAAGGGTTGGGGATGCAGTTCAGTGAGAAACAGGGCCTGCAACCTGCATTGGCAGGTACTGCAAGCTCACCATAGTGCCTTGCTACAGGCCCTCTGCCAAGTACGTTTCCAGTAAAATCGAGCATCCCCAATCCAGCAGTGAAAAATCCAAAAAGTTTTGAGTGTCTTTATGAGACTACAGGTGGAAAATTCCATGCCTGATCAGCTTCACAGGATAAAGTGGCTGTCAAAATGCAGGCACACTAAAACGGATCAATGATATTGCCTTCAGGACATACGGATGAAAGTGTATGTTCATACTCTAGGCCTATCCCCAAAGGTACTGCATTATGTATGGGCAAATGTTCCAAAATGCAAAAGCATCCCAAATCTGAAACACCTCTATTCTCTCAAGCACTTTGGATAAGGAACGCTTAGTATTAATTAGTTTAGTTCTCATAAGCTTTCTATACATAAACTTTGTAATAGATCCACTTTACAGATGGGGAACTGAGGCCTAAAGGAGGGAAGTTATTTACTCAAGGTGAGGCTGCCATCCTGGCTGGCTGCTTCCCAGAGTCTATAAGGCTGGTCTGTGGCAGGTGGAGCGCATGTCCCCACCTGCCCCAAGCTCACTGCTGCCTCCATTTGGGTGGCAGAGGCTGGCTTTTCTGCTCTCCAGCCCTCGGGAGTCCACTCAGCAAATTGCATCTGCTCAGCTTTTAACCCAGCTGCTGTTTCCCCAGGCTTCCATTTTTAGCTCCGTGGACTGGAACGCAGTGTTCGATGCACTGTAAACCTCAATGTCAGTTTGATTATATGAGCGGCGTGTGTGGGCTCCGCACTCTGGCGTGCTCCTTTCCATGTCTAATAATAACACTCTGGATTCTCTGGGCCCTTTTCTTCCAAGGCTCTCAAAGCATTTCATATGCAATGTCCCATTTAAGCTCCCAGCACCCCAGGGAGGCAGCTGGCTGGTGGCTATTCTATGAAAGGGCTCTGGAACTATTCAGTTCTCTTTAAACCAAAAGGGTTCTTGTGATCGCTGTTTTAAATGTAAGACAAACTGAGTCATAGGAGATATGCTAAAGGGAGCTGCTCACCATGTGCATCTTCTCTTCGCAGTCCTAGAAGATGCATTCATGAATTGTCCTTTTTTTGGAGGAGAAAAAAGGCTCAGAGAAGCCAAGTCACTAATTCAAGGTTATGAAGCTTACAATTGATGAACTGTGGGTTTTGAACTAGATTTATTTTCAAGGCCTCTGATTTTTCCATTGTATCATTAAGTGGGACATTCTAGAATTAAAGGAACAGATCTTAATTTTCTTGGTTCCCAGAGCAGGCCAGCTCCCTGTCTCTGTGCTTAGAGCTTTATCTGAGGAAACTGTAGACTGAAAGGATTATCTGTCATCAGGCATGCCCGTCTCTCATTTTCTAAAAATCCTGGAAGTAGGGAACCACTTGTTTGCTTTCCTTTCCAACCTCACCACTCATTCATTCATTCACCCACTTATTCATAAAAGCATCATTCCTGGGTCCAGCAAGCATTTGTTGCTCTCACCTCTGTGCTAGATACCATGTGCATGAATGAGTGGGATGAAAGGACAGTCCTGCTCTGAGTCTCCTTTCTCGAGGGCTGTGAGTTAAGCAAAAGTCCTTTGTGTGACCTGGAACAAGTGACCTCATCTCTCTGAGCCCCATTGGGCTTGGAATGGGGGATAATAATAGCATGTATTTTTTTTTAGGATCAATGTGAGGTGGGAATGTATGCGGTGCAAAAATATTTGAAAGCCAAGCAATGGATTAATCTCTGGGTCAGAGTTGAAGGTCAGGTACAAAAGAATCCAGGTGCTTATATGTTGTTTCCACTTGATCCCTCTCTGTAGTCCTCTCAGCTCTGCCTTCTTTCATATCAGCGTCACTCCCAGGTAAGCCCCCCCCACCTTGGTGGCAAGATGGTCTCTTACAGCTCAAGAGTCAGATGTTACTCATAAATCCAAACAGGATCTTCTTTTCTTCTGTGGCTGCAGCACAATTCATGAACATGACTTCCATCAGACCAAGTTGGGTCATGTGCTTGTCCTTAAACCAGTCACCGAGGTCATGGGCTGGCAAATAAATTGATTGGCCAAGTCTGTGGCATGTCCCTCACTCAAACTGGGAGATGGAGTCACCAGCTTTAAGCAAACCACAGGCCCTAGGAACAGAAGAAGGCACTCGCTCCAAAGGAAAACTAAGTTCTGTTCACAGAAGCAGAATTGGTGCTGCTAGAATGGGTTGCCCTAGAAGTAGATTAGAGATCAAGATTTGCATGCAAGTAAGTTATTAATTAAGAACTTCTTATGGGGGGCTGGGGATTTAGCTCAGTGGCATATGCACCTGCCTTGCAAGTGTGTGATCGTGAGTTTGATACCTGGTACCAATAAAAAAGAAAAAGACAAAAAAAAAAAAAAAAGAACTTCTTATGGGAGAAACTGGTAAGAAGATGAGGGAAATAGGGTAAAGAAAGGGGAGGAAGCCAAAAAAAGATTTAAATTCTGGTAAAGTTCCAGCATAGCCAGATCTCATAGGGGAGCTCTGGAATATAAATTGCACCTCAGAGAGTGTCCCACCTCCCAAATAAGGGAACTGTATCCACTAGTTAGTCATCAACAATGGGTCTTCCCAGGGACTCTGAGTCTGCAGATGAGGGACATAGCTGTCGTGTTAAGGGCAAGGCTTGGAAGAGGTGACAGATACAAAGTTTTAGCATCAAGGCACACAGAAGCTTTGTGGAATGTAGAAGTACACAGGAGATCTGGCTGCAGTACCAGTAAAGTCCTCTCCAGAAGGCAAAATTAGAGCCATCCAGATAGAAGGAGATTAAGAAGCAATGAAAAAAATGAGGCAGAAAAAAGGGAAAGAATGAAAATCAGTGGAGAATTGGGAAGGTGAGATGATCTCTAATCCTGACCAGGAATGAGGAGCAGAAACCAAAAAGCAGGACACAGTCCTGCTGCCTCCTCGTCCCTGTGTCACACCGCTGCTGACAATATCTCTCGTTATGGTGTCTCTCTCAGATCTCAGCAACATGCTGAGACTTTGCTGTGCAGAAGCAGTGGGGCATGACTCAGCCAAGGGCACAGGCAGCAGGGAGGTCAGAGGGGCCGCTCGGTTCCTGCTTAGATGATAAGGTTGGCATGAGGTCATGGGCTCTGGGAGTTCTGTTTGCTTGCTCATACCAAGACTGACCTTCCAGCTGCTGAGGTCTGCAGGCTCAGAGGTCCCTTGGGCTCCTTTGGCTGCGTCCTTCCTACCTACCTCTCACCTCCTCTTTGGTTTCCTTAACAAGAGCAGGTAACAACCTTTCTGTACTAGTTTTCATCAATCTGTATCTTTCCTAAGCCTTCTGGCATTAGAATGTTCTGCAGAGGTGCGAGAGGCAGTGAGAAACAAGCAAGGGGTGCAGGAGGACAAGGCAGCAGCCCCATCTCCACTCACTGCCGCTTGCTCTGTTAATTATTTTGAGAGTAATGAGGTGGGTCAGGCAAGGGATAATAAAAGTACAAGTCATTTATTGATCCCTTGCTGGGTATTAGACTCTGTGCTAAGTGCTCTATAAGCATCATCTCATGGCGTCACATTCAAGAGTCATAGGAACTGAAATTTTGGGACTCTTCTTGGAATAGAAACTCAAGCCAAACATCTTGGGACAAGACATATTGGCCCATGAAATGGTAAATGTGGGGAAACTAAGCATAGCTGGTTCCAAAGGCCGAATTATGTCATTTAAGTATTTTTCTTCCTATTATGCTTTTTTTCTGGCTTGGTTTCACCATCAAGCAGGTTCTTATCCTGTCACTGTTCAGTATCTAATTAGTTACAGGAGTGCCAGTGATCTGCTCAGCAACTTCACTGGGTAGAGAGGTTGTCTTTCCCAGAGGTTCATACTGTAACTGCATCTCCAGTTTGGATTCTGAGTTCATCTCTGAACCAACCAGCAAGGCTGGGCATGGAGTGCTCTGATTGGTTAAGCTTTAGTCATGTGTCCACTTCTGGAATTGGAGGTGGAGTTAACTTCATCTAAAAACACACAGAGTGAGAATGGGGGAGTCCTGGTTCCCCAAAGAAAAGTGCTACACATTCTTGCTAGTAGAGGAGATCTGTGTCCTAGGAAGGGGAGATAAAAGATGGGAAGTTCATTAGGAATTTATATTATTATTCTTCATTTACAGATAAAAAGCAGAGGTCTAGACAAAGACAATGATTTTCTTAAGACCACACAACTGGTAAGTGACAAGGTGATGACTGGAAACCAGTTCAGTCTGATTCCAGAGTCTGAGTTTTTGACTGCCACCCAGGTAGCTGGTTCAATGAGAGAATGTGTTATTGAATCTCATAAGTGCTATATCAATAGGCAGCAATCCAATAGGTAGTGATCCACTTATTGGAAATGAGCCTTGAGTCAGGAGCTGAAGGGATGGATTCTATTTCTAGGCTGCTAGTTGTTAGATATGGAATTTTGAACAAGAAATGTAACTCTGAGGCTCAGTTTCCCCATCTATCTGCAGACCAGGGGGGGCATCCCTTCTGTTTGCCTTATAGGATAGCTGATTGGGTGTGAAAAATGCCACTGCATTGTCTGTTTCTTTTGTGTGATGTGATTTTTCCTTTGGGTAATATTAAGTGTGAGTATGCATAAATTATACTCAGCCAGTATCTCAATAAAGATCTTGAATATTTACTATGTGGTAGACATCATGCTCTGTCTGATGCCTAGCCATAGAAGGCACTGGGTGGATTTTATTTAAATTAAACCTTTCTGTTACCCTCCCAATTCAGAGGTGAGTGTCTTCATCTCTTCTGTGTTAGTACTACTTTTAACCAAACTACTAGAGTTGTAGTTCAATCTTCGTAGTACAACTGAAAAAGCCACAGCGTGGACTTTGGAGGAAGTATGTTAAAACCTCGGGAATGAAAGAAGAGACAGTTAGAAGAATTGATAAAAGATTCCACAGCTTTGGAGACTGTGATGAAGTGATTTGTACCACCCAGATGAACTGAATCAGCGTGATTCTGGGTATGGGAGGCCCACCTGAGGACTGTTGCCAACAGCATAAAAGGAGGACTAGAGGGGAAAATGGTGTGCAGTTGATTCTCCTAAGAAGTTTGTCCCGCTGGTTTTCCTGATGTGAGCTCAGCTATTCTCACTGCTCACTTCTTCTAGCAGCCTAGAAGTAGAATCCATCCCTTCAGCTCCCAACTCAAGGCTCATTTCCAGTAAGTGGACCACTGTCTATTGGAGGAGCTCAGCTCTTTGTTGTCACTAAGGATGGCTGTGGTGCTCTTCAGGGGGAGCTCTGGTCTTTACCTTGTGTGTTACCTCCTGGTTGCAGTGCAGATCCCTTAACCTGCTGGCACAGATCCTTCATCCTGCTGGTGCAGACATTGTAGCTTCCACTACTGACCTTTGGGCCTTCTCAGTGCAGATCTCTGACACAGACTTGCATGACATATTATCATGGGCTGCAAACTCTGAATATAATAAAATTCACCAGAAGTGAGGTGATCAAACTGCAACCTGGTAGCAGGTTGATTATTTGGACCACTTCCGTCATAGGAGGGGCTGTCCTTTGTCCTTGCTGGCATAGACACATATTCTGAGTATGGAAATTTGCCTTCACTGCATGTGATGCTTCTACCAAAATTACCATCTGTGGACTCATAGAATGCCTTAACCACTGTCATGTAATTCCACATGGCATTTCTCTGTCCATGGAACACATTTCACAGCCAGAGAAGTAAGGCAGTGGATTCAAGCTTATGGAATTCACTGGTCTTACCATGTTCCTCACCATTCAGAAGCAGCTGGATTGATAGAAAGATGGAATGGTATTTTGAAGACACAGTTACTGTGCCAGATAGGTGACAATAGCTTGGGGAATTGGGGTAACATATTTCAAAAGGGTGTATATGCTTTGAAGACATGTTCATAATTACATCTAACATGTCATAACTATTATACATGCAAACAGAAATGCACTAATTCCATTGCCAGAAAAGGAGGTAGTTTTCAGCATCTACTGTATAGTACTGTGACTCTTGTAGGTAGATTTCACAAGTCCAGGATTCAATGGGTGGAAGTACAAATGGTGCTATTTACCATTACCCCAAGTGACCCATTAGCAAAATTTTTGCTCCTGTTCCCACAACCTTATGTTCTGCTGGCTTAGAAGTCTTAGTTCCAAAGGCAGGAAAGCTTGTACCAGGAAGCACAATAATAATACCACCGAACTGAAAGTCAAGACTTCCCCCTGGTCATTTTGGTTTCCTCATGCCTCTAAGGGGTTACAGTGTTGTCAGGGGTCCCCAGACTGTCAAGAGGAAATTGGACTACTACTCCACAATGGAGAACAGGAAGACATATGTAGAGTGCAGGAGATCCCTAGGGGCATCTCTTAGTGTTACCATGGCATGTTATTAAATGTAATGGAAAACTATAACAACCTAATCCAGGTGGAATGACAAATGGTCCAGACCTTCGGAATGAAGCTATGTGTCATTCCACCAGGGAAAGAACCAAGACCTACTAAGGTGCTTGCTGAAGGCCGAGGGAATACAGGATGGGTAGTAGAAGAAGGTAGTTCCAAATAACAGCTATAATCCTGTGATCAGCTACAGAAAAGAGAATTGCAATTGTACCACTTCTCTCCTAATGTATTTCTAATGTAATATAATGTTGATAGACTTAATGCTGGTCCTTAAGGATTGTTAAACCTGTGTTACAATGTTCAAGATAAGAGTAAGCATCATCCAAATAAAACTACCTTCTATTCTGGAGAGGGAATTACACATATTAGGTGTAATTAGGAGCATGTCTTTGTATCTGGAGACTGGTTTAAAGAAATGTGTTGGGTTAACAAGGGGTGGATTGTAACTGTTGATTGATTGTGTTGGGAATTTGAGAAGTTTAGAAGCTTAACTAAGTGGGGTCAGCAATTCTATATCCTAGGGTATAGGACCCACCATAGGGTGGCTTGTCACCTGGATAGTATAAAGGGGAAATGAGGAAGGATGGACTTGATTCTTTTCTTGGGAGGAGATCTAGTCTATGCTTTCAGCTTGGACATCATCTCTTGGCTTCCAGTACAGATTCTTTGGCTTTAACCTCAGATTCTTCAGCCTTCCAGCATAGACTCTTCAGCCTTCCAGTATGGACCCATTGGCCTCCTGATGCAGAACTGTAGGGGGCACTGCAGTGAACTCCAGACCTTAGACTGAAACGTTCAGTCTCCAGTGTGTAGACACCTTATGCATGCTTCCTCATCTGATTCTGTGGCTGACCATCATAAGCTGATCTTATAATTTACTAAACATTTGTGTAACTTGTGTTATATCTGTTTTTCTAGTAAAACACTGATGGAGACAGAGTTACTGGGAGCCCCTGAGGAGTCCACATGCCTGGCTGAGCACATCCCTCAGTCAGGTCTATGTTTCTTTTGCAAAAGTATCCTAAAGAGTTCCGTATTTGTGCTTTAAAGTATACTTGAATGTAGCAAACCCATTTCCAGGACTTGATGTCTTCTGTATGTGCAGCTACATTGGGACAGCAGAAAGTGCATTGATTCAGAAGGGATTAGACATGCTAGTCTTGACTCTGTCATTTACTCACCATGTAAATCAGGCATGTGCTTTTCTCTCCTTGTGCCTCAGCTTCTGCACCCATACAATAATTGGCATTGTCTGAGTAAGATTTGTTGAGTGATTACATGTGCAAGATACTATGCTGATCTATGGACTGGGCACTATGATCAGCACCACATTACAATGAGACACTGGAGGCTTGGTTTTCTGTAATGAGAGTGGGGGAAAGTCCTATGGGCCTAATGAGGAGACCCAGGTGAGGAATCATGAGAGAGGACACAAGAGCTCTAAAGACTTGGTGTCAAGTATAGAGTGATCTTCTGACAATGGTAAGGAGTTTGGGCTGCCACTGGTGGTGGGGACTTTTGCCCTACCTATTCATCTGTCCTCTTCTTCACACCTCCTCCCCACAAATTGAAGGTCACTTGTGGAGGTGAATTTGTCAATTTTAGCAGTCAAGTTTCTGCTAATCCAAGAGGCAGTATGGTTAAATGACGGGATTTGGGATGGCCAATAATTTTGCTTTGGTTCTACTCCCAGCTTTAACACTTAATGTATGAACAATGAATTATTGTATTCTATTGTATTATTCAATATACATTTATTTATTTATTTAGTTTTAAGAGACGTGGTCTTGCTATGTAATTTAGGTGGGTCTTGAACTCACCACGTGGCCCAGACTGTCCTCAAACTTGAGGCCAGTCCTCTGGTTTCAGCCTTCCAAATGCTGGAATTGTAAGCAAAGTGCCACCATGCTCAGCTGCAACTAATATTTAGAATGTCTACAATATGCCAGATGAAGATCTAGCCAATAAAGGATGACACAGTGAATAAAATGGACAAAAGTCCTCACCTCTAGGGGACATAAACTAAACCAATGACAAAAGATGGCCCTTGAAGATACTTTTAGTGGAGGCCTGGTGGCTCCTAGGAAGTTGCTGGTGAGGGCTTCAGGAATAGTAGGGAATGTGAATGTATGGGGATTCATGTTCTGTAATTGTGGAAAAGTTTAGCACCAGGAACTTTTATGGTGGTATAGAAAGCAGAGTATATTTCTTGTGAATGGTGGGCTTGGAAAGGGTATTTCCAGGAAAACCGTCAAAAGTATCAACTTGTTGCTTATAGCTTTATGTGGTAAGGCCAAAGAGGTAGATAATCAGTTAAAAAGGAGATTTAATTTAGGGATTGAAGGAGGGGGGATGAGGAAAAAAAAGAGAGGAACTAAGATATATCATGTTCAGGTACAAATTCCCTATGATGAATGTGATCATTATGCTTATCTAAATTATACCAATAAACCTAATTATAAAAAAGATGATTTAATTTAAATAAAAACCTGGAGTCAATACAAAGGAAATAAAACTTGCTGAGTTTACAGATGGCAAAGATCAGTCGAATTAAAAAGGGCCTCAGGGCCAAATACCACATCTATGGTAGGACTATAAGATCCTTTGTTAGGAATTCAGAAAGACCAGGGCACCTTTTGAACTGGCAAAATGCTCTTCAGAATCTTCCATGTGTCTCCCATAAATCTTCTCCTTCAAATACTAGAGCATCTAAGGATTTTAAAGGCATTGGTCTCAGAGGGAGCACAGTAAGGAAAGACTGACTTTGAAGATATTTCTGATTTTTATTCCATGAGGTGAACCCCACTAAGCTAGATAGGGAGCTCAAGAAGTTTTAAAGATGATTTTACGAATGGAAAAGCCTCACTTTAGATTCACTAGGACAGAGGCATGTTGCCTGCTTATGGGGCCCAAGAGAGATATTCAAGGGTGAGGTCCCAAGATTAAAGAATGCATGTGTGTGCAAGACGTCAGCAACAAAGTAGGCAGCGGGGCACAGAGCAGAGCACGAGTGTGCAAGAGCACAAGAGCAAGAGCTGCTTGCGTCTTTTCTGATTCTTATACAGATTGCTTGTCTTGTCTGATTCTTATACAGATTGCTATCACATATTTACATTCTTATGTCGTGCCATAACACGCACATTTATCTGTGCTAAGTCAAGGTTAACTAACTGTATCCCACTGTGTGCCTGCACTGGATATGTGGGGTCACATCCTCAGGTGTCCTTAGATGCCCCTGAGCTTTGAAACAGTCTGGTTCCCCACAAGATGATCCAAAGCATAAAGAAGTGATTTACTTTTCAAACTAGAACAGGGAAGAAGCAGGTAAACAAACAAACAAACATGTCTACTCAGCTGCTAATACTGACCATTTCTTATATAAATGGGAGGATGATTTGGGAGGTTGGACCACCCAGAGCCAGGATTGGGAGCTTAGAGTTGTGGAGAGTCATTCCTAGGTGGCTAGAGTGCGCTCTAACTAATCAAGGCACTGGCAACACATGCCCAGGTGACTCCCATTTCCCTCCTTTTAAATGTCTGTTACAGTGTGTGGGTCTCACTGTGATAGACTGGATGGGTTGGGAAATATATTTTTTTCTTTTGAGCTCACAGGGCCTCAGATCCAGAGAAACTGCACTCAAAGAGCTGGGCTTGCAGAATTTCTATGAAGGAGCCTGACCGCACTTGGATTTGATTTCCACAACAGGATCCTGGAACTGAGCCTGACAGCACTTTAGATGAGGTTTCTGGGTCTTTGGGAAGGGAGCTGTAATTGTTGCCTGTGGGATGAATGTACATAATTTGTGCCATGACTATACTGGCCTTAAAAATACCTGCACATTCATTCACATTCCTCTAATCAAGAGGTGCTGTTTCTATTTCTTGTTCTTCTATCTTGTGAACAGATGCCTTGATGAACAGATGCAGTGGAGGTGACAAAGTGTGACTCTGAGGTAAGGTTAGAATGGAGAGGCAGGAAAGTCTTTGCTAGTTTCCATTGCTTCGCTCACTCTGGGTACCTCCAGTCCCCCAGTAAGAACTATGTTATCCTGAAAGAACACGAAGAGGGAAGGACACTTAGAAGAGAGATGTCCAAAGAGTCCCTGCTCTTTTCCAGCCTTCAGTTGTCTGAGTCTTCCCAGCCCAGATGTCGGACATATGAATGAAGGAAACGTTTAGGTGATCCAAGCCCCAGTCACAATGATTGCAACCGCACAAGAGATCCCAAACTGAGGCTTAGTGGCTTAGCCTTGTCAACCCACAGCATCAGCGGTGACATCAGTGATTGCCATTGTTTTAAGCCACTGTTTAGAGTAGGTTTTTTAACCAGTAGTCTTACCAGATCATGTCATCAAGAGCATTGGCAATGTAGCATTTCTTGAGAGGAGGCCCTGCTATTGCCCCAAGGGTTTTTATTCAAACCTCTGATGTGCATTCTGCAAGTTTTAACATTGATACTTTCTTGGTATTATCAGAAAACGTCAGAGGACGGTCTCAGGCAACAAGCAGGATGTGTATAGTCTTTGCTCACATGGTCCTGATATAACTTGCTGACTGCAGTGTCCGGAAGGTACAGTGACCTGTTTCAGGTCACTGGCAAAATGACCAAGTTTGGCCACACTATCACAAAAGCTATCCAGTATATCCACATGACAATGAGATGCCATTGATTTGAAAAACCAACCCCTGTGTTATTAGTGGGACTGATTGCATCTTAAATAATGATCTCAGCCATAAAACCAGACTGATAATGTCTGTCTGTGTTGTATCCACAGAACAGCTGCAGGCCCGTGATAGATTCTCAGTAGGCAGCAGCTTCCAGCACAGAGGTGTGTTATTACTTTGATACTGCATAAGGAAGTGGAGGCAGGTTAGTGGAGGCAGAGACCAGGCATAGAAAATTCAGGAAAAGGAAGCAGGAGACAGAGTGAAAAGAGGAGGCCTGCGGAAATGACTCTGCTAGCACAGTGCCAGGACCTCTTTGAAGCAATGTGTCAGAAATGTCTTAGTTACTCGAGTGAAAAAATCAAATTAAACTTTGCATCCAGGAGTGGGGCCACTCGAGCTTGGAAACAGTCAGGGTCTTTGGAATGGCTTATGGATGCTCTCAGCTTCAAGAAAGCCGGCAGCTGCCAAGGAGGAGTAGTGTATTTTCTGGGGCTGGCGGTTCTCTAGGACATGGTGCTTGAGCCTCTCAGGTGGTTCCATGTGATAACAGCTGTCCCTTGGAGCCTCATTCTTTGAGAAGAGAGGCCTTGTTTAGCACAAGGCCTTGTTTAGCACAAGCCTTCCTCGCTGCTTAGAGAAAGGGATGGAGAATGACATAGTCACAAGAAAATAGTAAAAGACTGATTTTTAAAAATTTGAGGCTATCGAATACTTTGATCAAATGACATCTTACTACAAACTCTAACATTAGAGGCAGATCTTTAAGGAACTCTTTCGTACAACTACTTGGTATTATGTTTTAGTAGTACTAAGCAGATGTGAGGGAAATGTGGGTACTTTTATGGCAAGTGATTCCACTTGTTGTTACAACACTAGAGAATTGCTTTACACACTTTAACGGGTAGCTGAAAAATCTGGGGCTCTGATTAAAATACAGACTTGCACACAGCCAGTCTGAGATGGAACCCAAGATTCTGCATCTCTCACCAGCTTCCTGTGATCCAGCTGCTTCTGGCCCTCTGACCATGCTTTGAGCAGTGAGACCCTAGAGAACTTTTTTCTAAACTTTTTACTTTAAATTTTAGCTACCACTACCAGTAAGAAATACCTTCTGTACTGTAATCCAGCATAAACTGATCTATAATTGAAACATTAGTTTTATGAGGCAATACTTAATATGACACATTCATATATTTTATCTTCTTTTTTTGCACAAAGCTATGCTGACCACAAAGCCATCAGAATGATTTCATTATTCACCAGTGGCTCTGCAACCATGCTTTTAAGAAACTGAGCCCCGGAGAATTTCTCAGACAATGCAGACCAGGAGATGTGAAATTTCACAGATGCATTGTTTATAATAATAAAAAATGAAAAAAAGCAAAACAAAAACAGTAACTTGAAATGCCTACTCAGAGGAAAGTGTGTCAATAGATCTGTGATATATGCACATGTGAAAACCAATGAATCAGAGCCACATGAATGAATCAGCATGTGTCTCAAAAACAATGTTAGGTAAAATTCAAGATGCTGAGGGTTACATGTTACAGGATACTAGTTATATACAATTAAGAAACAGGCAAACATTCTATTTATCATTTAGGAATTCATATATATGATGAAGATACAAAAATACTTAAGGGGATGATTAACACCAAATTCAAAAGAGTATTTGCCTCTTGGGGGAGAGAGTGGGGTGGGATGGAAGGACCTTTGGGATTTCATTAGTACATGTAAATTTCATTTGCCATGATAGTGATGAGCTCATAATGTTCATTAATCCCTATCCTTTTTTTGCAGGCTCAAGGCATTTTATAATAATTACTATTAAAAAATGAAAGAAAGAGAAGGGAAGTTCTTGAGTTGAAACATATCGAGGGTTGTATTAGTTTCCCAGAGCTGCCATAGCAAATGACTAAAAACTTGGAGGTTTAACACAGTGGAAATTTACCCTTTTATCATTCTGGAGTCCAGAAGTGTGAAATCAAAGTGTTGGTAGAACTGGTTCCCTCTGGAGGTTCTGCAGTTAAAAATCTGTTGCACGCCACTCTCAGATTTCTGCTGATTGCTTACAATGCATGGGATGGGACTCTGTGACCCCAGCGTCTGCCTCCATCTTTACATGGCCTTCTCTCTGTGTCTCCCATCATCTGCTCCTTCTGGGAGAAGGATGACAGACTTGCCCTAAATCTACTATGATCTCATCTGGCGATACTTAGTTATATCTGTAATGACTCCATTTCCATATATATTCACATTCACAGGTGTTGGGAATTGAGTTTTGGATGTGTCCTTTTTTTTTGAGGGATGAAATTCAATGCACCATGGGGTGTAAAACATTTTCCAATAACCCTTCCCCCGAATATTGTATGATCTATTGCTTATTGCAGAATTTCTCAGCCTCAGCACTATTAACGCATCATGTTCAATAATTCTTTGTCATGGAAGATTTTCCTGTGAGTGAAGAAGGTTTAGTAGTACCCTTGACCTCTACTCATTAGATACCAGATTACCCTGCACCAGCCACAGCAACTCAGACATGGCCAAATATCTCCTGGGTAGCATCTGAGGGTAGAATATAAGTCTTCTAGTTAAGTATGAATTTTAGATAAACAATAACTGTTTTGTTGTATTGCAAATATTACATAGGACATACTTCTATAAAAATTATTTCAAGAGGCTGGGGTTGAAGGGTCACAAGTTTAAGGCCAGTGTGGGGAACTCAGTGGGAACTTGTCACACACACACAAAAATATAGGGCTAGGAATCTAACTCAGTGCAAGGCTTTCGGTTTCATTTCTGGTACAGGGGAAAAAATGAAAGAAAAAATATGTATTTATTTATTTCATTGCTTGTGCTTGGAATCCTGATATTTTGACAAATCTAGCTCCATCCTACCTAGGAGTTGAAAGTTACCCTTGGTCGAAAATACCCAGTTGAGAACAATCATTATAAATTCATATTTATCAAGTATTTATTCTGTGCTCCCAGCATGCCATGGACTGTCCACAATTCATTACATTTATATCTTGCAACAAGACTGAGAAATAGTTGCCATTATTACTTCTAGCACCTAAGTACATGGAAAGACTCAGTTTGAACTCAGATCCATGTTTTCATAGACACTGAGCTATGTCTAAGGAATGACTCTTGGCAAAATTGTGAATGCTCTGTGTGCTTCAGGGAAAATGTCAGTGATGTCAAGACTATCAGGGTGAGATGGACTGGATTTGACAGAATGAGAATGCAAAAGGAGAACGGCTAGAAGGCAACATAAGGGGATACAGGAAAAGCAACTCTTTGAAGAAGGAACGTTATGGACGATCCTGGCATGTGGGAATATTTGCCAAGAGGAGAAGCTGAGTTGTTGTGGAAAGATCACAGTGTTTGATGGAGCTGGCTGGAATATTGGCCTGGCCTTGAGTGGTACTGTAGCGACAACGGTATCTGACACTTACTGTGTATTCCATGTGTCCTGGGTATTGCTCTAAGTAAGATCCCTATGTTATCTCAATTCTCAGATGATGCTCTTAGAGAGAGTCGTTTTACAAATGAGGATTCTAAGGATTAAAAGAAGCTAAAACAATTGTCCCACACTGCAGAAAGTTCTCCAGATGGGCTTTGGACCAGCCCGGTTCTCCTTTTCCTCTTCTCACTTGTCTCAAGAATAACTACAGAATGTGTTGGAAATTCACATCCTGAGACAAGGATAGACTGGCTGGACCAGCTGGGATTGTTTCAGTCCCTTCTAAAACCAGGATGTCATTCAGTGCTTTAGCCTAGCGTGTTAAGTGGGTCCTGGCTCTAAAATCCAGGCAAGGTTGCTTTTGAGGGGTGCCTCAGTTGTGCAAACAGGGCTCTATCTACCCTGAGCAGCTATGCTGAGCCTTGGGGCCCCAGCTTATAACGCTTCCATGCTTCTGTTGTTGTTGCTACCTATCTGTAATTAATAAACCTGTGATGCAGGTAACTTCATGTGTGTGTTATATTTCACCAGATTCTGCTAAGTGGTAACCTAACCAGAGTACAGCGAACCCACTTCACACATCTAAGCTGGTGAGGGCAGAGGGCAATTTCTGGATGCCACAGTCCATATGTTGCAATCACTGTTCTGTGTTACTTCTCTTCAGTGCCTCAAGTCTCAGTTTCCTTCTGTCATCAGTGGGAATAAGAACCCTTGGCTCTTACAGTGACTCTGAGAAGTCACTGTGCGGATGTGTCTAGATCACAGGGCATAGCACAAGGTAGCCAGTGGTTACCGTTCTTATTAAGGGAAGAGCAGTGGACCTGCAGCAGGGACCTTATTACCTCCGCTGCAGGCTCTGTGTGTTTATCTGGATTGTATCTTATTCATCTTTGTTCATTTAATTTCTCAACTAAAGTCCTCTGATGGTTTACTGTGTCCCAGTGGCTATTCTGACATGCAGCTATGACTAAGATGCAATTCCTGTCTTTAGGAGTCTAGCATTTCCTTTCCAAGCTCAGGCATTCAAGAAATGCCTGCTGGAAGGATGAATGTGAGAGCAAATAAGGCCTGCTTTTCCAACACAAGGGTAGATTCTTCTGTGAAAGTTACCAAGCATCCCTCCCATTTCCTCACCCTTAATAATAACAATAACCACCTGCTGCCCAGTGCGAGGCCCTATACTTTAGACATGTTCACTCATTGACTGGTATCACGGATTAGGGTCTTCCAGTGAAAGTGATTTTACCCATCTGAGGGATACAGATGTGATATTTTCATTGTAAGGGCAGAGTGACTTAATTAACCAGTATTTATAAAGTGCTTTCAAAGCCATAGATGAAAAGCAATGCAAAACTGCCTTGTGCTATTGGTGTTAATAATTTACTCTACTCCTACACCAGTACTTTCAAATATGTTCCTTGAAACAGGAAGAAGTAGCAGCTAGTCTTGAGATAATTAAACCCTACATAAAGATCACCTACTTCTTGATTAGAGCAAAAACAAGCCCTTTTCCTTTCTGCTGGGCTGCTCATTTTCCTTATTCCCAGGTGAGCTACCTTGTTTTGGGAACATCTGCTGTTGAGACAGTAACTTTCTCTCTGGGTATCTATCGCTTAAGACAGGTATTTCAACCCAAATCTTCCCAGGGTCTCATCAAAACCTAGGAAATAGATGGGCCACAAGATCATTTGCATAATTAACTTTTGATTGCATGCAATTTGTATCACTTATCTTGTAAAGTTACATATTACTTGATTTTCTGAAAACTTTGTCATTTCTGTTTCTATCATCATAGAAGTGGCAAAGGTGTTGGATCACACCAGGGACCTGTTTTAGGGCTAGGAGGATGGGAGGTTAGTACCTGCTATGTGTGTACAATGTAATTTCATGTAATTCACTGGCACTCAGTTTTGGCTGCATGCTGAAAAATACTTAAGCATGGGTCTCATGCCCAGAGATTATGTGATTTGTCTGGCTGGGCGGGGAACTTTAGCCTCAGGAGCTAAACCACTGCCTTCCTCAGTGATTCTCATGCAGCAAAGACTGAGAACTACTGATTTAATCCTTATAACAAACCCATACACTTTTGCTCCCTGCTCCACTTTAAAGGCATGGAAATCAAGGCTTGGAGAGTTAGGTGGAAACCATTCATCATTATTAATGTAATAGTTGATCATTTTTGCATTTGTATGTCAGAATCTGTGCTAAGTACATTTAGTGTGTGTTTAATTCTTGCAATGACTAAGCAGGAATGAATAACCTTTTTATTATGGATAAACAAACGGATAAACAAACTTTTTATAAAAAGTACCTAATCTGCCTAAGGTCCCTTTATCATCAAGAGATCACTGCAGGGGAGAAGATTGTGTGGATCAGATTAGACTGCGTTGGGATTTGAACTTTGGTGCAAACCTCAGGCTCGTGCAGCATCCAGCCCCAGCACTCCTTAAGGATCTCAGTTTTGTCTTCCTCAGGGCTCCTTAAGGCTTAGCAACTTTCTGACCCCTTGAAAGTCACCTGGAAAAGACTGTAAGGTGGCATGGAACAATTAGGGCCAAAGATTAGACTTCCCAGACACACTCGGAGAACCAGTACTTTCTTCCTCTGTCTCTTCCTCAAATATTTGGGAACTCTGTGCTAGAGACAGAGATAGACCAGGACTGGTACATAGCAACTATCACTTGCCAGTCCATACTGGAGCTTTGAATTAACCTGTAGAAGTTGGGTTTTGCCCCTTGGGGCAAAGTAAGATGATGATTTTTCTTTTCTGAGAGGAATTTTCTTGTCCTCATCTGGAAGGGAGCAAGAGGAAGAGAATTTCATTACCCTTGTTCAGCCAAATGTGCTCCTGAAGAGTGAGTGCCGTGGTGCCTTGCCATTCACATATAAATTCATTCATTGAGTCTTTTTGAGCTCCTGCCAGGTGCCTGGCGCTATTGTAGATGCTGGAGACTTTGAAAAGTGAGGCCAAGCCCCTTTATCCATGGTGACTTAAGCGATGAGAAGCAGCAAGCCATGTATAGATGTGGAAGAGCAGTGTTCCTAGCAGAGGGGACTGCAGTGAAGAGTCCTGAGCTGTGTCTGAGCTGGATGGCTTGAAGGAGCAGTGGGGCAATGTGGCTCATTGTGGATGAAGCTGGGAGAGTACCAGTGGGGTGGGCAAGGGCTGGATCATATCATCCCTTGTAGCTGAGGTGAGGTGTTTGAATGCTACTCTGAGTGTAAGAGGAGGCTTTTGGATGATCTTACATAGTGAGGGGACAGGATCTAACTTACATTTTTGATCACTCTGGCTACACTAGGAGAATACACTGTAGGGGGCAGGCATGGAAGCCTTGGCTGAGTTAGGGGATGTTGAAACCATCTAGGTGAGAAATGATAGTTTGAAGCAGGGGGTGGCAAGAGCAGTGGTTGCACTGGGCATCTGTTTTGAAAGCAGAGTCAATAGGACTTGCTGGTTAATTCACTGGAGTGAGTAGGGGAAACAATAATAAGCAAAAGCTTCACTGCTATGATAGGAAAGGCTGAGGGAGAATCGGTTCTTGTCCAACTAAGTTTGCAAAAAGATGTCCTATTGTATTTTCTGTTTTAGAAATTTCTTAGTAGCGTATGGAGGGTCTGAAATGATCAGAAATAACAATATCTGCTTAACTTTGGTTAACATAGCTTTTATCTTACCTACTGCATCAAGTAAATTTGTCCTTGCCCCGCAAAATGTGGTAAGATTCTGCAGACATTATTTGAATGACACCCAGTATTAGTGTGTTAAGATATTCTGTGTTTGTTTGTGTGTGTGTCAGAAGAGAGAGAGAGATGAGAGAGAGAGAGATAGAGAGAGAGAGAGAGAGAGAGAGAGAGAGAGAGAGAGAGAGAGAGAGAAGGAAAGTCTGTGTTTCCCCAGCCAAGTTGGAGAAGTAACTTAGAGATTAGCAGTGTTCTAAATTCTGATAGATATACTTTTATTCTTTCCCTCTCCAAATCTTTCCTAAATTTAAGGCACCTCTGCCTTCAGTTTAATTAGTACTCCTGCCCCCAGTCTAACTCAAGCCTATCTCCACTAAATCAGAGGCACTTACTAAGAAAATTCACTGCCCAAAACCTTAAATGGCTTCTTGTTTGCTTCAGGATAAATTCCAAAAGCTTTACTCCGCCTGTGCCATGCACTTCACACGTTGCCTACCTTCTCAGATACATTTTACTCTATGGTCTAGATAAACTGAGTTTTGTAAAGCTTCTTATGTTGTCTTCTACCTCTGAGCTTTTGCACATGCTCTTCCCTCTGCTGGGTACACTGTGTGACCTCACGGTGCTCTAGTTTAGGTATTATTTGTGCAGCACTACTGGTGCAGGAATCGCCTGACTTCTCCTGCCTGAGTCAGACCTCTGATTTCCAGGTCTCCCTAGCACTTGCAGCATGTGTCATAGGTATTTGTGCTGGTTTTCTTTTCCTGCCAATAGTTGGGTTCCATAAAGCACAGCTGATTGTCCTGTTACCTCCAGTGCCCAGCATATGCCAGGCACAAAATGATTACTGTAGAGTACATCTGCACTGGGTGAGAGAATAAATGAATGGATGTAACTCTCTGGATCCTTATCAAACAGAAGCAAGCTGCTGACCAGTCTCCAGTGTCCTGCTTCCTATGACTGGATGCCAACATCCGGAGCTGAGTAAAATTATCACAGAGCTATGAGTCTTGAAGGTCACTGACTCTCTCTTTCTGTCTTTAGACTGAGTTCTTCTTGGAGAGCATCCATGGTTTGATGGTCTCTTTTAAAGATGGGAAGTTTGGAGTCATAGATGGTGACTAAGACATTAATTCAATTTAGCAGTCATTGCTGGGAATGCAGAAATGGTTAAGATGTAGAGGATTATGCAACCAAGGAGATAGATTCACTAATAAAGTTCACAGAAGAAAATGGTGAAATGAGTGATTTTTGGAGCATTTCTGGGGAGTATGGAAAGAGTAATTAATATGTCTTAGAAAAAAAGGGGAATTGAAGAAGCTCTAGGAGAAAAAGTGATAATTTGATCTCTTAGGGCTGACAAGGATTTGCTAGTGAAAAATCTAAGGAAGGGGATGTGGAGGGTGGGTGCTCAGGAAGAGTAGGGGCATAGCTGAAGATGTTGGTGGCATATTTGAGGACCAGTGAATCATATACCTACAGAACCAAGCAGGATTGAATCTAAGACTCTATTTGTGGGATACTTTCGCTTATAAATAAAAGAAATCCCTGCCAGAAAAGGTTCATGCATTAAGAAAAAATCCTGTTGCATCACAAGAATTCTGGAGGGAGATGGTTGTATAGTGACCAATTCAGCCACTCAGCGATATCACCAAGAAGCCAAGCTTTTCCCTCCGTATTTCTACACACTGTGATTCTGATGAATTAATTTGAGACTGTGTTCTCTCCTGTCAGTTTTCCTCTTTTTTTTTGTAATCACTAAGGTGAATATTTTCCAGAGGCTCCACCAACCCTTTTTTCTACAAGTCTATTGGCCAGGGTCCTATCCCATACCTAAAATTATGAAAGTCTCTGGAGAGTAAGATGTCCTCTCATGAGTGTCTTAGGTCAGTCAAGACTCACACCTGCACTCAGGGCTGAGAATGGTACCTTAGGCACCTCAAGACATGAGCAGAATCAGAGGCCTATGAACAGGAGACAAGATCCCAGTAGGATGGGTAGCTAATTTTGCCCACCACAGAAAGTTGGAGTACCTAAGCTTTGTTCAGAGCTCCAGCACAATGTGGTCACCACCTAGCATCACTAGCCTCTTCCCAACTGCTGCCCTGAGGACATGGAGCTCCAACAGTGTCAAATGTGAAGACAGCAGCCTCACTAAGATGGCTAACCAGCACACACAATTGAGTAAGGCCAGCTCCTCTGTATATGTTTATGCACAATTATTTATGTATTTCTTATATTATAAATGTATTTAATTATCATATTTACATCTCATATATATGTTAAATATGTGTCATATTATACACATAAAATGTATGTCAAGTATATGTCGTGTATAAACTGCATGAACATTTGTCTACCTGATTATCTGTCTCCAGTAGTTGGTTTTGCTTCTCCTACTGCATGCTGATTGGTACAGGATTTTCATCAGAGTAGCAATGATACTGAGTGCTTTTTCAGTGTCAGGACTGTGTAGAGTGTTTGAGACATGTGACTTACTTAATCCTCACAGTAATTCTACCAGCAGGGACTACTATCCCCTTTTCACTGATGAGCAACACGAGTTCAGACAGGTCCAGTCACTTGCCTGTCATCATAGATCTGGAGGGCTTGAATGCCAGCCTGTGGTTGGCAGGCTGAGTTTTAAACCACTTCACTGTGCTGCCTCCTTGAAAAACGCTTTCTAGCTAGACTTATTTACATTAGGATTCAACCTTATGGACACGCTAAAGCATGAACAGTAGACAGAGGGAAGGATGAGTGTGCTTACTTTGGAGACAGGATTTGCTCTCAAGGTCATGATGTCTTCAGGGTTCTGATTTACATGCGTGTGTGGCATTTTCACTGGCTCATGAAAGAACCTCCATGCCTGGCCTTCTTTTGGAAAGCTTTCATGTTGCAAATGTATGTTTTTTTCTTCTTTTGGAAAGCATTCATGTTGCAAATGTATGTTTCTTTCAGTGGCAAGATAACCCCACCATTTCTATGAAAAGTGTATTGTGACCACGTGGGCCACATACACACTGTATACCAGTCACTCTTTCCCACTCCAAGATGTGCATTTTTCAGAGACTAAGCCACATGAGGGGGTAGAGAGGCTTATTTGAAGTCAAGCAATTCAGGGAGAATTCTCTGGGCCAATGTGGTGTGTGTGCCTCTGGCTACACACAGGATGACACTAGGTAGCCCTGACCAACAAATAGAGATGAATCATATGGTTGTTCACCTTTAAATGCGTAGTCTGCTGCTGATGGCTGAAAGTGTTTGTTTGGTTCTTATGCATCTCTAATACTTCTCTAATGCTGGCCAATCTGCCTTTGAAAAAGAAAACAAGTCACAGTGTGAAGGTCTTCAGTGGACAGCATATTTATAGAGCATTTTGCTGCATTTAGTGTATTATATTTAATTTCCAGCTTTTGCTGATAATCAAGGGCAAGGATGATGCTTTGCTACTTGTATATGTTGGAGTTTTTCTAAATAAGACATAAATCAATTTAAAGATATGCATGAATAGTGCAGGTGGTTCTGCCTTAATTGAAATGTGCTGTGTGTATAGACTGCAATCTGACTTTCAAAGACAGTATGAATAAGAGCATGTAAATATCTCATTTATAATGTTTGATATTATAATGTGTTTATATTACATTTTGGATATTTTAGGTCAAGTGAAGTATATTATCTGGGCATAGTGACACATGCCTAAAATTCCAGTTACTTAGGAGGCCGAGGCAGGAGGAATCACAAGTTCAAAGCCAACTTAGGTAACTTAGTAAGACCCTATCTTGAAATAAAAATAAATTAATAAGGCTGAGGGATGTGGCCCAATTAAAGACCCTGGGCCCAATTCCCCTGTGCAAAAAGCAAAAAGCAAAAACAAACAAACAAACAAACAAACAAAACCCCCAAAACAAAAAAAAAAACACCTAAATTTAATTTTAATTCTTTCTTTTTTGCTTCTTTAAGTGGTTTGCAGAAAATGGAGCGGTGCAGATGTGGCTCATTTTCAGTTTCTTTTGGATAATGCTGGCAGTTAGGCTGTGAGACACAGGAAAGCAGAGGCACTGGTTTCTTGCTCTCTGCTTGTACCTTCACTGTCTAACGTCACACCTGCAGGGTAGTGAGTGCTTGTGGGTTTTTATTAAGCCACACTGGGTTTGTGCAAACTACCACTGTTGTTTCTTGGGCTTTACTAATATTTACTGAAAATCCTTTCTTTTTGGGACTGTCTCAGACAATGATTTGATAAGCCAGTTATTATGGGTCAATCAAATGCCACTTTATGATTTAAAACCTGCTTATTCAGATTAATGACCATTAAGTGGCTTTTATCACAACTCTTTTTGGTTAATATTTTCAATTATTTACAGCTTCATTTTATATTTTAATATAAATTAAATCCTTTAAAGTTAATCCTTTAATATAAATTAATCCTTTAAAGTTAGAATAACCTGTTTTTTAAAAGCTATCGGTCATTTAAAAACAAATTTATTATGGAAAACTAAACATATAAACCCCTAACAAGAACCCCCCCCCAAAATAACAAAACAGAAACAAAATACCAAAAATACACTTAAAGATTTTAAAAACAATATAAGGTTTTGAACAAGTAGATAGATGAAAGTTGCCTGAACAGTAAGCTCACATTTAAGTGTTGTTATATATTTTAAATAACAGCTTTATTGAGATATAATTCATACACCATAAAATTCACCCTTTAAAGTATGCAAGTCAATGGTTTTTAGTGTATTCATAGATTTGTGCAGCTATCACCACTATCTGGCTTCAGAACCTTTCTGTCACTGTAAAAAGGAAGCCTGTACCAATTTTCCCTCTCCCTATTGCCTGGCAACCATTGACCTACTCTCTTATCTCTGTATGTTTGCTATTCTTGACTTTTCATGTGGACAGAGTCACACACCATGTGTCCTCTTCCAGTTAGCCTTTTTTACTTCTCAATATGTTTTTAGGGTTCACCATCTTATAGCATGTAGCAATATTTCATCCCATGTAAGGGCTGAGTTGTAGGCCCTTGGATGGAAAGGCCACGTTTTGTCTGTTCATTAGCTGATGAATATGTGGGTTGTTGAAAAGTAATTGTGTCTTATGGCCCTGAATCAAGGCCGGCAGCTTCCTGATGCTGTTGGTTTCAAGCAGGAGCCTAAAGAGATGTCTTTCTGTGGTCTGTTGGCCATTTCAGAACTTGGGCGGTGAAATAGTCAATTCATTAGAGAGAAACAGCTACGCCCCATGAGTGGCTGTGAGCGTGGCAGGCTACCGCGGCCCAGCATGGGAGCCTCCGGCTTTTACTGGGACCTGAGCCATGCTGGGACCTGGAGCGCTGGGAAACCAAGCAACCCCTCCCTGCTGCCTGTTTTGTTTTGTTGAACTTCAATATACATGAAAGTATGGACAGCTATTTTGAAGAGAACAAGAGACTCTGTGACAGCCATTAGTGACTTCCCTATTGTCTGGTTTTGAAGACCTAAAACGCCTTCCTCATTCTGTTTGGAGCAGTTTTATACTATGTTGTTTTGTATGCATTGTCTGTATACAGAGACAGGGACAACTATTTGGAAGAAAACAAGAGACAATATAGTAGATAGTGAAGATCTCAGGTTGTCTAGCTTTGAAATTTCTCTCTCTTACATTGCTTTCTTATGTTCTATTTTGTTGTTTTGTTGTGTTTAATTTTACCCCCTTTAAAATAAAAATAAAAAAGAGAAGTAATTCTGTCTTAAAATTACATAACACGATATAAGTCGCACGTGATATGTATGTGTTTAATAATGAATGCTGTTATTTGTTGAGCACTTATGTAATAGGTGTTCTAAATGTTGTGTGGTTAGCCCACTTGATGATCAAAATAACCCTAGCAGAGAGGTGTGTTACCCCATTATTCTTAGGAGGAAGATGGGAAATAGGGAGATTTAGTATGAAGACAAATAGCTAGTGAGTAATGCCAACTTAGGAATCACCTTTGAAGCATGTACTTTCTCATTAAGGAATTTCATATAATAAAGTTGATTTTGAGGGGAGGTAGAGAATATACATTCTATAAATTTTAATACATTTGTAATTTTTTTAACCACCACCACAATCAGGTAAAAACTTTTGTAATCCCAAAATAGCCTCGTGTGCTCTTTCTTCCCCATCCGAAACCCTTCCCAATCACAGACATAATCTCTATCTTATAGTTGTTGGTTTTTTTTTTGAGATTGTCATATACATGGAATCCTGCAATATGTAACTTATGAGCTTGATTTATTTTACTCAGGGTAATGCTTTTGTGATTCACCCAACTTATTCCATGTAACAGTAGTTTGTTCCTTTTTCATTGCTTAGTAGCAATCAGTTGTATGTGATGTACATTTGTCCATCTTTCATTTTTTAAAAACTAGCATTTTAACTAAGGCATAATATTCAACCAGAAAGAGCACACACTTTAAAGAGAATAAAAACAAAACAAAACAAAACAAAACAAAGCAAATCAGAACAGAACAATGCAACCAACTAGCCGTAACCAAAGTGCACACATTTTATGCACAGAGATCAATGCCTTTTTAAGAACTTGAGCATTGGGGCTGGGGATTTAGCTCAGTGGCAAAAGCGCCTGCCTTGCAAGCAGGCAGTCGTGAGTTCAATCCCTGGTACCGATAAAAATGAAAAAGACAAAAAAAAAATAACCAAAGAACTTGAGCATTGCCAGTAACCCCAATCGACTCTGCTTCTTGTCGAAGTAACCTTTCTTTCAACCTTACTTCGAGCTCCTAACTTGACCTGTTTTTGAACTTTATAGGAACAGAATTATATAAGATAGACTTTTGATCTGAGTTTTTATGATCAAAATATTTATGAATTTTGTTCAAGTAGTAGTAATTTATTCTCTCTTGTTTTCTTCCTGCCCTTATAATATTTCATTTCAAGTATATCAGAGTATTGTTACTTGATGATGACACTTTTTTTTTTCCAGTTTGGGGCTACTTTGGGGCTGGATGATAAAGCAGGTGTATGCTACACTATTGTAGATGATGCTGAAGGTTTGCTAAACTGAATGTATCAACTTTTTGTGTACCAGCAGTGAATATGATTCAGTTGGTTTACAACCTTAGTAACATTTGGTATTGACATTTGAAAAGAATTAAGCTGTTTGTTTAAATCTGCGAAGTGGTGTCTTACTAAAATTGAAGTTTGACTTGACCGATTCTGGTCGGTTATGTCACACTTGGTTTTACTCTCTTCCAAAACAGCAATAAGAACCGTGGGAGCAATGAAACCCAAAATGTGTAATAGTCATTATACAAAAGAGAGGGAAAAAAGTGCTCTAAACTATATAACTGCATGTATATTTAAGTGTATAAGATAGAAAATGATATTACAGAGTTTTATTGGATCATTGAACAGAACTGTTTGCAGTATCATTGTTGGAATGTCCACTCTACAAGCTTTAATTTTGTGACTTGAACAATTATTTCTAAGATGGCAATAGGTAATCCATTAACTAGTGATTTCCTACTGTTCATTTTTTTCTTCTGTAAATCTGTATAACTTGTACCCTTTCACTGTTTTTCTTTCTTTTCTCCTTAAATAAAATTTTTAAAAAAATTGAAGTTTGTCTTTTTGATGACTAACAACTAACAATATTGAATACCTTTTCTGATTACATACATATCCTTTACGAAACACCTGTTCAAGGTTTTTTCCCATTTAAATGGCCTGTCCTTTTTTATTAATTGCTATATATGAATATGTATATTCTAAATGTGAGGTTTTGGTTAGTTAACTCTATTGCAAGTATCTTCCCCCCTGTGGTTTGCCCATTCATTTTATTTGATGAAGGTTTTGTTCTGAAATGCAAATAATATATGTATTACTTTAACCATTTAAAAGTGTGTAATTCAGTAGCTTTATGAACATTCACAGTGTTGTACAAATATCACCACTAATTCTAGAAATTTTTCATCAGCCTAAGAGCAAACTCTACACCTGCTAAGCAGCCACTCCCCTGTTTCTCCCCTCAATCCTCCGGTGGCCACTCATCTACTTTCTGTCTCTGTGGACTTGATTACTCTGGACATCTCAGATAAAAGGAAATGATTCCTTTGATAGATTCCTTTGGTAAGCAGCCTTTTGTCACTGACTTCTTTCATTTGACATCATGTTTTTGAGATTTAGCTATCATATGCCATTAAAGAACTAAATCACGATGAGATATCACTTCACACCCACCAAGTTGACAATCATCATTATCATCATAATAAAAAGGAAAATAATGTGTTGGAATGGCGATGACACAAAGAAATCAGAGCCTTCAAGCATTAATGGTGGGGAAGATTGTGGGATTTTCTCAGTATCTTACTGACGACTTTTATTGGGGGTGGGTACCAGGGATTGAACTCACGACTTGCCAGGTAGGGGCTTGTGCTCCTGAGCTGAATTCCTGGCCCTCACTGATGATTTTGATGAACAGAAGTTCTTGAGTGAAATCAAATTTATCAATCATTCTACTTAGTACTTTTCATGTCCTAATGAAAAAAAATCTTCATGTGCCAGGTTTTTCTCTTAAACACTTAATTATTGTACTTCTACATTTAGGTCTATCCTCTACCTGGAATGTATTTTGCATACAGTGTGAAGAAGGATATTTTTCTTATTCCCATATGAGTTTTCATCAACAAAGTTATCAGGTTTTGGAAATAGCACCTCTCCCTGTTTTATTGAATAGTGTCTGTCATAAGCCAGATAATGGGTCTGGTTTTGGACTCTATTTTCTCCTCTACTGAACTCTTTGTCTATCTTTGTGCCATTATCTCCCTTGTCTTAAAACACTATAGCTTCATTTTAACTCTTGATATCTGGAGGTAAGTCTTCCAATTTAGCTAATAGTCAACATTGTCTTGAATATTCTTGTCCTTTCTAATTTCTATATAAATTATAAAGTCAGTTAATCAATTGCAACTGAAAAGATACCTGTTAGGATTTGATCAGAGTGGCTTTTTTTTTTTTTCAGAACACAATTTACTTCTGTACTTCTTTAGGTCTTGCATTAAGTTAGAATCCTGTGGAGAGGTAAAACCACATCTACGATTTGAATAAGGAAAGCTTAATATAAAAATTTGTCAGCTAGCAAAGTTAGTAAACAGGCGAGTAACCATTTAAAAAGGTCAGGTTAGAGTGCTGATGGGTAAAAAAAAAAAAACAACTGCAGAAATCAGCTGTTGGGGCAGATTAATAGAGAATAAGTGAAGATAACTGGAAACTTAAAAAGGGTTCCTTCCCCATTGCCAAAGCTGAGATTCTGATGTCTAGGAGAAGGCTTTGCTACTACTAACCTGCAGTGAGCTAGAAATAGCTGGCCACAGCTGACCTGGAGGAGGGCTTGCACTTGGATGGTAGAGGAAGTTCCCAGAGGGGTTAGGCCAGACTATTGGTCTCCAGGATTTCTGATATGGTCAGCAAATGTGGGGATAATTTATCTGCTTAGTTCATTCTGACCTCAAAGAATAAATTTAACATACAGTATTTCACCATTTTGGATGCATTGCCTCTAGGGTTTTTTTGTTTGTTTGTTTTTTGATAATCAAACCTATTCTTAGTTTGCAAAGATGAATCTATAACTGGGTATTGGATTTAAAAAAATATGTTTCTTCATCTATTGAGATAATTCTAAGGTTTTTTGTTCCTTATTCCATTAATGTGAAGAATTATATGATTTCTTTTATATATGAAACTTTGTATTTTTTTAAAATTTTATTTAAAAGGAAAAAGAGAAAAGCACAAAACAAAACAAAGCGGTGTAAGGGTACACGTAATACAGAACTACAAAAAAAAAACAGTAAGAAATCCCCTGTTAATAGATTACATATTATCATCTTAGAGATAGTTGCTCAAATCACAGTATCAAAGAATACAAAGTGGACATTCAAACATTGAGACTGCAAACAGTTGTTGTGTTCAATGATCCAACCAAAAACATTAATATGGTCAGCTATTTAACACCCCTAAACACACTTGCTGTTGTATCCATTAGAGCTCTTTTTTTTCCCCTCTCTTTTTTACAACAAAATTTACACATTTTGGATTTTATTACTCCTTAGTTCTTATTACTTTTTTGGGGGGGGAGAGAATAAAGTCAAATTTGGCAAAACAAAGCTGTCAGTCAAAACCAAGGATAGACATAGCACATGATGTAAAACAGAGTACAAGGTTATCAACAATGGTTATCAATGATATCTCTTGTTTCCTTAAAAAGAATTGTCTATCTCATTAGATATTATAAAGTTGAACAAAACAGTAGAGAACAAGACCAATAAAACTTAGGCATTGTAAACATTACAGGACTTCCAAAGGAGACAATAGTCAAACCAGAATGGGCATCTTAGTGAATCTTATTGCTTTCAAAGTAGTTGCCTATATCCTCAAACTTGATACTATCATACAGAATGGAACAGAGTCTAATCAGTCAAAACACGCTCGTGGGAGTATTACAGGACTTCAAAACAAGTTAATAGGAAATCAAAAAGAGTTACTATTATATATCCTGCTAATTTTTTTAAATTTTTCCCCTTAATTAAAACAAACATAAGAAATAACTAAATAATTTTTTTAAAGAATAAGGGAGAGATTGAGATAAAACAGGACATAACAATATAACAATACAGGTCAAAGCATGACTGAAACTTTGTATTTTTAAAATGAGCTAAACTTGGCCACAACACAGAATCGTTGTTATGCATTGCTGCATTTGCTTCGATTTTTGTTGAAGATTTTTGCATTTGTGTCCATAGGAGGGGTTGGTTTATAATTTTTCTTTTTTTGTAATATCAGAGTCAGGTTTTGATGTCTGGGTGCTGATAATTGTTATGCTGACTTGCAGAGAAATGAATCAAGAAGTGTTTCATCTTTTTGTATTTTCTATTGAAAGATGGGTGAGGTTAGTATTATTTCTTCTTTTAAATATTTGGAAGAATTCACTAGTGAAGATATTTGGGACTAGAGATATCTTTGTGAGAAAGTAATTACAAATTCAATTTAAAAATAGATATGGAAGTATTCAGATGTTTCATTTTTTTCTTGTGTGAATTTTTTAGGTATGTTTTCAGCTTGCATGCTTCATTAAATTGTTAGATTCTATTGGCAAGAAGTTGTTAAAATGTTATATTGTTATCTTTTCAATACTCCTATGATCTTGCTTGCCGTTTATCAGTTTTCAAAGAACCAATTTTGGGCTTCGTTTATTTCCTCTGTTGTAAGTTTGTTTTCTGTATTATTGATTTCTCCTCTTATCTTTATTATTTTCTTCTTTCTACTTTGAGTTTGATTTGTTGCTTTATAATTTCTTGAGCTGCATTGTATATCATTGATTTTCAACCTCTCTTCTTTTCTGATTTATCCATTAGAAGTTGTTTTTGTCTCACTAGAGATTTAGTTACCACAGGTTGTGATGTGCCTTGCTTTTTATTATGATTCAGATAAAATATTTCCTAATTTACTCGGTGCTTTCTTATTAATTTCTAGGCAGATTTAAAAAGTTTTAAAGTTATTATTTTTATTAGTTTTGATTTCTAACATAATTGCATTGTGATCAGAATATATATTCTGAGTAATAAATGTTTGATTAATTTGTTTGATTAATTACATAAAAAAGTTCCATGTACCTTGAAATAATGTATATGTTGTTATTGTTGGGTGAAGTATATATTTATCTCTGTTCTATTAATCTTTTTTAAAGTGCAATAACCAGTTTTCTCTTAAATGTTCTAAGCTCTTTCTTTCTTTATTTATTTTTTGTATCAAGAATTGAACTCATGACGTCGGGCTTATCAGGCAGGTACTGTGCCTCTGAGCTATATCCCCAGCCCAAATTCCTTATTTCTGTTAATGTATTTGTATAATCCAAGATTTGTAAAAGGGTCTGTTTTGATTTAAGATTTGAACTATTATGGATTTATCTACTTTCCTTATTAATCTATTGACATGTATTTTGAATGTTTGCTATTATGTGTATGTAAATACAAAATTGTTTATCTTCCCAGTGGATTTCGTTTTTTGTCTAGTTATGCCTCTTATCTTCATGTTTACTTGCTTTGATTTATTTTATTTTTTATTTTTTGGTACTGAGGATCAAACTTGCCAGGGAGATGCTTATGAAATTTTCTTTAAAGAGAGAGAGAAAAAAGCAAAAAACAAAAAACCAACCAACCAAACAACAAACAACAACAAAAAGAAAACCCCCAAACAATAGCGATATAGGATTTCAAGACAAGATGATAGAAATTTAACAATGGTTGTTATACTACATATTGTTATCTTTAAAAGAGTTGCTCAGATGACCAGATATAGTCATGCAAAATTGATCAAACAATATGAGCAATAAGTGTTCCTTTCCTTGAACTAATAGAATCAACAGTACAATTATCTTAGGTATCTTGTGTATATGTATATATATTTATATTTTTTCTTTTCCTTTTCTTTTCTCCTTTTTTTCACTTGCTTTGATATTAATGTGGCTATCCCAGCTTTCTTTTGACTAGTACTTTATTTTCTGTTTTTATTTTCAACTTTCTGTGTCTATAGGGTATGTTTCCAGTAAAGACCATATAACTATTTTATTCTAATGTAGTCCTACAAGCTAGATTTCTTCAGGTAGAATATTTAGTCTATTTATATTTAGTGTGATTCCTGGCATATTTGGTTTCATATAAAACCCATTTTTTTATTTGTCACACTTGTTTCTTTTCCTTTTACCCTTTCTTACCTTAATTTGGGCCAATTTATAAAGATTAAATTTGTGCTTCTCTTCTTAACCTGTTATTTATACCTTTTTTTGGTAATTGTCCTGAAAATTAAAATGTGCCTCCTTTGTTTATCTGCATCAATATGAATAGGCATTGTTATAGTTTTCTAGACAATACTATTACTTTATAAACTAGTTTACTTTCTTTTTATCTTTTGTATTTGCAACTTTTAAATTTAAATCTCGGCATATTTAAAACCTCACAAGAAAATACTTTATTTTCAGTATTCTTTTGTATTTTATCATATATTTTTTCTGAGACTTTTCAGTTCTTCCTGTGTTTTCTCTAAAATACCCTTTAGTATTTGATTTTACTTGGTTCTGCAGGTGACAAATTCTTATAGCTTTAATATACTTGAAGATATCTTTATCTTACCTTCACATTTAAGGAAATTCCCCATATGTGTAGAATTCTAATTTAGATATTATTTCCTTACATTGTCCTTTTGCTTCTATCATGTCTTGAGGAGTCAGATCTTGTATAATTGTATAAAGTGAATGTCTTTTCTCTGTGTAATTTTAAAGGTATTTCTAAAATTTTATTTGTCTTTAGTTTCCATAATAGCATAGTGTACCTTGCTGTGGTTTTCTTTTTATTTATCCTGCTTGGGGTTCTCTGAACTTCTTGAGGGTATGTCTTGATATCTGTAGTCATATCTGGAAGTTTCTTTGGCTATGAGTTATGTAAATATCAACTCTTATTCTTTCATTCTGGGGCTTCAATTATACGTATGCTAGATCTTTCTACTGTTTGTGTTTGTTTTGCTTCTTATTTGCTTTTCTGAGTTTCTGTGTTGTTTATTCTCTACTTTCAGTTTGTGTATCTTTTACTTATTGTTGTGCAATTCTTTTTTTTTTTTTGCTTTTTTTTTGGTACTAGGGATTGAACTCACGACTGAGCGCTTGCAAGGCAGGCGCTTATGCCACTGAGCTAAATCCCCAACCTCTGTTTTGCATTTCAATAATCTATATTTTAAAAAAGAGCAATGTGCAATGTACTGTTGAACATTTTACTAAGCTTGTAATTTCAATGTTTTGGGGTTTTGGGTCTTAGAATATCTTTTTAATTCTGTTTTTATACATTAACATTCTTTGGTGCAACTTTCCATATTGTCTACTTCTCTGATCATCATATGAACTTTAATGATTTTACATAATTTCAAGATTTGGATCACCTATGAACTTTGTTTTTATATTGGCTGATTTTTTCCTTGATGTATCCAATACATGTTCATTGAATTAATTTGACCCTATGTAGTGAAATCAATACTATATTGAAAGAGATATCTGCATTACTATATTTATTATAACATTTATTCTGTTTTATATTTATTGCTGATTATATTTGATTTTAGTTTCTGGTATGTACAGACTTGGATCTAGAACCTCCTGCATGCTAGAAACATGCTCTATTGCTGAGCCACACCCTCAGCCTTTTTTTCTTTCTTTCTTTCTTTCTTTCTTTCTTCCTTCCTTCCTTCCTTCCTTCCTTCCTTCCTTCCATACTCACTATGTTGTCCAGGCTGATCTCAAATTCCTTGGCTCAAGTGATCCTTCTGCCTCACTCCTGAGTACCTGGCACTCATCTACGTGTCTGTCTTTTTTTTTTTTTTGACAACATTATTCACAATAATCAAGAGAGAGAATCAACCCAAATATCTGTCAGTGGGTGAATGGATACTGAAAAGGTGCTATGTACAAAATGGAATGCTATTCTTTAATAAAGAAAGGTCTGTCATTTTGGATAACATGAATGACCCTAGATGACATTATTTTAAGTGAAAAAGCTAGGCATAAAGACAAAACCTGTATAATCTCACTTAAGAATCTAAAACACTAAACTCATGGAAACAGAAAGTAGAATAGTGGTTACCAGAGCCTAGGAAAAGGAGGTGGCTGGGGAGAGGTTTGTCAAAGGGCACAAAGTTTCAGATGGGGAGAAAAAAATCAGAAGATTCACAATATAACATGGTGACTACAGTTAATAATATTTTATATACTTGAAAATTGCCAAGAGTGGTTTTAAGTATTCTCACACAAAAAGGTTATGTACATGAGACAGTTGGTACATTAATTAATTCTATTTAGTCATTTCACAATGTATGCTTATTTCAAAGCACCTTGTTGTGCACCATAAAAGTAAAAAGTTTTTGTCAATTAAATTTTAAAAATTGAAAGGATTTGCTTTATACTGTTTTATAATAAAAGAAAATAAGGAGCAAGAACTCATATTCATTAAAATTTTACTAATTTTATTAGTATATGGTTATGATGTATTGTAATTACAATCATCTTGGGGAATTGGTACCTATGTATTCATATTGTGTCTTGATCACTTTTGTTTCCTCTTTTTCTCTGCTCTTCTCTTTCCCTGGATCTCTTCCCAGCTTCCTAGAGTCTGCTTTCCTGCTTCCTACCATCTCTCTTTCATGTTTCTCTTTAAATTATTTATATATTTAATCCTCTGTGTCTGGTTACTTAGTGTTCTGGTCTCAAGATCTACCTGTTTTCCTATAAAGGGCTCAAATTTATCCTTTTTACCCTCATATTTAAATTCATTAAGGTTGCTATATTATCATTTTGCAGAGTGGTTTAGAGAAATTATGCTATTTTCCTAAAGTCACACAACCAGTGCCAGATCTAGCATTCAGGGCTATAGTTCAAAAGTAACTTCAGCCATCTGAAATTTTAAATTCTTCTCACTTTTCCATGATTTTTATAATTTTTTTCTTTGTTTATTGACTTTTCAATCTTTTTGTGATTCTTGTAGAATTCTAGGTTGATATTATATCTCTTCAGATTGCTATAACTAAATATGTATCATAAATTGGGTGGCTGTGTGAACATCAGGAATTTATTTCTCATCATTCTGGAGGCTGAGAAGTATGAGAAGAAGCTGCTGACAGGTTCAGCATCTGGGAGGGCTTCCTGGTTCATGAATGATGGCTTCTTGCTGTGTCCTCACATAGTAGGAGTGAGACAGCTCTCCAGGACTGGGCTTCTTTTACAAAAATGCTGATCCCAAGCATGAGGGCCCCCCTTACCTCCTTTTAAAACCACTACATTGCAGGTTAGTTTTCACATGTGAATTTTGGGGGACATAAATATCCAGACTATTGCAGTTAGAGCAAAGGATATTTCTAAAAAAATAGATGGAAACATGAGGAGAAAGTGGCTACTTCTTTCTGTTACCTCAAAAATAAACAACATGCTTTTCATTTTTGCATGGAAGAATTATGTCTGTCAATCTAGATTGCCATCTAAACTTCTTTTTTCCCTCAAATGGCCCATTGAAAGAGGATATTAACTTGCATACTGAACATTTGCTAGCTTCTGTTAAAAAGAAGTATTTAGAGTCACAACAATAACTATTATTTGCTGAGTACCATGGGTGCCATGTGCCAAGTTAGCTACACCTTACATACCTTATGTTCAATTTTGAAAACATCTTTGGGAAGTAGTTACAATTATTCCTGTTATGGAAACTGAGATGTAAAGAAGTGATGAACTTGTCTTAGGGAGTTTCCAACCTAGATTTTGAACACTGATATGGTTTAGATCTAGAATATCCCTCGACCTCATGTGTTCCGAGGTAGGGCCTTTGGGCTATTGTATCATGGCCATTACACTCCTTAGTGGATTAGCCATTGATGTAATCATAGCTGAAAGTGCTCTTAGAATTGGGTCCCTGGGGGTGTGACCTGAAAGTTTTCCCTCCCAAATTCCTCCCTTGGTTTTCTGTTTCCTGCCTGCCATGGGATAAGCAGCTGTCTTCTAATCAGGCCCTTCTACCATGAAATTCCTTCCTGGAGCTGGCCAACCATGGATGAATCCTTTAAAAACCATGAGCCCTTCTCCTCCTTTAAAGTGTAGGTAGGATATTTTGTCCCAGCAATGAGGAAAGTGACCTAAGACAGGCTTTCTTATTACCATGAAGGTCTCTTATCTCTGCATTCACTGCTTACAGCATTAAACCTGGAACACCGAAGGAACTTAATAAATGCTGTTTGCTTTTTCCAGATAAGTGATAATAGTACAAGTTTGGGAAAAAGTTGCAAAGTAATGTAAAGTAATGAGGCTTCTTTGTGTCTTACCAGAGAATGTGTACAGCATCTCCAAAATGACCTCTTAGACCATCCCAACGGTTAGGACTCACTACCACTTCCAAATGTCAGGTAAGAGTCATGTCAGCTACAATTGCAGGCTCTACTTTGATACTTGCTCTAAATATTTCCTGATTGCAAATGTTATTGATCTGACAGTTTATTTCCCAAGACACATCAGTGCCAAACTGATGAGATATGAAGGTCTCACAGTAAGGAAATTGGCCTTGTGAGCGGCTCTCCTCTGGGAAGATCTTGCTGTACTTATGACTGTACTAATATGATGAAGAGGTGGCAAATACAATTAGCCAGCTTGGCTGGTGATTTTCCAATCATGATGTTTGGGGTATATTATTAGATTAACTGTAATTGAGCTTAAGGTGATCTGAAAATAGCAAACTAGTGTGAAAGTCATTCACAGTTTTGGCTCCAGTATGGATGTTCATGAACCAGGTGGACCGATGACATTTGGATGTTATGAGACTGGGGAAGTGTGCCAGGATGGCCATGGCTTGGCTCTCAAATTCTGTTTCTTTTTACTTTATCACTAGTAAGGAGATGACTTCTGCATCATCTATTGTCCTGTCTCAAATCTTACCTCCCTCATTATCATTTGGAGCTTACTACTTATGATCTTGCTCTTATTTCCTATAAAAGTATAATTTATTTAACGTATGCTTAAGTAATTTTTATAAAAATAATTATCATTAGCTATCACCTGAAATTTCAACACTTGAAATTTCAGGAGTTGAGTAGCATAAAAATTTACTTTTTATTAAAAAGTATTTTTATTAGTGTACATTTACAGTACATAATAATTTCATTATAGGGAGTTGGTAAGTGTATATAACAAACCTTTTTGCTTTTTTATCTTTTCCTCCTAGCGGGTTTGCTTTTTGTGTACATAAAAGCTAATGCAGGCTGGGGGACTCTTCACCATCTGGTGACTCAGGGCCCCACATTCCCAGCACCATCATCTCAGCACACATCTGGTGGGAGACAGTACACTTTGGATTTCTTAATATTTTTTGTAGGGCCTAAGCTTTCACAATAAAAGGGCATAGACAAAATTTATTAGCTTTCTCACAGCTTGGGACACAATACCTGACACCCACAATTGAAAGAAGAGGTTTAATTCAGGTCATGGTTTCAGAGGATTCAGTCCATGACAAGAACATCATGGTGGAAGGGCATGCTCTGCTCATGGTGTCCAAGAAGCAGAGGAGGAGAACAGTACCAGAGAGGAAAGGGCAAGGGACTAGACATAGACTCCAATGTCGTGCCTACGTGAATTACCTAAAAAAACCCAGAAATGTGCTTTACTAATCCCCTGATGAATCTCAAGCCAATCAAGTCACTCCACCTTAACCACCAGAGATGTGTTCAGGAATGACTGAGTAACCGGCAGAGAATAGGGAACTTCCTTCTCCTTGGAGACATTCTAGGATAATAAAGTCTGCTCCTTTTCCAGGAGGAGATTTGTTTACATTCCAGGGCAGTGATGGTGAATCGTTTAGATCTGTCAATATTAACAAACAGCCAGCTGCAGCACATATGCTATAGATTCACTGCCACTCTCCAAGGGTAATGAATCTGGAGACTCCTTCTTCCATGCCCCAGAGACACTGCTCTCCATAGGTGAGGATAGGCTGGTCACCCGAAGCTTGATAGAGACAGAGTCCTGTAGGATCAGTGTTCTTAATGCAATCCACTGCATGCACAGGTGGACATCGTGTTGCCCCAGAAGACTGGGGTGCAGGAAGCTGGTGTCAGGACTGTTAATGTTATTAAGCAGTCTGTGTTCCTAATGTAGGGGCCTGTTGTCTTCTATAGTCAATGTGGGGGTGTCACGTGTGGGTATATATGTGTGTGTGTAGAGCTGTGTGTGTGGTTAGGTATATGTGCAGTAAAGGAGTGTGTATGGCATATCCATGTATGATGAGTGTTTGGTTTAGGGTTAGTGTGTGTAGGTTGGTAGGCTGACTTCTTGGCTCACACTAAGGTGAAATCTGAGACCTTTCAGTTTCAGAAGTAACAGCAGCATCTTTGTTTGCCGTGGGAGAGGCAAGCAGGCAAAGAGTAAGACTCTGAGCCATAAGAACCTTGGGTCAGAAGTAAAAGGTCGTTCCTATTCACATTCTCATTTGTCAGAACCCACTTGCTAGACCCTGGCCCAGCAGTAAGGAAGGGTGGAAAATACAGAGCAGCTCCTGGATATTCTGTGAGTAATAATCATCTCTGCCACATCATATAACTCTCCTCAGGGATTTTTTTGAGGAAATGTAATAAAATAGAAAGAATATGAACTCACATTTGTATGTTGTTTTTCTGAAAGTTAATAAATAAAAGCATTCTAGGTGCTCTGCTTGTAATCTTAGTAGTAATCCATCAAGGCAAGTATGAAACTTATCACCCTTTTATAGCTGAAGGGCTCAGAAAGGTCTTGGGGCTTGGTCAAGACAGTATGTGGCAGAAAAAGATTAGAACTCAAGGTTGTCCCTGAGTTTCCAGGGTGTGTGTGTGCCCCCACACTTGTATGTTCTGGGAGTTGAACTCAGAGGCTTGCATATATGAAGAACATGCTCCACCATTGAACTATACCTGTAGTCTCCACAAGTTTTCAGTTTTAAATGCCACATTGTAAGTGCCAAGTGAGTGCTAGGTATCAGATTATGCAAGTTGGAGGGAGGGTAGGAGTCAGGGGAGAGGTCCTGGTGATACCCAGCAAGGGGTTGGATGTGGCGAGGCAAAGGGCACACTACAGAGACCAATAGTTTGCAATGGTGGGTGATTTTTGCCTCCCAGGCAACATTCAGCAGGATCTGGAGGACTTTTTGGTTGCTATGGCTGGGCAAAGGCATGGTGTTAACATTTACTGCTTAGAGAACAAGGTTGCTGCTAAATATCCCACAATGAAGACCACAGCCCCCTCCAGGACTTATTTGCTTTCCAAAATGTCAATGTGCTGGGCTTAAAACTTTTAGTAAAACCAGACTTATCTCATGTAAAAACTGCTCATAAATGATTTTTCATTATAATGAAACTGTTTTTCACACAATGGCTTTCCTTTGATCTGGTGGGATGACAAGTTTGTCCTCCCAGACCCCACATAAATATGGTATACAAAGTCACATTTTGACATTGCAATTTTAGGCAGTCACAGGGTTCTGTACACAGAACCCTTTTGAGACAGAAAATATCACAGAAAAATTTGGGTTGTACGCATGTTTGGACAAATCCAAAACCTTCTGCTTTATATACATGGGACAAACTGGACATGAAGAAGTTTTATCTGCTAAATTCTTCAGCCTGCAGAGTGCATGTGCTGTAGACGGGACTGTTCCCTTTAATTTACTCTATATTTTTCCCAGATGGTGTTTTGGTGTTTGTTCATTGAGTTTTTAATTCCAGGGGTTGAGAATCTTCTGCAAAGGCCAGATGGAAAATGTTTTAGGCTTTGGAGATCGTCTTTTCTTTGTAGCAATTACTCAAAACTGTTGTTACCGTGCAGTGTTGGTGACTAGTAGCATGCATGCCGCAGTGGGCTGTTTGTATCGTTAAAAGTTCCAGAAAGTTTGCCTTCACTATTGTAGTGCAAAAGCTGCCGGAGATAATGCCCACAGGAATGGGCAGGTCATTTTTGGTCCAAGAGCTGTCATTTGTCAATCCTGTTCTATACTATTTTGAGCATAAGTTTGAGCATAAGATAAGCACAAATCCCATAAAAGTTGAAAGATTGGTAAAGAAAATGGTACAGAAATAAGAATGCCCCTTTCAAACAATCACTCCTTTGTACTTTTTCTGCCACCCACTATCGGATCTTATCTTCTTCTTTTGGCAAATACATAAACTCTCATTGCATTAAACCACATTTATGTATTCTCAGATCGTTTATTGCTAATACAAACTTCATTGTACAATGGGTGCATTTTTCCATTTGTGAAAATTGGTTGAGTGTTGTGGGTCAGGAGGGAGTACATCATAAGTTTTTCTCTGGAAATAAATAAAAAAAATCGTAGATTTTCATTTCACAGCCTTTCAATTGGGCCAGGGCAAAGCCTACAGCCTGGTAAGCATGTGGCAGGCTCCAGAGAAGGAATGAATGTTATTAAGCTAGGTGAACAGGGTAAAACCATGTGCTATCTTCTCCTTGGGTTCTGAGCAGCCTCTCTCACCACCAAGACAGTTCTATGTCCTGCCAAAGATTTTGCTTCCTTCAAAAATCCAAATAGGATAAGTTTTTCACTGCATGTACTTATTCAACATCATGAGCATATTCTTTTCTTTTTCACAGGGCACTATGATGTGTGAAGCTCCTGGTCACAACAGAGAGTGAAATGCAATTTATGGGGGTCAACAAAAGGCCATTACAGGTCAGCTAATGGGGAGGGTTATTAGATCTCACTAAATTAGCACTCAGCTGCTATGTGATTATTAACATAATTCTTCAACAAAGAGTGTCCTGGGAATTTGCAAATATAATACAATAGCAAATTCATTACATAAAGAATGTCTATGTTGAACCATAAAATGCAAACAATTTCTTAGTGAGCCCATTCAGGTCCACTAATAGTCTCTGAGTACCTGTTTCATGTAAAGATCCATTGCATCTGAATAAAACAGTGTAGTCTCCAAGAAGCCCATAGCTTATTGAAGAAATTCTTGCTTTAACCACTATGCAGAGGCAAAATTTTCTTACTTTAGGATTGAACTAAAAGGAGACATACCGTTCTTAAACTCACTGATTCTAGTCATATATGTTCATGGTTACCCACCTTTTTTTTCCTTTAAATATTCCTCCCATATTCCAGGTATATTCTTTGATTCTCTTATTTTTTTTTTCAGATTTCTTGGCCTCTATATGGACCTTAATTAAGAAACTGCTTCACCAGTCAAAATTTCTTTGGTTGCAAGAGATCACAAATTAATTTAAAGTGGTTTGAGCTACAAAAGGGTGTTCAGAGGCATTTGAACTGTCAAGGAAGTAGGTCTTGCTTCAGAGCCATCTAGATCCAGTGGCTCAGGTAATGACATCAGGATTCAGTGTCTTTCTATTTCTTTGTTACGCTTTCTGAGATATTGATTTTCTATATTGGCACCCCACTCCAGATTATCTTTACAATACTCAATTGTACAAATGAAAAAATTCTCTGTAGCTAATGTAAAACAAATGGTTCAAGATTGAATCAGTCACTTTGATTCTAGGAAGAGAGGAATTTGGGTAGGGATGGGTCACAGATTGTTACTGACTGAATTATGACCCTCTCACCCAAGTTTAAATGTTGCTACTCTACCCTCCAGTACCATAGAAGGTAACTGCATTAAAGATAGGGTCTTTAAAGGAGTAATTAACATTAAATAAGGTTTCTAGGATGGACCCTAATCCAATATGACTGGTGTCCTTATAACAAGAGCAGATGAGGACTCAGATACACGCAGAGAGATGACCACGTGAAGACTCAGGGATAAGATGGCCATCTACAAGCCATGAAGATTGGTCTCAGAAGAATCAACTCTGATAATACCTTTATCTTAAACTTCCAGCCCCAGAACTGTGACAACATGTGTTGTTTTAGCTCTCTGGGCTACTGATTCATTATGGCAACCCTAGAAAACTAATGCACAGATTTAACTCTACATTTGGGGAAAGGGGAAGTTTATTTAGTCCCACATGAACCTCCCTATGAGTTAGGAGAGGGCAGGGTTCCATCAGTGGAAAAATAGTACATAACTGGTAGGGGAAAAATGACAAATCATTCACTTGTGGGTTAGATTCATAGTAACTATTAACCATTCATTACGCATTAGGTCTTAAGATCACTTGATATTAATACAGCAATCCTGCAAGATAGGTATGATTCTGCTTATTTTCCAGGTGCATAAACAGAGGCACAGACAGGTTAAGTGAGCTATCCAAGATATGCAATCAGTAAGTGACAGAGCCGGGATTTACTCCACATCCAGCTGGCTGCAAGACATCAGGTTTCTCCTAATACTTTTTTGAGAACCAGTAACTTCTAGTTTTGCATTCTATTGCTCTTCTCTCTGCAAGATTGGAAAAGCTCTTGCTTGAGGCAGAGGAAGGGTATGTATTTAGGTGTTAATTAAGGAAATTTCTCAGTCTACAAAATTCACAAGTTCATTTTCAGTGCTGTTTCTGTTTTTGGGCAAACCTTTACCTAATTCAAATTAATTAGAGTAGCAGAATATGAAATCTTGCTGTTGTGCCTTAAAATTCCCAGTGACCTATAACTACCCCATTCATGACTCCTAAAGTCTGAGAATCAGAATCCAAATCCTCATTAAAGTGGCAAAATGAACAAATCCATCAATTCCTCTGCTTCTGCTTCTCTTGTGTGTTTACCATGTTTTTTTTTTTTGTCCCATGATTAGCAGACAACTCCCATACCTGGGTCATAAATAGGCTACTGGATCATGAGCTATTATCTTCAGCTGAGCTTGACAATGCACGCTGATGTTTGAACATTTGATGGGAAAGAAATTCAGAAAATATCAGACCCTTATGTGGTCATCACATTTCAGTCTCCAGCTGGGCTTGATATTTCTGTTGAAACCATCTGGTGGGCCTCTTGTAAATCTTGACTTGTCTTTCACAGTACTCATTTATGGCAAGAAAGGGCAATTAAATCCAAGCTATCTCGAAAACAAAATTCAAGAGTAGTGAATATCATTTGTATCCTTGTGACATTGAAGTTATCAAATTTTGTAAAAATTATTAATAATTATACAATTTCGACTAGTAAAAAAAATTGTTCGAATGATCATCTCCCTTCAACACTGGTGTGAATTCACTTCTACCACATCTTTCTTGGAGGCTGTCTTTTGAGAGTCCCCTGGATTTTGAATGCTTGTCACATGTCCTTGAATGGATGGTTTTTTTCTTAAAACCAATGAGTCCTGTCAAAGAAAATCAGTCTTTCATCAACTGTCTGACCCTGGTGCATATACAGTGTGGCTCAACTGCAACAGGTGCCTGAAACTCTCACATCAAGATTCCATGAAGTTGATGAAAGTGATGTTGAGAGTTTTAAAGAACAGACAAAATCACAGATGACCCCTGAGAATCAGGCAGCTTTAGTGTCAGTGTCAATATTCTGCTGGAATTCAATAGACCTGGCCATATTGGTTGTCATGGTGATTGCTGATTGGCTGGCACCTGTGTCATGCTGGTTATTCAATATTTTTAATATCATCCCAAGAAGAATTAACAAGTGAAGAAAAAAAATGTGACAAGGAAAATGACATGGTGAGCACTTCAAAAGAAAATATTTAAATATCAAAAGATTCAAGAAGGCCTGAGGAAAAATTGGTAAAGCCCTTGAATATTTTTTAACAACTCTTTTGCTATCATGAATTAAAAGCCAAACCTGAAATGAAGGATTTTTGCAGAAAAATTACACCAAAAAAACCTACTACTTAATTCATTTTTCTGTTCTTTATTGTAATTTATGCATGGTTGAAATGGTAATCTAAGTTTTGTTATTTTGATAAAACTAAGTTTATTTTATTTAAAGATAACATTCAAAATCACCCCCTTCCTACCTCCAAAATTTGCCATGATAATGTGAGCTTTAGTATTGAGTCACTTTAAATGTCTTCTGTCAAGATTGATATTCATCCCAGGGATGGAACTAAGGAAGCCAAGAAAGAAAATCCTTCCCTCATTTTCTAATGGGGTTGTTCAGTTTCCTCTTTTATTTCTTACCATGGTGGCTCTACTTCTATGTTTCTCTCCTCAATCTGTGCCTTCTGCTCACTTGTGTTGAGCTGTGTTGGGTAATCTGGATTGTCATTTTGACTGGGTTTGGAGTCACTTAGGAGATTAATAAAGCATTATTTGTGGGTGTCTCTGCATTGTCCATGGAGAGTGTGATGTTGGGGTTGTGTCTGGTCCTTAGCCCCTTTCTCTTGGGTTTTCCCCTGATCTTTGCTTCCCAGATGCCATGATGTAAGCAAGCAGCTTTCCTGCCATTGTATTTCTGCCAGCTGACCATGGAGAGAATCCTCTGAAATTGTGAGCCTAAATAATATTTTTCTCCTTTAAGTAGTAGGTGTCAGGTATTTTGTTCTAGTGGCAGGAAACTTAACCAATACATGAGCCAAGACATGCCTGTTTCATACCACGTATTGTTCCTCTCCAGCAATAAGTTCTAGGACCAGAGTTACCTACAAGAGCAGGTATTTCATAGACTGGCAGATGACTGGACTTCATGGAAACAACAATGATGCAGTTCATGAAGCTGGACTAATCAGGTTAACTCTCAAGAATCTCTGATGAATACATTTGGACCTAGCTAGACAGCATAGCGGCCTGATGGTAAAATGATGCAATGCAGTCGTGATGGATCAGATGCAAGCTTCAGGAGTAAAACTGTGTAATCCAGCAGCTCCAAGGTATTGACTCAGGGTCTTCATCCATTGCTCTTCAACTCTGTCACACACTGTATGTTGGGCAATTATTTACCTTCTTTCTGATGAAAATATCCTAAATTTTCTGTCTCTGAAATATGGGAAGAATTGATTTTATCCTGGGTATAGGGTGATTGTACAACTCAGCCCTGACCACCTACATAAAGAAGCTTTCCCTTTATGTGCCATTGGCTGTAATGGTTATTTATTGGGGGAGTACACTGACCAGCTTGGGGCACTAAGCATCAGGTGAGGAATCTGTATCACACTGGATATTCAATATTTTTATTATTAGAAAGTATTAAGTATTATTTAAAGTATTAGAGACAGAGACTCTCAGAAGATGTGTACCTGAAGTTACTGGTGGTCACTGTTGAGAAGTGAAGGGACATAGAGGGAATTAGGACAGAGGTGAAGAGACAATAGGTCCTGCTGACCATGCAGGCGTTGCTCGATGTCATCATGCCTGGAACCAATTACCTCAGACTTCAGGCACCATTTATCTCTTTGCTTAAGGTGATTTGATTTGGATTCTATATCACTGGTTACCAAAATAGCCATAGCCTACAGCTCATGTTATTTTGTTATGATGATAATAATCCCTTTTAAAAGTTTCAAGATTCTTTTTCAGCCATCACTCCTTTTGATTCTTTCAACAACCACATAATGCAGACAAGGGAAAGACCATCATCTTGATGAAGACTGGTGCTAGACCTGCGATGTTTTCTCAAGCACTTGGAAAACACAGAGAGTGAAGATTGCCTTCTGAGAGTTAAACCATGAAGTCAATATATTATAGATCAAAGCAGAGCTGTGCAAAGTCACCTTAAAGATGGCTCCCAGGCCTGCAAGACTGGGCTGTCACACAGTTGAATTCATTAGCATATTTAAAGAGAGCCTGGAGCCATCATGACCCACCACAGAAGCTGGGAGGACACAGAGTTGCAAAGACAGCTTCTCCAGTGGACAGCAAGTCTCAGGTTTTGATTCATTCTTGCTTCACTGGCAAGGCTCCATTTAGAGTAGTGCTTTCAGGTGCAAGTTGTAAGAGCAGATTGATAACTATGGTCAAAGGGGGTTTGCATTTCTTTGCCAGCCCTTTCATTTTGAGGACAGTATCTTTCCCTTTCCCTTGGACCAGGGGTCACTTTTCAACTTAGTTTGAAAAAATAGAAAGAAAAATAGAAGTAATGCTATGCAATTTCCAAGGCTAGGATGCAAAAGATGTAGCTTCCCCTTTTGTGCGATGAGAAGACTCCCTTTGGGACCCATCTTCTCCCTTTGGGACAATCAGCACCTACTGCCAGGTATGGGAACAAACTATTCTGGGAATTCCAGCCCATTTGAACCTCCAGAAGACTGCATCCCAGTTTATACTCTGTGGGCTAGAGTAACCTCATAGCAGAGTCCAATCAACTCACAGAATTACGGGAGCAAGTGATTAACCCGTTACAGTTTGGCGTGACTTGTAATAGTGCAGCATGTAACTGAAACAACTGCCAATGGTTTAAACAACAAACATGTTCAATCATCTTCTTTAATGGAGATTTTAAATATAGGAAGTTTCAGATTTGGTGCAGAAAAGCAGCAATGCTATCGATCATTTACCCTCTTTCTTCTCATTCCAAAATCTTCACTGTGCTGACTATTTATCCTCCTCATGGTTATAATTTCACAGCTGCAGTAAGGCTGCTGCACCTCCAGTTGTCACATTTATCTTTAAAGCAGGAAGAAAGTGACAGAAGTTGTACCAGTTAGCTCTTCTTTTGCCTCTGTACCTTTCACTAGGATGCCAAATATCTTCCCCAAATCTCCTAGAATGATTTCTCATTAGCCAGATGTGGCCACCTTTAGTTACTTTAGTTGCAAGGAAAGTGAGTATAAATTTACCTAATTATGACACAGTAAAGCTGCTTTGGAAAGGGTTGACAGTGGCCCTTAGGAAGCAACCAAAAATCTCTTCTGTGGCGTGAACATGTAATCTAACTTGTGATAGTTCTGAGCCTACGTTTTCCTTGAGAAACTTGCTCCTAGTCATTCAAATCTAGTGCCACTAAACATTCAGTGAATGCACCATCTTTCTTTGCCCTCCTATAGAAACCAGATTATTTTTATTTCCCAAGCCTGGTCTTCTTATCAGGAGGAAAAGTGCTGGCTGTATCTATACAATAGTGATTTCTCTTTGTAAATGAATGAATTACTATCTGTTTTCTTTATACATCATACCAAAGTACGGCTAATGTAAATCTCACTCTGAGAGATATGTGCTTTGAAAAATTCAAGTTGCTATGTTTTTAAGGATCTGGGTAAAATCACCCAAGCTTCATGCAGTCACAGGAATTTTAGAGGGGAGATACATCACTGTTTTGTTTTTCTGGTGGAAAGACAATTGATGCTTAGGGAAACACATCTGGAATTGCTGCAGATATGAAGATAAATAGAGCTGACTTCCATTTTTCCTGCTCCCTGCCATACACAGAAATCCCCTTGATGGCTTCATGGAAGTGTTTGACCTCACATCCCAAACGTTATGGTTCTATACATATTTTAAATCATTTGGCCATTATCTCAACAGAGCAGTATAATGGTTAAGAACATCAGCTCAGGCTTGTCTCTTAGTTCCACCACACACTGACTATGTAGCCTTGGGAAATATTTCCTTCTCTGTGAGCCTCAGTTTTCCTGTCTTTAAATTGGACACCACATTCATATTTCACTTTGCTAAGTTGCGGTTAAGAATGACAGTTTCTATGCATGCAGAGTGCTGGGCACAGTCTCTCATTGGAACCCATGCGCATTAAGCAATTGCTATTTATATTTTTATGGGCTTTGAGTTGCAACTATAGGTCAGAAAATGTGGTCTCCCAGAGCTGTGCTGTCTTTATTTTAATCCTCATTTCATACATCCTGTAATTATTCAGCAAATAGCAGTGATGAACAAAACACTACACTAAACTGGGCATTGAGGGTGGAAAATAAAAGAAATGTAAGACATAATTCTGGAGCTCGGGGAAGGTGCAACTGGCTGGAGAGGTGATATATAAAAACATGAAATGGTTAAGTAACCATGCACAGCATATCAAGATGATGGAGTGGAAGGGAGTGCAGTGAAGGTTGCTTCAGCCCCACTTGTCTTCTCCTGGTGGAGTGGAAATAGCTATGGACTTGGAGCCTGATGGCCCTCCCTGGGTGCTCCCCAGTCCAGATGGGGTTAGGGTTCATGCTGAAGTGTCATTGTCTGCTCAGTCTCCTCCACTGAAATGGGAGCCATGGTGGCTGGGCACTCATTCATTTGTTCGCCCACTGAGCAAATTGATACTGGGTGTCATGTGCATTGTCCTGGGCAATGAGAACAAGACAGCCATCACCTGTATCTTTGAAAACCTCGAGATGCAGTTATGCACAGTGTCAGATGATGGTAAATCCTGGGAAGAGTATAAAGCAGGATGAGGAATACTGTAGGAGTGGAGATGCCCTGCCCACACCCACTTCCAGGGAAGTTCTTACTATTGGGCTGCAGGGCTTGTGGCCAGAAGATAGCCACACCAGCTGCCTCCTTTGGGGGTCTCTTCAGCTACAGGGGTCACTTTTCTCAGGCTCAAGACCACCCCCAGGCTCAAGTCCACCCCTGCTGCACCCTGTGACTGAGGCAGGAGGTATAAGCTACCCATTCTTACCAGTGACTTGGGACACTGATGGGCAGTGCTTGCCGTGGAACTCTTCCCTCCCCATGGAGCCTGGGGAAGAGGTGGACTCCTGGCAGTGCAGCTGCAGAGGCAGCTGTAAGTTCATACATGCAGGGAAATCTCTGCCTTGGATCCGGAGGGCTGGCACATGGTAGGTGCTCACTAAATGCCTGCCAACCCTAACTGTGTTCTCATTTCCTCTCCTTTCTTCTGGGAGGCCTCACAAGGTTACAGAACATTCTAGTACCTCAGTTTCCCACCTGTAATCAGCAACATGGATGGAGCTCGTGAGCTCTACTTCAGAGCTCTTGCTACCTTTTCTTCTAGCAATCCCTCCTCTTTTTCCTCTCCCTCCAGGGCTTTGGAGAGCACCTGGTCCCACCTCCAGGCTCTCGAGCAGATGGTTCCCACTAGAAGAGTAGCTCTTGCCAGCTCACTCTCGCATCCTGTAGCCCCTGAATCGAGGAGCAGCCACGTTGGGGCATTGGGATAGGTGGAGGAGGTGGTAGAACCAGGAAGGAGAGCTTGATTCTTTCCTCTGATAATAAATAAACCTGATTAAGGCATCCCCGGCCCTGTGGGGCTGGATGCTCCTTTGGTGGGCCTTATTGCTTTGATAAAAGCTGCAGTATCTGAAAATTGTCTTGTGTGCCCGAAAACTCCCATTTTATGACTTGCACGTGCCTGGGATAAATTGCTTTTGCAGCTTTGTTATATATAATTCAGATCCTTATGGATGCTGGTGGGGTGCATACCACTCTCCTGTAATGATTTATTCATTTGGGAGAAGAGGAGCTCACCCATTGGGCTCTGCCTGTACTGCCTGCCAGCTTGCAAGGTTGGCGTTGCAGGCATATCTTGGATTTGCCTTGACAGGAAGGGGCTACATTGGAAAGCAGTTTTCCCAGAAAGCAGAGGTGCCCATGCGAGGGCCACATGTCAATCCAAGGCTTTCTCTAAGGCTGTCACTAGCTGAGTTAAGGGCTTTGCAAGTGTGACTTAGAGCTTTCTCACCATCACCTTGGGGATTTTTCTTTCTTTTTTTTTGAGACAAGGTCTCACGGTGTAGTTTGGGCTGGCCTTGAGCTCACTTTGTAAGCCAAAGTAGCTCCTGCAATTGAACTCACAGAAATCTTCCTGCCTCAGCCTCCCAAGTGCTGTGATTATAGATGTGTGCCACTCCTGGCATCACTTTGGGAATGTAGGGTACTTGGAGCCAGATCGCACTGATGAGGAAATAAGCCTGTTAGGTCTTGCTCCAGCCAAGCAGTGATGGGATCCTCACATTAGTGAGTTGATCCTCACTTGAGCCAGCTGCTTGTGTACATGTGGACTCACCTCCTCTTTGGCTCCACCCAGAGAGATATTGTTTTATTTCTCCATTTTATGGAGAGGGAAATGAGGCTCAGAGAGTTGGGTGTCTGACTAGGTGGGCCACTCTGGGGACTGAATGCCTGGCATCTTAACTCAGATTGTTAGACATTCACTCATTTGTTTGATTGTTTCTCTGTGCCTCAGTTTACTTATTGACCAACTGGGAATGGTATTATTGCCTGTCTTAGAGGATTACTGGGAGACTTAAATGAAGGATGAAAAAATTAACACAGTTAAAGTGCATAGAACAGTAGCTGGCCCAGAAAAAGCAGGCAATAAATTTTAGTTATAATAACAATTATTTTATCATTCACTTACTTATTCTTTCATTCCACAACTATTTTTAGTCTGCCTATTGTGTGACAGGTTAGTGACAAGGTTGCCCAAGAAACTTATTTTTGTTCTTATATCTGCCCTCCTCTCACAGAGGGCACAGTTTTGAGAGATGAACTAAATCGACTGCATCCTCCCACTTAGAAGGTGAGTGAATTCCATTTTCCAAAGTAGGTCAACATGCATTTGTTTATTCTTTCTTTCATTTGACTGCTCCTTTTTTTTTTAAAAAAATCAAGAATATATTATGTGTGCTTTAAACATTGCACATAATTTTGTTAGCTAAATGCATGGATGAATACAACAGTGGGCAAGGTTAGTTCTTATTCTGAAAACATGTAGAATCTTTGCAAGTGATGTAGGTAAGCAGACTGGAAATTCTTACATTTTGTGAATTATAAGATGCATGTTGTTTTCCACATGTTAATCTCTCTAAAGTCAGGATGCAGATCACTGTCTTGAAGGCAAGAAATGGTCAAGACCAGGCTGGCACTGCAGGGAATTAAGAGCAGAACTATCTTTGAAGAAGTCTTAAGAACATCATCTCTAATGTTCTTAATGGTGTGGAAGATGAAGATGATATCTTGTAGGAAAACATAGATCCTGGCAAGTATAATTTAAAATTTTTTTATTTAGAGACTGAAAATTGTTTAGGGGATTTTTCTGGAATTTGCATGACAGACACTTTTGAAATATCCTAGGCAATATATTTTATTCCTGTTTTCTTCTTTTTGAAAAAGTATGTGCAGAGTGAGTGATTTGTGATAAGAACTGATATCTAAATAAATCTAGAAGTACTTTCGGAATAAGGAGAAATAAAGTTTGTAAGTGATAAGAAAGCATTGTGACTCCTAGACATATACCTAGGAGAACTGGCGATGTATGTCTGCAGGAAAACACGAAGCAGCTGTTTAACAACATCATTCACGATAGCCAGAATGTGGAAACAGCTTGTATGTCCACTGACAAACAAACAGATAAAAAAAATTTGCTCTATCCTTACAGTAGGATATTATTCGGTCATAAAAGGAAATAAAGCGCTGATAAGACGTGCTTCAGATGAATTTTGAAAACACTGTGTTAAGTGAAAGACATCAGCCACATACGTCTGTGCATTATATGACTCCATTCATGTGAAAATCCAAAAGGAAATCTATAGATAGAAAGTGAATTAGTGGTGGAGGCTGGGGGAAGGGAGTGAGAGCTCGTGAGTACTGGGTTTCTTTTAGAGTTGATGAAAATGTTCTAAAATTGGCTGTGATGATGGCCGCACAATTCTGTGACTATACTAAACCCACTGAATTGTGCACTTTAAATGTTTGAATTGTATGGTGGCAAGTTCTGTCTCCACAAAGCTATTAAAACAAAGGGAAGATATTTTATCAGGGTCTTTCTTTCTGTCTGTCTTCCTCCTCTTCTTCTCTTTCTCCTTCTTCTAACTTCTTTTTTGAGAGACTCCCTTTATAAAAAAGAAGCAAAATAAGTTTCTGTGTGTTACCTTGCAGACTGCGTTACTCTGTGGAAAGTCTGACAGCCAATCAGAATTTTGGTATTATTGTTACACCCTTTTCTCTCACATCCACATCATGATGCTAAACTAAAGCTTTCATGTGCTGGACACATTCTTCTCCATATAATAGGGAAAACAATGAACCTTTCAGGAAAGGAAGCTGAGCAGCTGAACGGCCTCCCACTCTGAGGCGGTTACTTATATTCTGAAACAGTGTAAGTACTAGAAGAAGAATCTCCTGTGCTATGTGGCCTTCAAAAAGGGAAAGGAACCCCAAGTCCACTTGGGCCCTGAGAAGTCCTCTGTCATGGCCGGATTTTCAGACAAATTCACAAGCAGCTTCAGAACTTGAACCTTGGTTTTGGCATTTCCGGTCATTAACACATGGAACAGGCTTGCGAGGTAACTGCTCAGAGTGTGCTGGCGCTCACTGGTGACTGTCACATTTGTCAACAGTCTCAGGGCAGCCAGCTATGCAGCAGAGTTCAAGGGACCGGACAGGACACCCTCATGGACTTTACTGATGAAAATCTTTATCTTGATTTGGTTTTTAACATTCACGCTCAAGTTATCTAGTGCATTTAAAGCTTTCTCTTTAATGCTGTGGTTTGGATTGTTGATTTAATTTTCAACAATTGGAACACCACCCAGATCACGAATAATAGCTGGTTTGGCTGAAAAGGCCACATTGTTAACCAGAATGATCAAGGCATTTTCAGTAACTATAGGATTCTCAGTGGACTCCAGTGAGTAAAGAAGTTTCTCAAGTTGTTCAGCATTTAAGTCATCATTGTATGAGCTACTGGGTAAATCTTCTGTGGACCGTGAGAGGCAGAAGCTGGTCCCCGTGTCCAGGGCCAGGCCTGCCACCCCTAACCTGCAGCAGTGCTCTGCCCATGCTGTGCTGCACGATGGCGCTATGAGGAGCCGGTCTCTGTTGGGGTATTTCTTGGGGTAACACGCATGAATGATGACCTAGTGTTTAGACCTGGTGTCATACAGTATAAGGCAATGTGGTTGATATTATACTGGCGTGGGGGGAGGGGAAGGTGCCATGGGATGGGAGGGCTGTGGAGGCATCGAGACCTGTTTAGGGGTGCAGGGAAGGCTTCTGCAGAGAGGGAGGTGTTAGGAGATATCTAAGCTGAAGTGAGGAGGATAAGAAGGAGTGAGAGGGGAATAAGAGTGACCGAGACAGAGGACAAGGGCCTGTTCAAAGGGAAGAGGGGACAATGTGCTGACCCCGGACACGGCATTTTTGCAATGTGAATAGTTAAATCTATGCCCTAGGGTGGTGGTGGAAAATTCCTGGCATGTGTGCTGCAGCAGGCACCCAGAGCCCTCTCTGTTGGCGTGTGAGCCAACCTGCTCCAGCATCGCCCAGCATCACCCCAGCATCTGCGCATGCACATATGGTCATACTTAGGTTTGGCAAGCAGTGGCAGAGCCAGGCTCAGTTTGGGCTCTTGGTCTCTAAAACTTTCACTGTCATCGCCCTGGGTCTTTGAGGGCCGCACAGCTGAGTGAGGCTTGATGTTTAGCACTGTGGCTAAAGCTCTTTGTCATAGGTTGGCTTCAACAAGTGTTCTCTCAGGTGTGTCTTCAGAAAGGAGAGAGAGGGAGGATAGAGAGTCACTTCCTGATGCGGTTTGAAAAAGTAGGTTTGTGGCAGTTTCTGACCTGCTGGTGGGAGAGTAAACCACGTAGTCTTCCCGGAAGGCTATTCATTAGGCACCTAGGGGAACAGTCATGGTGGCGCGTAGCTGTCTATTCTCCCAGACATTTTAAAAATACATCTGTGTAACAAGTGGAAAGTCTTGGATCAGTGGGGACAGGTGATGAGGTCGGGATACAGTAGATTCTAGATGACAGCACCATAATCAAGGCGGGGGGTCCTCAAGTGACCATGTGTGTCATTGAGGGCAGACCTGGGTGTCAGGCACATGTGCTTTGAAGACAGCACTGTGTCCCGACCTTGGGCAGAGCTCTGGCAGCCTCCGTTTCCTCCTGTGTACAGAGGGGAGGGTAATAGGCACTGGCCCGAGGGGTGGGGGAGGAGATGCACTGGAAAGTGAGGCCCAGAAGGCGCAGCTCAGGATTGGGTGCGTTAGTGATTTTGTTACAGCACTAAGAAAAATGATGCACTTGAAAGCCATTCAAGGATATTGGAAGATAATCAAGATCTGTCATTGAGTCAAAGTACACAGTTGAGGAGTGACCTCATTTCCCTGTGTATTTATGTAGATATAATTTATTGATTTTTTTCTTGGTGCTTTAAGAATTTCCCACAATGAATGGATGGATGAAGAATAGCTGACTTTATCAATGTTTTTGGAACATTGAACACAGCTGTTTGCAGTCTCCCTGTTTGAATGTCCACCTTGTGTTCTTTGATACTGTGATTTGAGGAACTATTTTCAAGAAAATAGTGTGTAATCTACTAGCAGGTAATTTCTTACTGTTATGGTTTTTTGTTTTGTTTTGTTTTGTTTTGTTTTGTAGTTCTGTATTGCGTGTACCCTTACGCCGCTTTGGTTTGTTTTGTGTTTTTCTCTTTTTCCTTTTAAATAAAAAAAAAAAAAAAAGAAAAAAGAATGGGAGGAATGTTTTGTTTGCTTTTGCAAAGACACGCATTGAGGAGAGGCATATCCTCTCAAGAACACAGAGCAACCCTTGGCCCCACCTTCCTCTGCCCGTGAGGGACCCCTGCCCTGCCCACCCCGGAGCAGCAGGGCTCCAGCCAGCCGTCCTTTGGATGTGATCTGAAACACGGTGCAGGCTGTGCCATCTAAATATAGGCTAGAAGCCCTGAGCCTGTAGCTGCCTCGGCCCCTCCCATTCTGGTGAGGCATCTTGGGTCACAGAAAGCTAAAGTCAAACCTGGCAGTTCTGGAGGCAGCTGCCATGGCTGGGGGGCTTTTGTTGTGACTCAGCCTTCCAACCTGGGTTACTGTGGCCTGGGAGCCCGGGGCTCGAGGGGAGAGAGAGAGAGAGAGAGAGAGACAGAGAGAGAGAGAGAGAGAGAGAGAGAGAGAGAGAGAGAGAGAGAGAGATTGATTTCTACTGCTTCTGGAGAGTTCCCTGGTGCTGTGTGTGCTACAGGGTCAAGGAGGGCAGGAGGGATGGATCGAGGGAGGGAGGAGGGAAGGAGAGAGCCAGGTGCTCACAGCGACTGAACAGCTGTCATGGCCCCAGGAGGCCCATTTCTTTTCCAAGCTGCTCAGGGAGGAGCCAGAGCAGGGCTGTCAAGTCCACTTCCTTTTTCTGTATCTGCTGCTGCCGCCCTGACCCATTCTGTCAACACTTCTTTCCTTTCTGAATGTTTTTCTCCTTTTAAAATTGAGGTATAACACACAGCAGAAAGCACACAGGAGGATTTAAGCACACAGCTTGATGAGTTTTACACATGTGTTCATGGAACCGCCAGAGAGATCAAGAGGCAGAGCCTTTCTCAGACCCCAGCAGGCTCTCGCATCCCCTCCCAGTCCCGCCCCAGTATTCACCACCACAGCTAAATGCTGCCTGCTCAGAACTTCCTGTAATGGGAATTGTACTGTTTTTGTGCAGGGCTGCTCCTCATTCTGTCCAATGGACTCTGTTTTCTTGCTGATGGCCTCTCCTTTTTCACTGCTGTGTCATATTCTGTATCATATTCATGTATACTCTTTATTTGTATTTTCTACAGTTGATGGGCTCGTGGCTTGTTCTAAGTTTGTGGCTTTTGTGGAAAAGCCTCCTGTGGCCACTTCTGGGTTTGTCTTTTAGTGAACATAGTCTTCTTGCTACCCTCATCTCTTGCATGGACACCCTAGGCTCATCCCTAGTGTTCCAGCAGCTTCTCTTCTTTCTCTCCTTTAGTCTGCTCTTTGTATAACTGCTGTGTGAACTTAAAGGACGTCGAGTGACTCAGTTGCTTGAGCCTCCAAGGGCTTCCTATGGCCTATAGAAACCTGGTGTTGCCTCTTTATTCCATGGAAACAGAGGATCTGTTCCATTTATTCACACCCATGTCAGCGACTAGCTCTGTGCCTGGGATGCTGTCATGCTTGTAAATGTTTGTTGAGTGAATGAATGAAAACCCTACTTGCAGGTACCTAGACTGGGTTTGAAGAAAGGAGATGGTCTAGACTAGTGTGAACAACCTTGGAGCTCTGCTGTCAGACAGCTGAGCCTGAGGCGAGTTCTCCCCTTTTAGTAGCTGTATCATTGTAACCATGCCTCACCCTTCCCTGCCTCAGTTCTCCCATCTGTACAATAGGGATAGTAGATTTTTCAGGCACCTGGAAGTGACTGTTGCTGTTTATAGAATAGCTGTGTCACAGGACAGCTGTGCTTTGGCTATTTTGCAGACGTAGACTGACAGGAAACTGGTTGAGTGAAAAGGGGCTGTAGAGACTGCTTGGATCCACAGGTAATGCATAGCAGTGGCTGGATTTGAACCCAGGTCTGGCTGACCTTGGAACCCACATAAACCCCTCCAGGAAGCACCTGATCTGAGAATGAACTGAGGCCCTTGCTCTGATGGAGTGGTGGCATGTTGAATACGTGTGTATGCCAGTAGGGCTCCACTACTGTATCAATAGCTCCATAAGGTCTGTAAGACATTACTGTCTGATTGTTTCCCTTGGTTCTTTTAGAAAGGCTGAGAGGTGGGCAGGGAGGATACAATTCCTGTGACAGGTGAGGGATCTGGAGCCTGAGATCTACCTTCATTGCTTACTGGTTCCTTTGCACCCTGGCAGCCCATAGCGGTTTCAGCATTCTCATGTCTTTTGCCTTGTGGTTTTCTTGGTTATGCACTTTTACATGCTGCCTTTCCAGTTTTTAAAATCTGCTCTTTTAAAAACCAAAAAATTTGACCTATCCCTAGGCAATGTTAACAGCAAACTCACGGTTTAATATTCATTTGACAATTATTTATTGGGTACTATGTGTACCAGATACTGTTTCAGGCACAGGAAACACAGCAATGGACCAAAAAGGGAAAATTACTGATCTTGTAGGGGGGAGACACACATGAATGAAGTAATGCATTTACACAGTGTTAGGCGGTGATAAGTGATGTGGGGTAAAATAAAACAGATGAAGGTAGAAATCAGCAGTGTGACAATATACAGTGACTATGTACATCAATTTTCTGATGCACATAAAATCAAAGCAGGACTGTTAGAAGAAAAAAATGTCCATTCAGTTGCCATCTGGATTTCTCCTCTGTTACCAGGATCAGGTAAAATACACATGGCCTTTTGGAACATTTCTCAACAGCCTCAAGAGGAAGGCAGGTCTGGTGGAACCATCATGTTTTTACTGAATGGGGAGATAGGTCCTAAGAGAAGGGGTGATGTAGTTAGGCTTTACCAGGGAAAGGACTTAATACAGAATACATAATCTATTGGATTATTTTATAATATTCACCCAAAGAGTCAATGCAAGAGTGTGCGAAATCTATTCGTATGCTAGAGACCCAAAGAATCCAGCTGAGGTCCTGGATCCCACAATGTTCTGCACGAATCCAGCTGAAGACCTAGAGCCCGTGGCAGTGTCTCATGCAAGTCTGTATTAAGGATCTGTACTGGGAAGGCCCAGAGGTCAGTGGTGGAAGCTAGAAAGGCTGCACCAGGAGGATGAAGGATCTGTGCCAGCAGGCTGAGGTTCTGCACTGGAGCCAGGAAGCAATGCTCAACGGAAGGACCTGAGCTCCCCTGAAAAGAACCACAGTCATCCTCAGTGACAATGTGGTTGTGAGCTCCTCCAATGATAACAGCTGAGTTCATATCAGGAAAACCAACATAACAAGCTTCTCCAGCAGATACAACAGCACACCATCTTCCCCTCTGGTTCTCTTTTTATGCTGTTGGCAAGAATCCTCAGGTGGGCCTTCCATACCCAGCGCCACGCTGATTCAGTTCAGCTGGATGTTACAAGCTGACCATTAGTTAATCTGCCACATGGGGTGATTTGCCCAGAATGCAAGTGCTGGAACTGAGCCTCTGGCCATTTTCCAAAGTGAGTATAGATTCTATCCCTCCAGAGACTTCAGACCTGCAATGGATCTAATTTTCCCACGGACATGGATGCCTGCACCTCCTCTGGTGCTTAGCCTCCTTCCTGATGGAAACTTCTAGCATCTTTGGAGGGCAGAAGTGTTGTAATTGATCGCACTGTTGTCTTTGCTCTCCTACCCTGGCTGAGCTGCTGCCAGAGATAAACCAGCTGGTATTTTAGTGTGGAGATAGCATCTCTGCAGCCCTCCCTCCTTAATAAGCTTCTAGTCATTGGAGGTGGCGATTACCTTATCTCTTTCTACAGATGTCCCCCTTGGCCTCCCAGCCCCTCATGCAGTTGGGTTCCCCAGAATCCCACCTACCTATTCAAGAGGCAAAGAAAAACAAGGCCTTTCTACTCACAGCACAAACATTCAGAACACGCTGGGCTTTTGAAGTGCAAGGCGCCCCATTGAAGGATGTCCTCTTATTTGACCTCAAAATCTCTTCTAAGGCGAGATGTCCAAGGCTGATTTTTGTGCTCAGTTTTCATTTGGGCAACATGAAGCTCAGAGATGTCAAGTGACTTATCGAGGCTCATACAGCATAGGTGGATAACAGCTTTGAGTTGAGACAGGAGGAATAACCCTGAGGTCAGGAGTCTAAGATTCAGAGCTAACTACTTTGCAAACTGTGCTGTGTTGAGCAAGCTGCTTAATTTCTCTGTGCCTCAGTTTTGCCATCTGTAAAGCTAGGAGTCCTCAGAGAAGTAGGTAGGATTATAAGGAAGTTTAAATGAGCTAAATCAGTAAAGGTGTGTTTGGTACCGTATTTGACACATAGTAAATAGTCATAAGTGGCCGTCATCATCATTTAATGGAGGAGAAATTCAGTTTCCCTCTTAATGTGGCAGCTCCAAAGCGAATGTGGCAGGCAGGGTTAACAGAGAAGACTCAAGGGAGGTTCATTTCTTGTTACTCAATGCACAGTGTGTGTATTGGAGCTGGAGAGAAATGCAGAGTCACAGGCCCTACCCAGAGTTTAACAAGATCCACAGGTGTCGCTGTGCACCTGGGTGTGAGAGGCACCCGTTTAGAGCAAGCCGGGTCAAGTTCCTCGCGCACTGGAAATACCTGCGGAAGCTTTCAACAGTTTCTTGCCTGTGCTCCATTCAAAAGGTTTTGATATCATGTTCTAGAATTACATTTCAGACATGATTATTGTTTTAATTCTGATGCATAGCAAGGGTAGAGAATTCAGATGTGGTACAGTGACTTGCTTTGGAGTTGCACGATATTAAGGTTGAAGCCAAGGCTTTTCCACCTCCCAGCTGTGTGACTTTAGGCGATTTGCTTAACTTCTCTGTCCCTCAGTTTCTTCACTGTAGTACTAGAAGGTCTTTCTTAGGGTTGTTATAACAATAAAAATAACACTGGCTATGCAGAAAGCCTGGTAACAAGCTCTTGCTAGATGTTAGGGCTCACCCTCCCGTGTGAAACCCATTGTGCCAGGTGCAGATGATGTGCTGTTATACTTATCACTGTTAATATTAGTAATACTGGTGGTATTGTCCTCAGATACTTGGGGTTAGGAGATTACCGGGGCATGCCATATCTCAGTAGTAATTCCATCTGCCAACAAATTGAGAAGACAGCCCCAGCAGAGCTGGTGAAATAACAATCTTTTCTGTCATTTACTAAGTACTGTGTACCAACACTACTATGTCAGAAGAGTATTTCTAAAATTAAAGTATAATATCAGAAACTTGGGAGGCTGAAACAGGAGGATCCCAAATTATTTGAGGTCAGCCTGGGCAATTTTGTGAGACACTGTCCCAAAATTAAAAAAAAACAAGGGTCAGTGATTTAGCTCAGCAGCCTAAGTGCCTGCCTGGCAAGTGCAAGGTTGTGAGTTCAAACCCTCGTACAACAAAACAAAACAAAACAAAAAAACAGAAACAAAAAAGTAAACAACTCCCCAAATAAAAAAATAAGATAAAAAGGATGTAGCCCAGTGGTAGCCCCTGGGTTAGGACTCCGCCAACTGAAGTTATTCCTGCACTTTAGATTGGTGGCTCTCAGCAGAGTCTAGAGAGGGTGATTGTGGGAGGCAGTTTTGGTTGTCCTAGGTGGGGAAGGGGAGCGTTGCTGGTGCTGGTGGGGAGAGGTCAGAGTTGCTGCTAATACTGTATACACAGTAGTCTCCCTGCGGCTGCTCCCCGGCTCTCATCCCAGAAACAACCATGTCGGCCTTGTTGGGGGCTATTTGATTTAACTGCTCTCCTCCAGGTAGTCTGTTTCCGCCATGACTCTTCCACTCTGGGGTTTGTCTTGGCTTCTCTCTGTGGAGGGGAGCCAGCTCCTTCTCGGGCCCACCCTTGGCTGCCCGTACACAGCGCTCCCATCCACCACCTTAGATCAATATTCAGGGATCCCACTACCCCAGCTGCAGAGGTGCTCATCACGGAGACTGCACTCAGCCTCTCTGTAGTCAGATGACTCTCCCTCCTCCCTGCTAAATCTTTTGTTCTCTTTGAAGTAAATAATCGCCTTGTTTTCCCCTTGGCTTCATGTTCTATGTACTTCCCCTAACTCAGCCCTCAACTCTTTGCCAGTTGTCTGAATTTCCTTTGAAGGTATTGAGACCTGTCGGGTAGGAAACGTATCAAATTTGCTTCTCTGAAGGAGTCTGTCTAGGAGCAAGCTCAGTGCCCTGTGGGAGTTGTTTGTATGTAAGACTCACAAGAGCTCTGGGAAGTAGTACTTTTATTACCCTCATCATTTGAAACCCATGTGTGGAATCGGTGCTCAGAGAGGTTGTTTGGTTTCCCAAGATCACACAGCAGTATGTGGAAGAGTTTGGGCTTGCTCTGGTTTGAATGTGTCCCTCAAAAGTCCCCATGTGGAAACATAATCCCCCCACTCATGTATTGATGGTCTTTGGAGGTGGGGCTTTTGGAAGGTGATTAGGGTTAGGTGAGGTCATGAGGGGAGCTCATGATGGCATTAGTGGCTTTATAAGGATGAGACCTGCCTGTGCTTGTCTTTCCATGGGAAGCCCTCTGTCATGTCACGCCGCAGCAGGAAAGCTCTCTAAGATGCCTACATCGTATTTTTGGACTTTCTAGACTCCAGCTTCCAGAACTATGAGCCCAATAAATAAATGTCTGTTTAAAAATGAACCAGTCTCAAGGTGATTTTGTTTTTCTTGGTAGCAACAGAAAGCGGACTTAGACAAGATTAGATTCCAGGGCCATGGGACACAATGATTTTGGAGTTCCTCTTGTCCCAGAAGGTCACTCTAGGAGAAAGCCCTTAAAAATACCTCTGAAGACTGGCCCTAACTGACCTCCATGCAAACCCCTGCAGTAGCTCATTCCTTTCTAGATCTGCAGCACCCACCATTGAGGCAGGTAAGGAACAAGACTGCTTGTTGAATGAATAAATGAAAAATTATGAGAAAGCAGTGGGAGGAGAGAACAGTGACCCTGGGCAGGGGATCTGAGGTGCTGGGGCTTGGCCAGGATTCTACAGGGAAGCCCCTTGACATCCCTGGCCTCATTGTTGATCTGTACAAAGCAGAGCTGAGAATGCCTGCCTCTGGGGCTGTGTGCAAGCAGCCAGGAGGAGCCAGTAACTGGAAATGCTGAGAAGCACTCACAGAGGACATGTGCATGCCGTGCGTCAGTCGCTAGATGGGGGACAGAGTCCTGCCAAGCTCCTCCCTCTCTCCTGCTTTCCATCCCTCCAGCTCACTTCCTCCATTCATTCATTCGTTTGTTCCTCTGTCTTTCACTCCCACCTGTCTTGCAAGCACATCACGACAAAATTAATTTATAAAGAAAAAGAAATGCCTCACTGTTGAGAAAAAGATATATTATAGTGCAAGCTAGTTCTAATATGATAAAATATTTATATTAATGTGTCATAAAAATTGATTTGCCCTTCTCTTGCCTGCTATCATTAATGGGTAGATATGTAACATCTTTTTTTTTTTTACTTCTTTTTCCCTCTCTTCTAAAAATGTACAGTTTTATATGACTGAGAGGAAAGCATTTTTCATGTACAACAGTAGCAAAAACAAATGCTATTTACTTAGTGTTTACTGTGTGCCACTCAGCACCACAGGCCCTTTGACACCTTACCTCAGGTTAAGGCACAGCCCAGGAGATAGGTACTGTCGTTATTCCTCTTTGACAAGTTGGGAAATCGAGGCGCACGGTGATCACTGGCTCATGTCTTTCTGTTCAATCTCCAGCGCCCTTCCTCCTCTAACCGCTCCCTTTAGCCACCCCTCCATGTTGGGCTATTTCACCTTTCCAGCCTGCAAACAGAGGCCAGATGTCCTGTGGGTTTTCCTAGGAGAAGACATTTAATATTCATAGCCTTGTCAGCTCGCAAAATAGATGTACCCAGAACACTGAATTTCTGCAGTTTGAATTTTGGATGACGGTGGAGGCTTTCTGGCCAGGAGGGGAGAAATCCAGAAATTCATTGACAGCCGGTTTTAGGTTTTGGCAATGTAACATTGGCACCAGTGCCGCGGTGGAGGATGAAGGAGCTCCCAGAGTAGAGTCTGGGACAGTCAGTCCTTGCTAGGCCAGTTTTGCTGTCTTAGGAACGCAACATTTTTTAGTGCTCACATCTTTGCTCCCTGGCATTGTTGTCTGTTTTGAGGCTTCAACATCAACTCTTCCTAACCATGTGTACTAAACCCGAAAGAGTTCAGGGTCAGTGTCAGGCTGTGGAGAACTCTCAGACTCATGGGGACTCTGAGCGCCCACACTGGCCCAGATACACATGCACACACATGGGTACATGCTTACAGACACTGAGAGACACGCACAAAGACTCGCGGTCACACAGAAAGATGATGCACGGATACACAGTACATACAGCATAGACACATACAAATACACACCAAAATGCACAGAAACAGAGGTACACAGAGACACAGACACACACACACACATATAGATAAGAGCCATGTGTACTATAGCTACCCTCATAAGGATAGAAACATAGATATCCAGAGACATCCAGAGATACAGAGGCAAACACACACACACATACCCACACACAGATACCCACATCCCCATGCTTGTTTCTTTTTTCATTTTTTGAAACAGGCTTTCACTACATAGTTGACGCTGGCCTTGAACTCATTATGTAGCCCAGGCTGGCCTCGACCTTGTATCTCACCTCCTGCCTCAGCCTCCCGAATGCTGGGATTACAGGGTTACATAGTGGGCCACTATGCCCGGCTACTCATTTGTTCCATTTACTGTTCTCTTGAGTTAAATCTCCCCACCCCCTCACATCAGGACCTGGCACACATTGGTGTTCAACAACATCTACAAGAGTAATGTGTGCAGTAGTGAGTCCATTGTGCTCACCTTCCTCTGTCTCTGAGTATTTTGGCATTTATGGCTTTGGCTTCCCTGGATGTAACTGGAAGAGAGAAATGGAAGGGGATTCCAGTGTTCATTTTGGGTAGATACCAACCTCCTTCACAGGGTTTACAAGGTTCTCCATGATCTAGCTTTTGCTCCCTTCTTTTGTAGAATTTCTTACAACCCTCTGGTGTGTTCAGTGATTTTTAATGTCTTCTGACTCACAGCTGTTTGGAGGATCTAATGAAAGCTACAGACTCTGCTCTTTAAAGTATAGGCACCTGCATGTTCAGTGTTCTCTAAAGAATTTCTGGGCCTCCTTAGGGCCATTCATGGATTTCCAAGAAATGCTGACGGCCTAGGTTAGGAACCATTGCACTGTGTTGTTATATTGCAGGGCTAGGAAAACCCAGAAAAGAGAAGTAACATGCCTAGGATCGTGAAGGATGGCACTGGAACTAGGATCCAAGTCTCTGGATCTCAAATTCAGGGCTCTTTCCTTTCCATCCCCCCATGTTGATGAATGAACACCATGTAATTATTTGATACCGTGAACAATTAAATAAGACATTCCCCTCAGCCTTCTCCATCCATCAAGCCCTCAGCACTGGCAGCTCTGTCAGGTGCTCAAACACGAGTGATTCCTGGAGTACAGCATCTTTCCTTGTAGTTCAGTGTTTTCTTGATGATTATAAATGGGAGTGATTACAGCAGAGGCCTGTTGCCTGGTCCAGTGAGCATCTGGCATGTAACTGAGAATGTGCACCCTCTAACTTGCAGACTGGAATCAAGACGGCACTCAAAATAAAGGCCATTTGGCCCAGCAACAGTGATCTGCTATATGAGGAACTCCTAGGTCTAACACTGGTGGGGAACCTATGACACTGTGCCACAGTGGGCTGTCTGTAGCATTGAAAGCTCTGAAAGGCTCAGCATCACTGGTCTAAGAGGTGTGTTTAGTTCATTCTTCAGGGCTCTGATCTTATTTAATGGTACCCCATTTTCTCAGTTTCTGAAGCCAAAAACGAGGGCAAAACTTAATATATCTCTCTCTTTGTCCCCTCCTTTGACTCTGTCACCAAAACTTGCCTGTTTTCACTGTGCATCCAATATATCTTGTTTTATTTGCTGCCATTATTTTTACCAATGAGGTTACCATTCTCTGTGGTCTGGAGAATGGACACAAAATGCCCTGGATGGATGGCTTGGTGAGGTAATAGCTACTGACTGTGCTTAATTGTTTTCATTTGTACTTTCCGCCATTCTGTGTTCTGGCCAGAAATGTGTATTAGTTAGGATAAAGCAATGTTATGCTGCTATAACAATGAATATGTTCAAGGCAAAAGTTGGCTACCAGTCTCAGTGATGGTCTGGGGCAGCAGTCCTTTGTGATTAGCTCAGCATTTTGGGCTACTTTGATCTTATGATTCCTCCATATTAATGGATGCTTCTATGACTACAGGGGAATGAGAGAGAGAGAGAGAGAGAGAGAGAGAGAGAGAGAGAGAGAGAGAGACAGAGAGAGACAGAGAGAGAGAGAGAGAGAGAGAGAGAGAGAGAGAGAGAGAGAGAGAGAATTGTTCAACTGTTCTGAAATGCTTCCACTCTATTGCGTCTTGGCTTTTGGCTTAGCTCAAATGTGGTAACGGACCTGCTTCCACCCAGAGCATTCTTTTGGTCACATTTTATTGGCCACATCAAGTCACATGATCATGTGTAATTCAAAAGAGCAAAGGAGAGATTAGAAGGAGTTATAAATATTGGTGAGTAGAACTCATATCTCATCCCTTTCCCTAGGAAATGGGCTGCAGAAGTCGAGTTGAAGGTGGTTTATCACCTTTTTAATCTAAAATGTTGGTCCAGCTGTGAGACAGGCTGATTCAGGAAATCCACATCAGTCCGATTCATTTCCTCTCCTTCGGCCTCAGACTAGAGGTCAGTAAGGGGAAAACTGGGAGGGAAAGAGAGACAGGGAGACATAAAGGGAGAGAGAGACATAGAGAGAGACACACACAGAGGGACAGAGAGATAGAGACAGAGAAACAGAGAGGATCTCAGTGACGTCAGTGCAGGACAGAGAACCAGTGCAAGGACCAGAGGGACTGGTACATCCGGGGCAGAGGGAGCTGGGGGCTAGGGGCAGCAGCCTGTTCCCCCGCCAGGACACTGGGATGATGTGCACATGAGCTCCTAGTGGAGAGCAGGGGGGGTGGGGGTAAGGGGACAGAGGACAGTGAACATCCCTAATGTGCCTGAGTAGTCGTCTGCAGGTTTATCAGCCGGGGATGCAAACACATTTTCTGCATCAGGCTGAACAGAGGCGAGGTGTCATGCAGTGAACGGGTACTGAGAAAATAGTTTTCCTTGGGAGGCTTGAGTCTCCCTTGGGACCATGAATATGCTAGACTGGTGCTACTCAAACCACCATCCATAGACCAGTGACAGTCAGCAAACGCTTCCCGGCTCACAGTGAGTGAGTAATCGGGAGGAAGGGTTTAGAAAGTTTTATAGCAATTTGACATTGCCACGACACTCAAATGAATTCTCATGGTATTTTACAAAAGTATAGGTATGTGATGGATTGGGGGAAAGTGGTCCTTCCTGACAGATAATCTAAGAAGCACCGTGCAGGATTGCTAAGTGGTTTTTCTTATTCCACACAGGTCTCTTCCTAATCTATTTTCATACAAAGCCTTTCTCAGATGCAGGTGGGGCCCTGATACACCTCTGTCTGCAGCCCTCTGGCGATTTTCTCAGGATGAAGACCACATTCTTCATGGTGGCTGCCCACACTCTGCATGCTTGGTCCCTGCCCACCTCTTGAGCCTCCTTTTCTCTTCCCTCTTCCCCTGAAGAACTTCCTTCTGGCCACACTTTGTTTCTCAGATCCTCACAAAGAACAGGTTCCACCCACCTCAGGGCCTTTGCCCGAGTTGTGTTCTCTGCATGACACTCTTCCCTCTCCATTTTGGTGGCATGAACACCTCTTCTGCTTTTGGATCATATCCCAAGAGATCTCCTCCCTCGGAGGGCCGCTTCTCCCGGTGAGGCTCCCTGATTCTTGCTTTAATAAGACCTCATCCTCCTTTGAAGGACCCTGGTAAGTGATTTATGCTGTGTCTCCCTTCTCCGCAGATGTGCGGGCTCTGAGAGGGCAGAGTCTTCATGTCTGCTGGTGATGGCTAGGTTTAATTATCAACGTGGTTGGTTTAGGAGCTGCCTGGGGGATTAGTGAAACACACTCTAGGTGTAACTGGGTGGGTGAGGAGCTGTGAGCTTGTGTATTATATTTGTTCTGGCTCCTTTCTGTCTAGTGCCATCCCCTGCTCTGCTTCCCAGCTGCCGTGAACTAAGCATCTTTGCTGTGCCAACTCTTTCTGCCGTGATGTTCTGACCGCAGAGCCCTCCAACCACAGACAGAATCCCTTGAAACTGTGACTCAAATGAACCCTCTGCTCCTTTCAGTTGTGGTTGTCAGGTATTGTCTCCCAGCACCAGGGGAGCTGACCAATACACTGCTGCATCTCTGTGTCTCAGAGGCCTTCCGGCTCTTGGGGTTCTCAGTGAGTGTTGGTGAACAAATGGCTACAGCGGCCAGAGCGCTTGGCTCAGGTACTTGAGGTTGTGCAGCGTGTGCTTTGAAGGTCAGTGCTTTATTTAGTAAGATGGTTCCCAGGCCTCCTTCCTCTGCCCAGAGCCTGGCAGCCTGTCCCAGGCTCCTGCTGATAAATCATTTTATTGGCACAGCTGGACAGCAAAGGACAGAGTGAGTAATGGGAGTCAGGGACCGTGTCGTGGACAAAGGCCCGAGTTGACATGGTAACAACAAGCAGACCGGTGTGTCTGGGCTGTGGTCTGGCCCCTTGACACATCTTAGAACAGGCCCCAGGTCATTTTTCCCCTGTGCTGAGGAGCGTGAAAAGGCCAGGCAGGGAACACTGCAGGGGACGGGGGAGCCCAATGCTCTCTACACAGGGTGGGCTGGAAGCAGCTTCAGCCATGGGTGATAGTATCCTGGTTGGAGGCACAAAAATGCCTTTGACAGGTTATTTTTGACACAGAAGTTGAGTTCTCTCTGAAATGCTCATGACCGGAAGTGTTTCAGATTTTGCATTTTTTTTTTTTTAGATTTTGGATTTTTTTCTTCAGATTTTGGAATATTTACATCTACACAATGGGACATCTTGGGAAGAGGATCCAAATCTATACACTGAATCTATTTATTTTTATATATACCTTATGAAATATGTGAAAGTCATTCTATACAATGTATTTTAATAAATTTATGCTTGGGACAAAGTTTCAGGGTGTAGGACTGTCCTACTTGTGGCCTTATGTTGGTAATCTAAAAGTTTCAGATTTTAGAACATTTCAGAATTCAAAATTTTGGATTAGAGATGCTCAACCTATATAACATATAGTTATTAACTATTAGTCATTCATTTTATTTTCAAATTAAAATCTTAGTTTAAATTTCATCTTGTGGTATCTCTTACAATCCCAAATGTAAGTCAGTATTTTCGACAGGAGTCATAATGAGGCACTCTGTGTGTAGCTGGAAAGGCAGACCTAGGAACTCAGCTGCCTAAGTTCAATATCTAGCTCCATCCCTGGTCAGTTTTGGGAACATTAACAAGTTACTAAATCTATGTGTGCTTTCATTTCTTCATGTACCAAGTCGAGACAAAGATGATCTCTACCTTGTAGGGTTGCTATAAGGATTAGATGTGATGCTGCAGATCAGACATTTAGCATATAATGAAGAATAATGTCTGTTTTGATAAGAAAAGACAAACAATTTAGAAGTAAGCAAAAAATAAGTGAAGTTTCTATTTTGCATTTTCCTAGCTAGGTATCCTGTTAGTTGTGTTTACCTAGGTATGCAAGACCCTGCAAATGCATGGGGTAAATGTCAGGCGAGGCATGTAGGGTACCTCAGAATGTAAGGATGCTCTCATGCTCGGGTTCCTGGCCTGCATTTTCATGGATTTGGATATAGAGATCCCTCTTCCATCTTGTCTTGGTCTGGGAAATTTATATTTGTAATCCTGTGGAAAAGTTATTGGAATTCTAGCAGGTTAATTTCAATCTACCACTCCAGTGCAATCATGGCAAGACTAAAGACACTAAGGCGTATTGATAATTATGGAGGATTAAGGGGTCCTGAGTCTGGCCATGATGAAGATTAATCGGAACAAAGACTTCAACCCAGGGCCTAACCCAGATTGTATTAATTCATAGAAAAGGGAGTATCTGAAAATGGCAAATAAATACATGAAAAAATGTTCATCATCATTAGTCCTTAGAGAAATGCAAATTAAAGCCACACTGAGATTCCATCTTACTCCTGAAAGAATGGCCAGGATCAAGAAAATTACCAACAACAAATGCTGGAGAGGCTGTGGGGAAAAAGGAGCTCTCCTGCACTGTTGGTGGGAGTGCAGACTGGTGCAACCATTGTGGAGGTCAGTCTGGAGATTTCTCAAAAAGCGGGGATTGGCAGTTCCATTCGACCCAGCTATTCTACTCCTAGGCATATTCCCAGAAGAAATGAAAACATCATGCCACAGTGATATATGTGCATCCATGTTTATAGCAGCTTAATTTGTAATAGCCAGATCTTGGAAACCACCTAAGTGTCTATCAGCTGAGGAATGGATAAAAAAAGTTGTGGTATTTTTATACAATGGAGTACTACTCAGCTATAAAGAATGATCACATTGAGATACTGATAAATAAATGGGCCCAACTGGAGACTATACTCATAAGTGAAATAAATCAAGCTCACATATATAAATACCATATAGTCTTCCTAGTGTAAGAAATGGTAGGGTACATAAAAGTTTATGGTAATCATGATTCCCCATTACATTGCTTTGAAACCTTATAATGATTGCATTCATTACCTAGAATAGGTTTATCCTGGTTTGTTTGATTTTATTATCTGTGATGGTATGAACAGCTGTTTTGAAGAAAACAAATCATTATAATAGCCAGTGCTGATTTAATATCATCTTACTCTGAAGTCCTACCTTGCTTTTGTTTTTCTGTTTTCATTGGTTCTATCATGTTGTATCTTATTGGATTTTATCATGTGTGATAGTATAAACAAATCTTTTATGGACGAGATAATATACTAACCATTATTCATTTTCTGTTATTTGGTTCTGAATGCCCTGTAATACTTTCATTCTCTTGAATGGTTTTATACTATTTTGTTATGCTTGATACTATAGTGTATGAAGGTAAACTCAACTATTTCAAGGAAAGAGACATTATGGTAGCTACTGTTATATCGGGTTGTCTTGTGAAATATTGAGATGCTTAAATTGTTCTGTTCTGATCTGCTTTGCTATGTCCTCTTTTATCATAATCTCTTTAAAATAAAAAAGATTTTTAAAAAAGGGAGTATCTTGAGGACAAGTGACCGAGAATGGTGGGAAATATGGGAGCACTGTGAGCTGGTCTGGCCAGGAGACCTGAAAGCACCCCTGCAAAATATGCAGAGAGAAGGATGCAGAAAGACCAATCTGCATAACACAGCTGAGGTAGCACTCAATGTTTAGGGGGCGGTGCTTCAGTTCCCATGGGAAAAGTCACAGCCTCTCATCTGTAGGCTCAAACCCAATTGACAGCCCCGGAGCCATGATGGTTTCTTCCTGCCCCTGCTCAACCATGTTTGATGTAAATCACAGGGTGGGGAAACAGCAACTGTCACCTAGCTTCAAAGGTTATTGTCAGCACCTCTGGTATCCCTATTTACCTTGTTTAAGGCCAGCTGAAGGGAAAAGGAAATAGCTTAGCCACCTCTTCATGTATCAGTACATGAAAATAGGACCAGGGTTAGCCAAAGTGGAGGTAACTGCTGTTTATTCAAGGAGTTATCCAGGGAGCCCTTTACACCTGGACATGAACACTTTCTTCAGTTTGTTTTGCCTGGGTGGCTGATTCACTCTTCCCAGCCTAATTCAGACTGTGACATAGATAATGAGGAGACTTCTGATAATTGCAGAGAAGGTAATTTGGGCCAGTCCTCCCATTAGACAGGCTAAATGGAATATATGTATATATGCACACACAATGCTTGAAAGCATAAGAAAGCTACCAAGTAGTGAAACTCACCAGACTCTGTGGATGCTAGAGGCCGACAGAGCCAACACCAGTGTTCTGAAAACTCTCGTTATAATGAGAGACTATGAGACTCAATTTTAATTTGAAGACCCTCACGGTACCAGGGCCATATGGATTGGAGCTCAGGGCTTGCCAAGGAATAGAGGTGTCATGATTTATGTCAGTGGCCCCCAAGCCTCAGGCAATTATGTGTTTGTGAGTGGTTCCTAGTCTAGTGCTTGCATTGGTGATGTGAGTGCTACACTCACCTAAGGGTGGAGCCAGGAGATGATATAACAGCGGGAAGGAGGTGTGTGTCTCTCTCTCTGTCTTGCTGGTTTTTGCCTTGCTGTTTGCAGCCAGCCGTGAAGGGCTGCCCTGCCATGCCATGCTGCCTTGGAGCCAACTGAGTGTGGACTGAAACCTCCAAGAACTGTAAGAAATAAATCTTTCTTTCCCTAACTTTGGGCATCAGGTATTTTGTCTCAACAATGAGTAGAAAGTAACTAAGGCAAGAGGTCTTGTGAATCCTGTTTAATTTTGTTTGGCCTCTGAAAGGCTTCATCCTAGAAAGCAGGGTGGAATAAAAGATTGACTCTGAGAGAGACTACGGCTCATCACCGATGTGTCCCAGTTCTGCATTTGGATTGAGTGACTCTAGATTGCTCATTCCTCTAGGGACTTGAGTGAAGAAAATATAAATTATCCATGCCAGGAATTAAAAGAATCATAAGTCTTAAAAAATATTTCCAGAAACAAGTTGGAAATTCAGTGTCTTGCATGAAATAAAGCAGTAATGAAGCACACAAGGAAAAGAGACAAAGCAAGGACAATCAGAAGAAACAGCAAACTAATGAACTGTGTTGGCAGAGCCTCCAAATACTGATACTGTCAGACAAGACCTTAAAGTGTCTCTCTTTTCCAAGTTTAAAGAAATAAAAGGCAAAGTGGAAAATTCTGTTAGGAAATTACAAATAAAAAGGATTAACTGGAAATTCTAGAAATGAAAACAAGATGACTAAATGTAAGAACTCCGCAGATAGATTGAAGAGTAGATGGGGCTTAATAGGGAGATAAATCAGAAGAAAGTATTTTGAATCAAGAAAGGAGAGGCCAAAGATTGGTAAATTCCAAAGATGAAGGAGAAGGAGGAAAAAGAAGAGGAGGAGAAGAAGAGAAAAGTAAAAGAAGAAAAAAGAAGAGAAAGAAGGAGAAAGAGGAGGAGGAAAAGAAGAAGAAAAAGAAATAGAAGAAGAAAGAAGAAGAAGAAAAAGAAGAGGAAAAGAAGAACCGGAAGAGGAGGGGGAGAACTGGAGGGGAGGGGGAGGGAGAGGGGAGGGGGAGGGGAGGGGGAGGGGGAGGAGGAAGAAGATGAAAAGAATCTTACAGTGTATGTACTAATGTCTGACTGGAACATAGAAGGAAAAGAACAAAAGAACTTGGCCGGAGAAATTTGTAGAGATAATCGTTAAAATTTTTCCAAAACATGAAAGATATCAAGCATAGATGTAGGATGTCCTATAAACTCCAAGCAGAATAAACATAAAGAAACCAGTATTTAGGAGCATTATAGAAAAATTGTAGAAAACAGAAACAAAAATAGAAATCTCTTCTTACTTGGCTTCGGAGTAGATAAAACATTCCTCCCAATTCACATTGTAGGGAGGCTGGCAATCACCTATAACAACAAAACGCTGCTCTTATCCGATGACTGTCTGTTTCTGTAGCTTAGGAAGAGGTAGAGGTAGAGGAGTGGGATGAGAGTTGCAGGCAGTAGGGTCTGGTTGTGCTTCTCTTGTTAAGCCTGTGAAGTAGGTGGCTGACTTCAAGATTAGATGGCTGTTCAAGTAGAGATATTTAAGATCCTATTCATATTAGCTTTAGGCTGTAGTCACAACTTTGGAAAATTTATATATATATATATATATATATATATATATATATATATATATATGATATACACTCATTGAGAACTGACTGGTGTGCCAGGCATTAGGGATACATCAGCAAACAAAACAATAGAGAATCTGTGGTGTCATTACATTTGCATACTAATGGGCAAGACAGCAAGAAGCAGAAGAAAGGAGTGTCCAGTATGTCAGATGGTTAGATGTGACACAGGGGACAGTGGGCAGACAAGAGGGGTGGGTAGGGGTGTTGTTACATTTAATAATCAGAGGTAAACTACCAAGAAGCATTTAAGCAAATTTAAGCAAAGATCCACAGAAAAACGAGAGTGGGTCGTGCAGACATCTAAGCATACAGTTTAATGAAATATTACAAGTCACAGGTGAAATATGAAGTAAAAGAGCTTCTTCTATGAACACTGAGTCAAATGTTTTGAACAGACTTGAAAAAATGAATTGCAAAGGAGCGCTATCGAATTAGGGGATGAATCTGAGAAACTGTCAAAAAAATCACCATTTTGGAAGAGAACACCCAGGTTACTTCATATCTGTCTGTAAAATGCTCCTCTATACAGATGTTGGAACTGGATATCAGTTGTCATAGATAATGGTTCTGAATTCCATTAGGGCTCCTATGCTCCCGACGAAGACCTCCCTTCATCAAAAGATTGGCAAACAAATGCTATTGCTTTATTTTAGGTTAAATGAAAACGTTTAAGGAATGAATGCATTATGCTTTTTGAGTTTTCTCTTTTGCTTTCTCAAATAACCTACCAACTAGTAGTTCTGATACTGGAGATAGGCCAATTTACTGAATACCCACGAGCTGAAAGCTATTTTTAAGAAAATCAATGTGTCAGAGTGGCGCTCTCCCTTGTCTAATCCTGTCTTTTTTTTTTTTTTTTTTTTTTCTGGAGCTCTCTACAGAGACAGGGCAGAGGAGAGAAGTTGAGATTACCTGAAGTAGATGAATCAAATTCAGGAGACCTAGCCTAGGTTCAGATCATTTTATTAATCAGGAGAACTTAGGCAAAACGTACCTCTTGGAGCCTTCATCTGTTCGTCATAACATGTGCACATATTAGAACCTACTCGATGGAAGTCCTGTAAGGTCTCCAATGTGGGTTTTATTGGTCTTGTTCTGTACTGTTTTGTTCAATTCTATCATACCAGATGATACAGGCAACTCTTTTTAAGATAGCAAGAGGCACAATGGTAACCATTGTTGATCACCTGGTAATCTCTTTTTGCATTATATACTATATCCATCCTCTGGTTCTAACTGACTCTGTTTTGCTTTGTCACATTGGGTTTTTTTTTTTTTTTGGTTCTGTTTTGTTTTTTGTTTTTTTTCCTCTTCAAAGAAAAAGTTATAAGAACTGTGGGAGTAATAAAACCCAAAATGTGTAATTGTTATCATAAAAAAGAGAGGAAAGAAAGTGATCTAAAGGATATAACTGCATGCATATTTAAGTGTGTAGGATAGAAAAGCATATTACTGAGTATTTGTTGGATCATTGAACAGAACTGTCTGCAATCTCACTGTATTAATGTCCACTTTGTATGCTTTAATTTTGTAATGTGGACAACTGTTTCTGAGATGACAATATGTAATCTATTAACTAGTGATTTCTTACTGTATTTTTTTCTCTTGAAATTCTGTATTATTTGTACCCTTTTACAAGGGGTACAAGTTTTGTTTTGTTTTGTTTTTCTCTTTAAAAAAAAAAAGGACCTACTCAATAGAGTTCCTGTAGGGGCTAAATGAGGTAGTGTAGGTGAGGTGTTAGGTATGAAGAGTGACACAAAAAATACGGTGAATAGTTAAATTTTAAAAATTTATTATTAAAAGATATATTGCCATCAATTCCTTTTAAAACACTTCATCCCACTTCCCACAAGCTTATCATTCTTGCCAGTTTCTGAAATACTTTTGGAAGTCTTAATTCACTTTTTATCTTTATGAGGTATGATAAAAATTCGATGAACACCGCTAGTAAGTGTCATCCAGTGGGAAGGTAGGTTTGTAAAAACAGTACAATGAGCCTTTATCTGCCTATTCACTGAGCCTGACACCTGTGATTTATGGCTTTGCCCCAAAGTCAAAATGACCATGAAAAGTAAATGTTTATAATGGATTAAGGGCATTGAGGCCATCACTACAAGCAACTAAAGACACTCATGAAGGAGGACCTCCAGAACTGCTTCAGAAAATGGCAGGAATGGTGCAATAAATGCATTTAAATTTAAGGAGAGTATTTTTTAGAAGAATTAAGGCAATATATATTTTACTGTAAAAATTGTCTTAAAAATTTAAACATTCACCATGGTTTCTGTAAAGTTTTGAAATATAACATACTGTAGTAACCATGGTGGTGGCTAATGGTTTTGGAGGGTGAGCGACCATTATGAGCAGGAAGCCTACTAAGTATTTCCTAGAGTTTGTCTCACTTCATTCTCTCAGTGTCTGATGAGGCTGTTATCATTAGCCCCATTTCAATGTGAGAAAGTGGAATATCAAGAAATAATACACAGGGCTGGGGATTTAGCTCAGGGGCATAAGTGTCTGCCTTGCAAGCATGTGGTCGTGAGTTCGATCCCTGGTACCGATTTAAAAAAAAAATCTAAGAAATGCTATGCAGAAAGTTTAGTTTACTTACTTACCTAAGGTAGCATAGCAAGTGAGCAGAGGAACAACAGTTTCAATCCAGGTCTTTTGACCTAAATGTGTTTGCTCTTAACTGAAACTGAGTTTTTTTTTTCTCTAATTCCTGACTTATAATGGGATGATCAGACGACGTATCCAATATTCCATTTTATACTATTCTGAGTGTAGCAGAAACCTTTGTGTTCAAACTCAAAGGAATGATAGATAGGTAAATGCAAGGCATGTTTACCTCCTGTTGGCATTTTATGCCTATTTGAAAGGATAGCAGCTGTTTCTGTCTCCAGAGTCAACCTGTGACCTGCTTCTTTAGTCACTCAAGATTTAATCTAATCAAAAGTGCTGAAGAGTCCTGCAGCCAAGAAAGCTCTCCACCTTCTTTTATCCAGCACATCTCACTTTATGCTTTTCCCTGAATTCCTCTATTTGCCTCTATTTTCTTTCCAAATATGTATTAACATCCTAAAGAGGAGTGGTCCATGAAACACAGTTTATGTGATTTCTCTTTATGGGAGAGACGTTTAAGATTGTGTTTAATGTATTTTCCACAGGAAAGCAACAACAAAACAAACAAAAAACAAGTTAAAAATCATTTTACCACATATCCCATGCTTACAGTGCATTGGGCGAGATTTCTTTCTTTACATAAAATGAAGCAAGGCATACCCAGTAAAGTCCTCTAGAAGATATTGTCCTGGGGATTAGCTGCTTGTAATTTCACAATAGGGGAGGTATTGGAGGGAAATGGCAAATCATGATTTATTGATGTACCCTGAAGTTTTCAATGTGTCATAAGTGGAAACTTGACAAGAGGTAATCTCTTAAAAGTCTTGGATGACATTGGCTTGGAATTGGCTTATGATATTTTCATATCTGTTTTGTAGACCTAGTTTTGAATGTCTGTGTGAATAATATCTTCCTTTTGAACGTTTTTTCACCCTTTGTATCATTTTCTTAGTCTTTGGCAGGACTGCTTAGGGCACTGTATTCATTTTTAATCCATGGGAAAGAAAGCATGCCTCTCCCTGAGACTCTAACCTCCGCAAATCATGCTAGATGGTGATAGTGTCAAACAGTAATACAGACTTTAAATAGCTATCAATGTAAATATAAAACTGTAAGACCCAGGAATAAAAGCTCCTGGAACATATTCTGGAAGGGAAGGTAAGCTGGAGGAAATGTTTGCAGGCACTAAAAGAGACAACCAGTGTAATAGATTGTCATGAAGTGGCAGCAGGAGTACTTGCTGCTTGTGAAGTTAGCTTCCTTTCTGCTTAGGCTCACAAACAGACTACAATTCCCAGTGTCCCTTGCAATGAGTGTCACTATGTGACTGAGTTCTATCCAATGAAATGCAAGTAAGCAATACTCTCCCGCCCCGCCTCGCCCCAGTCCCCCTCTCCCAGTACCTACTCACAATCTTTCTACTCTCACACTGCTAAACTTGGAAGCCCTTTTGTTTTTGAAGATGATGAAACCAGGAGCTGGAAGCTTTCTGAGTCCTTGAGTTACTATTTGGAGGGAGCTATCTGCTGCTCAGGAGCATTGGCTGCAGGATAGTACATGAATGAAACATAAATTTCTGTTATACGTTTGCACTACAGTGCCTTTTGGGGGTTATTTGCTATCATGGCTAGAAGTCTAAAAGGGAGTTTGTATTTGGGGGTGGGTGGTCAAAGTTCTTGCTCAGAAAGGACATTATGAAGTTGAAAGACCATAGGCTGTGACAGATGGGGGTTAAAAGTTGGACTCTGCCATTCACTTGACTCCTTGATCTTGGGTAGGTTCCTTAATTTTCTTCAGCGTTAGTGTTTTTCCTTTAGAAAATGGAAATAATAGTTTCCCTGTGGGCTTATTTTGAAAGCTTAAATAAAACATATTTAATATGTCTGGTTCTGTACAATGAAGGGACTATTATAGGTGCTCAGTAAATGGTAGCTATGGTTGTTGACTTTTGCAGTCACTTCTTAAAGAAATCTTCTCCTGTTTTGATTCTGCAAGTTATCATAGGGATACCTTCCATAAATCTATATCATCAAACTCAACGTAAATAACCTCAAACCAAGAGATAAAAATTCTCCTTTTCAGTTTACCATAGTTGTAAGTAAATAGTTATTTAAAATAATGATCATTTTAATAGCTCTATTTCTTTCTAGCTAGACTCCATGAGGGCAGGAATTGTGTCTATTTTGGTCTCATTTGTATGCCTTGCCTGGCACCTGGACTCACATATAGTAGAGTCAATAAATACTGATTAAATTCACGAATTGATGAGGATGCAAATCCTCCGCTTATAAATCTTGCAGGGCTCCATAGACACTGGACCCACCGGGGAGAAGAGAGACACTGCCAGGCCAGCTAGCTCAGGGGCATCACCTCACTCATTCCTCCCACAGTCAACCTCATCACCATGATTTCTCTTCTCTTGCTCTGTTTTGTGACTGGTATTGATTCTCTCCATGAGACCCTCCAGCTCGTTCAGCACCTGCAAGTAAGAGACTATCTTCTCAGTGGCCACTGTGTCCTGATTTGCTGGCCTCACCCTGTCTGAATAATGATAAAACCTCCTTTTAAAAACACCTTGCTGGGCCTACAGTTTGTTTATGGTCCTGTTCCTCTGCTTCTGTCTACAGCTGTTGGGAAATCCTCGGCCATGTCATAGCTTCTGCCAGGTCCCGGTCTTCCTTCTCACCCTTTATGATTTTCATGGTGACAACTATTCGGGTAAATCCCCATACCTTTCTAGTTCTATCAACCTGTCCCACTAAGCTATAAATAATTCTTTCACTAATATTTCCCAAATAACTCTCTGAAAATATGAGCAAACTTTGACTAATAAGCACATTAGCGTTTCTAAAGTATTTTTTACATTCTTTAATGTCTGAGATTCATAGTATCTTTGTGGAATGAGTAGGATCATCCTCATTTTAACGATAAAGAAACTGATGATCTAATAGATTTAGTCAACCTGCTCAAAGTCAATCTTTGGCCTCTAAGTATTGCATTCTTCCAAACATATGCCACTGGCTGATCTGTCTTCTTCACTGCTATGTATATATCCTGTTGTTGTGCCTGGTCTATAGTAGTGAATCAAGTAGTATTTCTTGAACAGAAGAAAATAAAGGACCAGAAAGTGAAATCTTGAAAGAGCATGACAGAAGATAGGTAATGTTTTCCCTACTGATTGGAATTAGATGTTGTCCCTAGTAGAATGCTTATGATCTACTGGGTGCTCAGTAAGCTCTTCTCAGATGTTGAAAGAGTCAATTAGACTGGAGATGGGCCTTCTTGGGACATCCAGTCATGACCTGTGAATTTTGAATATTTCACGTAGGAGTCACCAGAATCAAACTGCTAGACACAAACACCAGCTACTTCCCAGCCTGGCCAGAACATACTTTTTGTCTTTTCTGTTCCACTACTTTCCAGGACAGGGAATATGGCTAAACTAAACTGTGCCTCATTGTTACCTGACTTTCAGCTTGTTTGTTCCCTGATTCCCACACCTTGATAAAAACAGCTCTTAGTTTGCAGATGCCAAACAGCTGGCTCTGCATGAGGCTGGAAGCTGAAGGCTAACAGGGCTGAAGTCTTTAGCATTTGAGCTGCTTTGTGAGATTAGTACTCCTCTGAGATGTCTCTCTGTGCTTCTGATTGTGAATCTCAGAACAGTTTAGGGGTCCATTAGCAGTGATTTCCCAAGAGACCAGAAAGAGAGATGTAGAGGTTGGTGTTACCCCCCTCTTGTCATTTATTTTTGTTATGAAATGGGTCTTTTAAGATAACATACATCAAGAGAGTTTCTCATAGTACTGCTTGGGTGACATTTCATAGTTTGCTGAGCAGATTCTCTCTTGGTGCCAATGGCCCCTCTGCCTGATTAATGACGCCTCCCTTCAACCCTGCCTGTGTGCCTTTCATGTCTGCCTGGGTCCCCTGCAGAGCTGCCTAGCTGGCTTCTCACCATGATGACAGCTGACACAGAATGCCTTCACTGCAAATTTCAAGGTTACCTCCTCTGTTATCATCACTGCCCTCACCCTGTACACACACACACACACACACTCACACACACACACACACACACACACACACACACACCAATGAAACTGACTCAAGAGACCTCAAGGTGCAGACTGTTAGCAGAAAAGCTCAAAGATTCTGCATACTAGCTTCTGACGATATCCACATTTTCTGAGCATTGACTGTAAAAGCATGGCCCAGTGATGGTGTAAGAGGAAGACAGAACTGGATTCTCAGGCGGTATAGCAAGGTGATTAAAAGGATAGAATAGGACATGCTAGGGTTTCTTAAATTCATCACAGGATCTCTGAATCTCAAAATTCTGATTTGCCAAATGAGGAGGAAGTACCATGTCATAAGTTTACACTGGGAGGTAAATGAGAGGATGCACATTCAATGCTTTACATACAACAACTGCTCAGGAAATATTAGCTATATTATTTCCCCAAACATCAGAGCAGATAGAATAAGCTGCCACTGCAGTCTTAGGGAAATGTATTGACTATATTGAGGGCCCCCGCCTTGGTTTACAGTCATGGAGAAAGCTGTCTCTAACAGCCAGGTTAGGAGGCAGTACAAGGAGTCAGAGACATAAGATGCATGAATCAGTGTTCAAACTGGAGAAATAGAAGCCTGAGCTTCTGACACAGAAGGAATTTAATGCAGGGGTAGGTTATGCAGACAAGCAAGGAACGAAAAGGCCAAACTAAAATAGTGAAGCAACTTGAGTTGGTAACAGCAGGAAGCTCCTAGTCCAGAGGAGCAGAGAGAGAAGGGGATATGATCTGATCCAAGGTTGCAGCCGCCTTTGGGAAACCGGAACTGTAGAGAGATTTCTAGTGGGAGCTGGAGTTACAGAGGCTGCTCCTGAAGATGCTACCTGGGGTAAAGAAATACCTTGACTTCCTTTTTACTGCCATGCACTGGGCTTTCCATTGGCCAGACTCAGTGCACTGTACACAGATCAAGCTTCTGTGACACGGGGTTGAGGGGCAAAGAAGTCCACGTTTCATACAGGCATTGAAGTAGGGTTGCTGCATAAATATGTTTCCAAGTTAAATTTGAATTCAGAACAATTAAATAATTTTCATTATAAGTACTGAAAAGTCATTCATTGTTCAGATGAAATTCAAATTTCACTTGTGCCCTGTGGGTTTTATTTGCTAGATTTGTTGACTCATTCACCCCTGATGGTGTTTTATTTTCCTCTTTGTCGTAGGAGGTAATGACCTGAGACATGACCATTTTTTTTACCATGTACTAAAGTAAACATAAATCCACAAAGTATTACTGTTCTTCATTGATTCTAAAATGTACACTGAAAACATTTTGTCATTTTATAATGAGGCTGCATCTTGAAATCGATGGCGTTTTGTAATCATTGCCAGCTAGACAGTCATTTTTAAGTGGTTCTCATTGTCCGAATGTTTGTAAATTTGCTATTTATTCCTAGTAACCTCACTAGACAACTTGGATCCATAATGCTTTAGTCAACAAACTTTTGTCATTTGAGGTAATCATTTGAGGAAGGACTATGAATTCTAGCTGTTATCAGAAAAGCTTCCATTGACAGTTCTGGTAGGATTGAGAAAGTACCAATATCAAAACCTGTAGGCAAGGTCAACAGTTTGGGGGGAAATTGTAGACAGTGATGTGATATTCTAAAGAAAAAGCTGAATCACCAGTGCAATGGTATGACAGATGACACTGTGTGAAAAAACAAAACACAGACATCCTTGAATGTGAGTCAAAAGTGATTTGAAAGAATTGGATTTGGAAGGTGAGGAGTTTTAGAACTACTCTACAATCTTTCTCACTTGTGTGTCCCTCTGTAAGAATTCATAAGAATAATGCAATAGAATTCTGAACTGGTGGGTATATCAGAGCTCTTCAGGTATAAAACAAATACCACTGTTTAACTGGTAGTGTATTGTTTTTCCTAGAGCTACTTAAAATAGTGGCAAGTCAAGAATGAAACTTACAAAAATAATGGTGAATGACAGAAGTCACAAGCAAAAGATAATTTACTATCTGATGAGACTTATATGCAGTTCAAACACACAATCAAAAGCAAGGTTTACTGTTAGAAGTCAAGGCAGGTGCTGCCTTGTCAATAGCTGATATCACCCTACGTATTTTGAGACCTGGCTGCTGGTTACACAGGTGTTGGCTTTGTGATTACTCACTGAACAAAATTCATGTTTTGTATACTTTTCTCTGTGTGTTATGCTTCAGTAAAAATTTGAAAAATGATGTGTTTTATAATTACCAGCATCTTAGATTTGATGAAATGCAGACATGTTTACGTATGTGTGCTGGGAAGGGTTGCTTTCCTCTATTTCCTGGTATGTATGAGTCAGAGGTATGAAAAACTGGGTGAGTCAGAAGTATTTGTCTTCTCTTGAGGAGAATCAGGGCTCCTGATCTAGAAGGAATATAATAACAAATACAAATATATATGACAAAATATACATAAAAAGTATAACAGATATCTATAGTGAAATATACCAAATATTGTATGTATATCATGCATATGTCATATGTAGTACCAATTATATAACTTGCAACACTGTGTAATCAAAGATATATAAAGCTAAAAATATATCTATTATGACAAATATATTTATTATAGCGAACACATATGTATGTATCTATGTGTGCATGTATATATACTATTTTATTTTTATTTTTAAAATTTTATTTAAAGAAAGACAAAACAAAACAGAAAACAGGTAGAAATAATACATACTTTCAAAGAAAAAAATAAACTAATAAATCACTTGTTGATGTTTACATATTGTCCTCTTACAAATAGTTGTTCAAGATACAAAGGAGGAACATATAAATGGGAATTCAAACAGCAAGACTGCAAATAGTTCAGTTCAACTATCTAACAAAAACATAGTAATATGGTTATCAATCCTATACTCTTAAACATACACACATTTATCCATATCTTTATGTTGAGATTAAACAAAACAAAGAAGACTAAAATCATTCTGAACAAAGAATAATGGTATTGCTGGATTTCACATCATGACACTCTGGAGTCAGCAATGGGTGCTGTAGTGCCTTTTTTCCCTTCAAAATATTTGTTCATTTCATCATGTGTCATAAGATCAGTTCTCGTTAACTGTTTATAGGTTTTATGCAAGCATGAATCTTAACATGTATTTCTATCCTTTCTATATTAGAGGGAGAAACAGAACAAAGCAGGACAGGACAAAACATATTCCTATAGACACATAAAACTAAAAAGACATATAAAACCTCTATATAGATGGCCTAGATACACTAAATTAAGGGAAAAAGAAAGAGAATCCCAGGCAGAGTGGGTCAATCCCACTCTGTAGAAGGAGTTCTATCATGGTTACTGTGTTATCTCTTGTTATCAATATAATTAGCTATAGCATCAGATATGGTATAACTGAATATATCAGTACATAATAGTATTAATAGAAATACAACTTTGTAGATAATGTAGAACTACAAAAACAGGTAGTAATCAAACCAGAATGGTTACTGTAGTGAATCATTGTAATTTTTAGTATAATTGTCTGTACTCTTAGAATTGATACTATCAACTTTAATAGTTTTGAATAAAATATGTCAATAACAAACAGCAATCAAAAAATTAGGTTTAAATAAGATCAGTCATGATATAGCAGTATAAGTTATACAGGGATCCAGATTAAGTTAATAGGAAATTAAAGATGATTACTGTGCTATACCCTGATATTTTTGGGGTACCCTCAGATCTAGTGCTTGTATACAAACTGGGACAGAATAAGTTCTATGTAAGCAGAGTGGTGCGAGTATTATGGGTTGTAATTCCTGATACACTATTAGCAATATCTTCTGTCTTTTTAAAGACTATTCCTCTCCTTTCACTTCTCAGGGCACACTGTGCACTTTTTGGTCTCCCCAACACCCTCTGTTTTATATTGGGGGGGGCGACCTGCTATTTACCTAAGTGGTTCTGAACCTTCTCACTCCTGGACTTGATCTCTAGTTGTATTTCTTTACCTATTAAAGCCTGTCTTTCCCAACCTATCCATAAATACTGGTCCAGTTGCCCCTATTACTCTCTGGTTCCCTATCACATAGAGTTCTGTTTTCTCATATTTGATTTTTGGCCCACATACCCTTTTTCAGGTTAATTATATTTCCTATAAAGAGCATCTCGGTGGACCCTACCTCTTGACCCACTCTGCCTGGGATTCTCTTTCTTTTTCCCTTAATTTAGTGTATCTAGGCCATCTATATTAGAAATTATAATCAACCTTCTCTACCTCATTTCTGTTGTGCTTTTTTCCCGTCATTAGTTGTCTGTTTGTCTTCTTCTTTTAGCTTTCCGCTCCATTCATTGTGGCCTCTCTGTCAGTGTTCCTGAAATCCTGGTACTTTTCTCTCTCATTAGAATGTCCTGCAGTATTCTTTGTTGAGTTGGATTGGTGGTTGCGAATTCCCCTAGTTCCTCTTTATCTTGGAAGAATCTTGTTTCTCTATTAATTTTTAGAGATAATTTTTCAGGATATGTCAGTCTGGACTGGAGGTTACTTTCTTTCAGGGCTTGGAATACTTCGCTCCACGCTCTTCTCAATTTGATGGTTTGTGCCGAGCCATAATTCTGATAGGCTTTCTCTTGTAAGTAATCTGTTTCTTGTCCCTGACAGCTTTTAATATTCTATTGGATTTCTGGGATCTTGATTATTATATGCCTGGGTATAGTTATGTTTTTGTTGTAGGTGGCTGGAGTTCTGTATGCCTCATACATCTGAATATCATTTCCTTTTCCTATATTTGGGAAGTTTTTCTTAATTATTTCTGCAAGTAGCCTTTGTAGTTCCTTTGTTTGTCCCCTGATTCTTCATTCACATTCTTTATTCTTCAGTTGTATATCCTCTTGTCATCTCCAAGCCTTTGTATTATTACTGCTTGTTTTCTTGTTATTTTAAAGAAATTTTTCCTCTCATGATCCCACATTACAAACCTGTCCTCCAGTTTGGATAATCTATCCTTAGTTTCTTTCAAGCAGTTTTGTCAGCTTTCAATGAGTTTTTTTTTTTTTTTTTTGTCTTTTTCCTTTTTACCGGTACCAGGGATCGAACTCACGACTGCCTGCTTGCAAGGCAGGCGCTTATGCCGCTGAGCTAAATCCCCAGCCCCTTTCAATGAGTTTTTAATTTCCTGGTAATCTCTTTGAACCTGCTTTATGTATTCTATGTTTTCTTTATATTCTCCATCAAATGGCTCTTCCCTTTTTTATTCCTCCATTCTTCTATCTGTGTCTTCTTGAGAGGTGCTTAGCATTTCTTTTATTTTTCTATTTATATCTTGCTTTACTTGGTTAAATATTTCACTTTTGAACTCGTCTATGAGGTCCCGAAGATATTGCTTTATGTCCACTGGTGCCATGTCTGATATTGCATGTTTGTTGTTCTCAATCTCCTTTGCATTTACCTTTCCTGGATCAATGTTCTCAGGGTTGGGGGTTGGGGGCTCTTTCTTGTTGCTTCCTCTTCTCCTATTTTTTGTTCCTTTCATACAGGTGTATATAGGAGGCCCCAGTTTCTTTCTTTGTTGGTTACAGTTCGTATGAAGCATGCTGACTAGGTGCTCCTGCCCACTGCAGTGTACTATGGAGGTACGGCCCCTCCCTTCTGGGTCAGTTGACCTGCTGAGGGCTTCACTGCGTTAGGGTATGCTACCAGGTGTAGGGACCTGTTTTGGGCTAACCTATTGGATCTCAGCCCAGGGCGTGACCCAGGTCAAGCACACCCCACCAATCTCGCTTGAGAAGGGAGCAGCTGACTAAAGTCACCACTGCTCCTTTTTCTCGCCAGTCTTCCCAGCCCCAGAATGTCATCTGTTGGAGTCCCTTTTTCTGTGGACTGGTTTTATTCCCGTCTCTCACTGCAGGTTGATGCAGGCTCTCCACCAGCTCAGCTCTCTGTTCAGCTCACCAACCCCGAACCTCAGTGTGAGTGCGTCTCTAGTGAGTTGAAGTGGCGGGTTTTTGGTAGCTCAGTAAGTGTTAGCTGTGCGAGTTAAAGCACTGCAGCAGGAGCACTGAGCCTTTAGCTGTTCCAATAGTGGCACCAGGACTGTATGTTTAATTGGTTTCTCTTAGCTTTGTTTGATCGGGAGGACCCATCTCCCTCTGTTCGGGACTCGCCACGCTGTATTATTTTTGGAATCTAAGTTGACTATCTCAAGGAGCCTCTGTAGCCTGCTATTATCTATCTGCCATCTTTATTGTAACCCTATACTATTTTAGATTATAAAATATATACTATTTTATCTTCTAAAAGTAGATCTTCCTAATCTAAAAGGAAGTGTCTGAGATGAACGGGACATTTGTAGTCAAAACTACAAACACGAGAGAATGGAGAGGGACTGGCATTCAGGGACAATTGTCAGTGCCAATTGTGCAATTGAGGGAAGAGCTGAAGGGAAGGGAGATGGTTACCTCTAGGTAATAACATCATATATATTTAAAACATTTTTTGCTTCCCTATATTTTCTAAATTTTCTATCATTAGTATATATTATGTTTGCATTAAGGGGAAAACTAATGTAAAGATACATGTTGGAATTCCACCCCATGTTAGGTTGTGTTTGGTACTGGTGCCTGGGGGTGTCTGTGGACCCTGTTTTAGTCCAGTGGAGATATTTGTACTGTACTAAATTTTCTAACCTGAATGGGTTCTTCTCTCCACTAAATTTAGGCACCAAGGAAGATACCTGAGTTTCTACTTGGAAGAGGTATTTGCAGACTCATCCTTTGGAATTGTCTAAGCTTCTGCTTGCCCAGGCTCTCTCTTTGGGTCTTTTGTCCCGTGTAGCAGAAGTGTGACTATGCAGAACTTTGGACAGATGTGATCTGTGGGAGGCAAACATAAAATCGGTTTGAAATGCTCTTTTTTGCCAGTAGCAGCAGCTTTTCTTTCAACTACTACCCAGCAGAGCACTTCAACATATGGTACCAGCCTCCATCCTGCTATGAGTGCCCCAAGGACACTTAAATGTATAGAAAAGTAAAACATAGTCTGTGCCCTCAGGGAGCTCACGTCTCCTACAGGAAGCAGATGATACATAATTAATCAAAATATGGTGTGCTGTTTATTATGATAGAGGAGTACAGGGACATATTTTTTTTCTTTCCAGTCCCCCTTCTTGTAGTATGTATTAAGGCCACTATAACAGTAGGGGATATATATTCTCTTAGCATCATAATGCCTCAGGGATCAACTGGCAGGGAATTCATCTTGGCAGTGTGATAGATCTGCTGCTTTTTTTTTTAACAATCCACTCTGGGGGAGGCTAGGGTGAGTATCTCTTTCCTCCTCCAAGAACATGGGCTCCCTTCCCCACCACCTCACATCTGACATAATAGTGGAACAAAAGGAGATTCCAGATGGGTGACAAATATTGTACTAGAAACTGAGCCTAAGAATGCCAGGGGTTTGATTAAGCAGAGGATCCCAGAGGAAGGGAAAATACACAAAAATTCCAAGTGGGAGAGGCTTTCAGGTGGGACAATGCTTCATGGGAATTGAGAGGAAAATCCCTATATCCAGTGGAATAGCTTGTGGGCATTGGTTTAGGGTTATAAAAAGAATAAGAAACAATTCCTAGTCTTTATCCCCTTTGGAGTCTTCAGAGTTTTAAATTTACTGCCCAAATGTCAACTAAAGGACTTTTGTATAGTCTTCTGAATTTTGCTATCAGGGATTACTTGGCCATGCATATTTTTTAGGCTTTATAACCACACCCTGCTAGCTAAAGGACACAGATCTGTGGTCATAGACCTACAGTCAGTACTTTTAAACACATCCTGTATATGGAGCATTTATTGGGCACAAGGCACTTTCTTGTTTGCTGAAATTGTTAACAAAATGGACATCCTGTCCACTTAGAGGTGGTACTCTGTGGGGAGACTGTCTTCTAGGAGCATAAAAGAGAAAGTGATTATTAGTGCTTATGGGAGGAGGGGTCAGCAAGGCATTCTGATGAATACATGCTGGAGCTGGTTCTTGGAGGACAAGTAGGGCATTGCCAGGGGAGAAAGTAGTAGGGGGCACTGGGACAACAAAGGCTGGAGGGCATACCGTCAAGTGTGATCAGAGACTGGATGTGGCTGGGACCTGATGCAGTTGGTAATTGGCTATACATGAACCAAATTGAGTCCAAAATCATGTTTAGATGAATGAGCACAGAAGTTTTACAAATATGAATAGGAACAGTAATGGAGGGGCTTACCTCTTAGCTCAGCAGAGACTGTGCCACTTTTTCTCCCCTCACATGTGGCCCACTGGTTCATTTCTCATGGATACAAGAAGGCAGCTACTGCAGTAGACATAGTGACTTCTGAAGGAATTCAGTTTTGCAACCTGTCAGGTAGAATTATTCTTTTTTATTTTAAAATGTTTTTAAATAAAGTCTAACCTAGATCTAGCAAAAAGCACAAATCATAAGTGCATATGGTACAGTGAATTTTTATGCTCTGAACATAGCCATATACCCATTACTTTTATCAATAAGTGGATCATTGTTAGGACTCCTCAATATCTACCACAGCCCATTTTGGCCCCTGCAATCTCTAAAGCTATTTTTTCCTCTGTCTTGTTACACACAACCTCCTAGAACTTTGAGGTTACAGGTATGTGCTACTATGCCCAGGTGCTTATTTATTCATTTTAAAAACATGTATTTAAGTGAAGATTTATCATATCCCTGGCACTGTGTTAGGCTGTGAGGATACATCTGTAAAGGGATAGACAGAATTCTTGTCCTCATGGAGTTTATAGCCTAGTGGAAAGAGAAGTATTCGTTGCCAGGAGAAATTTTAGCATCAGATCTGGGTTCTTGTTTTCTGATTTCCATTCCAATCCTAACCCGTAAATGGATTTCCTTTAGGTCCTGTCCAATTTCTTTTTGGCCACAGTCTGCTAAGTCCCAGCTAATTTGACTGGCTTCCTTGGGGATTATTGATTGCTTGGACATCTGGATGCATTTAGATTCCAAAACTCCAATGTCACTCCTGGAGGTCAATTAGTGTGTGTACTGGATCTTTGCAGCATGATAATGTTTCCAGATTTCTGGTTTATCATTTCCATTTCTCTTGCTGAAGGCAGCTCCTGCAGAACCCTCATTAAATTCACACACCTTTTTGTTGAATAACCAAATCATTTTCTTTCTTAAGGAACAGCTATCATACTTCTATGATTCTGTTGTATTTGAATCACTGTATCCCTCTCTTGAGATTCTAAATATCAGGCTTCTCATAATACTCAGGCACAAAAAAATAATAACCCATTGGCAGAAGGGTTAGCTAGGCAGCAAAGACATCCTTTTATTTTGCATAAAAGTGGTTGTTGGAACTGTACCTAACTGGGAAGAGTTTGGGGAATCGTATAAAGTTCACTAAACTAGCCTAGTATTTATTTAACCACAAGTTGAGTAACATAGTAGTGATAGACATTTGTGCAGTAGCACGTTAATGAGGAAGTCATAGTTCCTGTCTTTATAAAATTTGGAGTTTATTGGTCTAGACAATGCGTCAACAAAATACACAATGCAATATATAAATGCTACCAGTGGGAAAGTCCAAAATGCTGTAAGACTGTATCCAACTACAGGGTAAAGAAAGCTTCCTTCAGGCTAAGTGAAAGACACTTCACTGAGACCTGGGGGAGGTATAAGAGTATGAGAAAGTGGGGAAAATCATTGCAAGTGAGGAAACAGCATATGCAAAGGCCTTGAAAAAGAGAACATGGTGAATTTTGGAGTATATGTGAGTTTAGTATAACTAGGTGAGGCATAAATGGAAGGTGGCGAGATCATGTTTCACCGGGAGGCAGGATCCAGATGAGCAGTGTAAGCATAGCAAGAAACTTGAACTTCTGATACTAGAGAAGGAAGCAGGATAAAGTTTAGAGCAGTAGGAGAAACATAACACGTTCAGTTTGGTGCTTTAAAAGTTTCACTCATTGCAGTTTGGCAGAAGTTATCTGTGATAATTTGGCAGGTGGGAGAGAGGTCAGAAGTGTCTGAAATTGATTTTGGAGTCTTTCTTGATGAACAATTTGTTGCTTTAGCAGTTACTCTTGCTGTTCTGTCCATATACCCTTAGTGTTCACCATTCTGGACACCATCAGTCCAAGGCGGAGCAGCTAGCACCCATGACCCTGCCACATGGCTTACTCCCGTAACTAGAGCCCAATCAGTGCTCAGAAGAGCTAGAGTCATGACGCTCTTTGGATTAACTCTCAACTCTTTGGATAGCTGATAGAACTAGAGGATAATGACCCCAACTTCTCTGTTCTCTCAGACAGAATCACTTGATTGCTTCAGTTTGGGGTTCTTGTATTGAAGCTAGGGTTTTTGCACTGAGTTGTGCCCCAACCCTTTTAAAATTTTTTATTTTGAGATAAGATCTCGTTAATTCGCTAAGCTGCATAGGTTTGACTTGAATTTAGAATCTTCCAACCCTCGCTTCCCAGCGTGCTGGGATTATAGGCATGCACTGCCACATTCCACCAGTAACACGCTTGCCAATATGATTCTTATTTGTCTATTTTGCACCAGCTCCTACTGTGTTGGATACTGTGACACACCGTCCAGGTGTTCCATCACTTGGGAGTTGGTATGAATCTTCAGAGTTGTCCCAAGCTTGACTGGGATGGGTAAACATTTACCTCACATGAACTGGCCACTGAATGTGGTTTTCCCAGAATGAGATGTGACCTTGGACAAGGCAGTCCTCTGTAGCTAAGGCAGTCCCTGTAGGAAACAAGAGTTAAAGGTCATCTGCTAAGAACTTTCCTGGCCACAAGGGCACTGAGTCCAGCAGCAGTGGGGCATCTTATGGGTGCCTCCCAGTAAGACAGGCAATGATAAGAAAGTAGCCAATGAGAACTCTGTTACACTGTGGGTAATCAGAACGATCCTATCTGGGACAACAGGGGAGCTGGAGTATTCATCTACCAGCTCCTATCAATTCTTAACTGAGAGATAATCCTGAGGTTCACTTCCTCTATGCCTCTACTTATGCTGGGGTCACCTCCCAAATGATCTACAGTATCTGCACGTAGGTCTAGCACCTCATTTGGGGAAAACCAAAATTCAGGAAACTGCTTATGTTCGTCAGCCTCACATAGCATGCTCTCTTTTCTTTTCTTTAGGGCTGGGATTTGAAATCAGAGCAAATAGTAGGCAAACACTCTGTCACTGAGCTACGTTCCCAGCCCTGCATTGCCTCTGTATTTTAGAAGACTACTCTACACATATTATTTTATGTATTGAAAATCTAGGTTTTGGGCTTAAAAGTTTATGCCTTTTGAGAATCATAATATGAAAATAAACAGTAAGAAATTAATTTTACTTATATAGATTTCAAAACAGAGTCCTTACAAAACTAGTTTAAGGCCTATTAAACTCACGTCGCTGGGTTGGACGGTGGGTGGACGAGACCCTCTTTGTATCTGCAGTTTCAGAAAAGACTTCAGTGTTGGGTTTGTGTGTGCTGGGGAGAAAGCACCTGGCCAGGACTGAATTTGGAAAGAGGTCTCGGCAGAGAGTCACCCTCTTTTCTTTTCCTATGTACTCTGCAGGGCTGGTTTTTCATTCCCTGTCACAAATTTAGGAAGGCCCATCTGCCTGTTTGATTAATGAGCCCTCTCCGCAAAAGCAACAGAGATAAATGTCCTCTAGGAGCCGGCAGAGAGAAATGAAGAAATAGGATGGCTAATTTTCAGTCATTATTTTGGAGTCTGAACTCCTTCCCCGCATCAATTTAGCTATTATTTCAAAAACTAATTAATCTTCACTCAGGCAGCTCCAAGGGACCCGTGTTTAGATAATTAACAACCCGTGGATTATGAAAAGTCTCACTTGCAAATTTGGCTATAGCATTTGGGTAGAAGAACACTTTCAGTATTATTCTGTTTAAACCCTCTTCTATCCATCCTTCATTTCCTGACAATTAAGACCAAATAATTAACCACGATGGGTTTCTGCTTGCTTACTTGCTGTTCAAATAATGTTCTCCCTTCTTCTTTGTTCTTAGACCACCTCCATCTGAGCATTTTTGACCAGTTTTCTAGATAATTGCATTGAACCAGGTAACAGTAGGCTTCATTTGCAATTAACATGTATCAAGAACATTTGGGTTTTTACTTGTGAGGCATGTGGGTAAATTCCAAAGCTGCATAGGGAAACCAGCTTGTAATTTTTCTTTGGCTCTCAAAGACTACAACATCAGGTATAACTCTATTTGTAAAATTTTTTCTCTGCCAAGAGTAAGAATTTATGCTCGAGATTAAAGACAATTTTGTGACAGAAAGGTCGAGACACCCTAGAACACACTGGCAAAAGAAATGAGAATTTCTGTGAAGTCTCAAAATCACCCCTTTCTGGAAGTGATTCATTTGTTCAACAAATTGGGTGCCTTCTGTGTTCTAGGAACTATGGAAATTTCTAGAAACACATTGGCAAGGAAAGTTAATGAATATTCCTGTCCTCCTTAGAATTTAAGCAAGGAGGTTAGACATTAAGGAAATAATCCTCCAGGTTACACACACACACACACACACACACACACACACACACACACACACACACGCTTTAGATGCAGCAGACTGGTGTGTTGAGAACGGTGACAGTATGAGGGAAGGGAGGCTTCCTGGGCAAGGAGAATTTGAATTGAGATCAGAGGATGAGTGTAACCTACGGCAGAGAGAGCATTGTGTCCAGAAAAACAGCATGTACAAACACTCTTAGGTTTTCAAGGAGCCTGGGTAGATGGAAGTCTGGAAAATACCCAAATAGATTTGGAATGCAGAAAATAAGGGGGAGAGAATGGTATTGTGCTTACTTTTATAGTTTATGTATGGATTTCCCCTAATTTTAAAATGAATATGCAAAGTGCATGGAACTGTAGGACATTATGTTAAGTGAAATAAGCCAAGAAAAGAAAGACAAAAACAGCATGTTCTCATTGATAAGTGGAAAATTAAAAAAAAACTTTTTTTTCATGAAGAAGAGGATACTAAGAGGATAGGAAAGGGAGAAGGCAGCGGGGATAGTGTGAGGTTGGCTGACGAATACAGAACTACATTTAGATTGGAGAACTAAGTTCTAGAGCTCTATAGCACAGGAGCGTAACTATAGTTTACAACAAGCTGTTGTGTATCTTATGGAGAATGAAAAAGAGACAGGTTGGAATGTGCTAAATGAAAGATAAGGAGATGCAGGTCTTAATTACAGTACCTTGATTTGGTCATCACACATTGTATATATGGATTGAATTATCACATTGTTCCCCATAAATACTAGCGTCAAAAAGAAAAACAAAAATAAATTTATTAAATTAATACTCAGCAAATTAAAAACTACACAAGTAGGAGAAAAGTGGAATAATGTTGCAAAATTCAACTACATAGCCCTGTCTCTGGAATTTCAGGATCACAGCCCTCTAAAAATATCCCGAGGTCCAGTGTCCGGGAAAAGTCATGCAGCTAATTAATGGCAAATATCTGACCAGGAGTGTGCATATGATTGGTGGAATGCGTGAAGATTTTAGGCTGTGTTTCTAAAAGTCTTTTCTATTTGGATAGGCAGTTTTAAATTAAATGATTAGGAGCAACATAACCAGGCTGGCAAACTTTTATCTTTTGGATCCTGTTGCTTTGAATGAGGAAAAAGTGAGCTGGTTTAAAATAAATAAAGTTTAATGAGTAATAGTAAGTTGAAGTACAACTATCATAAGTATCACAGATCAATTAAGTAGATGGGAAATCTGTGTGCCACCTTCTCACAGGTGACCCCTCTGCCCAGAGTAGTTGATGGTAAATTACTAGGGACAAGAGGTTTCCCTGATAGCCTTAGCAATCTTCTGGGTATTTCTGATGTGAAAATCATCAAGCTTTTTCTCCTCATTCGTTCTCCGTATTTCCCCCACAAGAAATTTTCCCTTTATTTCTTCTCACTTTAAATTCTAGGGTAAGAAATTAAAAGGCTACTGACTTCATATAATCTGAAAAATAATGATGATGAATAGAACTTGGGTTATGGCAGGCAAGCGATTTGTGAGTGGTCTATCACACTGCTGAGAGCCTGGGCAGTTAATGAGTATGAACTTTGGAAGTAGATTAAGACACTCAAAGATAAACCCTTTAGCAGGAAGATTATCCTTATTAAGATTATGCTTATTGAGCCCGTAATTTATTTGGTGCTCTCTTTTTCCTGTAGATTGATTCTCTAGGGAAGTTGGCTGCCCCTCCTCCTGAGCCCACAGGATGAGCTGGAGGGTGGTGTGGAAGGCCAGCACAGGAACAGTTCTTGCTGACCAGGAGGTATGAGTTTCTGCTTCTGAGATTTCCTTCTGGGAACAGGGGTGGAACAGTGAACCCACTGAGACAGTTTTAGCATCTGGTGCTCACAATACTTCTGGGGACCCAAAAAATATTTCCACATCTTGAAACTTTGAAGAACAGCCAGGATTATATTTCTTTCTACCGTCACAGTCGTAAATTTAAGCTGTTTATTTTTAACTGATAACATGAATACTTTTTAAATGAAGGGATGCATGAAAGTAAAAATTTCTAAAACCCATAAAAGTCATAATATGGCCTTGGTGTGGTGGGCATCTGGTATTTTTTATCGGCTCACAATATATTCCCTAATCTTCCCGTCTCAGAACCTCAGTTTTTTTCTGTAGTGAGTCATTCTTTCGATCTTCTGGGTGTTGTGAATTTTACACAGGATTTTGTGAAAATTCCATCGCCAGGAACATCCATGTGACTTACATCCAGCCAATCAGAAACAGGCATCTGTTATCCTCTGTGATTGGGTCAGGATGAGGAAGTCCTCTGAGTGAGGCCAGTCAGAATGAGTATGACTTACCTCTGAGACTTTTCTAAGAGTTATGGGAAGTAAAGAATAGTGTGTAGGTCTGGAGCTGTCAACATCTCTGCTAATACAGGAAAGAGTTTCAGAAAGAAACTAAAAGCAGAATAGTGCCTGAATTTCAAGCAGTAGGGCTTTGGGAACTTTGACTTTTGATTTTGAGTAACTTCCTATACCAGGCATTCTCAGGAGGGAATCTGATGGGTTCATCTTTAGTCAACTGTCTAGTGTTGGTCTGATAAGCCATGCCTAACAGTTTGGGAGTGGGGCAGAATAAAGTTGTACAAACAGGGTTGTCAAGATTCAGTGCTGCCTGGGAGTCTGACACTGGTCACAAGACGTTTAATGTCATTTATTGGGCAGAGAGGATTTTTGTTAGATTGGGTAGCTGTAGAATGTCAGGTAACATGGCTTGGCTTCTGACTCTGAGCAGGAGACTTCAAAAGCTTTGATTTAATTCAGAATTTCTCAAACTGTGCTCAGGGGATACTAACGTTAATGGGAATATTTGAAATGATTTTATGGTAAAGTATGTTTAGGAAATGATGGCTTGAACAGTAGCTTGCAGATTTTTTTCTTACTTCTTTCAAGTCTGACTAGATCTTTAGTATATTTGTGTGCTTTATAGAATGCCACAGGAGAGGGACACAGAAAGGTCAATATTGTTCAAACTCATGTGACCACCGAACTAAAAATGTCAAGGAACTGGCAGGTTTGAAGAAAGCTTCTAGTTTTGAAGAATATCATTTAAGAAATGCCGATGGAGTTTATTACACTGAGAACATTACAAGGCATAAAAGAAAAATGTTTTAAAATCTAAAATGTTAAAAACGTCCCTTTTCTTAAGGATGCATCTAGGACATGAGACTTTAACAAGTTCACAGTTTTTCCTATTAAGGAATTAAATTTTTTTAGTGGTTTAAAACAGTGACCATTTTATTGTTGTTCTTGAGTTGGTGGTTGACTGGCAGCTCTGCACCAGGTGGGGTGAGTGGTTCTGAATGGGCTCACTCTCCCCGTCGGGTGGTTGCTAAGTTGGTTGTTCTATGGGATGCCAGCTGTACAGCTCTTCTCTACTCCATATGGTCTCTCTCCCTCAGGGTATCACACATGATCATCTGAGGGTAGCCAATGAGAGGACATCTCACTGGTCAAAGCAAATTATGGGGCCAAGCCTGGAGTCAGTATAAGAGCCCCTTTCCCCAAGCATACTTGATTCACAAGGATCATAACTATACTACAGTATGGGAGACTCTTTGTTACTTCTATAAGAGATTGAGATACCAACACCATCAATATTAAAATAAACAAGAAAGCTTTCATATTTATTCTTGTTCCAGGAATTGTGCTAAGGTGTTTATATTTTTTTGTCTCATTTAATATTCATCATGGTATAAGGAGGTAGGTACTACTTTTAGCCCTGAAATATAGCTCAGAAAACTGAGGCACAGAGTGGTAAAAGAACTTGAATGAGGTAAAAGTAGCCCTGAATCTAGACAGTGTGGCTCAAAGCCCTTCTCTTGACCATATCCGAAGATAATTTATGTGTGACATTACACAAATCTTTTACTGACCTGTGAACTGAAGGCTTTAGACAGGAGCTATTAAAACCATTCAGCTTTCTCGAGATTTTCTAAGATTTCATGATTTGATATCACGGACCCACACTTTGAGAAAAGTGGTCATTGATAAGTAATTTCCTTGTCTTAAAGACTTGGAGGAGACGGAAAGTAGAAGTGGGTAACTTCAGACAGCTACGTGTAAACAGAAGCAGCAGGCCCACACGAAGATCTCACTGCCACATGGTGACATACCAGCGAGTGAGGAGAACCTGTAAAGAGCTCTGAAGGAGTGCCTGTTAATTGCCAGTCTGAATTTAGCTGGGCTCTGAGACGCCCAGACAGACATCAGTGCTGCCCCAGAAATCTGGGCTTCTTCCCTGGAGTGCAGCAAATTGTGTGCTGTCAGATGAACACCTCACCGGTTTCCCATTCATCAGCTGGATGAGGTGGGCCTTGACTCGCCTCTCATTCTTTCTGTCTCAGCTGTGCCCACCCCAGCCAGACATCATGTGCCAGAATTAATGCTTCCTTCAAAAATAAGAGGACAAAGCAAGGCTCGTGAATGGAGGAGACAAGGTCAAGGAATGCCCGTGGATCACTTTACACTTTTCATCTTATGAGATCCTCACATGGACCCTGAGAGATGAGTAATAACGAAAAACAACTAAAACACATTGAACACACACTATTGCTTCTGGCATACGGGTGGAGGCTTTAGTTAGGTACATGATTTTATCTCATTATTTCATTGAAATTCATACGGCTAGAATGACTGTATTCAGGCTTACCTGGGACAGTCCTGATTTACATTTGCTATTTTCTATTTTGGTTGTATCGTTTAATAGCACTTTATGTCATCTTCATAGGAGTGCTGTTGCCATGGTCAGATTGGCTGGATTGAATTATGACACTGCCACTTAGAGTTATATATTGCTTGTTTCAGTTTCTCCCCATGACGTGGGGCTCAAAATATAGGGATTTATGATAATCTAAGTTATGTTTTACCTAATCTAGGAACATAATAGTCCATGTAGCATCAATGTAACTATAGAATTGTGGTGAAATGATATACAAATAGATGTATACATACATTCAGTATCTGTGTCTTAGCAGAAGTGTTTAAAAATGTGGTAGCTTACTGCCCTTCTATTTTCCATCTGTAAATTGACAAAAATAATAGTGTACATCTATGGTACATATCAGGTACTCAGTAAATGGTTATTATCATTAATCTGGCCCAATAGAAACATTGTTTACCGAGATCCTCTGAAGACTGCTACATTTCAGGTAAAAGACGTGGTTTCCTCTATCCACTAAGTCTGTTTTTTGTTCATTTATCATTTTTTAGATTTTGTTTTTCTAGGTAATAATGTCAAGAACAGGCAATGCTATACCCTGGATCTTGGAAACAGTCCTAGAGAGATTGACGGTGCCTTGCCCTCACAGGCACTCTCCAAGGTCCTGATGGGTCATCTCATTTTGTAAGGAGAAGGGCATTTTGAGACACCTGGGTGCACTTTGTGGCAGACAAATAGAGGGTTTTTGCTCAATGAGTATCATGGCCCTGCAATTGAAAAAAAAATGAGCTGAAATATTAATAGGTCTTACCAACTGCTAGGTGATTATAGAGTCGAAAACGCACAGGAAGCCTCTGGGACAGAATTGCTATGTCCAGAATGAAGCAACAGGAAAAAGAAAGGCTGCGGGCTAGGAGGAGTGGCTGCCCAAACTGAGTAAGGCAACTACAGTATTTGAGGGTCAGAACCACATATTTTCTGCTTTAGATGAATTTTGTTCCTTAGTATTATCAATAAACCACTTAGACCTATGATGAAGTTTTAGTAAAACGATGGTTACAGGGAAAATTGTGAAGCAGAAATGGTTTGGTTCCAGTATTCTACTCACCTCATCCTTCATGTCGTCCTTACAACATGAATGAATGAGCACACTCCCACACAGCCTTGGAACCTACTCTCCACATCTATTTGCTATAGCTCTATCTTTGTGGGAGGACCTGTGGAGGTAGGGATACACTGAGCTTCAGGTTAAACTCATGCACAGAGCTTATAAGTAATAGTCATGGGGTAAGTGATTACTGGTGTTGATTCACAGAGTGGATCAGGAATGCCAAGGCCAATGCATCTTCTTTTCTTTTTCTTATGCAATATCTGGTTTAGCCTCAGCCATGTTCTATGAGTTTAAGGCAGAGAGACATGAGATAGAAAAAAGGCATTACCTTGCGTGTTCCATCTTTTCCTTTCAGAAATTCAAGTGCTTTCCTAAGGCCATCCCTTCAGTAGAATATTGCTTATATTCATTGGCCATTGGTCACATGACTATTCCTAGCTTCAAGATAGGCTCAGAAGGGAGAACAAGTTCATCACCCAATAACATCCAGTTGGTTGAGAAATCAACCAATAGCAAATGTTGGCAGGGCTGTGGAGAAAAAGGAATCCTTCTTCTTTGTCAGTGGGAGTGTGGACTGGTGCAGCTACTGTGGAAATCAGTGTGGAGAGTCCTCAGAAAACTAAAACTAGAGGGTTCCATTTGATCCAGATATTCCCCTTCTTGGTAAGAAAGAATCTTCCTGAAAGAATTAAAAGCATCATACTACAGTGATGTATGCACACGCAGGTTTATAGGAGTTTGTAATAGTTAAACAATGGAAACAGCTCAAAAGATCATCAACCAATGAACTGATTAGGGAGACGTGGTTTTTAAAAATACAACAGGGTACTGCCTTGCCATAAAGAAGAATAAGCTTGAGACAGTTCTAGGTAAGTGGGTGCACCACACTCTTAAGTGAAATAAATCAGACACATATGAGAAATCAAAAGGATAAATAAGGGCCAAAATGTATAATAAATACGGTGAAGTAGAAAGAATACTTAAATGGAAAGAGACACAAGGGAGAAGGAAGGAGGAAAGGAAAGAAGGGAAAAATAAAAATACAATAGATGAAAAAAATGGGAACAAAGATTTCATAAATAAGGAGAGAAAGAGGGGTTGAAGGGAGGGGAGGGGAATGGGAAAAAAGAAGCAAGAGATATCAGGTAAAGGTACATGATATAAAAATCATGTACAAATGATATACAAAATCATGTGCACATTCCCTGTGATGAATGTAATCATTGATGTATTTAAAAAGAATACAAAATACCCTAAATTATGCAGTGATACCCTGTTGCAGAAAAACCAAAACATTGTCACGATAAACTGAGACAAGCATGGCCTATTGTCTGGAGTTTGCCTTTACTTTCTAGGTAAAATTTCAGTTCTATTATTAAGAAAGGAAAAGAATAAATATTGGGGAGGCAATTAACAGTAACTGCCACAGTCCTTTCTCTTTACAATCAAAGCTTGTAGCCTTTGAAAAGTAAGTATTATTATTATTATTATTCTACCTTAACAGCCTTCAACTATTTGTATATCTGCTTAGAAAGTGTTTAATTGAATAAATGACTGGGCATATTTCTGCTGAATTATCAAATAGGCCAAGAAGCAGCCTCATTTTCTCTTAATAATTTTTGGTTTAAGGCTAGGATTTTTAATGAAAATACACCTTAATCTGCAGGCATGATTTCAATATGAGAATTTCACCTAACAGGAGAACAAGGACAAATCTAACTTTTCATAGAGTATTGGATTGTGAAGTATTGTTTGGTTAAGACTTTTGTTGCCTTTAGTTTTGCAAGCAGAATCCTAGCATGTGAGCCCTGATTGAAGTCTTTGGAAATCACAATCAATACGTAGAATTTATTGAAATCTTTTTCTCTGATAGACACTCTACTAGGGCTTTAAAATTATCACCTCATCCAGTCATTATGACAAATCTATGGTGTAAATATAACTCCTAATATTATAGAGATAGAATTAAGACCCAGAGAGATTGAGTAACACACATGAATTCACACATATTGCAAATGAAGTAGCTTACATTCAAATCCAGACTGCCTGATTCCAGTGTATGCTCATATTCCTTAGACAAGACAGCTTTTCTAATAATCATAGTTATTCTTGATGGAGAATATGCAAAACAAGCAATTACGTAGAATGCACTTATATAAGCATGTTACATTTGCTGATTTGATTCTCACAACAACCCTAGGAAGCAACTTGTTTTCCCTTCCTTTTATAGGTAGAGAAACAAAAGCACAGAGAACTTAAGTAACTTGCCTTGTCGATTATAGAGCCTGCATAAGGAGAACTGAGGTTTTTCTGGGTCCTGAGCTCAGCGTCTTTTCTTGTGTTGTTCTGTCTTTTGAGATTAGTTCTTTTCAAATCTCTCATTCTAGAGATGAGATTCAAGGGAAACACGATGAAGAAAAGCTCATTGAGAGTGATTAGATGTTAGGAAGTTTGTGAGTTAAGTACTGTTAATTCCTTTTTATCATATTAGGATAATGTGAAAAGATGCTATAATTAAGAGACCTTAGCGGTTTCAAAAGAAGGCTTATTTCTTGTGTAACTGACAGAGTTTGGTGGTCTAAACTGGCTTCATAAATTTGAATTCATAACAGGTGTTCCATTTGTAATTTCCTAGCCAACAGAGAAGAGGAAGGAAATGTAGAGAACAAACTTGCTTTATATGGGTCAATGTGTAAATGACATATAACATATAACACATAACATGCAGTTTCTCCAGCTTACATGTCATTGGTCAAAATGTGGCAAAGTGGCACCTGCAAGGCTTTTCCAAACTGTGAGACAGTCGGGGAAATGTCTATATAGTTGGCCACATACAATGGAAAAGGAAAGTGAAGATAATATTAGATAATCAGCAGTCTCACATCACAGATAAAGAAGTAGAGGTTGTGAGGGGTTATGATTTGCTCATTGCCACATAGTTAGTGGCGAACAAGGAACATGCACATTCTTGAAGAGGGGTAGATTAGAAGTACCAGGACGTGGAGCAGTGGCCTGGGCAATCCAGACAGCGGTGCAGAGAACTCACATTGTCAAGCTCTTGAGCGGCAACAAATAGTCACATGGAAAGAATGAGGTACTTACAAGAGAGAGTCTTAGAGGCTGGAGAAATGAGCAGCTGGGTACTCATGCGGGAATGAATGGTGTGATGGGAGGCGTGGACAGGAAGCAGGGCTGTGGGACTGCTGGACTCCAGGGGTTGTGGTTTTCACACAGATAGAAGTGGTACCTCCGCAGTTAAGTAGCAGTCCTCTTCCAGGGAGGTTCTTCTGTAGTTCTGTTGCAGACTGGACCCATTGGAGAAGCGGATTGTACATGGGGGATTGGTAAGCAGCAGGCTTGCGAGGATGAACATTTGGAATCAATATCTACAGGAAAGAAGCAGGACTGACCATATTGCCAACTGCAATATGATCACAGATGAAAACTCTGCCAATGTTATGGGGGAAGTGTGGTCATTCTGAAGACAGCATAATCTTTTAAACTTGTTTCTAAAGTTGTCTCAGTCTTGTGACTGAGACAGTAATTGACTGTAGGCTGATCAGGGAATGGGGCATGCACTGGGTGTGACCTTGGGGAAAGGGACGTATGTTGGGAGAGACCTCGGATGAGGTAGTTCACTTCAGCTGAGGCAAGGAGGGGCTGGTTGCACAGGGTTGCCCCCTGAAATTGCTTTAGCAATTGCATAATGAGTGTTTTATTTTGAAAAGGGGTCTTAGTAGTACCTCACAGCATCCTCTTCCTCCTTCAGTCAATGAACTGACTTCCATGTATCTCAGAGACTTTGGACTCTTTTAGAGCTTCTTTTATTCAATCTCAAATATCTTTGGATTGAGGAGGAGGAGGTGTGTACAGCTTATATTTCATTATTATTTAATTGATAGTTTGTTTATCATTTAGGCACTGCTGAGGGTCAGTTGCTAGAAGCAGAGAACAGTAATGCAACAGATAACACCAAACTAGAATGGAATGAGCCAAAGGGGAGCCTCTGTCATGGTTTATGTCTGTGGCCCCCAGGCCTCATGAGTTTAAATTGTGCATTTGTTATTCGTTCATTGTCTCGTGCTTGGATTGATGGTGTCAGTGCTCCACCCACGAAGGGGTGGAGCCAGGATGTGATGTAATGGCAGGAAGAAGGTGTGTCTTGCTCTTTGCTGGTTTCTGATTGCTGTTTGCAGCCGCCACGTTTGAGCCCAGCCATGTCCGCCTGCCTTGGAGCCAACTGAGTGTGGACTGAAACCTCCGAAAACTGTAAGAAATAAACCTTTCCTTTCCCAACTTTGGGCTTCAGGTATTTTGTCTCAGCAATGAGTAAAAAGTAACTAAGACAGCCTCCCAGGAGCACAAGGAAAGCTGGGAGTGGGGGCAAAGCTAAGCTCCTCTTTTCTTCCCCCAAATCGAGGCAGATTCTTCCTGGGACAGAGAGCAGTGGGGAGGTAAAGTTCTGCAGGGCTCTGAAGTCAGACTTGTCAACATCACAATTTTGCCCAAAATGAAACCTACCTGAGATACTCCCTTTTCCTTCTGTTTGAATTTCTAATTTTCTCTTCACCAAGATGGCCGTCTTTCAAATGAAAGAAAGATCACAGTTTGATCTGATTCCGAGTTTGATTTTTCCCCCTCCCTCAGCATAACAGCTCACACATCCGAGGGCTGTAGCTAAAAAGTGATTTTTAAAGACTTCTCATTGGCAAAGAAATCAATTGAAAGAACTCTTTCCTTTCAGCCTCCTTTCTAGTCTGCCTTTAATTTTTCTCTCTCTCCAATCTCCTGCTAGGAAAGTTTTGTCTGAGGCCATCTAACGCACTTTGTCAGAAACTTGCCTTGTTAAGGATTGGGGTCCTGCTGGGTGAACTGAGGAGGTGGTGCGATTTCCCCACAGTCTTGGCAATTAACTCAGTTCGAGAAAAAGGTGGAATCAAAGGCTTTTACCAGGGAGACAGAATCCCAAGGCAAAGTCATCTGTCAAGGACGGGGTTCCTGCTAAAACAAACTTCACGGCAGCCTCGAGGGAACAAGACTGCAGGAGGGATGGTGGCAAGGCTCTGGTAAGGGACAGATCAGATAAGAACTGACCTTTTAAAGAAAATAGGGGAGAAAGGGCTCCTCTGTCCTGTGTGCTTTGCACCCCAAGCTGTGCTCTGCCTCTCAGTGGCTGCGTCATCTCAGGGGAATTAGGTGACATGTCTGAGCCTCAGTTCCCTTCCCTGCATTTTTTGCAGTGAAGAATTTGGCAAAGGACACAGCCAGTGTAAATTAAAGAGCCTTAGTCATAAAGTGTCTGGGACAGAAACACAAAGTTCTCAGAAACTGAAGCAGCTCTAGTGACTGTCTTTTCTCTCCTTTTGTCACTCCTTGTCTTTATTTTGGGGCTGTTTTATTAGCCTGCTTCACTCCCACTCACCCCTCTGTGCTTCCTACAGCCTCATCTCTAACTCACAGTTTCTGCCCATCTAAATACCAGCTCTCCTAAGACTTGTAAGGCTGTACCAACCTTACTCTGCTTTAGATTTTCAGCTTTCCTTCTCACAAAGCAGAAACTTAAATTTTTGAGGTACATTTCAGAGAGAGAGAGAGAGAGAGAGAGAGAGAGAGAGAGAGAGAGAATGAATGTAATTGGTTCAGCTCAAATTTGTGTACTAAGCCTGTGGATTGGTTGACTTTAGTTCAGTTGATTAAACTTTAACCAATTAGACATCCGTGGAAAGGAAGGCTCACATCTAGTGCTTCACAGAGGGCTCCATTCCTTAAAACTCCCCAGTCATAGGGGCAGGACCTTGAAGTGTCTGTTAGCTAATTCTTACTAGTGAGTGAATAAAATACCAACATGGTTTAAGCCCTAAGACAGTCCTGCAGTAGCAACAAAGAACATTGACTTTGGGATCAAAATGTGATTACAAATCTTGATGCCAACTCATTTGCTTAAGTTCTCTTCAGCTCACTTTCCTGGGCCTCCATCTTTAGCTTCCTAAATTAAGGGTTGAACTTGATCCCAGTGTCTGTGATATTCTGTTGACTTGCCTCCACCTACCCTTTCCAAGAACCACTTATAGGTGTCAACAAGATAAACAGGTAAATCTGTGCAAAGAAGCAGATTCACACAGAGAATCTAAACTTGCTAGAATATGGGCATAAAATCAATGCAGTATCTTTTGAGGCTCTCAGCTTGGTTTTGTAACTCTGACTTGATTAAGGCTGTTTGGGAAAGGTAGCTAATTTAGGTGGAATGCTTTCCTTGGAAAGTAGTTAGTAGGGGGGAAGTAGCTAACTATGGAGGATTATAATTTCAAAAGATGACCAGAATGTCTCCAACTGCACATGTGTCTCTAGAGCCTTACTGTTCCCCCATCGAAAGTCTATTTCCCTTCCCCTTGTACTTGGATGGACTTTTGAAATTCTCTTGAGCAACAGACTATCATCAAAGTGATGCCATATGCCATCCTAGCCTAATTCATAAATATGCTATGCACTTCCTCTCTGTTCTTGTAGGTTGTTTACTTTGAGGTTGAATCGACCATGCTGTGAAGAAGTCCAAGCACTGATCAACAGGCCCATGCTGGAAGAGAATCAAGACCCGCAACCTGTGGCTTAGATTGAGGTCCTGGTTTCAAACTGGTGATAATTCTCCTGCCATGTGTGTGAGCCTCCTGGGTGGCTTGTCTCACGTGATGGCTCCATGGGGCAGAGAATAGTCATTTCTGCCAGGCCCTGGTCAAACTGCAGATATATCAATAAAATGAATAAATGAGTTTTGGCCACTAAGTTCCTGATGTGGCTTGTTAGGCATAGATTGCATTGAAGAAACACTCTCATCAACTTTCTTAGTCCTGTGTGCAAGTGGGGAGTAAGGAGAGTTCGGGGCCAAGAAAAGAGAAGAAGAAACAGAAAGAGAGGTGTGTGAAAATACACTAGGGGAGTTTGTGGACTGTAAGAGGAAGTAGATACTCCAGTGACAATGGTGACTGCCCCCCATGCTCTAGACTGAGAGCTGAGAACTGCTGTTTTCTCTGACAGCTGAGTAAACTGCCATCTGGAAAGCCTAGTCTTCCCCGAGGTCACAAAGCCAGTATGTTGTAGAGCTTGTATTTGTCTTTGTGACATGTGATGCCAGACCAAAGTCATCTCTGACCAGAGACCTATTCTTGAAAGACAAAATCATTTCCATCAAAATTAAAGCCCCATTCAATCCCTTATGAGCTTAATAATTAAGTACTAATTACTAAGTAAATAATTTAGTACTAGCCATGTGTTAGTCACAATTCTAAATACTTTGCTTGTGTCATTTACTCCTCACCATAATCCTCATTTTTCAGATAAATGGCCTAAGCCCCTTCCCAAGGTCTCAGAGGCAGTAGAGGGTACCGCTGAGCCTGACACCAAACGTATACTCCTCCGAACTTCTGTTTTTTAATTTTAGGGGCAAAGATGGAAAGTTGAGAGGATGCAATGGGGGAAGGGTGGAAAGGGAAGAAAGAGGTAAAAAAGCATAAGATAGAGATAAGGTGGGGAACAGAAGGAGAGACGGAGGCAGGACTCTGTCGACACCACAGTAGGGCTGTCCTGGGGGGCAAAGTGTTATAATTCATCACATCACTGTAATGAAGTCATTAAGTTGTGGCCACAGGCGTGTGTTGGGGAGCTGCATGGATGGGTTGTCTCTGGAGTCTGAATTCCATAAAACTGTTCCTTTTCCAATAATATCATAGTGGAGAAGGAGAGTACATTGAAATGAAATACTGTGTAATTCATTTGTCTTCTTTACAGAGGAAATCTCCCTCTCATTTATCTGTAGGAAAGGTTTAAGTGAGTTTTGTAATTCTTATAATGTGCCCTTACGAGGAGGTTCTGCTTCGCCATGGGGGCTTTTTCATCATTCCTTGAACCACAAGCAGAGATCATACCTGAGAGGAAGGCGAAGACTTCTAAGAAAAACAAACAAGCAAGAATTGTCAGAACCAAAAGCTACATGCCCCAAAGAGAATGCAGAATGTGACTAAGAATGTAAATTTATTTCTCTTTACATTGTGAGTGTACAATGCATGCATGCAGTCCAACACATACATATGGTCACACACAGAGGTGCATATGTATGTACCATATAGAGTCACATGTATGTCACGTGTCTGTCCCATATAGAGAAATATACAGTCACACACCCAGACTCATACATGTCAGGTACAAAGACATTCACGTAAAGAACATATAGTCACATATACAGGCAGAAACAACAATCACACAGACTTAATCACACAAACACGTAGTTTCATGTGCATACACAAACAGTCTCACAACATGTATAGTTGCATAATCCTACCTATGTGAGCTTATTTACACCCAGAGGAACACACATATAAACACACAGATATATACATTGCTATGGTCCCCCTATGTTGTATTTTTTTCTGTAGCCTCTATTTCTGATTTGAGTTTCTAACTCTGAGTTCATTTGCCTGGATTCACACTCTGTTTCTGTACTTATTTGGTCAGGTTATGCAACTTCTCTGAGACTCTGGGTCAGGATCTATAAAATGAAGATGAGCATCCACTTCCTAGAGTTTTGGGGAGGCACTGCCTGTGCAGTGCAAAGCACAGAGTCTGGAACATAAAGACTTCCATGAATACCAGTGACTGCTCTTGCTGTGAGTGGGCAAACATTCTTGTCTTCATCATCATCCCTGAAGTCCCCATTTTTACTGCCACTTACTGTCATCAAAAACTCCCTGTACTGAATACAGTGGGCTGGAACCTGTCCCAGTGGATTGCTTGTATCACTTCACAGCTGCATGAGGTGTAGGTACTATTATCTTGATAAAGAAGGAATGTGATGCCTGGGAAGCCTTGATAACTTGCCCCAGGTCACATACCTGTTAAGTACAAAACTAGGATTTAGACCTATGTCTGTTTAATCACAAACCTTGGTTGTTAACGATAAACCACATATAATCTCAGCTATGTACAGTTTGTACTGTGTTGTATCCCTCTGCTAGGATATAAGATCCCTGAGGGACTGCCTGCTTTGTTCCTTGTTATTTCTTAGCGCTCAGAACACAACCTGGCTCAGATTTTACTTTGAAAGAAAAAGGGCTCATTCACCTGCCAAATGGAGGTGATAATGTTCACCTCATAATGCCACAAAAATTAAATAGGACAATGTCTTTGAAAGTAGTTGGCTCATACCAGGGGCTCAACAAATGATAACAATGCAGATTTTTGTTGAATTAGAGACTCAAGAATGACTCAGAACCAAGGATGACTCAGAGCTTCAGGAGTAGAATAGTAACTCAGTGAAAGGGGAAGGCAAACCACGCTGCTTGGAGCACATGAGAAAGTGGATTGGAGGTCACTAGAGTGAGGCGGCAGCCAACTGCTATGTTCCCATGAGATGGCTTAGCAGGTGGTAGAAATGGAGAGGATCCTGATGGAAGATCCTGGTGTGGCACATAGCCCCTAAGAAGGCCCCAGGGATCCCTGTCACCTTGAATTCATGGCTTTGTGTGAGCTTGACCTGTTAACTCACTTTTACCACCTAGAATATAGCACACGTGATGGGTGATCACAGCTGAGATTAGGTTATAAAAAAGACTGCGATTTCCATGCTGGGGACTCTCTCTTGCATTAGGCACTTTACAGAAGCTAACTATAGTGTGGCCTGTGGAGAAATATGCATGACAATAACATGAAATCTATCAATAGTCAATGTGCATGTCATGGTATAGATCCGGTATATCTACATGGACTCAATAATCATCTCTGGTTCCTAAATTGGATTCATAGTCAGTAAAACAAAATTCCTGAAGCTAAAGAGACCAATCCTCCCAGGAGGAGAGCTGGAAACCATTTGTTGTTACTCAAGCATACGCTTTGGGGAGATCTCACAACCCTTCTCCAAGCAGCTTATCAAAGTTTGCTTCCTAGCTGCACGCAGTGCTATCCCTGGGAGGACTTCTGGTAAACACAATTTTCTTCTTCTTGTTACATTTCCAGTGATGTTTTAGAGTCCTGTATGGACGAGAGCCCAGAGCTGTTGCCTGGCTGTCCTGCCAATTAATCAACTCTAGTAGAGAGCATTGGGAGAAGTCATTGGATTGGCTCTTGTGAGGTTGCCAGTAACCTTGGGCAGAGTGGCTCCAGTGGGGACTTGGGGAGGACGCTAGATTAAGCAGAGTGAATGTGTGTGCTGAGGTTGTGGAATCAGAGAGTGTGAAGACAGCATGGCGTTTTTGAGAAGTTTGATGGATTGAGGAGAGAGCAGGGTGAAGGGAAATGGCTTTCATTTTTCTTTAATCATAGGAAAGATCTGAAAATATTGCTAAGCAGAGGAAGAATCCATTATCTGGGGAGAATTATGCCCTATAAAAGAGAAAAAGCAACTGAGGGACCAACATTGTTGAGGAGGAAGGAGCTTAAAGGGCCAAGAGTGTTTGAGAGCTCAAATTTTGGAACTGGGCACACCTGGTTCTGAATTCTGGCTCTGCCTTTTTCTAGCTGGGTATTTTGGGGCTGGTTGCTTAACCTCTGTGGATCTCTGTTTTCTCAAATCTAGAATGGGATAGCAATGCTTTTCTCATAGGGTTATTGCAAATGCTAAACAAGAAAATCTTGGTAATTAAGTGTGTATCTGGAACTCCACAAGTAATACTTAGTAAATGCTGCTAAATTTTAAAAGACTTAGAAATGAGGCTAGAGGAAGACCTGGTGACATTTAGAAATGGAGTAGAGGATCAGTGCTTGTCAACTTTTTACTCCTGGAAAGTTTAAGTATATTTTGGGCAGGGAAATTTTTCTGACAAAGATTTTTCTCCTTTGTAAACATGAGGATTGAGAACATAAAATCCTCCTTTGAATGTCCTGGGATGATGTGTGAGCTGCGATCCATGGAGCTATGGTAACTGTTTTGTTGCCTTGATGGCAATAAAGCCTAAAAATAAAGGCCAAGAGGAAGATGGTGGATTGGAAAAACGTAAATGTCCTTTATACCATTGTTGAGCTGCTGAGCAAATTAAAGTTCCTTATGGTGCAAATCATTTTAAAGTAGGTATTCTGCTAATTTCAGTCAAATGTTTTATAAATTATAACGTGCTCCTGGTGGAAGATCCAACATTTGCAATCGTAAGAGGGAGGGAGCATGCTGAGGAAATGGTATATGGTTTGGCCGCAGGGGTGTGGAGCACAGGAAAGAGAATTCTGAGAGGTACATCAGAAATACAGTGATACAAGAGAGAGGTGGCTCAGCAGGGAGGACACTTATTTAGAGGAGAACTTCATGCTGTGTGGAGCAAGGACCTCTCCTCTGTTGACCTAAGCAGTTTGCTTTTGCAATGTCCCAGAATGCTTTGAGGCTGAAGTATGAAGTAAGAGGCTAGAAAGTGTGACAAAGGCAGGATACTGGCAGAGTACCAGTCATGGAGAGTTTTGAACATTGTGCAAAATGGTGCCTCCAGTGTAGTGGGAGCCACTGAAAAGTCTGAGCCACAAGTGCTTTATGAGCACTAAGACTTAGAGTGCTGGTGGGGCTGAGATTGGCCATTTACTGCTTTTCTATTGCTTGGTTCTAGATAGGGCCTGTATTCCTTGTTCTTCTTTTGGGATGAAAGCTTCACTCACCCTAGATAAATGAGCTCCTCATGCCTCTCATTCTGTCTAAGTCACACATTCCACGATAAATGGGGGTCTTGGTTTTATTATCGAGGACAGACCAGAGCATGTGTTAATCTTCTGCAGTGTGATATTTCTCATGTACTTTCATTTAGCAGCCTTGTCTTTTATTAAATCTAATTAGTTTCTCTGCTGCTAAGAGATGGAGGAGGGCATCTTCAAAATGAAAATGTGTAGCCTGAATCAGATTTAGCCGAAGGCCTGCTCCAGAAATTTCTCCCTGTGCTCTTCCGAGGTTCTTAGCATTGTGACTCCCTCCTCACCCCCTCCACACTGTCAATCATTTGGAGAGTTATAGACATTTTGGAAGCTGAAAGATCTTAGATTGTATACAATGCCCTCATTTTATGGTTGAAGAAACTGAGTCTTAGGGAGGGGGAATGATTGCTTAGCATTATTCAGCAAATCAGGGACAGAGGTGGAACCTAAATGCTGGCCTTCTGACTGCCCATCTGCTGCCTTTGTGGTTATATTAAGAACACCAGCTGTGTACTGTAGTCTTGGAGGTTGCAGTAAGAGGAGTACAAGTTGGAAGCCAGTTTGGGCAGCTTAGTGAAACCCTATCTCAAAATACAAATTTATAAATGCTCTGATGGCAGAGCACTTGTCTACCATGTGTAGGATCTTGAGTTCAATCCTCAGTACTATAAAAAAAGGGGGAGAGGGAGAACCAGTTGTAGATTTTTGAATGCCATCAATGCATAGAAATATTCACTAGTGAATTTCCCATTAAAAAATTACATGTTCGTCTATTCAGTCAATACTAGTCCATCACTGTTTCAGTTAAACACTCCCTCAATTTTGTGATGGAGGAAAGGTACAACAGGGCTAAGGAAATCCAATGCAAAATGGTGCAAATCTGGAGCCACTGGAGAAGGTGTAAGGTTTCATGGAGGTGATGCTAACTATGCTGGAGAATTCCTTGATTTTCATGCAGAGCCATTAACACTGAATAGCCTTGGCCAAGGTAGGCAGTTAGAGAATAGAAAAGTCCACAAGGCTGACCTCACAGTGAGAATAGCCCAGAATGAAAAGAGAATATTGGAGAAGCTCTTAATGAACTTGCTATACAAGTTAAATACGAGGTGATACATCTGTGCAATGTGTTGGGATATAATTTGGTTTAAAGAATTGTACTCTGTCTCAAATAAATCAATGATACATTCTTGGGTTTAAGATGCCAAGCATAGAATTATAGCAACTTAATTATAACTTGAACTGGTTTTACTATGAGACACAAACACATTTTCATAATTTTCAACTTGATTTTCAAGATAAAACTCCAATTAAACCTTGCTTCCTACAGTTTTTATCAGATGTGATTTTACTTAGCTGAAAGTAGCATGAATATAAAGATGGTGGTTTAATTTTTTTAATAAAGTGGATTTGAAGGGAAATGGTTGGTTTCTTGATGTGTACATTGGTTCAGTAATTCCAGAATGGTGATTTTGTGATTCTCTTGTATTTTTTCTCAAGGTTGCAAGATGGCTGTTGTGGCTCCAGCCTTTACATTTGCACTCAATTCATGAAGAGGGTAGGATAAAGATCCTATTCTTGTCTGATAGTTTAAATTTTAAAAAATTTATTATTTATTTGACAAGTAAAAATTGTACATATTTGTATATATTAATACAACATGGTGTCTTGATACATGCATGCATGTATGCATAGTGGAATAGGTAAGTCAAGTTATTTAACACATAGATTAACTCATATATCTTACTTGTGGGAGTGAGAATACTCAGATCCATCATGTCAAGTATTGTAGAAAAAAGGTACACAATATAACAACATATTGTTATTAAGTAGAGTTACTATAATTTACAACACCTGACTTTTTTTACATCAAAAAATCAAAGACTTTTTCAGAAGCACCCTTGTGGATGTCTGATTATATCTCAAAGTACATATTTCTCCTAGCTGCAAGAGGATCTAGAAATTGAGTATTTAATATTCCAGCCTTCAAACTGTGGGAGGTAGCAAGGGAAAAGAAATTGTGAATGACCAGTAAAAGAATTGCCTATATCCATCTTGATTTGTCACAATCTTAGAAGAAAACTTTACATTAATTTTCATTCCTTTTGAGGAGAACGGGTACTGAGGTTTGGGTCCAAGGCTTTCACACTGAGCTATGTCCCAGGCTCCCTTTTCTTTTTTATTTTGACACAGGATCTCACTACATTGCTGAGAAGCCAGGCTGAGCTTAAGTTTGCAATCCTTCTGCTTCAGAACCCCCTTCCCCAGAATGCTGGAGTTACGTGCCTGGGCTACCATACCTGGCGTTAATGTTCTGCAGTAAGACTCTCTTGTGTTGGATATGATGGTGCATGCCTATAATCCCAACACTCAGAAGGCTGAGGCAGAAAGATCCTTGTGAGTTCGAGGCCAGCCTTGGCTACATGGAGAGACTCTGTCTCAAAAATATAAGCCAAAAATCGACTAACTTGTCCCCAGAAATTTATCAATGCCCAAGAAGCTCCTACAGTCGAGATTTTGACTATTTTCAGCAATCTGAAAGTGAAATGGAAGAAGCTTTGGAGAACACCAATTTGACATGATTCTGGATTTCTTAAAAAAGCTTTTGGCTTTTAAAAGCTGCAACCACCACAATGTATACACACCTTACTTTCTGTGTGTAGTATTTAATATGATTCCCACAACTTCCACCAGGTCCATGAAGGGACATCTTCATAACTCATGACCAAGACCAGTGGGATGCAGTGATTCACCCAAACTGGAAAGCAGTACAGTTGGGACTTGAATCCTGGTTTGTCTTTCTCCAGAGTTCTTGCTTCCTATTGTGGAATGACATACCACTATTTCTCAAAGCATGTCCCACAGAAATACAAAGTGAAGACAGTCAAAAAATGTAGGAGGATTATATGATTAAAAAATGTGAGACCCTTTGACAAAAGGCTCTGTGGTATTCCTCTGTGATCCTTCAAGACAGGACTAAACTCTGCGTGGTTTCCACAAGTGCTTGCCATAGAAACTTTTAAAGCCACAACATCTCATGGGATTATGTCTCTTAGCAGCTTTCTGTCACTAGGACACAATCCTCACCCTCAAAACTTAAAGGAAGATGAGCTTATTTTGGCTCATGGATTTTAGAAGATTCAATCCATAATCAACTAGTTAGCTGCACAGCAGAAATGGCACAGCAGAGAAAAACCACTCATGTCATAATGCCCAGAAAGTAGAGAGAGAAGAGAGGAGCGGAGAGGGAGATGCACCCTTCCAGGTGATACCCCAGCGAACCACATCTGCGGACCAGTCTCCATCTCCTAATAGCATATTCAGCTCTGACAAGTATACTGCTCCATGATTCAATCACCTTCCAAAGGTCCAGCTCTAAACACATGAGCCTTTGGGGGGATATTTAGACTCAAATCATAACACTTGTTTATCAATAAAATAATTTCTGGACTCTGACCATGTTGCAGATTTTTTTTTTTTTTAGATTTTGGGAAACATTGCTCATCAAGGTGAACCTTGTTCCTGTGCTCACCAAGCTACCTGTGTGGCACACAGATCACTTTTTAAATTCTCTGGGACATCTGTGATGTTTAATTGGTTTCCTCTGGTCCCAGGGAGCAGACAGTGAATAGATTCTACTTCTGGGCTTGCATGGTGGTTTTGATCCAACTTGATTTGCCAAGTCTGTTGGCTTTCTGGATACAAAAGGCCACATTTTTCTGCTTTCCCACACAACAGCACAAAGAGATGTGATAACAGCGGCAAATGTCCTAGGAAGAAGAGAAACAGGTGAGGAAAGGTGGTAAGTAGTTGATGGCGGCTCTGCTCTGTCTCACAGGCTTTGAACCCATGAAGGCAGATCTTCCAAGATTCTCAACTCTCCACTTGTACCCATTTCTCTGATGTGTCCTCTACTGCTTCCCTTTTTCTTGTTGCTTTGAGTTGCTTGCTTTCTCTGGCCTCTCTGTTTTCAATCTATTGCTAGAGTGAGCAACCAGCTATCAAATATTAAACCCTAGTAATATTAACACCACTATCACATTAATTCAGGTTTGTCTCTGGTCAGGATAGGTTTATGGCTGGGGCTACCATGGTTACCCATTAGCACCAATGCCATCACCCCTAGTACCCCGATTGCCCCTACTGCTATAATTGCCACCACTAACAACTCTATAAGTTCTTCTTGTGACTGAGAAAACATCCCTTTGTGCCCTTCAGGGACTTTCCGTGCTGTTTGTTTTCTCCACCAATGACTTTTCCCAGCACAGACAGCATACCCAGTAGGGCCGTTAAGTTTTAGGGAGCTGTTGCTGACGGGAGCATGCAGAGACTCCAAGGCGAATTCCAATCTGGATGGTGAAGCACGCCACTCCCTCTGCTTCCCCTTATCATTTCATCCCTCATCACTATAGATGTGGTCAACAATAATGGTGTAATGAGTTGATAAATCTGTAAAATATTTACCTCAGTGTTGACAGAAGCTTCTACCATTTTAGCTGCTTTGATTACGAGAGGTTGAGACTTTGCTGAAGTGGGTTTTGAAGGTGCAAAGCAAGTCAGTATCTGCTGTTCAGTGCAGGAATTCTACAGGTATAGTTTTAGATTGATGAGGGCTTTGTTTCTCTTTATACCTTGTTATACAGGCCTTGATGCCTTATAGGAAGAGCAGATAGATTTCAGTGGGAACCACAGAGATTCTTGGGAGAAAAAAAGATTGAAGTCCTAGCCTTTACTTTGAAGAGGTGAGTATTATTAGAACGTCTTTGGTGGAATGGAGAATCCTTAATTGACGTTAGATGATTGAATCATGGAGGATCTCAGGATAAACTCATTAGTGGACAAGAAGCAGGAATGTGAGTTGTCTTGGGCTCAACACCAAGGCCCAGGTCTTCTCAGGTAATATCACAGTGTTTAGACAAGGTTGAAACACCTGATCTTGGCACTGTGGCTGTGGGACTTATTGCTATGCATTTTTGTATGTGTATTAGTCATTTTGTGATGTGTAACCTTCAAATGTATCTACAGTGTCCTCCAGCATGTATCCACATATACAAATGATTCCATAAGTCTAGGAATGGTTACAGGGTACACCAGGCAGGATAGGTTGGATGTAATGCAGGAACAAACAACTCTTAAATATTAGTGCAACTAAGGCTTGTTTCTCACTCATACTGCATGTCTGGCTGGCTCGTGATAGTGGCTTTTCAATCGGGACCACGACTGGTGGAAATGACACCATTCTAAACATTGCTAGTTATCATGGAAGAAGAAAAGAGTTTTCTGACCACTACACTGGCAATTCAGGGACCTGGCTTGGAAATATACATATCACTTCTTCTTAAAATTCATAGGATAGAACTAGTCACATGGACAAAAACTAGAAGGTTGCAAAGTTTAATTCTACCATGTATCTGGAGAGTGGAAAGCCAGAAATACTTGGTCAGCAGCATTTATAACTATTTCAAAGAGTGTGGATACTTTAAAGGCTTCTGAACATATCGCTAGATCATCTTTCAGAGTGGCTTCTGGTTTACACTGTTGCCTGTCACTTTATCATGGATTTGTTTTAATAACCATGTCATGCTTCATTGCAGGGATGTATCATAAATTGCTTTACTAATCTAACTCCTTGCCAATGAGTCCTTGCAGTTTTTTCTGAGTGATGTGATAAATATCATTATATCACATATATGTTTTTAAATTTTAATTTTATTGGTTCATGCTTTAAGTACATAATGATTGCATTCTTCATGGGGAGTTGGTATATGTAAATAACAATTCTTTCTTCCATCCTCTTCGCCCAACTTCCTCTCTCCTCCATATCTTTGGCCCCTTCCCTTTGGCAAAAGATTTATATCTCTATTCCTATCTTTTACTTTGCTTTGTATTTCTATTTTGGATTTCTCACATGAGAGAAACCATACGACATTTAAGTTTATGTGTTTGATTTGTTTCACTTAACATCATGATCTCAAATTGCATTCATTTTCCTGCAAATGATTCAAGTTTATCCTTCTTTGTTGTTGAGTAGTATGCCACTGTGTATAAAGACTACATTTTCTCTATCCATTTATCTAGCGATGAACACACCATCTCCCTACAAGATTTAGATACTATGAGTTGTGCATTGCTGTTATAAATATAGATATAAATGTATCATTTTAATATAATATTTTTAACTCTTTCAGAAAGATAGCTAGAAGAAGACTAACTGGGTCAAATGGAAATTTAATCTTTTTTTTAGGGTAATTCTGCAGAGACTAGATTGCTGAGTAAAATTACACCAGCACTCTTAAGGATTTTGATATATTCTAACATGCCCTCTCAGCAATGCACCTTTTTTTTTTAAACTGCCATTGCTACATAGAACAGGGTTTCCCCAGGGCCTCGTCTGTGGCCTGTCAGGAACTAGCTGCACAGCAAGAGATGAGCAATAGGCAATCGAGCAAAGCTTCCTCTGTATTTACAGCTGCTTCCCATCACTCACAGCACTGCCTTAGCTCTGTCTCAAACAGCGTTCGATTCTCATAGGAACACAATCCCTACTGTGCACTGTGCATGGGAAGGATCTAGGGTGTGTGCTGCTTGTGAGAATCCAGTGTAATAATAATAGAAATAAACTGCACAATGTAACAATAATGGAAATAAAGCACAATATATATAATGTGATTAAATTACTCCCTTCCCCCTGCCCATTCATGGAAATATTGTATTGTCTTCCCTGAAACTAGTCACGATGCCAAAGAACTTGAGGCTCATTGGAATAGAAGATTATCTGTTTCATTGATTTTCAAGAGTGTCAGTCACCATTGGGGTATCTTCTAAGTCTCTTGATTCTTGATGCACTTGAGCTTGGGGAGCCAGAGTTTGAGTTCAGACACAGATATCTGAATTAGGAGAATAAAAAAAAGAGAGCCAGTGAGAATTTATATGCAAGGAAAGTTTCCATGTTGGATAGGCATGGAGCGTTCTAACTTGCCAGTTAGAACACCAGGATACCTGCCAGTTCCGTTTACCTTGAACCTTGTCTCAGATCAGCCAAATTAATGGACGAAGTTGTCTGATGATAGAAAAACTAATGGGGCACTTACTCAACACACTGTATCAGTGGACCGCTCAGGTTTCTCGGCAACGGTGGCCAAGTCAGCCCCATCTTGCAATCACAGTATCAAGGGAGAAGGAAGCTGGTAAATTGAAGCCATTAATGGAGTGACTGAAGAGAGGACGGATGAAGGAGAGAGTGAGATCAAGGGCTTGTGGATGCATTTGCTCATCGCAGGTTTATAAATTTGGGGAAAGAGAAAGAGCTACATGTATCCAGAGGGAGCATTGCTGACGATGTGGTAGTGAGAATACAGTGTGAACACCAGGGAGGCACACCTGAGAAGGACGCGTGAGACACTGGAGAGATGAATTCTCACAGTGTAATGTCACTATTTGTTTCTCTCCCAAATTCCTTGTATTTCCTTCACAATAATGTTTATTAAGAAGCAAAAAAGAGAAAGCATAGCAAATTTTAAGCGGAGGTTAAATCCTGTCTTCTCATTGCTGGGACAAAATATATAACACCTGCAACTCAAATGAGAGGTTTATTTGGAGTCATGGTTTTTTAGAGGTTTCAGTCTTAGTCAGCTCCAAGGTAGGATGACATGATTAAAGGGCCTGGCAGAGGAGAGCTGTGTGCAGCTTGGTGGACAAGAAGCAGAGACTGTCAAGGGGGATCCCAGAGGGAGGGGACTGCAACCGCAAGCAGAAACATCCAAATGACACCCAGGATTTGGAAGCAGATTTATTTACATTGATGGGCTCTGGTCAAGATCACTCCCAGAATATCAGGCCCTGGTTTCTGGTGGTCTAGGACTTACATGAGATAGGCAAGCAGGAAGTACAGAGAGAGAGGGGCTTGTCACTTGGAGATTGGTTTATACAACATGCATCATGGTGACTAGCTATGCATCACAGTGACCAGCTGTTTCTAACAGAAAGAAGCAACTGGAACTGGAACAGAAACTATTACCCAGGCAACTAAGAAAACAAAGCATACTGGAGGTGGTGGGGGCATTTTCTGTTACAAAATAACCTTCCAGGTCATGCCTACCAGTCCCCACCTCCTAATAACAAGTAACAATCATGTCTATATAAGAAAATTGCCTTCCAAAGGTCCTGATTATGATTGCATGAAGCTTTAGGCAGATATATAGTTATAAGCCATAATAAAGCCTATAAAGCATTCACTCTAAACTTTAGTGAAATCATGCATGTACTTCTGTGTATGCATACATATGCACACACATGTACACACACCTTTTGTACATATTTCTAGCCCTGTATTAATTAGAATATTTTGAATGTGTAAAATAAATCTAACTCAAAAGGACTTTGAAATAAAGGCATTTATTTGCAGTAGGGAGACTGCATAATTTATCATCCAAATCAGGAAATTTTTTGTTCAGGACAAATGCTGCATTTGGCACTATGCTGGCATGAGCATAAATTGGAACAATTTCAGTGAAATCAGGATGTATAATCACCAGAATTATCCTACGTTTTGAGATATTGCTAGGTAAGAAATCCCCGGAGTTAATTCCTGGGATAAAAGATATTGGAAATCTCAAAGTCTCAGTTGCTAGGCTCTGACCTTTATCTATTTTCTTCTAGATCAGAGATAACTGAAACAGGCCCAAGCTTTGAAAATGGGGACCTTACTCAACAGCATTGGGTTTGTAAGAGTCGAGAGGCATTTCCCAGAGGTTCCCAGCAGATTTCCCATCGTATTCATTGGTCAGCATCATGTCACATGTCCTTGCTTCAACCAATCACTAACGAAGGCAATGGGTTACTATGATTGTTTTTGATGGGTGAAGACTCTGGGACTAAGAGGGACACAGACTTTCTTCAAACATTCAGATGTTGGAAGAGTGAATAAAATTGGGACTCTGATGTAAAGGAGTTAGAGTGAATAATAGTTGTGTACTCAGTAGAAAGGCACTACCAGGTTCTGTCCATTCTAACCAGACATCTCATTTGGAATCAGACAAAAGGCAAACCAGGGAAGCAACCATATATGTTCACTGGAATGTATAAACATTTTGCAGATGATCAAGGCTCAACAGTATCCATGCATATAATGGTTTCATGTTAGAAAGAATTCTGTATCCTTTGCTTCTCCAGGTCTTTATGATGACCTTGTGAGATTAGCACTGCGGATATTAGGATTCCTATTCCTCAGCAGAAGCCGAATCCAGAGGCTGAGATGCCAATGACAGTAACCAGTGGGGAAGAAAACGGAGTTCAGAGTGGTTCAGTAATTTGCCGTTGGTCCCAGAGCTGCTGAGTGTTCAAGGAAGGATTAGAACTCAGTTCTGTTTGACTTCAAAGTCCATTGTCATGCTGATCTCCAAAGGTAAAAGCATATTTTAATGGGGTGATTGAGTGGTGGTGTAAAATGTAAAGGGAAAACATCATTTATAATTGGCCTGGCAACATGAGACTGGTTGGGGTTATGAACTATACCTAAAATCTGCAGTTTTTCTCTCCCATATAATATGGGATACTAGAGGTAAAGTCAGAGGATATTATTAATAGGAAAATTTGAATATGTTTTAACTTATTATTTTTTAAAAGATTTAATAAATTATAGAAGGAAAGAAGGATAGGAGGAGACATTGCCAGACCTTAGTATTTTTGAAATGGTTGTTAATCTATTTGAACTACCATGAGTGTACTTTTTCGATGTTTCATAACCGCTTTTCATACATTAGAGGATGCCAAAGGGCCTTGTGAGAACTGGCGCTCTTCAGGTTAGCAGTGAGTGAGGTGGAAGGAAGAGAGTGGGGAGAAGTGGAGAAAAGCTTAATTTCCTAAAAAATACCCATGTCTTGTGTGTGCGAGACTGCAGTCAACTATCGCCCACCATCTCTTTTTCTCTCCTTCCATGCCTCGCCTCCTTCCCATTTCTCTTCTCCCAATTAAGCCTGCTTGAGACTCATTTCTAACAAGGGGCTATGTGTGAGTGCTTCCTAATGATTTCATTTTCAACATGTCATGAGTCAGGAGGCAGCTAGGAACAGAGCGGCTTGGTATGAGCAGCCCTGGCTAATTAGGTTTCCGGCTGCTTCTTCTGCCCACCCCCTGGCAGCCTGCTGCCCTGTCACGCCCTCTGTTGGATTGCATTCCACTGGCTGTCTTGGTTAATTTGAAGATCTCACACAGCACTGCACCATCTTCTACATTTATTGAAGGTTTCTCTGCTGGGGCCAGTAATGTGAGGTATAATTAGCAGATTCTTCATTCGCTGGGTTATCTCCTCAATGGGTGATCTTGTAGTGGTCAGGGAAAGTGGATACCATGCAAGGGACATTTGTCAATAGGTGAGGGTATTTTTGGCTGACAAAATGACTGGAGAAAGAGCGTTAGCATCTACTTGAGGGAGATCAAAATGCTACATTTTCATGAAGTCAGTTTTGCACAACAAGGAATTGCTGTGCTCGGTCTGAAAAAAAAAATCCATGAAAGCTACTGCCAGTGACAGAGCAGAAAGGACCTTTTGCTTCAGTGACTTCCCTTTGGGGGGCTTCTGATTTTGGCAAAGAGGTGGGAAGAAGGGTTCTACTCCTTGAAGGTGTTTTGGGTGCTCCTGGCTCATTTTATTTCTGTTTTATCTCTGAGCCTCTAGGATCTAGCAGGCTCAAGACAGATTCTCAGTCATCCCATGTTGACTTGAGTTGTTTGTGTCTTTTCTAACTATGGGGTGACTGGTTCCTGGCTGCAGCCAAGTTTAGTTGAATGTTTGTTATACCATCAAGATTCAGAGAAGAAAGTAGAAATCAAACTATGTATTTTAACAGAGAGAATTTAATATAAGAAATTGTATAGACAAGATATAGTGGGTGGAAAACCAAAAACAGAATAGTGGGATAGCCCAGGTATAATAAGTGAAGGAAGTAGCTGTGCCCCTATAACAAGCAGAATAGCAAAACCTAGATGCTGGGATAAGGAGCTCATGGCCCTAGGGATTAGACTTCTGATAAGGTAACACTTTTGGTTTGTGCCAATTACCTATACAGAGGCACAGACAGGTTGGTTCTTGGAATGCTGAAAGCAACTGAAGGCTTGAGCCTCTTGCAGAAGTAGAGTGGGGGGAAGGCAGGGGAGTCTGAGGGTAGGTGGTAGGATTTTGGGAGACATTGCTCTGCTGGAGGGGGTGGTGCTTGAAGTTTCAGGATGCAAATGGGAAGAAGGAACAAGACTCTTCTCTGTCCTCCAGTCTTCATTTCTTTCTTCTGTTGATAGAACCAGCAAAGAAATCCAGTAGTCACGGGAGAAATGTAGTTTGCAGAGCTGGTACCACTGACACAAAGCAGAATAATGAAGGCTGGACCTAGAGCTGAGAGATGAGCATTGAACAGTTGCAAGATTACTCAATACTAGATGTCTGTGTGAGGTCTTAGGAACCTAGCAGTGGGTATAGACTCCCAGAGCTCTACACCCAGTGCTTATAGACTGGGGATATGACATGAATAATTACAAACATGCTTAATGTGTGACTGCTACAATATGTATTTTAAAGCAAATGCAAGGGGTACGGTGAGAACTCATTAAAGAATGACATGAACTTGTTTGGGGTCTGAGAGGCCTTCCCCAAGGAAGAACATTTAAGATGCAGCCTGGGGAGTAAGGAGGAGGGCTTAGTAAAGACGATGAGAGGCAGGAAAGAAAGGAACACACAAAGTTCAGTGTTTGGGGAACTGAAAAGAAACAGAACATCAGAGCATGTGAGGGGAGAATGGTGTGAAAGGCATCTTCCCCTTGTGGAGGGCTCTGATTCTTTGAGAGATCTCAAAGGAATGGACACTGAGCCCTCCAAGCTGAACTTAGCCTTGACCTCCTCCGATAGTTAGTTCCATATCAAGCTCTTAGATTACTGCCTTTTGCTCTGTGGTACTCCTGTTGACAAATAATACTCCATGTGTTTCCGTTCCTCTCAATGTGCCTTCCTTTTGCTAACCTTGGTGTGGTAACTCAATAGGTGATTGATTTAACCTCACTTGTAGTAGAAATTGCAAACCAAACTATCCTGGAGACATCATTTCTCATCTCTCAAGCTGAAAGATATGTAAAAAACGATAGCACCTTGTGAGAATACAAATGCCAAGAAGTAGACTCTTCCTCATAGTGGTATGTGAGGGTAAATTTACAGAAGCTTTAGAGAAAAGAATTTGGAAAGATAAATCAAGAAGCCTTATACATGTGCACAGCCTCTAGTATTGCTATTTTATGCCTAGGAATTTATCTTAAAGAAATTACATCAGGTTTCCATATCTGTGGGTTCCACATTGGTAGATTTAACCAACCATAGGTTGAAAATATTTTAAAGATTGTGTGTGTACTGAACATATAAAGACTTTTGTCTTATCATTATTCCCTAAACAATACAGTGTAACAGCCTCTTACCTAGCATTTGCACTGCATTAAGTATTATAAGTCATCTAGCAATGAGTTAAATTATAGAGGAGGGCTGCAGAGCTGGTAGGCAAGTGCTACACCATTTTAATATAATGGACTTGAGCATGTAGGAATTCAGAATACACAAGAGGTCCTGAAACTATTTCTCTGCAGATGCTGAGCAATTATTGCATCAGATATGTCGGCAAAGGTTTGACTATTAAGATATTCATGGCAATATTTTTATAATAATGAACTAGGTATCTATTTAGCTAACTATACATAACTGTGGCATACATATTTTTGTAGCAGCCTTCCAAGTTAAATTTACTGATTCCCCCCCACTCCAACCCCAAAACTCAGACAGATCTGAGTCCAAAAAGCTGATTCCTGAACTTACCAGTTTTCTTTCTGTGGAAAAGCCATTGAATATTTTGGGACCTTGATTCTGTTACAGAAAGAGGAGAGCTCTGTTGTCCACATGGGGAAGGATGTGATAACACTGGTGAGTGCTGCGGTTTCTACCTCTGTGGTTTCCTTAGACCCTGAAATATTCAAGTTCACCTGCTGCTCTTGATTTTTTTAAACACTAGGTCTTTGCTTCCGCTATCCTAAGGGAATAAAGGACACAGTGACATCTGTATCTTTGAAAGCCCAAAAGGCTGAGTATTGATGGAAATAAGAGTTTAGGACAGTTTTCTGGGGAATCACGTATCCTTCAGACTCCTTAAGCTCCAGGCTGAAGGAAGGAATGAGACCTAAACACCTAGATGCATGTGGATCCCAGACTGTGTCACTCTTCGGGTAAAGCTCTGGAGAGGTGTCAGGAGAAGGAGCCCACTTTTAGTTTTGGAATTAGTGGGGTCTCAGCACCCCAAGGAAGCCTGGACATCTCAATTCAAATCTTGTGAGGGCTGTGTCTACTAGTCAGGGTTTTCTAGAGAAACAGAACCAGTGGGATATACATATAGGTAAATAAGAGAAGACTGATGACAGCAATCAGTTCACACAGTTACAGAAGCTGAGAAGGTCCACATGTGCTTTCTGCAAGCTGGAGAACTGGGTAAGCTGATTGTGGGTCCATTGCCTGAGAATCTAGAGTCCCGCTGTGTAAGGACAGGAGGAGAAGGATGCTTCAGATCAGTGAAGGAGAACAAGTTTGTTCTTTATCCACCTTTCAGTTATACTTGAATCACCAAAGTATTGGGTGTACCTACCCATGTTGAAAAGAATGGAATTTTTTTTACTTACTTTATTCATCCAAATGTTAATCTCAAGCAGAAATAACCTAAGTGTTCATTACTTAGTGAATAAAAAACCATGGTGTATAATACCATGTAATGCATTTAATTATAAAAGGATGAAATATTATTGTTTGTTTTGAATGAAACTGGAAGTCATTATGTTAAGTAAAGAGATCCAGGTACAGAAAAGCAAATACCACATGATCTCACTCATGTGTGGAATCTAAAAGTTGATCTCATAGAAGCTGAGACTAGAATGCTGGTTATAAGAGACCATGGAAGGCACAGAGATGGGGAATAGGGTAAAATGAAAAAGATGGATGAATGGGTACTGTATTTGTCATCTTTTCTATCACTGAGGCATAATGTGCTTTACTAATCTCTTGGACAACTCCCAAGCCAACCAAACTGACACAATCAAACTTAAGTGCTGTAAATGTACTAAGTTATAGAGAGGAGAAAAAGTTCTGGTGTGTTGTTACATTTCTTGATGATTATAGAAAGTGATAATGTACTGTATAGTTTTTTTAAAGCTAGAAAAATGAATTTTAAATAATTTTACCATAAAGAAATGATAAACATTTGAGGATACAGAAGTGTTTACCATGATTTAAACATTATGTAATGTGTTAATATATAGAAACAACACATGATACCTGTCTTAGTTACTTTTTACTGGTTGCTGAGACAAAATATCTGATGTCCAAAGTTGGGAAAGGAAAGACTTATTTCTTACAGTTTGTGGAGGTTTCAGTCCACACTCAGTTGGCTCCAAGGCAGGGTGGCATGGCAGGGCTGCAGTTCACTGAGGCTGCAAACAGCAAGGCAGAAACTGGCAAGAGAGAGAGACATACCTTCTTCCTGCCATTACATTGTATGCTGGCTCCACCCATATGTGGGTATAGCACTGACATCACCAATCCAAGCTCTAGAGATTGAACCAATCACAAATGCATAACACAAATGCATGAGGCCTGAGGGCTCCCGACATAAACCATGATAGTATCCCAAAAATATATACAATATTTATATATCAATTAAAAATGAGAAAAAAATCTAATCACTTCTGAAAACACCTTCAAAGACATATTCAGAAGTTATATTTAACCAGCTATCTGGTCATGCCTTAGTCCAGTCAAACTGACACATAAAATTAACTACCACCCTGGACCTTTAAGTAAAGGACATAAGCTTTTCAACTTCACTGTCTATGTCGGCAGTAGGGATAATAATGGATCTTACCTTAAAGTTACAAAATGCTTAGAATGGTGACTGAAAAGGATCAGTGTGTGGTAAAAAGTAAAAGCTAAGGGAGAGGCAGACTTCCTGGAGATCACTTCAATGTCATCACGGTATAGTAACCAGAGAGAACATAGACTCAGAAGACATATGAGCTGTAGGACCACATGATACATAAAGGAAAGGAAAGAAGGAGAGGGATTAAGTGAAAGAGAAAGAGAGAGAAGGTGAGTGGAAGAGAGATAGACAGACTTTCCAGAGACCACTGGGTGTCATGGTCCTTGGCTCACAAAGAGATTAGGGAGGGAAGGAGAGAACGATGCAAGAGTTATACAAGGCTTGACCTGGCCTGGATGTAGGAACTGTAGCAAAGGATGTGAGATTAGAAAGGCTACGTCCCACTCCAGAAGTCCACCCATGTGAAGGGTGACAGCACGGGACAGCATGCATCTCAGTGAATGCCAGCAGAGTGCATGGAAGGCTGAAGATATGGACTTGCCCACTCCCCTTACTGATGGAATGAAAGAACTTCATACTCCATGGAGAAGGAAGGAGTGACAAAGTCCAAATCTGACTCGGTTTAACCTGAAATCATTGGGAAAAGTAAAAACTACTAAGGTGATGACTAGACTTCTGGGGAGATGGCAGTATGTTGAAAAGCAGAGTCACAGCCTCTCCAAGATTTGGTGTCCAGACATTGGAATATAGCAACAAAGGAAGAGTATGAGGGAAGGGGTCCCCAGGATCCACTAGGCTCAGAATCAAGAATTGAAGCCCACAGGAAGAGTAAAGGATGAGCTTCAATGCAGAAGGAGGTGGCAAGTGAGCCCTGACTCTCCGCATGGGAGGGGTGGCTCAAATCTGCAGGTGCATGGTGACTAGGGGCAACTCCAGAGTTCTCCACTGCTAATGCACCAGTGGAATCGAGCAGTGGGTGCAGCAGACTGCAATGGCTGGTGAGTTATTTGGGCCCGGACATCCCTCAGGAGAGACAATTGGCCAGTAAGCATTTTGGACAGGCCAACCGAGCTCCGAACTCAGAGCAGCTGATGTGCCAGGATGAGGCAGAACCTAGTTCAAGTCTGCAGGGGGTCAAGGAGATGAGTTCAGACTAACAGAAGGCACAGAATGTTACAGGCTGAAAAAAAGAGTTCCAGCCTCACAGTGAGAACCCAGCCTGAACTTCACTGGAAGTAAAGGTGCAGATTTTATGAGTTTATCCGCTACCTTAATGTAAATCTATGGCTGGATTTCTGGGATTAATCAACAGGATCTGAATTCTGTCTGCTCACTCCGTCTACCAGTGGCAGAAGAGACACACTCTAAAGCGGAATTTCTTCTCTCCTTGTTTTTTCGGTTCTGTTTTTTCTTGATATTTGTCCTTGTTTTTATGAGTGTGAACATTATTTCTAGGGTTTTTGTTGTTCTGTTCTATTATTATTTTTATGTCTCCGTTCTCTCTCTTTGTCCTTTCTGATTCATTACTTTACCAAAATTCGCCCAATCTTCCTTGTCCTCCAGGCTTGCTTCTAATCTCTTCCTCTTCTTCTAGTTCTCTGTTTTTCCCCCTCTATCCGCTTTTAACATTTCTCCCCACGAGTAAAATTGTCATGCTGAGGGCATATTTACTATATGCAATTTTCTGGTTCATTTTAGATTTTGTCATATCATCACAAATATAGTTCATATGATTAAAGGTGACAAATTAATAGTTACCACAGTTTGTCATTTTCTAGGCTGTTTCATGCTGTTGTTATTGCTGATTGTACTACTTTAGCCAAGGTGATATAATTATTCTAATCAATGACAAAGCTAAGATTGCCAAAGAGTCATAAACAATACTTTAGGTTTGTGGCAAAGAACCAGGATCTAGGCTAAATAGGCGCAAACTACTCAGCCCCAATAAATTCAAGAGGTAGGGTCTTGCAACTGACTCAAAACTCAAAAGACCAACTGTAACTGGAAAACTTATACCACTACTTCTCAAACTCTTTCATGAAATTAAAAGGAAAACAATACTCCCAAATTTATTTCTGGGGACAGGCATTACCCTGATACCAAAATCAGAGAAGGATCCAGCCAAAAAAGATAATCACAAGCCAGTCTTCCTAAACAACATATGTGCAAAAATCCTTAACAAGATACTGGCAAACAGAATGTAGAAAATCATCAAGATTACACATCACCACCAACTAGGATTCATCCTGGGGATGCAGAAGTGGTTCAACATATGCAAATCAATAAATACAACACACTATATTAACAAAGCCAAGAACAAAAACCATCTGGTCATCTCTATAGATGCAGTAAAATTATTTGATGAAGTCCAACAGCAATTCATTATTTAAAAAACCCTACCGAAAACTAGACCAAATGATATCTATCTCAATCTGATAAAAGCCATCTATGACAAACCAACAGCCAACATTATACTAAGTGGACAAAAACTGAAAGCTTTCACTCTAAAATCAGGAACAAGATAAAGATTTCTACTGTCACCACTCTTATTCTATATAGTTCTGGAAACACTGGCTAGAGTAATTAGATGAGAGAAAGAAATAAAAAGAAGAAGGATAAGAAAGGAAGAAGTTAAATTATCATTATTTGTGGATGACATGATATGCTACATAGAGACCCCAAAAACTCTACCAAAAGACTTCTAGAATTAATAACCAAATTCAGTAGCATAACTGAATACAAAGTCCACATTCAAAAATCAATAGTGTTCCTGTACACAAATAACAAAGTTATTGAGAAATTAGGGAATCAACACTTTCACAGTAACATCCAAAAAAATAAAATACCTAGGAATCAATCTAATAAAGGAAGTAAAAGACCTTTACATAGAAAACTACAATACTCTGGAAAAGGAGGTTGAAGAGGATATCAGAAATGGAAAGATACCTTTGTTCTTGGATAGGAAGAATCAATATAGTGAAAATGGCCATACTTCCAAAATTGGTATATAGTTTTAATACAATCCTGATCAAAATTCCAACATTATATCTCACAAAATAGAGCAAAACAATTCTCAAATTCACTGGAAGCACAACAGACCTAGAGTAGCAAAAGCAATTCTGGGCAACAAAGGTTAGGCACACACAATCCCAGACTTGAAATTATACTACAAAGCTACTGTAATAAAAACAGCATGGTACTGGTTAAAAAAAAGACCCAGGGATCAGGGAACAGATTTAAAAATACAGAGACAATTAATTCCAAACACATTTAGCCACCTTATATTTGACAAAGGGGTCAAACATTTTCAGTGGAAGAAAGATAGCCTGTTTAATAAATGGTGTTGGGAACACTGGCTTTCCACATGCCCAAATATTTATACTGCACCTGTATCTTTCACTATGCACTAAAATGAAGTCAATGGATTGAAGATCTGAATTTTAAAACAGAAACACTAAATTTGCTGAAAGATAGAATAGGTAGAACTTTTGAAGACGTTGGTGTAGGCAAAAGACTTCACAAACAAAACCCTGATTGCACAGGAAATATCACAAAGAATCAGCAACTTTCATCTCATCTTATTGAAAAATTTTGGCACAGCAAAAGAAACCACCAACAGAGTGAACAGACAACCCAGAGTGTGGGAAAATTTTTTACCAATTTTTTCCTCAAAGGATTAAAATCTAGAATTTATAAAGAACTCAGAAAACTCACACTTCCCAAATGAAAAAACCCAGTTAAGAAATGGGCACCTGCAATGAATACATGCTTTCCAGATTTAGAAGAAGAAATGGCAAATAAATATTTTTAAAAACTGTTCAATATCATTGGTCATTTGGCAAATACAAATTAAAACAGTGGTGGGATTCTATCTCACCCCAGAATGAGTAGCTATTATAAAGGAATTAACCAATAATAAGTGCTGGCGGGGCTGTGGAGAAAAAAGAAACCCCTCTCCGCTGTTGGTGGGAGTGTAAACTGTGCAGCCACTGTGGAAATCAGTGTAAAGACTCCTCAAAAAACTAAAACTACAATGTCCATTTGACACAGCTATTCCCTTTTGATATCTTCCTAAAAGAATTAAAAGCATCATACCACAGTGGTATATGCATACCAATGTTTATAACCTCACAGTGTATTGTAGCTAAACTTTGAAACAATGACCAATAATAGATTAATGGGATGAAGATGATGTGGGTTTTTTTTTATACAATAGAGCACTACTCTGCCGTAAGAAAGATAAGTTTGAGACATTTCTAGGTAAATGAATGCACTTTGACGCCATACTCTAAGCAAGATAAATTGATATGCACATTTAAATGTTGCATTGTTTCTCAGGTCTGAGAAAACAGAAGTGTTAATAGGGACCAAAATGTGTACTAGATATTGGGAAATGAGAGGAAATGTTTAAGCGGAAAGGAGAACAAGGGAGGAAGGGGAAAGGAACGAAAGGACAAAAGAAAACAGGGAATAGAAGGAAAAATGGAAACAAAGCTTTTGTAAATAAGGAGAGGGATTGAGAGCAAGGGAGGGGATGGAAAAAAGAAGCAATATGTATCATGTGCAAATGCAAAGTAACTGTGATGAATGTTATTCTTCTCTCTATATAATGTATCAATAAAAATAAATTAAGTAATTACTAAGTCACTAAAATTCCTGGAAATGATGACAGAAAATGTGGTTCAGAGAGACCAGGGGGCTCAAATCAGAAAATAAGTGCAGGGCAAACACACACACACACACACACACACACACACACACACACACACACAGACAGACACACACACACAGACAGACACACACACACAGACACACACACACACAGACACACACACACTCTTTCATGCTGGGAAATTCAGTGACTACATTTGCAAAGGGGCTGGCACACGCTAAGTGTTCTATAAATGAGGACTACATACTTACTATGTAAGAAGAATAGTAAAATCTGAATCTGCCCATGGCAGTGGCCAGTGTTTCAAGCTGACAGAAGGGATGGGAGCTGAGGTGAGCCCAGGCTCAGTTTGCCCCCTCCTTGCTTCTGACCGCATTCCCTTTATGGGGCACCACCACTCCTTGCCAAGTCTTGAAAGCAGAGCACAGCGAAAGGCAGTGGACTCGGCGCACATCACACCATAAATACTTCCAGTGGGAAGAGAGATTTATGGTGTTATAAATGCCAGCGGCAGGACCCGTTTGTGTTAATAGCCTTATTAGTTACATTGCCGTAAAATCCAGATCTCCACACTGTGTAACAGCTATAGTTCTGCTAAGCAGCATTAATTCAATAAATTGAGGCCCCTTGACATAAATCTTAGAGCCCCTGGAACCTGGTTAGGAATTCCCTCCTGATGGGTTAGAGATGGACAGATGGAGAGGGGCCAGCAAGCTTCGAGTGGCAGCAGTGAATCACATGACACAGCGGTCGCTCTGGCTGTCATGGGGGTCGTTTCCTACCCAGAATCTCCAGTGGGCTCACCCTTGACCTCGAGGTAGAGAGGTGAGGAAGGATTGCTGCTGATCCAGTGGCAGTGGGTCCGAGCTCCCATCAGCCCCTAAATGTCTTTGAGACAATTAGAAAAAGTTGTTCCCTGAAGGTAAATGCAGCCTCACAGACGCAGGTCCTGGTGGGAGAAAGGCAGTTTTATGCTGATAAGAAAAATTCCAGAGAAGCTACCAGCGAAATTTGTAACCCCAATCTATCTGCATCTGGGGAGTCTGCTGTATTGATGGTTTCTTGCTGCCAAAAGGATGGCCTGAGTGAACTTGTAAAGGTCAACTACAGTGACAGAAGCAAGAGCCTGTAACTGAGACAACTGTAAATTATAAAGTTAAAATCAATAAAAGGAAACAGTTTATTATCAGGGATATATATATGATATATATATATATATACACACACACACATATATTATGGTATATATAATGGTGTGATTTATATGGAAAAGCTGGAAAAAATCAATAGGATGATTAGTCCAACATTTAGGATCATGTTTACCTTTATAAGAAGGTAGGAGCAGATCATGTGGGCATAGTTGAAATTATTGCAAACAATTAGGTTCCTTTCTTGGGTAATGGGTTCATGGTGTTCATTATGTTAGTTACAAGATAATAAATGAAATTAAATGACAGAAGCAATCATTAGCTAATGATTAACTCTATGTACTCAGGGAGAGGGGGCACTCACAAGAGACAAACTAGGGAGGCTCACTGTGCTTTTGTCTGTTGTTTCCCCCCCCCCCCTTACTCCTAGAGATGGTTCACACATACTGAGCGCTCTGTTACTTCTGTCAACTCACAGTCACTCTGCGTTCCAGCAGAAGGCCGAGGCTGAATCTTGACTCAGTCATTTACAAGCTGTGTGATCTTGGGCAAGTTGTAGCTTACCTTGGGCCTTGGTTTCTTCATCTGTGAAATGAGGATAAATGAATTGAGTTGCAAAAGCCCACACAAAACAAGGTCAGTGCAAAAAATTTAGGAAAATGTGGATAGCAACAGGGGCTACTTTGCAGGCAATGAAGATTAAATGACACACTGGGACTGGAACCTTGATTGGCATAGGAAGTATGAGATGAATGTTGGGTATCATTATATGACTGTGCTCATCTTACAGATCAGGAAGGCAAAAGACTGAAGAGCTAAGTAACTTGCTCAAGACCACACGGTTGGTTCCTGGCGGTGTTTCTTTCCTTTTTATTCAGATCACTCTCTTTCCTGTCTTAATATTTACTTGGGTTTTAAATTTGAGATAAGGATTGTGCTAGTTTGGAGCTGCAGAAATGGAAGGATAATGTAGATAATCCTTGTCCATCATGATTCCCTGGTCTTTGAGTGTTGGATGTTGATGCAGAGTTAAGGTAGAATGTGCTCTTAAGGATAGACAGCAGAGGTGTGGTTGTTGCAGAAGCTAATATTGGCTTGAGCTCATTACTATTAGATTCCTCTTGTGCTGGAGCAGATCTAATCTTGTTTCTACTCATGACTACAGGGAAACACTGGAGAAGAAGGGGGTTGCAAAACCCCATGGGCAGAGAGTTTTGATTTCTTCTGCTTAGTTGTCTTGAAAGCCCTCTGTATTCATCTCCAACTTAATGTAGCACAAATATTGTGGGTTTCTTTATTAAAGGCTGTGTTCTCATGTGAATGAAAGTTGGGAAAGCTTTGCAGTATCTTAAGATTAAAAATCTGAAACCTAGAAAATCTCTTCTGTTCCTTTCTCTGCTCAAAGCCAATCCCATGGCCAAGCCACTGCAAAAGGTGGCAAACAGCCCTCAGCTTGTGGTGGGAAAAACACTGTGGGTTCACAAGAGGTACAGTAATACTTGGTGCCACCTTTGCCAAAAATCTAACAAGAACTTCATTGAAATTTGAGGAGTGGTGGTCAGGGGTGGTCAGGACCTGGGATAGGTGGCATCACACTGACACTCACAGTTAACACAAGAGTGGGCTAGAGACAATGAAATGTTGAACTCAAAAGGGCAGCATGTGTGAAGTGCCAGAGGCCAAAGAGCATGGAGTGTTCAGAGAATTTAAGGAAGTTCAGCAAGAAGTGGGGTGGTAAGAATCGAGGCTAGTAGGTGGGTAGAGAATGGGTGATGGAGGCCCATGAAGATGTGTCTTGGTTACTTTTTTCTTGCTGTTGAGACAAAATACTTGACATTCAAAGTTAAAGGAGGAAAGCTTTATTTGGTTCAGTTTGTGGAAGTTTCAGTCTATAACCAGCTGGGTCCAAGGCAGAGTGGCATGGCACAGGGGCAATTGTTCATGGTGGCCGAAAACAGCAAAAAGGGGAGGGGCACGCAGGAAAATTCTTTCTATCCCTTATATTGTATGTAGGCCACACCCGCCCTAGAGTGTGTGTCACACCCATAATCCCAGCAATGGACTATGAACCAGTCCCAAAATGTAGAAGCCTGCTTCCATGATGCATGAGGCTTTTGGTGGTGGTGGGGACATCCAGACACAAACCTGGATGCTTTATCCTGAGGACAATGAGGTACAGTAGAGGAGTTTGAGCTTGGGAGTGTTAGGACCTGATTTAAGATTTGAGAAAAACCTCCCTAGCTATGCCAAGGAGACTGGATTTCAGGAAGATAGAATAGACGTGCTGAGATCATTAAGAAACTGTTGGAGTTGTCTAAGTTAGAGATGGTTGGAGTGGAAGTGGAGGCGGAGTGATACGGGTAGAATTTTAGAAGGTTAGTACATGATAGATAAAGCCAGGTCATCGACTCAAATGGCCTTGGACTTGCACTAAAATAAGTCACCTTCTTCCTTCAGTCAGGTCCAGTCTGCCTCCAGGTCTGCTAAAGCTGCTTCTTTTTTCTGTCCTTTTCTTTCCTTTCTATGGCAACCACCCCCTTTCCATCCCACGCTTCAGTGGCCTCAATAATCTGCTAATTAGTCTCCCTGTCTTCTGGGTCTCCCCTTTCCAATCTGTCTTTCATGCTGTCACCAGAGTAGGTATTGTAAAATATAGCTTTACATCATGTCAGTTTTCTGTGGAAAGCAACAAAACCACGCTGGGGCGCCCCACATTTTTCCTGATCCTTGCAGGCAAAAATGAGAAGTCTGTCACGTGATACTTTAATATTCTTCAGTGAGCTCCTCCAAAAATTTATCTCTGCTGTTGTTCAAGAGGATCTCACCTGCCCGCTATAAAAATATTACCAGTGGCTGGGGAATTCTTGGATGATAATGATAATAGTAACAGTGGTGCAGTGTGGCCATATCTATGAAAATTAATTAAATTTGCCTTTTAACTTGGTGAAGTAGACAGGGAGGTGCGTCTCCCAGATTTCCTTTCACGGGAAAACTTGCTGCTCAGCCATAGGGTGTGTGGTCAGCAGATGTCCGCTAGCTGTCAGCATCTTGGACAGCTGCATAGAGCTGTCTTTCCAAGGTCACGCCCTGAGGGAGCATTTGACATCCAGTAACTGAGCAAGGCAGCGATAAAGACGTGGCTCTTTGGCTTTGGTTCATGGGCTGGATTTGTTGGACTTGTGTTGTCATTTCTACTTTTTCATCTGCTCAATTCTGCTTTCTCCTGGCTGTAGACAATCTCTAGTCTATTTATCATTTCTAAAGATTTGCCTGTTCTGGACATTTCATCTAAATGAAATCCTATAATATATGGGATTTTTTGTGTCTGGTTTATTTTTCTTAGAATAATATCAGTAGTTCATCCCTTTTTATTTTCAAATACTATTCTGTTGTATAAATAAACCATATTTTATTCACCCATTCATAAGTTGATGGACATTTAGGTTGTTTCTACTTGTTTTTATTCTTATGAATAATGCTTCTATTAATATTTATATGCAGGTTTTTGTGTGGCCATATTTTCCTAATAAACATTTTGTGAAGCAAACACAATCTCTGTGTGTGTTTCTGTGAATCCTAGGCAGTTCCCTTCTAGGAATTTATTTTACGGATACACTTACATACTTCAAAGTGACATGTTCCCAGAATTATTTATAGCAGCATTATTTGTATTGGTAAAATATTAGCAACGGCAAAATTAAAAGTTCAGCTGAGAGTGGGAAGAGGGGTTTTGTAACCCATTAAGTAACACAGCAAATAAGTGATAGAGCCAGGACTTGAATCCAGGCCCACGACTCCGTGACAGGTCTTCCTTTGTCTGCCCTTATTCCCAGCTGGATTCTTCATGTACACATCTCACAAACGAGCTGGCCTGGATTTAGAAATATTGCAGTTTGCAATGGTTAAAAATCTGGAGTCTCCCATGGAATTGCAAATCATGAGCTGCCTTTTCAAAATGAAAGGGCACAGTCTGCCAACATTTGGCTCATACACGCATCTCTGCAGCTAGGAAGGCTGATGTTGAAGGGGGGCAGCTCCCTTTATGAGGGGCTCCCGGTCTCCACCTGCCTCCATGTGCATCCAGGCAGCTTCTCCTTCCCCCGTCCCATCCTGGCCGTTTCTCTAGGCATCTGAGTTTACACTTTCAGTGTCCTGCTCATTGTGTTTATGTGTGTTTCTGCATGACCACCTCCAGCTTCAGCAAAACCCAGCTCCTAGCTTTTCTCCTTGTTGACCCTCTTTCTTTGCCAGCAGGGAAAGGAGGAAGGAGAGAGGAGAGGGAGAGACATTGAGACGGTGCCTCTGCAGCTATCCCATAGGTTGGGTGATTTAAATAACAAAAATGGATTTTCTCAGAGTTCTAAGTTCAAGAATCCAGCAGGACTTGGTTCCGGGAGAGGGTTCTCTTCTGGGAGTACAGCCCACTTCCTTCGCCCTGTGCTCTCACAGGGCAGAGTCACAGCTCTGGTATTTTTCCCTCTTTAAGGACACCAGTCTTATGCTAGGGTTAGAGGTCCTCTCATACGACCTCCTTTAACCTTATCACCTCCTCAAAGGCCTTATTGCCAAACACATTTACTGTGGCATTTCAGGCTTTAACATTTGAATTCAGGGGAGACATAAGATGCTTCCTACAGCAAACCAATGTCTTGATTTAAGTGATTTCTAAGCCTCAGCTAATTCCTTGCCTATAGAAAGAATTCTTCCCGTGATGAACCCTTTTTGTGTTTAAGCTAGCTGTGGTGGATTTCCCATGCTTACCACCAGGAGCGACAAGAAAGATTGTGAATAACACACACTGAGACACAGCAGCTGTGAGCGTGAATCTAGGACTCCACTGGCTTTGAACACTCAGTCCACCCACATTCACAGCCTGCTGACTTTAACTCTGGGGTTCTTAATTGTCTCATCTGCAAAATGAGGATAAAATAGTATTGAAGAGGATGGTTTGGTGTTAGGATTTAGTGACCTGACCTGTGTAATACCTTGGCAAGCTGCCTAGTACACAGTAAAGCACTTAATAGATGATTGCTTTTTATAATAGTGATAATTATTGTTGTTATTATTATTAGCTATGGGCCCAGATGGACTAGATAATTTATTTCCAAAATTTCTCCTGGTTCTGAGATTCTCATTCCTGGGTTTTAATCAGTTCTCAGAATGGGGTTTTTGGAGTATCTGCCATGTTTTAAAAACTGTTTCTAATATTTTATGCAAAAAGTATTTTTTTTTCCTGGCCAGAGGGACCTAGGCATTCATCAGATTCTTAAATGCCTGTGACTTCCCACAATTGTTATGGAACATTTCTAGAATGTAAGGATCCTACAATATTTCAGGGTGACCCTGAAGAAGTGGAAGTTGATCCTCCTGAGGATTAGGTTGTCGCTAAGACAGATTTCAGTTCAGCGCTTTAACGTAACTTCCAGAAAAGCTGAGCAATCTAAGGCTCACAATCAACTTTATCAAAGCAATTTAGCAAGAATGTAGCTATCTCCCAGCAGTGTGCAGCCCCACAGGGAAATAAAATTTGATGGGAGCACAAAGGACTTATTTGTCCTTGGGAAAGGTCAAAGCTATCTGCGAGGAGCCTTGGTTGTGTTCTGAGTGAGCAGAGGGAGCGAGGTCACAGGCTTGACTCTTTGTTAAGATTCATGTGGGGCCTCGGGGATATTTACTACAACTGTGACCCTGAAAATTACGGACAAGAGGTGTTGTGGCCCAGAGACACCTTCCAAATGGCCAGTTCAGATCAGGCTACTTTACTCTGTAAAGACCTTTTGTGGCTGCCTATTATTTAGAGCTACATTTCTCTACTGAGAAATGTACTCTTAAGATACATAGCAATCATAGGAGAGGCAAAAAAGCCACAAGTTAAACATGGAGACATTCCTGGGAGTAACAACTTGAAATTTTTAAAGATGGGAAATGATTGCACATTAAAACAGATAATTAAGGTATTCCTACATGCATGCAAGCTAAGACAAAAGTCGTTGGGGGAAATCTTGCAGCTGCAGTGATAAGTTCAGCACTTGAGTATGGACAGTTACCTATTTTGTTCTTTTCTTCTGTTTATAATACTTTCAGTGATTAATTGAAGATGCCCTCAACATCACAATGAAGCCGGCATACTTCTTAGCACAGTATAAAAAGCTCTTTACAGTTTGATCTAAATCTTAGGAAGCAAGGTGCCCCCAAGCAGCCATAGCCTTATAGACAGCTAACACGTTCATTAGGTCACGTGCACATCCAAAGCAAGATTGTGATTCTGATTGGCCAAACGTGGCTCTGGAGGGCAGTCATCAGTTTCACCTGAAACTCAAGGGCTGAGGGTACTCAGGACACTGTTATTAGAAGAGCGTAGGGACCCTGGACAGGTCTATCCACAGATGTTCATGTACCATATAAGGTGTGCACAATCCCGAAGCCCACAGTTTCTTTGCTGACATTCTTCTCATGTCCCTTTCACAGAGGCAAGAGCTGAGGTCAGGGAAGAGCAAGATCATTCCAAAGTCACTCATTGAGTTAGTGGCAGAAGAGGGATTAGGGATGGGGTCTCCTGAGCTCAGTCAAGGCTGTACTCTCCGTTGTGCTGGAGATAGAGGAGCGGATTCATTTGGCAAGCACGGAGAATGGTCATGATGCATGCCATCATAATTCCAATTATTACCTTGTAGACATTAAGAATAACAAGAAGATAAACAGGTATGAAAACTTATCAGATGGCTAATGCCAGGCAGCAGCCTTAAACATCAAGCAGGTGGATGTTAGGCTGTCTTCTTGGTGCACAGGTGAGAGCTCCCATGGGTCTGGCACTTCACCATCCTCTGCAGATTTCCTCTGGCCCTTGTTGCTCTAACTGGACTTCGTCTGGCACCCTCACCCATGGTGTTTTGCTTACGCACGCTTCATACTCTTCAGTCCGGAAGTGCGGTTAGTGACCTCTCCGTTCCTGCTGGCTGCTTCCAAATCCTTTCTCCCTCCCAGCCCTGCCCTCCCATCATCTGTCCGTCAGCCATGGCCTCGTGGTTGTAGGCATCCCTCCCTCTGCCTGATCCTCTCCCTCATGGCTGATGACTTAATGACCCACTCAGTATCAACACTTGGACATTAAGTCAAGCTCTCCAACTCTGGACAGGAGCTCCTGAAGTGTCCCTTCCATCTATCTTATAGCTGTGCTTCCTCAGTCTCACCCAACTCAGTTAACGTTAAAACCATTCTTTAAACAGCTCAAAATGAAAGATTCGACTCCTTTCTCTTCTCTCACCTCTTATCAACAGTCCTACAGGTTCCATCTTGATGCACTGAAATACTACACAGCAATAAAGAAGAACAAGGTACAAATACAACAATGTGACTGAATCGCAGAGTCAGAATGATAAATGACAGAGGCCAGAGGCAAGACAGTTCCACCTACAAGTGCCTGTAGTTCAAGAACATCAAAAACTTTTAGAGGTCAGAATAGTGGGCACCTCTGGGTGATTGGGTGAGATTGATTTAAAGGTGGACCATGACAAGGGCAACTTCTTGGCTGCAAAAAGTGTTATCCAAAGTGTTCCATGTGGTTGTCACACTGGGAAGCACAAATGTGAGTTTCACTGAGCTGTACACTGAAGGTTGATCACATACATTTTATGTTTCAACAAGAAGTGAAATATACATCCATCTAGACTCTAGCCCTTCAATTACTCTGTCCTATGCCCTTCAATTACCTCTTTCCCCTGTGGCAGTGTTGCAGGAGGATTCTTTTCCTTCCTTTGTTTACTGCATTCAAAATATAAGTAAGTCTGGCCACCATTGTCAGAAATGTCTAAAATCTGTCCCCTATGCTCCATCTTCATCCCTCTTTCCTAGTGGAAGTGCTGTTCATCTATCACCTGAGCACATAAGGAGCCCCATTCTTTTCGATGACTGCAAAATATTTCATTACTATATGAGCTGAACGGTGGCCCCCAAGATATGCCCACGTCCAAGTCCCAGGAATATTGCCTTAGATTCTTTGAGATTTCACAACAAAGCTCACAGTTTGTGTAAATGGCAGAAACTTATTTCTCTTAGTTCTAGAGATTGGGGAGTCCAAGACAAGGTGTCATCGAGGAAATTTAACACAGGTCAGAACACAGAGGCTCAGCATGACTTGCTCAAAGATATGCGTTTTTGAGATGGTTAACTCAGATTATTGATCTTGCCTTTTTGATTTTTTTCTTAAGAAAATGAACATAAGTCACTTAGTACTTGCTGTCATTTGAATGTGTCTCCAAAGCTCAGGTGTTAGAAACTTAATCCTCAGGGCACCAGTGTTGGGATGTGGGGCTGATGGGCAGCCAGTGCTCATGGATGGCCTCGTGCTGCTGCTGTAGGAGTGTGTTAGATGCTGTGTGAGTGGGTTGTTGCTCTTAGGCTCTCTTTCCCTTCTACCTTCTTCCATGGGATAATGCAGCACGAAGCTCCTCGTAAGATGCCAGTCCCTAGGTCTTCGACTTCATACCTACAGAACTGTAAAATACAAATCTCTGTTTTTTATAATTACCTATTCTGTGAAATTCTATTATTGCTACACAAAATTGACTAAGATAGCATTCTATTTAATAATAAATTAATTATTATTACACTTTGGGAGTTCTTCTGAAGATATTTCATTGTGACAGTCAATCTTGACTGTCAACTGAATTGGATTAAGAGATGTTTAGCAGGTTAGGCAAGCACCCTTCTGTGTGTGTATGTGTGTGTATGTGTGTGTGTAGAGATTATCGACATGCAAATTGAGGAGAAAAGACCCTCCCCCCAGGTGAGTGGCGTGGATAGAATGAAAAGGGAAGAGGAAGGAAGTTGGCCTCCTTTGAAGAGCTCCATTCTGCTTAAGTAGGTGAGTCTTTTGCTTTTGTCCTTGCCTGTGGACATCAGACCCAAGCTTCTTCAGCCTTCAACATGGACTCACCCCAGCGATCATTCAGGAAATGTCCAGGCCAGCACTCCTGGGCTGGCAGTATATCCTTGATTTCTTTTGTTCCAAGGCTTCCAGTTTCTTGGACTGAGCAGTTTATGGATTCTCTGTCTCTCCAAGGAGCAGACGAACAGACAGATTTTGTGGACTATCTAGCCCCTGATTCTGTGAGCCTACTTAATAAATACCTTTGCATAATTTTATGTTTTCCATTGATTCTATTATTCTAGAGAACTCTAACCAACATATTTAGGAAAGCAATATCATGTTTGATGAAATTAATAGATACTTATTGAGTATCTACTACGACTATATATTGGCCTTGATGCTAGGGACACAGCCATGAATATATTAGATATCCCCCTCCCTGGGCTTGTATTCCATCGGAGATAGATTTTGGTTTAATAACTCCAGTGGAGGAGAAGTGCCAAGTTAGGACATTTGGAGATGGCAAGCTCATTGCTTTTTAACTCTCTGCCTCGGCAGAGATAGGCAAGCTCAGTTATCCTCACTGCCTTCCAACACTCCAGACCTCATGTTAGATAAGAAAGTCCTAATAAAACCAAAACATTGGAGACATTAGAGGACTTCAAAAGAAGATAATAGTCAACCAGAATGGGCGTCACAATGAATCTTATTGTCTTCATAGTTGTTGCCTAGACTTTCAAACTTGGTACTTATTGGTCTTATTCTTTATTGTTTTGTTCAATTTTATTATAACTGATGATATAGGCAATTCTTTTTAAGATAACAAGAGGCATTATGGTAACCATTGTTGATCACCTTGTATTTTGTTTTTACATTATGTATTATGTCCATCCTCTTGATTTGACTGACTCTGTCCTGGTATGTCACATTTGGTTTTACTTTCTTCAAAAAAAAAAAAAAGTAATAAGAACTGTGGGAGTAATAAAACCCAAAATGTGTAATTGTCATTATACAAAAGAAAGGAAAAGAAAGTTCTCTAAAAGATATAACTACATATATATTTAAGTGTATAAGATAGATAACCATATTACTGAGTTTTGTTGGATTATTGAACAAAACTGTTTGCAATCTCACTGTTTGAAAGTCCACTTTATATGCTTTAATTTTGTAACTTCAACTATTTCTAAGATGACAATATGTAATTAACTAGTGATTTCCTACTGTTTATTTTTTCTGAAATTCTGTATAACTTGTACCCTTTTTGTTTTTTTCTTTTTTTCTCCTTAAATAAAATTTTTAAAAAATTAAAAAAAATAAAAAGAAAGTCCTAATAAATGGTGACTTGTCAGCACCAAGTTTCACTAAGGTTTAAATCACAGTTAGAAGCTGAAGAGTCAGCCTGGAGTCCAACGTGGATTTTACAGGTTAGCGAGGCTGAGCAGTAATCCCAGGCTGGTGACAAATATACTGACATGTCTCTCTGGCTCTGCCATTGTGTTATGTTTTAGATCTAAGATGTTTGCTCAGTCTTACATGTTTAAAAAGGGACTGGATTATGGGGGTTCCCCACTCAGCAGTGGAATCATTTGATAATGAGATCAGTACCTAAATGTACTGTCAGGAAGGGGGCCTAGGTGGAAGGTCACTGGGAACGTGACCCGGAAGGAAACATTCCTGTCCTCAGATCCTCCCTTCTTTCTGTTTCCTGATCACCATGAGCTGAGTGCCGTGTCCCCTGCAAGGGCCCTCTCCTGAGCTATTTCTTCCTTGGAGCCAGCTGATCATGGGCTGAAACCATGGACCGAAAGTAAACCTCTCTTCCTCTAAATTGTGGGTGTCATGCATTTTGATCCAGCAATGAGAAGGTGAGTGAGATATGTATCTGCTGTGCAGTCCTTGCCTTCCTTCCCTTAAACTGTTTAAGAGAGTCTGGAAATAGTCGTCCAGACTGGAGTTCCACCGTCCTCCAGGGTCTGCAGAGAATTTGATCAGAGCTTGGGTCCTAGGTGATCTGGGTCATCTTTTGTCCTGGGGTGACCAAATTAGCAATGGAGAGTTGGCTTTTCTAGAAAGCGGAGACAAAATGCTGGGATGTATGGCTGTAACATTTTCTCCACCAATAATTCCTTGCCATGATGTCTAGAATTGCTCGTTTAGTGTTAATTCCTTTCCTCTCTTCCCTATGCTCAAATGCAGAATGTGCTCACCAGCTGACGAAGAATCAGAGAAAAGCCAATGTGGTTTTCCTCTTACAAGACATAGACTGACTTCTTGGAGAGAAAAAAATAACAAATTTATTTTTTTCTTCTATGACGACATTTCCCCTAGCTCTTGAACCTGCTCTCTCTCTCTCTCTCTCTCTCTCTCTCTCTCTCTCTCTTTTTGCGACAAGATCTCACTATGCAGTTCAGACTGGCCTTGGGCTCACTCTGTAGCCCAGGTTGGTCTTGGACTCACAACAATCCTCCTGCCTCAGCCTCCCGAGTGCTGGGATTACAGAAGTGTTTCGCCATACTCAGCAAGTCTTCCTTTCTTATAACTGTGCTTTCACTGCCTGTTCTGACTCCTTTTCAGATGATGGTGAACATGAATAAGTCCTAGCTATAGATAGCGCTTGGTTTTCTCTGCCCGGTATTTCAAATAATCATTCAGGCTGAAGCAGGTTACTCATCTCCAGGTGAAAGTCTGCAAATCCCAGTTCTGCCCCTTCTGTGTTTGCTATAAAGATTTTAAAATAAATTATGGGTCACATTATAAGCAGCCTACAAGTGAAGTTATTAATAATGCATATATTATTGTAGATGGCAGCTAGGGTATTTGGGGTAGAGATTCAAGTTCCATAAATAGAAGCTGTAGTAAACATCTGTGTACCTAATATCTAACCCCTCTATTTCTGTACACCAGAGCCCTGCTATTGGTACACACAGTGGTGCATTCAATCCCAGGCTATGAGTCAGACCCTGTCAAAGTCATTTATGGTAATCACTTTGCCAGACTTCTGTGCAGCTAGAAGTGACACAGATCAGGACAATGAAAACTAAGTGAAACTTGATCCTGGGAAAAGTACTCTCTTCCAGGAAAAGAAGTCAGACAGAGCTCGAATGTATTTTCTCACTTTTCCTGTTTGCAAAATGGATGTGAGGTCTATAGATGAAGTGGCCATCCTGAAACTGTGAAGTGACAAGAATAAAGAACACTGATGTAGTAGGAATGACAAATGTCTCTGGGTTCCTGATGACTACGGTAATGAGAGCAGTTACCTACTTCTGGACATATGGTTAAGCGAGAGGACCAACACTTCCCTCCCACGTTCATTCAAGCCTACTGTTAGTTAAGTTTTCTGTTATTTGCAAATAATGTATCCTAAGCCGATACAGAAATAATTTTTTATTTTTTCCTTATGGACAAAATTGCTCATTTTAGAAAAAAATTTTAAATGAACAATGAAAGACTATTATATGTAAATTAACTGTTGACACTCTTTTAACCTGTTCTGTGATTAAAGGTATTGAGTTAACGTTTATTGAGCATTACTGCAATGTGGCAGGCACATGTTAAGGATTTTACTTGATTTATCTCATTTCACCTTTGCAACAACCTATGAGGTTTGCATCATTACAATTCAGAAAACTATGCAGTTACTCCCTCTGAATTTCTCTTTCCCTATTAAAGTTAACATTTCTATTGATTTGTTCTTATGATTCCAGAGTTTTTTCCTATGCAATTACATGCACACTGAGAAGATTTTGTATTTTGCATACTAAGTAGATCACACTAGGCATATTGTCCTTCAACTTACTTTTTTGCCCTAACTAATTTGTCTTGGAGACTTTTCTGTGTCAGTTCAAATGGATCTATCTCGAAATTCCCAATCGCTATGTAGGAAGCAAGGAAACTGTTTTAAAGAGTTAAAGCAGTTCAGAGGTGAAATGGGCTGCTTAAGAGCTACTGATCTCCCTACCTCTGAAGGAACCAAGAGACACAAGTTAAATACTTTGTCTGGGAGTTAATATCAAAGATAAAGTTGAACTATGGTGGCCTCTAAGGGCTATACTTGTCCTGAAATCCTATGACTGTTCTGATTGATGAAACATAACTTTTTCTTTTGCTTGCTATAATGTTTCTTGGTTACTTCATGGTGGTTGACCACACTGTGTTAAAAATCACAATGAAGCCAAATATGATACATGACCAAACAGTAAGAAGTTATATCTCACTTATTGAGGTATTTCCTTGGATACTTGCAGCCAGGGCAAGACCTGGTGTTCCTGGGGAGTGGAATCGGCAGATTTCTCAGTGGTTCATGGAGCAGATCCATGATGAGAAAGCAGATATGTTAGATAGAAGAGAGACGTCTACATTCTAATTCCCCGAAGCTATGTCATGTTGCATGGCAAAGGAGAATTAAGATTGCAGTTAGAATTAAGGTTGTTATTTAGCTGATCTTAAAATAGGGAGATCAGCCTGGGTTTTCCAAGTGAGGGAAAAATGTTTCTCATGATACACCAGCATCAAAATGGTGTATCATGAGAAAGACCCAAGTCACCATTGCTGGCTTTGAAGAAAGAGAACGGGACTATAATCTGAGGGCTGTGGAAGACCTGCAGGAGGTATCCGGAGCAAGAAAATAAACCCTTCTATATAGTCTGCAGAAAGTAATGTGCCTCTGTTGACCCCTGTGAGACACAGAAGACTAATGTCCTTCACAACTATAAAATATTTATGTTATTAAACCATTAAATTTGTGGCCATTGGTTATAGTAGCAACAGACAACTGGTACAATACATAAAAAACTTGGAAGGTTTAGCAAAAGTCTACATTTAGTGCAAGGAAAAAGATTTCTCAGGATTCAATGTGTCCTAGAATAACGGTTAAAAGCACAATTTACTGTTTGAGTTTGGATAAGTTCCTTCACTTTCATAAGCCTCACTTCATAAGCAAAATAGGATATCAGTTACCCCTAGTACACTGGTTTTGGATCTTGGATGCCTGTCAGAATCATCTGGGAAGCTTTTTAAAAAAATCTCTGTCAGTGAGTGGGCTACTTCCCAAAGCAGTTGGAAAGAAATCGTTGGATGTGGGGCCTGGACATCTAACAGGGAAGAAAGTTCCTCATGTGATTCTGGTGAACTGTGAGAACTGAAAATCATTAATATGACACAGGTACTGTGTACATGTGTGTTAAACCAAATATTAAAATCATCCTGAGGAGTGTTGATAATTCCTAATTCCTAGGTTATTTCTTAGACCAGGGAAAGGAGAGTTTTTGGGTGTAAGATCCAGGAATCCATATTTTCTAAATTTCCTGGGTAATTTTGATATGTAATCAAGGCTGAAAATTTCTGATTGTAGATACTGAGTAAAATACAGTGAATAAAATCATGAAGGTGTTCACTTCCTATTATACTTTTCCCCATGAGGGGCAAATATAGTAAATATATTTACTCTTATGAGTTTCAAAATCAGCTAGAGCTGTCAGGGAATATTGTGAATAGTTTGAACTATCTATTTGCAAGAGCTGGGTGGATGCTTCTCTTTGGGCCTCAGATTCATTGTCTATCAGTGGGGATAATCAATCAATCTCTCTCTCTGTCTCTCTCTAATCTTGAGTTATGGTGATTGTACAATATTTGAGGTATGAAATTCACCTAAATGCCCATTGATGGATGAATGGATAAAGAAAATGGGCATAATACAAAGTGGAATATTTTTTAGTCAAGAAAAATAAAGTCTGGAAGATTTATTATGTTAAGTGAGGTGTCAGACATAGGGAGACAAATATTGCAGGTTTCCACTGATATGTGGAAGCTGAAGAAATGGCCTAATAGAAGTAGAGAGTGTAATCGTGGTTATCAGAGCCTGAGAAATTTGAGTGACATGGGGGATGAGGGTGGGATAAGGTTGGTTAACAGGTGCATAATTATAGTTATACATAAGAAATAAGTCCTAGCCTTCTATAGCACAATAGGTAATAATTTAGAATATATTTCAAGAATTAGAAGAAGGGATTTTGGGATGCTATCAATAAATGATAAATGTCTGAGGTGACAGATTTCCTAAATACCCTTATTTGGGTGTAAGATCCAGGAATCCAATGGTGCCAACCCATTATACCTCATGCACTTCTATCATATAAGTATGTTATGCACCACAGAAATATGTAATTTAAAAATGGTAGATGCAGTGGTTGGACAAAAGAATATTTGTACTGTCCTATGCATTAGGTCAGGCAAACAGTGGTCACTAAAACAGCTCTGGCAGTAGTTAATGTGGTTAGTAACAGGACTACAGAGCGGACTGGCCAACTGGGCTTTCCTTCTTGAATCTTGGCCAGTCCTCCTTTCCAAGCTTCAGTGATAGGGACACTGCCCATCTTACAGGTTTCTTGGGAAATTAAGAGTGCATCACTCTTTTTCATAATATGGGGTGACCTGGCTGATTACATATATCCTGGAGAGGTTCACACTCCTGCCTCAGTTTCTCCACCCAAACCCTTAGTTTTTAAACTCAATATTTAAACAAGCCGAAGACATGCCGAAATGTGTGGTACTGACATGCTGTTAGAAACCAGTCTCCATTTCTTTTAACATGAGGAGCTTGAAAAGAAAAATCTAGATACCCAGTTTTTCTTGAAATATGGGGAGATGGGAGTAATGACTGTTCCCAAACCCGTAGGATATACTTCCAAAAGTTTAATAGTAGCATTTAGATGACATTGGTTTCAGTGAGATTCAATGCTCCTTTTTATAAAAGAAAAAGTTTTATAATACTCTCCTTACTGTTCAGAAATGAATTTCACAGATAATATAATCTATATATACACATAACTTCAAAAAATCAATATAGCATTCTAACAGGATTGTAATAGAAGTTAAAGTGAAGAGAGTCTATAATAAGATAGTGTATATTTCAATATGTAGATGACTGCAATGACTCTACAATAAAATATAATGATATAGCCAGATAATTGCTTCTATATATAATCGCTGTGACTGCCGCAGCTACGAAGGCAAACTTGTACAGATGTGTTATGTCACTTACAAAAAATGGTAGGTGCAGCAGTGCCATTAATGACCTGGCTTCTTAAAGCTGCACAGTTAACCTAATAGTTGTATTACTTGGATGTTCAGTATCTACTTAAACTGGGCAAAATATTTATGTTCCTATGAGCAGATAGTTAGTGTTAGGCTCAGATGCATGCGACACATTTATTTCCCCTGAATGTAAGTATTTAACGGGGCATTTATGTGGTGGGTACGCACACTGCCAAGGCCTGGTGATAACCAGAGCAGCCTCACGATTTTCCAGATCTCTCCTAGGGGGCAGCACCATCGCCACTGAGACATTTTGTTTTTTGCTTTGAAATAAGGAGTTGGTGAACGCCTCTGGGGTGAAGACTGTTTATGGAATTTCATCTTGGAAATGGCTTAACCAGATCTGGTACTCCACTTATTAAATCCTTGCAATAGGAAGCTATTGACTTGTTTTGATTTGATTTATTGTTAGTATATATTTACTATACAGAACGAGTTTCATTTTGGCATATTGGTACGTGTAGATAACGTACTTCAGTTATTTTTATCTCCTCATTACCATCTGCTCCTTTCTCCTCTTTCCTTTTGGTCACCGTCCTCATCTCTAATAAGGTTCCTTCTACTCTCGTGTGTTCTCTACCTGCTCCCCAGGCCTCCTATGAGAGCAAACATGCAATGTTTAGCTTTCTGAGTTTGGCTTACTTCACTTAACTAGATGGTCTTTAGTTCTATTCATTTTCTGGCAAATGCATAATTTCATTTTTATTTATGGCCGAATAATATTCCAACTTGTATATGTACACCACATTGTCTTTTCCTTACATTTATTGTGGGCATATGGGCAGTTCCCATAATTTTCCTTTTGTGGTTTGCACTACAGTAAACACGGGTATGCAGGTATTGTAATACACTAACCTAGATCTTTCGGGAATTTACAGTGGAGTAGTATAGTCACATGAAACGGTAACTCTAGTTTTAGGGGTTTTTTTTGTTTGTTTTTGAGGAGCATCCATACTGGCATCCATAGTGACTATATTAACTAATATTCCTACCAGCCATGCAGAAGGATTTCTTTTCCCTTCCAATATTGTTTTTTGTGTTCTCGATGATAGCTCTTCTAACTAGAATGAGATGGAATCTCAGTGTAACACTGATTTGCATTCTTCTGATGGTCAAAGATGTTGAACACCTTTTCATGTACGTCTCTTGAAAAGTGTCATTTGTACTTCTTTTGAGAAATGCCTAGTTGATTCATTTGCCCATTGACTGGCTGAGGGTTTTTTTGTGTGTATTAAGTTTTTTGAGTTCTTTATATATTCTAGATCTTACTCCTCCGACAGAAGAGAACTTGGCAAAGACTTTCTCCTATTTTGAGGGTTGTCTGTTTGCTGATCATTTTCTTTGCTGTATAGGTTTTTAATTTCACATAATACTATTTTGAATTTTGCTATTGTTTCTTGTGCTGTTGGAATCCTATCCAGGAAGTCTTTCTTTATGTATGACTTCACCTCTTTCCCTGATTTTCTTTTATTTTTAATTGAGAAAAGTCACTTCTTTGGGTGCAAACTTCTTTTGTCCTTAAGAAGTCAACCAGGGAGCTCAGATTTATTATCAAAAGCAAAGAAAACCATAAAATATGACATCTGTCAAAAGGGCAATTATTTACTCAAAAAATTTAATGATCATAACAGCAGCAGTAGCTCTCATCATTGAGCATCTACACATACTATGAACCTCTCTGAATGATTTCTAAGTGCATCTTTATTTAAAATTAAGATATTCTTTTATTTAAATTAAATATGCATTATCAGGGTTAGTGAGACACACACGCAGCCCACCCTCAGGTATGAACACACACACAGGAATACATGATTTCTGATATTGCTACACATGGAGTTCCAGGGAGAGACCCAAGGCAGCACAAGAAGAAAAACACATGGACATTTATTGAGCAACTAATGTTGGCCTGGCTCTTCAGGGTTGTATATTTTGTCATGTAATTGCTCGGAGCCACCCTAGATTTCTTTTTTCTTTCAGTCCTCCACACTCAATGCACTGTGAGGTTCTTTTGGTATTCTCTGCAAAATCTCTCCAGGATTTGACACCTTCCTCGGGCTTTCTCTGCCAGCAGCATCATCCTGCCCGTAGTTATTCCTAGCCCAGATGATTCCACTGGGTTCTTAATTGCTTCCACCCTGCTCGTCTCCTTTCTTTTCTGATTGTGGGCGCCAACTTCAGTCTTGAACCACACTGAGGTCTGAGAAAAATCAGAACAACAATCCTTATTTTCACTACATAATTTTGATATTTTGTTCTTGATGGGCCTTCTGTATCATTTTTGATATTTTGAAATATTGCATTAAACCTTATTCATTTTCATCCCTAGGGGTTTTGGTGTTTCACCTCACTGCAGTTGTTAAAACATAAGCCTGGTCAGGTCACTCTTGGTTTGAAAGCAACATCTCACTCAGAGGAAAAGCCCAGCCCTTACCACAAACCCTGAAAAACAGTTGGCCAGCCTCTTCTCCGCCCTCACCTTCTACACCTGTCCTGTGAATTCTTTTTACCCACCACGCTGGCTTCCTCGCCACCTTTCACCATGACAGTGGGGTGCCTTCCAGCTACTGCTCTACCTCCCCTAACAGCTGCTCAGCTCTCTCCCCTCCTCCTTCAAGTGTGTGCTCACGGTCCACTCTGCAAGGAGGTCCATGCCAGCTGACTCCCTTCATGACCCTACCTGTGGCCACCTCTTCCCACATCCCTCCCTGCTTGGCCCTCTTATTTTTCCACAGCATTTATTGCTTTCTAAATATGTATGGTTCTCGATTTATGATAGCTTGACTCACTTTTTATTTTTAATTTATGATGGTGCAAAAGCAATACATATGCAGTAGGAACTATACTTGGAATTCTAAATGTTGATCTTTTTCAGGACTAGGGATATGTGATACACACGTATGTGATACTCTTAACCAGCATGGAGCTGGCCACAAGGATAACAACCAATACTCTGTGGTTTGCTGTGTGGCTGGCCTAGGCTACTGGGTGGTGTGAGTGTATTCCCTGCACTTTCTGCTTCTATTATTTTGTACTTCCAATGGGTTTATTGGGATGTAACCCTACTGCAGGTGGAGCAACATCTGTGCTTGCTAATATACTCATTTATCAAGATTACTGTTTGTCTCCTTCCTGTTATAGTATCAAACCACGAAGAGGAACCTTTAACTGTCCTGCCCATTGATATGCCACATGTACCTAGAATAGTGTCTGGCTTATGGCAGATGCTCCATAAATGTTTATTTATATTTGAATAAATGAATTCCACACATAAAAATTGAATAGATAAATTTAATGTAATAGTCACATTCTTTCCCCAGAAATTATTATTATGTCCATTATACATTTGAGGGAACTGAGACTCAGATTCGAAGAAATCTTCCCGAGTTACTCAGTGAGGATGTGACTGAGCAGGGTTTCTGTCTGGTCTCTGTCCCCAGGCTCTGTTTATTTAATTGTAGCCATGTATGTGGATATCTTTAAGAGCATAGATATTGGGGTTCAATAGCTAAGATTCAAAGCTTGGGTCCAATGGCCCTATCTTGTGTGCTCATTGCATGATTTATGGGATCTCTCTAGCTCTGTGTCCACACCTCCACCAGCAAAGCAAAACAAAAAGACAAGCCCATAAAACACAGGAGTAATATGAACTTCTTTGTCATCTTCAGCTCAACATCAAACTCCAGGTTTATTTTAACTGTTAAATGTTCAAAGTATGCCTTTTAAAACCATCCTCCTTCCCCCATTTTCATCTCAACCACCACAACCAAACCATGGCTGTCTCCGGCCTGGACCACTGCGGTAAGGCTTTAAACAATCTGCCTGCCTCCATTTCTTGCCTATAAATCATCTTCTCTATGCCAGTCAGAGTCATCTTTTACATAAATCAAATCATGTCATTCTTTCACTTAAGTCCTTTATTGTCTTTCCATCAGACTAACAGAATTCAGCTTCCTCACCTGGCATCCCAAATGCTGCATGCTCTGGCCCTTTCTCGCTTCCTGACTTCACTGATTGCTCCTTACTCTGCAAGAGTCCCTCTGGGCTCTCACTGCCCAGGCACCCAAGCATGGCATTTTTCTCTCATGCAATCGCGGGGTGAGGCAGGAGGTAGGAGCTTGGTGCCTCCCATAGGAAAAAGGGCAGCTGGGATAAAGGGTCACCAAGGGCCTCATGGGACCCAGCTAGGTCCCCTGGAACTCTGCTGGGGGTCACATCAACCAGACCTAGGACACTTTCATGTCCTGCAGCTTCCTCTGCCCCTGCAGGTATGCGCTGGCTCTTGGCTTCTCAGCACTTACTGCTATGTGGCCTCCCTGAAGAGTGTTCCCTTCTCATATTCTCCCAGGAAATGTCCTCACAGCCTCCGAGGCTCAGCTTGACAGCTGCTTCCTCCTGGAAGCCTTTGCAGGATTTCCTATAAATGCTTACGTGGTTCTTTCTATGTGCTATTGTTTTTATGCCATTTGATCTCATTACATTAAAAGCTGCTTCTAGTCAATGAATCAGTTAACTCTTTGTTCATTAACTTTATATTGAGAATATATATTTTGTGTGTGCTGGACAATGTTTTTCTTTTTTGAGACAGTTTCTTGCTCTGTGGTTCACACTGACCTCAAACTCACAACAGTCTTCTTGCTTCAGCCTCCCAAGTGCTGGAATTATAGGCAGGCACTACCATGTCCAGCTGGGCTGGGAAATGTTCTAAAACAGTGTTTCTTGGGTATGTTTTTAGAGGACCATCTGCTTCCACCTTGGGTGTGTTTTTAGAGGACTATCCCTTGTTAAAATGCTAAATCCTTGGCTGTATATACAAATTATTGAATTAGATTGTCTGAGTCAAGGGTCCAAAGATGTGAACATTGAAGACAGACACTTGTTACAGAGACCATAAGACCACGTCTTTGGCCAGTTCTGCACCCTGTAAGTATGTCTCATTCTATTTGGCTTTATCAGTAGCTGTGAACCAGTTGCTGATGGAATCATCACTTACTCAAGGCTTAGTTCAGAGCCCAGTAGAAAAGAGTGAACATTTGTTGAATAATGTGCACACTCATTAAAGATGTTCATTGGCATCTACCGTGTCCTGGGTACATAAGTAGTGAACCAAATAGACAGTATCTCGACTTCACAGAGCTCATGGAGTGGAGGAAGGAATCTCAAATTTATTGTGTTTCCTTGGCCTGTGCCTCTTGCTTTAGCCTCAAGTCCCTACATGGCCTGACTCCTGATGACGTCTCCAGTTTCACCCTTGACGTGCTCCTCTCTGGTCTCACTGCTCAAACCCAACTCTCTTTTCAGTCTCTTCTACTTCCATGTTCCTTCCTGCCTCAGGGCCCTTGCATATGCAATCCCATCTACTTAAAATGGCTTTTCCTCCTTTCCTCATATGGATAATGACAATGACTAGTCACACCTTCTTCAGAAAAGTCTTCCTCAACCTCTTTCCCAGGCCATTTCCTTCTATCTTTTTTCATTCTCTTCTGTTATAGCCCTCTATAGCACAGGTTACAGTCACAATCACGCATCAGCTTGGTTCTTAGATCATTTTCTGCATCTCATTCAGAATAATAATAAGGTCAGCGGCCATGTGTATTGTGTCCATCACTATTCCCAGCACCCAGCTCAGTGCACAGCACAATGCCCACGTGATAAATGAAGAAAGGAATGGTGGAGAGCCTAACTCGAGAATTGTGTTGTTACTGAGCACCTATGTGTGCATTCACGTGTGCATGTGTGTGTGTGTGTGTGTGTGTGTGTGTGTGTGTGTGTGTGTGTAGGTATGTGTGTGATAAAGGTAAGCCACTGAGAGACTGGAAGTTCTGTGGTGGACCAAAGGCTTGGCTTTTCCTCTCTCCCAGAGGTGAAGTCACAATGCCTAGGCACCCCCTGTGTGACCGTATTAAGGGTTAAAAGGTCCAGACCTAGGGTGTGAGCAATCTGATTTCCAGCTCGTCTATGCACTCCGTAACTGCATGATATTGGACAAGTCATTTCATGCCCACAAGCCTCAGCTTCTTCATCTGCAAAGTGGGATGGTGATACCTACTTTACGGGATCGCTGGGAGAATTAATACGCATGAATGTTTGTGGAGCACTAATCATCTGCTCATCTCACTCTTACAATAACCCGATGAAGAAGGCGGTATTCATAACGCCGTCTCATTTTACAGGTGAAGAAACTGAGGTTGAAGTTCACTCAGGCAGTGAATGCTGGAACCAGAACTTAAGGCAGGCCGGCTTTGAAGCCCGTGTGTTTAACTGCAGTGTTATCAACTGACCTCAGCATGGCCTGGCGTGGTTCAAGAAAGCACTCCACACAGTGTTTGGCACATAGAAGCACATGCTAAACAGTCTGACTTTCTCATTGTCTCCGTGGCTGCAACTAGGATCAGAGAGGGTGGCTATGCCATTTATTCCTGTCCTGGCTCAGGCAGGGAGAGAAGCAAAATATTAGGAACAGGTCTCACTCTTTGGGATGCGTGGCACGCTTCTGGAAGCTGCTCGGTCCCACACGGAAAGGCATTTTGACAAACATCTTTATCACCAACATGAAAAAGACCCTTTTCTACCAAGAGATTGGTGCTGTGAGCCTGACTTTCCAGCTGTCTCTACTGGTGACCTGCAGCAGGGAAATTTAACACTTTTCTTTTTGGCACTTCTGAAATCCTTTTCATGCTGTTTATCATATTACTATTTATTTATGCAGCACTTACTGCATGAAATACATGGAGCTGGCATTGCAGGGCACAGAAGTGGGGGTGCATCCCCCTGCCCCCCAGGACAGAACAGGGTGGTAGGGTGGGCTTGTGGTTCAGACAAATCTGGTTTGAGTCTTAGTGCTATCATTTACCAGTCCAAGAGTTAAACAATTTAACCTCATGGAACCTCAGTTTCCTCATTTGTGAAACAGAGGTTGCAATGCCTTCTTCAAGGCTTGCTATGTGTTAAGGCATATAACGTGCTCAATATGAAGACTGCAGGCATGGAATCCCCAGTGCATGCTAACTCCTAGAATGACAGCGGTGGTGGTAGAGGAGGATGCTGATGCGGATGGTGGTGATTGATGGTGATGGGTAATGATGGTAAAGGCTGGAGACAGTGGTACTGATTGTCACAATGATATGAATAGTGATAGTGATAGTGATGATGGTGACTGTGATGATGCTGGCATCGAGTGAAACCTCAATTTGCAAATACCAGATTTATGTAACATATTCACATGGGTTCAGGCAGACCGTGTTTTCAGATATGTGACCTTAAGCTAGGCCCTCAACCTCTCTGACTTTTAGGTCTGCTATGTTTAAGTGGCGATGACTGTGCCACCTTGTGCATCTGTTTCATACCCAGAGAGTAACGGAGGAGAGAACTCAGCAAAGGTACTGGTACCCAATATACACTTACCAGTGGTTTGTGCCTGCCAAAACTGATGTTAATGCTTGGTATCCTGTGCACTGGAAGATGGGGCCTGGTGGGAGGGGTTCCAGCCACCTCATGAATGGCTTAATGCTTTCCTTGTGGCAGTGGGTCAGCTGTCCTGAGAGTTAGTCCCCTTTTCTGTCTCTCATGTGCAGTCTTTAGCCCTTCTGTTTTCTTACATAGATCAAAACAACACACGGCCTTCACCAGAAACCAAGCAATTCTGGACCTCCAAGCACCCAGAACCGTGAACTCAGTAAAACTCTATAAATTTCCCAGCCTCAGGTGTTCTATTATAGCAACAGATAAAGGGACAAAGGCAGTGCTCATTAAATGGCATTTCTCTTCCTTTCCTACCTCATTAAATCCAAAGGAATAGTATTATCCTCAAAAACTTGGACCATGAAATTTTGTTGCTTTGGTCTCAGAATTCATTTCTTCATGAGAAATTTCCTAAGTTGAGCTTAAGGAAAAAGTGGGGTTTGGTGAAAGCCCACCAGAATGTCTCAGGAAGTCCAGGTCTTTCATGATCCTGAAACCGTGAGCCAGGCAAATACTTAACTTTCCTCCCTGTCTCCCCTGCTTCTCTCCCTTCTTCTCTTTCCCCTTTCACTGAGGAAACCCTCAGACCTCAGGAACCTCTTTCTTCACACTTTCTCTTTTTCCTTGCTAGTATGGTGGAAGGAAGATGGCATTTTCCTGGCTACTGAATTTAGGCATCCTCACTTTAAACAGCCAGCTGCATCTGAATAGGCTTGTCTCAGGTTTGTTTCAGGTTCTTGAGAGGGAGAATCTGATTGGTCCATTTTGGAGGTCGTGTCCTTCACTGTCCAATCAGCGTTGGCTGGGGATGTGGAGTAAAAGATGGGTTCAGATAATATAAATATGACTACCAAAGGCTTGAACAAGTGTGGCAACACTTATTCTTTAAGAACAGAGAAGAATAAACATGAAACATGTTCCTCAATACATTTTGACTAAGATTTAGTGCACATTTCTGGGGAGCTGAATGCTTTATATGTCATTATTTAATCCTCCAAACAGCTTTCTGAATGAGGTCTTGCTTTTATTTGCATTTCAATAGTGGATAAACTGAGTCTCAGAGCAATACAGCAACATGCCCAAGGTACAGTAGCAGGGGCTTCACTCCTTCCCCTTCTTGATGCAGGTTCCCTGAGGAACTGCTTGCAGACTGAGGCAGTCTTGCTCTTTGAATCTTGGGGGACAAAAGGCTCAATGCCTTGGTGAAACTCCAGCTGCCTGATGATGATCATTATAAACTCGCCTGAGTTTTGATCAGTTAGCATTAGTTATGCTAGTCATACCCTGTATTCCAGAGCTGTGTTGAGAAATGCAATTTGTAGCATCCCAGGTGGAAAATTTCTGATTCTGACTGACGAAAGATGCTAAGGAGAATTGGTCTCTATCCTGGTGGAAACATAAACATCAGTTCTGAGAATGAAGGGACGGGGGATAAAGTCCTGGAAATTGATGGAAAGCTGGTTGTTTGGCATCCTGAAATTAACCAGGACCATCCCCGTTGCTGCCTTCTCAGGGTGAGAGGAACATTTTTTAATCCTTTTGTCATTTCATTTGACCTGGAAAAGAATATCGATTGTTAGGTACTCAAGCTGTAGAATTTACACACAGGGGGAACTGACCTGTTGGGGGATGATGTGGCTGTTCACTCACCGATCAGGCAGTTTTACGTGCAGATGATGGACATGTCGAAGACACTGGCTGGAATACAGCAGGTGTGCTGTTCATAGCCATTTTCTTCCTCTCCTTTCTATCTCAGCAGATCTCATGTTGAATTTGGGAGGTTATTTGGAGGCTATTTCCAGCCAGCAGGGGGTACAATGAATGCAACTGGTACAAACTAAAGAGACCATTCTAGGAAGGAGGAAGTAGTATAGCAAAATGAAAAATTAATTAGTATACTGTATAGTAAGTATATTGATATCCTTCCAAGTATTTAGCGACCAGATATTTAATGCCCATTATGTATTTGATCTTGGGCTTGATTCTATTAGGGAATGTAACAAACCACATTGTTCTCTACCTCTACCAGGTAAAGTAGAACTTTCATTGTATAGGTCAAAGAGGACAAAGGTAATCAAACCTATAAAGTACTAGCTACCATTTATTAAGCACCATGTGCCAGTCAGTATGACAAATGCTTTTCATGTTTCTTGCTTAGGTGGGTAATCCCAGCAAGGAGGAAGGCATCTTACAAAAAGGAAACTGAGGCTTATAAATAGAGATAAAATAATGAATGGAAAAATGTGAATTTAAATGCAGTTCTATATGATCCCAGGTCTCAAGCATTTAACCTCAAATCAAAGTGGTTTCAATAAGTAGTTTAGAAAACAATTAACTGTGACTATGAGAATTAATGAAAGTAACTATTGTTTCATTTAGATGCTCATGTACTGTGTGTATTTGGTATTAAGATTAAATTGTGTATCTCTTGGCAAGAAGATTTAGGGTGCTATGAGATGATCTCAGGCCTTTAAGAGCCTGTATGAAGCAGAAAAGCAGTGTTTCTCTAGCTCTGTCTTAGGTCCTTAGAGAAGAGGAACCAAGTGAGAGAAATGTGCTCTTATGCACATTAAGCAAAGCCTGGTATAACCCCACTCCTGGTGCTTGCACATGATTTTGATATTAAAGAGCTTAACTAATGCACCGCATTCATCAGGTTATTGGTTATGTCAATTTGTACCGAAATATAAAGGATAGCTTACAAGCATCCTTATTCTCTAAAATATTCAGGGTAGCTCACAAGCATGCATGAAAAGCAGCCCAATCAAACAGATGAAAATTAAGATAAGTAAGGTAAAAGAGGGAAACAATCTAGAAAAGAAGATGGGCTTGGGAAAGAGACTAATACACGGATTACATAACAAATAGTATATTACACTGGTTGGCAAGCTTCCCACAGCCAAGGCAAAGAGTAATGCATGTTAGGTAGGAAAAAACATGGAGTTCATAAGCACAAAATCTGGTGGCCCAGGAGAGACACATCTGTTGTTGATTCTAAGACAGGAAGGCATTTATTTTCCATCTAGAGCCTTATAGAGAAGATATTGTACAAAGTAATGAACAAAAATATCATCAATGATGTTGTTACAGTAAACATGAACTTTACTTGGAAAAATGCAATGCAGGAGAGAATCTCAGAAGAAGAAGTCAATATGAGAAGCAAATAGCCTGCTCCTTAATGGCATATAATGCTATTAAGATCATGTTATTAGTGACATAAAGAGGAACTGGCTAAGGAGATTGTTATGCTCAAGAAATGTGAACATCTCGGTCAGATTTAGAAATCGAGCTTAATAGTGCATGCCAATCAATTGGTTAGTACTGACTGACTGTAATCAATGAGATGAGAAGCATTTGAACCTGTGTCTGGGGTGAAAGTATACTGTAATTGATTAGTGATGTCTGCATGGGCAAGCAGCATGGCTAATGCTAAGAATTCACCAGACGAAGTTTGCACTGTTTTTGGTGTTTTCTAGGGGCCCCAGCTCTGAAGGAAGTCATAATTCACTTTAGTTCAAATAGCCCATTGCTTCATGATAGTTTTGTTCCTAACTGATCTCATATACATGCATATAACTTGTTTTGATTTACTTCCTAAATGATCCAAATGCAATGTTTCATGAAACACCAGAGGAAAGTTAATGCATGAGTCCTGTGTCTACATTCTATTTCACCTTTAACTATTAGAGGAAACAAGGAAACACAAGATTACAGAACTTCATGCTCCCACAGCACTAAGCTGAGAAGAGGAGACAACAGAACAGTATAGTAAAGGAAATGGTTGTCAGAAAGCTGTGTCCTTTGTGTATGAGTTTTTCATTCTCCAGGGTCTTCATCCCAGCCCCAGCCCATCCTGCTGCCAATCACCACTGGCACTCATCAGCACCAGGAGGATCAGAACCACGTGATCAACATGACTGAGAGGAAGGGTGTGGATTTCTAGGTTCACTACCACAGCAAAAGTTAGGCAAGAACACCACATATTTAAATACCAAAAGCCAACAGAAGGGAATGCAGAAGGTTTATTCTATACTCATTCACCAATTCAACCAACACTTCTTGATCATCTGGGTGTGTCAGGGTATTTATACTTGTTGAAGATACAAACATAAAATTTTTCTCTATTCCTCATTGCTCAATCCTAATAGAGTAGACAGATAATTCTAGAGTAGAATTGAAAGTGCTATAGTAAAAGGATGTCGGGGTACAAAGGGGAGAATAATGAATAATAACATTGGTAACATGTCCCTGAATGATGTTTACTTGGTATGTGCTAGGCACCATGTTGGAGCGTTTATATGCACTGTCCTTTTGGGTGTTGACAATAGTCTATATGATGGGCAGGCACTGTCATTGTCCCCATTCCTTAGCAAGGGAAATGAAGGTCTATGGTTGGAAGTGCCCCGTATATCAAGGGCAAAGTTAGGGTTTGTAGACGAACTGTCTGTAAAACAGTGGTGAAATAGCCCTGGGTAAGTGCTGTAGGCATTCCTACTCAAAAGGTAGAAAATGTGAGGCTCACAGGAGTCACTGGTCCATAGCAATTCTGAAATCCACCTGGGAACAGAAAGCTAATTCTTAGATTATAACTCAAGCGTAGGAATAATTCTCCGCAGTGCTTGCCTCCACTTCCTGGGCTCTTGGTTCCATCATTCAAGTCATTTTTTCCTTTTAAATAAAAGGCAGTGTGAATTTGCATCGAGTTGTTTTCTCATCTTGCCTCTTGCTTGTCAACATTTTGTTTAAAGTCTCTTTTAGCTCTACACTCTGTCCCTTTTATTGCAAGATCACAACATTTCTTCATGTATAATTCTCATATTTATCTATGTGTCTTCAGTCTAACCTTCTACATGCATAAACCACTGTGGTACACTGCAAGCTGAGCAAATTTTCCAGAAAGGTGAAAGCCAGAAATCACAGAAAAATGAGACACCTGTGTTGTCTTTTCGTGCTGTCTGGAGCAGCCACAGCTTTCTTGCAGCTGTGGAGAGGGTGGCCAAGAGAAGCCAGGGACGCTGATTCAGGACCCTTACGAGTCACTACTCTTGCACTTCTTTTTCATGAAAGAACAATCAAGCAAGCCAAGTAACTAAGTGAATAACAAATCTGCTTTTAAGACAAAACAAGATGCAGCTGAAAGCATCCTGATTATTCACACTTTCCGTTGCCACAGGACTCAGATCCTTTCCCTGACCCGCCCACCTCTTCTTTGCTCAATCTCTTATGATACTTATCACAATACAGTGGCAACTCAGATCTTTTTTTCTATAGAGATCCTGGTTTGAAATGCATAATCATCTGCGTAGTATTAAAATTGGGTGTCACTAAGGTATATAATCTCATCTAACTGTTATACTGGGTGGTGTCTTTTTCATCTTTGATTCTCACTATCTGACACACAATCTTTGTATCTTTCAAGTAAAGGAGTGGGTGAAGAAGATGTTCATATCATTTCTCAGAACAAAGACATGGATATTCTTATTGCTCATGATATTGGGAAAAAAAGGACTTGGATCCTTGGTGACCAAACTAATGTCACTGTCCACCTCTGGACTTGTAATTTGGTAATAACCAACATTCATATGTCCACTGTTATTTGTAGCCATTCTGAGTTGAAACTGTATGTTTTTCAGTTTTATGTATGATAAACAAACACTCACTGTGGAACAATTTAAAAATAATCAGAGATATGCAAAAGAGAACCTGGTCTCACTTGATGGGAGTAGAGGCAGGGTCCTGTCCTCACTGTGTTTGGACTCACACCCAGAAGGACCCAGCCTTGATGGTTAAGGAGGTGGCAGGGTGGGGTTAGCCTGGTGAGGTTCAAGGTCCTGTCTCTGCCACACTTGGGAAAATGACTTCACCTCTCTTAGCTACTGTCTTTTTCTGAACTGTGATCCTAGTAATGCTTAGCTCACAGACTGGAATGGAATAATTCAATGAGCTGGTGCAAGTAACATTCTTTGTTCATAGTATTATGTTACTGTATTAGCTTGTTAGCTTTCTGTTACTGTGACAAAATGCTTGAAAGCAACAACTTGAAAGATTTAGGTTGGCTTATGGTTTCAAGGGCGTCAGTGTGTGGTTGGCTGACTCCACTGCTATGGGCCTGTGGGGAGGCAGAAACTTCAAGGTGGTGGGGAGTGTGGTGGAGGAGGCTACTATAAATTTGAAAAGAAACACCAGAAAAGAGGCTTCTGGTCCAATTGACTCACAGGCGTGGAGATGTTCATGTGGATACCAACTCCTTTAAGAGGAGGCTTCTGCCCTGGCTTTTCAACCAGCCAATTATCTTAGAACCATTCTAAATTGACTCTTCTGATTTCAGGGGTTCTGAAGACAATGTCTAGGAGCTGCAAAACTCATTCCAAATCCTTCACTTTGGCTGAATGCAGAAAACCTTTCAGTGTCAAGACACAAATGCCCAGGGCTGAGAAGCTTCTTTTTCCAGGTCCTTGCCTGTTATAGGCACTAATGTGTGATTTACATTAGTAATCATTGAATATATTGAGCCCTTGTTATGAGCTAGCACTTTCTGCATATTATCTCTGATCTTCATGAGAACCCTGCAGGTTCCTGGGTGTAGCTGATCCATGTTCCCTCTTTAAATGTTCCAGACCCCTAACTAATGCTGAAGGAGGTGGTTCAAAGTTCCTTCACTTGGGGCATCACTATCTAGCTGTCTTGGCCACACGGAGGCCCTTGTTCTTCAAAGCACTTTTGGGCACTGTCTCTGCCTAACACTGTGCCAGGCTCTGCAGTGTCAGTGTTCAAATTTCCTGGAGGGGCTAATTTCTAATTAGTCTTGGTGCATCCTATTGTTTGTGGCCTCATCCTTTTTCCATTCTGGGAAAGAAAAAAAAAAAGGCAAAACTGGGAGGCTAGAGACATTGTGGATGTTTCTAAGTCTTCTAACGGCATCTGTTTATTAGGAGCTGGGTGTTTTGAATCCCGTTAAAGGATTATTTGCAAAAGCTGTTTTCATTAGCATGCTGGGTTTGGGCTTCCGTTAAATAATGCCCTGGTGGGTGAGTTGGAGGAAGAGTTTATCATCTACAAGAAATGCACTAATCAGGGCTCTGGGGCTGAGCTGGATTAAGAAGCAGGTGTTGAGGGCAGTGGTTCATTTTCAAAAGGAGCTAAAACATTACTGGAAATAAGATGGAAAAAAATAGCATCTCTCCCGTAGATTCCAATACATGGCTGAGAGGAATACTTTGTGCAGCAGTGTTTAAGGAACGTGTGGCATATGCACAATGGACATTCATTCAATTGCCTCTAGGTACGGGAACTCTTGTGACTCTGGTGGACTTCTCCCAGTAGGCCTTGTGAGTGGGTTCTCTGGGCAGTGAAGGAGAGGATCCAGTGATTTAGACAGGGATTTTCATAAATACCCTTTACTTTTGTTATGTCACTCATTTATTTCCTACTTTAATCAAATATTCAATCATGCATTCAATAAATATTTACCTAGCTGCTACCTAGAGCTATGGACTATTGTAGATACTGAGGACATAGCAGTGATCATAACAGATAAAGTTTCTGTCTTTCAAGAGCAATCTAGTCAGAGCGGGGGAGGCAATAAATAAATAAATGAACAGGGAAATTTCAGGTTGCACTAGGGACAGGGCGGTCAATCACCCATAAGTTGGCCTTGTTGGGAGGCGCTGTTCAAACAAGAACCAAAATGAGCTTCTGGACAGTCAACTCCTTTCTATTAAGAATTAAAACTAGAGAGATGGGCAGAGTGAGTCACTTTGTAGTTATAGAAGAAAATTTTCCATTATTCTCTTGTCAAGTCTATAGTGGTCTATTAAAATAACTCCCACAGAGGACCGAGGATTTAGCTCAGTGGCATAAGCACCTATCTGGTAAGTGCACAGTTGTGAGTTTGATCCCCAAATTTAAATAATAAAATAAAATAACTCCCACTGGTTTGGAAGTACTAAGGAGCTTCCTTCCTGCTTTTTTCCCCTGGCCAATCTCTAGAGGGAAGAACAAAAGCATCCTGTAACTCAGGAATTGACAAGACCACTGGAGCCATTCTCAGATTCTGAGAAGTCTCCATGCGCCCCAGTGCACCTTCCTTGGTGCAGACTGGCTGGCTGGGTGTTCTGCAGTCCACTAGAGATGTCTGTCTCTATTCCTGCAGTCAGTCTTACAACAAGCATCCTTGCTTTTGTTAGTTTGAGTGAGTTCTTGGCAACCAAAGGCATGTAACTAACATGAAATGAAAAGGCTTAATATAAAACCTTCCTCCATCCCTAGAGATTCGATGTGCTTCAACCAGCAAACATGTTTTGAAGCTGTAGCATATCTCAGGTCCTATTCTAGCACTTGAGACTAATAAAAGCTACTATTTATACCATTTTCTGAATATTAGAACCTTTCCCAGGCTCACCTCCCCTCATTTCATCCTCATAGCAGACTCCCATATATGAAGTCATCCCTATTTATGGGTGAGAAACTGAGGCACAGAGCCTTAAGTAACATGTTTTTTTGGATTCTCCCAAGGGGAATCCCTAGAGACAAGGATTTAAGAGCAAGTGGGAGAATTAAGGGGAATGAGGAAGACAGGGAAGGAGGCAGCTAGCTATTCAATGTGCATTATCAAGTCAGCCACTGCTGTGGGCAGCTGCATCATTATTCCACTGGGAGCCAGGCGGAAAACTTGCCTTAGAGATATCTCAGCAAGATGAGGGAATCGGACCCCTAACTCACTTCTGGTGGGCACAGGACTAGTACTACTTCTGGATGGGGTGAGTATTGATTCTCTGGTGCTTCTGCTCAGCCAACCAGGCAGCAAAGCAGACTCCATCATCAGGTCAAGAACCACAAGTGTAAAAAGTGGCGACTAAGGAAGCTGCCTACAGGTGGGTCTAGGATTTGAATGCAGGCGACCTGACACCATATCTGCACCCTTAAGACACTCTGCAGTGTGAATAAGGCCTGTGCTCCCCTGAAGGAACTCACATAGGGAGGGCAGATAGGAGCCTGGAATGCACAGGTTTAGGGGTGTTCAAGGTTGGATGGGGTAGGAGGGAGCAGTGAGCAGAGATCTGGAGTCTGCAGGGTGGGAAGGAGATTGAGGAAGCTCCTCTAAGGAGGTGGCCTGGGAGGAAGCTCCTCTAAGGAGGTGGCCTGGGACCAGGGTAAAAAGTGAACAGGGCAGGTAAGGAAGTGGGGGTGCAGAGAAAAGTACTCCAGCTGCAGCAGAGAGCTCTGAAGGTTCATGGCAGTGTCAGGAGTGTGGGCGTGGCTGGAGCTGGGAAGAACTTGAAAGAAATGCAAGTGAGCACAAAAGCAGGCAGGAGCACAGAGAGAGCAGCCGCAAAAGTTGGGGTATTAACTGGGGTCCCACTCGGCCCTGGCCTTCCCAACACCGTGTGTAATCTTGCTTTGGTCTCCCGGAGTCCGCAGCTGTGGCTCATGCCTTGTGGGTTGAGTGGTTTTTTCTGAGGTCACATAGTCGACAAGCTTCACAGACACTGTCTGAACCCAGATAGTCTCTCATTTTCACACTTAACCATAGCTCTCTCAAAGGGCCTTGGAGTTCATGAAAGAGATTGGAACTTGCCTTTTTAAAGTAGGGACCATCAGTAAAGGGACCTTGCCAGAGTCAGATCCCATAGAATTTTGGTAACCAAGTAGATGTGGGCTGAGGATGGGTAGCCCCAAGATGGTAGAAATTTACAACACAGAGGAAAATGAATGTGGAATTCAGAATTACCTCCACCAGTAAGAAGTTAACTAACTTTCTCAAGTTACATGGCACCAAGTGGTAGAGATAGGCTTTGCACTGCAGTCTGTGTAGGCTTATAGACCTATGTAATACACATATAAGCACATGGATAATACGTTGCTACCTTGAGACTCCTCATTATTTGTTTCAGGGAGATGTGGTGAGTACCGAAAACAAGGGGTACCAAGCAAATTGCTTTGGTTGGAAAGAGTGACAAGTCATGAAACAATGCATACTGACAAGTTTTACTTGCATGTTGAGCATCAAACAAAATTTTTGCCCCAAAATGTGTCATTTGAAATTCAAAGAATTTCAAAGCAGTCAAGTACCAAAATATGACAGAATACATTATATATAATATATGTGATAGAATATATAAAATCACACACACACACACGTCTGTCTTGACCCAGTTTTGAAGCCTTGGCTAGAAAACTAGTCAGGTCTACTTGAACAACTAATAAGTCCACATTCCAAGTTGTTTGCTTCTGAGCTCTGAAACTCTGGGCTATGGACCTCAAATTTAATTACCTAGAATCATGTACAAGACAACTAGAGATGTTCCTTTACCTGGAGCCTGAGAAATTATTCAAGTTAGCCAATCCACAGGGAGTCCACAAGGGCTTCTTAACTAGTCTTCTGTGGGCCAGATTGCCCTTATCCTGTCTCCTGGTGTGACCCCTAGTGTGGCCCCATCTGATTTTTTCTCTTTTGAAGCTATAAGCAGCAAAGAATTCTGCGTCTTATCTGTGGGTATTATTGTGGTGTACCCACCAACAAAAATATCTCCAAATAGTAGGGAACACCACATAGGCTTGACTACCCGGTCTGAACTCTTTCCCACTTTCCTAGGATCTCTGAGTGATCCTGGGAAAATCATTCACCTCTCCCACTCTCAGTTTTTCCATTCATAAAACAGGGTTTATAAACCATGTCTTGAATGGACCAGAGAAGGAAGAGCATTAACTATTATAGAGAGAGTCTCTGGTTTGTCTCAGATCTCCAGTGCCCCTCTTGATTCCACAGAGGACCAGATTAGGAATCAGAGAACAGGATCAAGGAAGCCTTTGGGACTTGCTGTGGGGTAACATGATTTCCCAATGACCTGGAAATTCCAGAACTAAAATATTATCTATTTCATCCAGCCAGTCATGCCTCATAAACACTGGCAAAGGAGATGCGTTGAATGTATGTAAGGAGTCTTGGGGGGCATAAAGGAAACCCTTAGATGAGCAAACCAGCTATTTAGCTATTTGTGCTGTGCGCATCTATTTCCTCTTGGCCTACAATTTCTGGTACACAACTAAACATGCCTGCTCAACTTCTGAGATGTTTTTGCTACAGGGTAAGAAACACAATACCTTCAAATGGCTCTTGAAGGGGGAGAGAGACCGCAAGTCATAGCATGGAGCTCCCTCCCATCTTCCAGCTCGATGTTTCTTTCCTCCACGAAAGCTGTCGAGGAAGATTCTCACGAGACCATTGAAATGAAAAACACCAGCCTATTTTCCATGCATGAAGGGATATCGATGCATTCAGAATCAGCTATCTTGCAACCTGTTTGTCCGGAATCTTATATCTAAATTATGCTCCTCAAAATTTAATAAATGAGGTTTAATAGAATGCGCTCAGGCGGCACTGATGAAATCTGTCGTGGAAAATATTACGATTTCATTGTTTTTTTATAACCTCCTTGAAACCTGCTTATTATTTCCACGCCTCCCCCTTTCCATCCTGTTTTCAGGCTTTTAAGTTTTTAGCTTAGCTTTGGAGTCCAGAGAAACCCCTGGGGTGTGATTCCCTCTCTCTCTCCTCCATTACCCACAGCAGGGAGGGGTTGATGCTTTGGTCTAACCCTTGCAGGGAGTAAACAAAGTTGTAAACAGTTGTTTTAAAACATAGTTGGTTTCAGATGAAAAATTTCTGCATTCAGTTTGTCTGGTATGCCTGAAATGTCACAGTAGCACTTCTCCAGGAAAAGATGATGGACAGTTCAGCTTCTGGGTATCACCACTCGTCACTAATGTTATGAAAACCAGCCTTAGAAGGAACAGGTGAGGTTGTCTGAGTCACAGAGACCCTGTGGCACTGTGCTGGGCACTGTGCTAACAGTTTGACATGATGTTTAATCTTTAGCACAGCTAGATTCCCTTACTGTTTAATCCTTAGGACTGAGATAGATTCTCTTACTGTTATTAGTTACTGGAAAGGAAGTTGGAGATCAGAGTGGTTTGGAAGTCACATAGCATCAAATGGTGGAGACAGGATTTGAACTGGATTGAAGATCCATAACCTTAGCTTTTTATAACACTGATCTCTGCTATCTCATTTCACATATAGGAAAACCAAGTGCCAAGAGAGTGAACCATGGGCTGTGGCTGGTTAAAGTCCTGAATTCTAGAGGTCTGGGTTGAGGATGTAGCTCAGTGGTAGAGTGCTTCCCTAAAATGTGCTGATTCCTAGGTTCAATTCTCAGAACTGAAAGAAACGAGAGTGGTCAGCTTTGTTTGGCCCATGAGATGAGAAGCTTGCTGTCATTTGCTCAAGAGTCCATCTACTAGAACACCCTTAGGATCTCATGATTCTCCCATCTTTCTCCTCAAACCTCCACTCCTCTATCATGACTTCCTTACTCAAGGCTGTAATGGTGGCTGCTGCAACACCGTCAAGCATTTTGTCCATGACCCAGACACTGCCCATGGATTTGAGGTTCACAAGAACATACTAATTTCTATCCTTAGAAATTTGTAATCGTTTTAGGAGCACAAGATATTTAGGAATTCCCATGTATATCAGATTCCTCGCTGAGCTTAGTATAGATTGAGGCAGTTGCTGACTAGATGCTTGACAATGTTTTCTTCTTAGATACTGTTAGAAGGGCACATTTCCCAGGATCCTTTGTAGTTAAATTGTAACACATGATTATAAATTAGCCAGTACAATTTGGACTCCCTCTCCTGTTATTCTGCTATGAATATGAAGGTCATGAATTGGAGATTGCAGCATCACATGGTGGAAGGAACCTGGGTTTCTGAGTCATCACTTGAAAGAGAGCTACCAGGACACCCTCCTGATCTGCATCCAACTGTGAGGTTAGTGAGAAATATAACTTGATTGTTTGAGGTCATTGAGATTTTAGGTTGGTTCACTGTAACAACCAGCAATGCTTTCTATCATTACACAAGGTTAATGATGCCAGAAACTGCTCTTCCTTGTATCTATTTGCATCTCTTAATTTGCAGTGGAGACTTCTGGGAAAAGCCACCAGCCTCAGTGAGGATTCATGTTCAGATATAACAAGTGTACATCATAACTTGGTAGTGGTGGTGGGAGTTCAATAAGAAGGGGCCATAAAGTTGACAAGAGGTGCCATTTAAGTAAGTAAATATGCTGGTAGGGACTCAGTTCCAGTGATAAGTCGATAAGTCCTGGAGGTTGGTAGAAGAGTAGTTCTGAAAAAATATCTTTTGTTTTATCATCCTAGACCTAACACCACTGTTAAAAAGTCATATGTGTGAGAATTTAAAGGATAGCAGCCCTGTAACCCAAACCTCAGTGCTGTGGGGTCCTCCTGTGGGGTAGGGTGATGGGTGGATCATGCACAGTAGTAGAGAGCTTAGTATCAGTCCAAAGGGGCTCTGAGTTCTGCAACTGGGAAACAGTGCTGTGGTGGTGGTAGCGTAAAAGCACCAGCTTCCAGGAATGCCAAATCCAAATGAGATGTCATCCCTAGGAACGTCTCGGTAGGGATGGGAACTTCCAGATTGAAATGGGAACCTCAGAGCGTGTAGGAGGGCCTGCTACTTACATAGGTGGGAAGGGGCTAAGGAGCTGGAGAGCTTGAGTCCCTGCTCATGTGATTGCATTTGAACACAGGAGCTTACCTGACAGCAGAGTCATATATTCAAAGTGAGAGCAGAGAAGCTGGGTGGAAAAATACCAGGGGAATTTATAGCAAAGGAAACTCTAGGACACTGTGGATTCAGCCTTATTGCCCGAGGACACAGGGAAATGTATGGTGGCACTGAAAAACTGCAACAGTGCCCAGCTGGTGGAGGCTCTTAACTTCTCTTTCCTTTCTCCAGACTGTTTGTCTTTTTTAGACCTAACTGTCAACTCCCTTCTCCTGCGATCTCTATATATGAAAGTACCTCCCTCATCCAGCATGGGCATTCCATCTCTCTCCAATTTTCGGCTGCTGCTTAGATGTAAATGCAAAGTGGGGAAATTCAATTTTTAAAAAAAAAAACACGTAGCTGTTACTGATTTATTAATAGCCCATAAATGCTGGTAATAGGCAATCTATAAGTCTGTTCTTAAGAATTTATAGGGCAAATATTCCAAAATCATATTAAAGACACCACTCATAAATGCCTGCAGGCCTCAATCTATTAACGTAGGTGGTGGAAGAATACTATTATCTACAGGAAAACAAACAGAGATCCAGCCTCCAGCTCTGATTTGTTCAGATGCTCCAAAAAGTGCCAATAAGTAAGCAAATTGTATGACATGCCACAGGCAAAAGTGTCGTGTGCATAGAAATCAGACCTTGGCTTTCTTAATATATGTGCATTCATTTCAGAAAGAGCCTCAGCTTGGGGGAAGATAGCAGCAGAGTCAAGAAGTCTTTGTTTGTAGAGAGAAGCAGTGATGGGGAACCAGGCCAAGCATTAAGGCTTTTCCTTCTTTTTCTGTAAAATACTTTATGTAATTTTGGATATAAAAATAAAATATTACCTATAGATTATTCAACAAATATCAAGAAAGATTTTTTAAAAAAATAAGAAATAAAAACCCTATCATTCAAGCTGTTATAGACAACTCTTTTCAACCTGGTTGTTTCTTACAGAGTGGAGTGTAGGTCATTTGCATCCAGATTGCACAAGAGATGCTATTAATATGAAGATTATTTTAAAGAGGAAGATTCCTATGTTAGTTACTGTTCTGTTGTTGCTGGGACAAAATATCTAGCACCCCAAATTAAGGAAGGAAAGGTTTATTTTGCTCACAATTTTTGGAATTTCTATCCATAATCAACTGGCTCCCGAGCATGGTGGCATGGCACAGGGGCAACACTTAAAGATGGAAGAATATAGCAAAATCAGCAAGAGCAAAAGAGGGAGAGAGAAAGATTCTTTTCCTCCTTTATATTGTTAAGCAGGCTACCTGCCACGAGGAATCTGGGTAGCACTCACACCATCTCCTTGCCTACTTATTACACAGAATGAGGGTATTTACAAAGTGAGGACCTTGGATCTCTCCTGAATTGCTTAAACTTCTCAAGGTGACACAATGTATCAACCATTACAATCCACCCCTTGGCAACCTGACAACCAGACACATTTTTAAAAATTGGTCCCCAGATACAAAGGCATGCTTATTCTTAACGTTTCACAACTTGAACATTAAACACAAGTTAAACAATCCCTAAGAAACAGTATTAAGTGTAGCAACATTATATTACATTAGAAACATAATATTCCCCCCATCTCCCAAAATCTCATGCACATCCCTTTACACAAAAGGAGTTTAGTCCATCTTCAATAGTTGCCTAACTGTTTCAGCATTGGTGAAAAGTCCAAGTCCCAGCTCTCCTCTGGAAAACTCCCAGTGCAAAGCTCCTGTGCAAAGCCTTGCACAAATGAAAACAAAGTTAAACACTTCCAACATTCAGTGGCACAAGATAAACATTTTCACTCCAAAAGTTACAAACAGGGGAATACAAAAGATTGGGACTGAAACAAGTCCAAAATCCAACAGGGAAAACATTAAGCAATGTAGTTCCATGTCCAGCATCTGAGACAAATTTTGAGCTCCAAAGGGCTTGCGTGGCTCCCTTCTCATAGCACTTCTGGTGGTTAAGGCTCCCTCATAGTCTTGCTTAGGCCCACTCTGCTCCCTCCTTGCAGCTTTCCTTAAGTGATCCATATTCCTGGCTTTTCCAAATTTCTAGGGTCTCCACTGCACTTTTGAATTCATACTCAGAGCTCCATACACCGCCCTCTCAGGGCACACTACCTGTCCTCTCGGGCCTTCTGAATTCAGGTGGAAGCCTTTAAAACCCCATAACTCTTGCATTCTGCAAGCACTTAAAACTATCACCACGTGGATAATGCCAAGGTCTGCTGCCAGCTGGCCAACTTTTTCTCTCCTTTGACTGTAGGGGTCAAGTGCTTGAATCTGAGGAACAACATTTTCTATGCTGCCACTATTTTGGAGCATTATTTTCTCTGGCTTTCTCCTCAAAGCAAAGTCTTTCACTTTTGCAGTTTTGAGGCTGCAAAAGCTGAAGACTTACTGCTTCTTGTTTTGCTCTCAGGACTTCTTTCTTGTTTTCCTTTTCCTTCTCAACAACCAAGATCTCCTCAGTTCTGTCTTCATAGTCCACAGCTTTACCTGAGCTCCCTTTCTGGCCAACTCACATTTTAAACCACCCTGATGGACTCTTTGCCCTTGATTCTCCACATAAATCTGGCTAACATCCCCCAGCAAGAGCTATGCCACAGCTTCAACATTCAACTGCCTTGAAATTTCTTCTGTCAGATTAATTAGCCTACTTCTCTTAACCTCAGTCTCAGGCAAAGTCTCTGGACATGTCAAAATGCAGACAAATATTTTTAAGCCATAATATACATCATCTGGAGTCCAGCATCCAAGGTAGTCCTTCCCAGCAGAACCTTCTGAACCTAGTCTTCACAAGCAGGATTTCTATCAGCCTTCTTGTCTTCTGAGTTCTGACCAGAATTTCCCATGCAGAACATCCTACTCTAGCTCTACTCTTTCAGGCAACATCTCTGAACACTTTAAAACTCTTCCCACAAGCCACTTCCAAAGGCTCTTGAATCACATGGTAAGGTATAGTTGCAAAGATCCCAGTTCTCTGGTACCAAATTCTGTCTCAGTTACTTTTCTTGCATTACTAGGACAAAATACCCAACACCCAAAATGAAGGAAGAAGGGTCTGTTTAGCTCACAGTTTGTGGAGGTTTCAGCCTATAATCAGCTGACTCCAAAGTAAGATGATATGCCACAGGGGCAACACTTCAGACAGACAGACAGACAGACAGACAGACAGACAGACAGAGCTGCAAGAGCAAAAGGCAGAGGGCAAGCCTCCTTTTCTCCATTACATTGTAAGGAGATTATCCACCACACCATTTCCCTGCTGTCCTCTTGCACAGGCTGAAGATGTTTCAAAGGAAGCACCCTGACTCCCTACTCAATCACTTAGTTAAACTTCTGACCTTCTCAAGTTGACATTCAGTATCAACCTAACTCCCTTCCCCAGGATGTACTGAATCAGGTTATCTGGAGATAGGTTTCTGGGATTTGTATTTTTGTAAACTTTCAAGATGAGTTTGAATGAGACACATCGAAATTTGAGAATTTTTGTTCTTTAAGTTATTGTAATTTTAGTATTGGTTCCCTGATACCAACTCTTAAATAAGTGAAATCAAAATCACTTGGGGTATGATTCAGTATCTGCTTCCCAACCTCGCTCCATTCCTTGTTCTCCTTCTCTCTCCCCATTCTCTGGTAACCACTATTCCACTCTCAATTCTTCTGAGCTCAGCCTGTTTACATTCTATACATGTTGACATCAAGCACTACTTGTCTTCTGTTTTCCTTAGTGTTATGAATTCCGGCTCCATGATGTTGTGAAAGTGAAGCTTATCTAGAACAAGTTCTGGCATATTGTTACACAGAAACGTGATTTTGGTTAAGTTTTGTGTAGTAAAATTCAAAATAGTGAGAGGAGAGGATTTTGAATGTACTCCTTACAAAGAAATGGTACATGACTGAGACTGTGGGGAGCTAGATATCTTGATATGGTTGTTATACAATTATACATGTACCAAAACACCACATTGTACCCCAGAAAGATGTACTATTATTTTCTTTCAGCTGGAAAATAAACACAAAACTGAAAGAAAAAAATCACCCGTGGACAGCATTATTCACAATTGTGAAAAGGTGAAAATGCCCCAAATGTCCATTGGTGGATGAAGTGATCAAAAAATTGTGGAATCTCTCTACAACAGACTATTGTTTAGTATTAATAAGAAGTGAAGTGCTGACACATGATACAACATGAATAAATCTTAAAAATTATGCTAAGTAAAAAACAACAAACACAAAAGGAAATATATTGTATGATTTAATTTATACAAAATAATCAGAACGGACAAATATGCAGAGGCAGAAATCACATTAGTGGTTTCCAGGAGCTTCTAGACAGCGATGGGAATTTGCAAATTGCAATGGGAACCTCAGAGAGGGCTGGAGATCCTGCCTCTTAGTAGATGGGGAGGGGCCAAGAAGCTGGAGCGCTCAAGTGTCTGCTGATGTTATCGCATTTGAGTGTAGCAGCTAGGGTTGGGGGCTGCGTGTATGAGATTTGGCTTTCCATGTTTTGGGACCAGAGGTGATGGTCACACAACACTGTGAATATACTAAATGCCACTGAATCATATATTTTAAATTGGTTAATTTTTAATTAAGTGAATGCTACCTCAATATAGGAGCTCAGATTTTTTTTTCCTTCTTTTTGGTACCAGGGATTGAACTCGTGACCTCCCTCACACTTGCCATGGAGGTGATTATGCCACTGTGCCACTACTCCAATATTGAATTCATTTTAAAAAGCACTTGAGGATGTATCGGGGTCTCAGAACTCAGGTCTCAGAATTATAAAAGGGAACCTCTGGAGCTACTTCTCAGGCAAGGCTAAGGTTGAATGCCCTATCTGAGCTAGAAATAAACCTGCAAATATCCATAGGGAAGACAGGGCCTATAAAGACTTTATCTACTTTTAACCCAGACATAGTCCTGTGTGTGGATTCTTGCCATTATTTCCTGTATCATTAGAATCCTATGGGGGTTAATAGAGGAGCACAGCTCTCATATATCCTTGACAGAGAAGGAGGTCCTCCTGGATTGACAGTGGTTGCCTTCTTCTACCGAGCATACAGCTTCAGGGAGGGATGCACGTGGGGCAGTGAGGGAGGCAGGGGACACTGTGTAGCCAGCCAGATCAACAGGATCAACCCTGATCAGCCAAATCAGATCTGGCAATCAATGAGGTGACGGATGTGACAGCAAGATTGTCCTCACATCCTGGAGTACTGTGACTTTATGGACTTCCCTTTGTTTTCTTCCAGCAGACTCAAGGTTTCAGGTCTTGTATTTACATCTGGACAACAAAGAAAATAGTTAACAGAGTGAAGTGACATACCGTTGAATGGGAGAAAATGTTGGCCAATTTCTTCTTTTAATAAAGGACTGATATCTAGAATACATAAAGAACTCAAAAATTTACACATGCACACACACACACATGCACACACACAAATACCCAATTAATAAATGGGCTATTTCTTCTGAAAGTAAGAAGTACAAATGGCCATTAAGTACATGAAAAAAATTTTTCTCATCTTTAGCCATTAGAGAAATGCAAATCAAAACTGTAGCGAGATTCCATTTCACCCCGAGACCATGATTTTAAGTGAACTAAGTCAAACACATAAGTTTAAATATCCCATGGCTTATCTTATACCAGAAGCCCAAAATATAAAAACTGGGAAAAAATAAAAGAGATAATAAGAAATATTGAGATGGATCTTTTGCAAGAAGGGAGGGGGCTAAGAGATGGAGAGAGGAAGTGGGGGAGGAAGATAAAAAATTAAGATGTACATGTATCAACTTGTATCAACTTGTTAACTCTCTGTGAACAATGTAATCATTAGGTCCTGCAAACATGCACTAATACAAATTAAAAATTGAAAAATAATTGCAAGAAAGCCTCATTGAGAAAGCAATCCTTCGAAACTGTTGCTAGGACTGTAAACTAGTACTACCACCATGGAAATCAGCATGGGGATTCTTCTAAAATGCCGGAAATAGAGCTGCTATTTGACCCAGATGTATCACTATTTGGCACGTTCCTGAAGAATTAGTTAACATACTACAGAAATATCTTCATACCGGTGTTAATTACAGTGCAGTTCACAGTAGGTAAGCTATGAAACCAGGTTCTCATCAACAGGTGAATGGATGAAGAACATATGGTGTATGCGCAAATGGTCTGTCATTCAACAACTCAGAGGTATGAGATCATGATTTCTGTAGGAAAATTGATAGAACTGGAGATTGTCATGTTTGGTGGAACAAGCAGATCAGAAAGACAAGTAGTGCGTGTTTCCTCTTATATGTGGAATCTAAGAGGGGGAATGGAGAGGGATGACATTAAGGTAGAAAAAAGGAAGGGAACAAGGTAGGAGGGAGAGAAGAGGTGTGACAGGGCTTGAAAATGGTGCAGATATGTATACGTGTGTATGAGTTCGCAAAAAATGAAATTTCATAATCTGTATAGCTAGCATTATGTATAGCATTAATAAAAAATTAAGCCACCAACAAAACTATAGTCTCTCTTTTTTCTCCTTCAACCTGTCACTTAGGTCTCCATTTCTGGACTGAGTGTTTGCTCCTCAGTTCATATATTGAAACCCTGTACTCCTAGTGTGGTGTGTTTGGAGGTGGGACACTTGGAGGTAATTTGTCTTACATGGTGCCATGCAATAGGGCCCGCATGATAGGATTAGTTTCTTTATAGGGAGAGGGAGGTACCTGAGCTCCCTTCCCCATGCAAAGATACAGCAAGAATGCAGTTATTTGCATGTCAGGTCTTACCAAGAATAGGATATGCTGGTATCTTGATCTTTGACTTCCCCGTCTCCATAACATCAGAAAATAAATGTCTCACGTTTAAATCACACAGTATGTGGCATTTCATTGTGGCAGCTGGAGCTGAATAAGACATTTTGCTTAGACTTGGCTTTCCAACTTCCACACCTTTGCCTGTGTGGTACCTCCTATCTGGAATGCTCTTCCTCTTCCTGATCTATCAATCTTCTAATCCCAGTGCATTTCCCACCTTTAGAAGACATCTTGAGCAGTGTTCTCTTCTGTCCCTGGGGCTTGGATCTTTCATCACTACCCATAGCATCTAGACAGGTTGGAACATAAACTAGTACAGCCGCTGTGGAAATCAGCATGGAGATTGCTCAGTTACACTGAGGAAGTACACAAGTCTTGGTCCACACTGGCTTCTCTTCTTCCCACATCCAGTGGCTGCATAATTTTTTTCATCCTGTGTCATTTTTCTTTCATGCTTTAAACGTACGAGTTTCAAATTTTGTATTGGGTGAAAAGCTATCTGATCCCTACCTCAGCTCTGAATTTCTTTCAGGGAAGATCCCTGCTTTGTCTCCCTCCCTATAGAACCCCACTGCAGCCAGCAGATCACATCTCCTCTTCCCACAGTAATAGTGATACTGACCAAAGCAACAGAATATTAACAAGGTGGTTAATTGAGCAAATATTTTAGCCCAGATATTGCATAAATTATTTACATAAAACTTCTTTGATCATTACAGCAAACTTACAAAGAGACTCTTACTGTTACCAGCAATTTACAAACTTAAAAAAACTAAAGGCCAGAGAGTGATTGCTCCAAATTAAAGATGAAGCAAATCTAGATTCTGAACCCATCCCTGTCTGAGTTCTAAATCTGTTTCTAACCACTAGCCACCACTGCCTCTCGTGATCATTCCTTGTGCCTTGGTTGGCCCTGTTAGCATTACTCTCCTTCTAGATTATTCCTAAATTCATTCATTTGGCATACTTCGTGAGATCCCGAACACAGTGCTGACCTCTCAGAAGAATGAATGAAACAAAATCCCTGCTTATACTGAAAATAGATTTCTGTGGTTTGTTCACTGACCATCACCCACCTTTGTTTCACAGACTATGGCCTTTATTGGGCTAAACTTCTTCTATTCAAGACAGTGTAGTATGACCATAATTGTGGGCTCCAGCTTACCCTGGCCATAGATTACATAACTGTCAGTTTTCCATTGCAGGACAAAGTAGCTGACATAAGTAACATAAGGGAGAAGTTTATTTTGGCCCATACAGACCATTTCCAAGATTTAGCTTTCAGTCCGTGGTTGGCTGGCTCCGTTGCTTTAGCCCTGCACAGAGGTAGAACATCATGCCAGAAGGACAAGGCAGGGGAAAGCTGCTTACTTCATGCAGCCAGGAAACAGAGAAGGAGGGGAAAAGCCCAAGAGGAAGGGTCTAGGATATAATCCTTCAGGTCACACCTCACGACCCGCTCCATTCAACTAGCCCCACTTCCTAAATTTCCACTGCCTTCCGATAATGCCCCAATTGTAATCTCATTAATAAATTTGTCACCAAGGAAATTAAAGCACCCACGACCAAGCTCTTCTCATGAGGCTCTTGGGGACATTTTAGATATAAACCATAAAGGTGGGCCTATGCCCTAATGAAGGCCAGTCTCTGATCCCATCTCTGGAATTTGATGCTGGGCAGAGGGAGATGGGCCTGAGAGTATTTGGGGCTCTATTTCCTCCCAGCAGTGGCTTACTACCCAGATTCTACTTCCTAGCTTCCTGGGGCATCCTCAGCTCATTGTCGAGGCCCATTCTTCAGCCTCACCTTGATTTCTCAAACTCTGACATCCTCCCAGTGAGTTCCCCTGCTGCTGTGGGCTGGCTGGGGGCAGTCTTGGTCCCTCACATCCAATGAACCCTAACCTGTACAAGTGAGCAGTGTGTGACTGAGGTCAGGAAATCCAGGATAACCAGTAGGGGGTGATGAAGCCGCCCCGGGGGGAGTGATTTCTGAACTGAATCTTGGAGGACTAGAAATTATTGAGCCATAGAGGGGTGGGGGAGGCTGCCCAGGCAGAGGAAAAGTTCTGCTTGTAAACAACAACGTCAGCAGCATTATTGGGCACTTTTCTCGCTTAACCCTCCACAAAACTCCCTTGAGTTTGGTGTTGTCTCTGTTCTCATTTTATTAAAAAGGCTCAGAGCGGAAGCATGATTTACCCAGTGCCTCATACTTTGTGACGGTAAAGATGAGATTTGGCCTTCGTGATCTGGATTTCATATGAAGGGGTTAACGTTCAGTCCCCAGAGAGCCAGGCAAGAGATCCTTCTGGTCTGCTGATCACTGCATCCCTTCCAGGGAAATGGCCTTTCTGCTCACGTGAGTCCCATCTCATGGCAATTTCTGGACATTCCTCGGGGAGCCCTCTCTGTGTGCATGTAGGCTAATGGCTGAGTTATTTCTGTTCTCCAAAAGTGCTAATTTTTATCTTTTCCTGAGCACGGACAATTAGAGGAGTCAAGAAACAGTCTGATACTAATGGTCTTTGCAGATCTGAGTGAAGCTTCACTCCTAGATACGCAGGGGCCAGAAAGGAGAAGGCGGGAAGGGGAGGAGCTCAGTGTGTGTGTGTGTGTGTGATGGAATTTGGAGGAGTGGGGGACAGGGCTTGGATTTCCATGGCCCAAATTAACCTCTGCTCTTGCTGTCTCCTTCTTTTCTTCCTTTTCCCTTCTTCATCCAATTTAGTCATTTGTTTAATGCCTTTCAAATGTCTTGACCCTGTTTTTAAAAATCTCATTACAACAGAAAAAAAAAAGAGATCCAAATGCACTAACTAAATCAAATGTACTGCTAACAATTTGTGATATTCCTCTTTGATGCTCTTTGTGTAATCTGTCCTTTAAAAATCCAACTAACTGTGGTATCATAAGCATCATTTTATAGCAGGATATTTCTGACTGGATAATGTTTATGTTTTACAACTGTTGCTCGAGTGACAAGTATGTGCCAGTGTTTTATATGTTGTGGATACATCAGTGAACAAAATGGCAAAAGTTCTACTCCCTCAAATAGTTCAGCTTTCATTGTGACCCACAAAACTCTAGCTGGCTGCTCCTTTTTAATTATTTCCCTGGTATGATCTCCTAGTTTACTACCATATAGATACATATATTTTTGTACATGTGTGTGTGAGATATATAGTTTTCTTTATCCACTCATCTGTTGATGGACATACAGACCATTTCCAAGATTATCTATTGAGGAATGTGATGCTATAAAGATGGGTAAGCATGTATCTTTTTATTATGATGTCTTTAAATCTTTTGGAAAAATATTCAGAAGACATATATCTGGATTAAATGGAATTTCTATTTTTAGTTTTTTGAGGCCTCCTGTACAGATTTCCATAGAGGTTATACCAGTTCACATTCCCACCAACATATTAGAAGAGTTCTTTTATTCCCCACAACCCTGCCAGCATTTCTTGCTTTTTGAGTTGGTGATGATAGACACATACTCTTCCTGGAGCATGATGGAATTTCAGTGTGTTTTGATTTGTATTCCTCTAATGGACAAAGATGCTGAACATTTTTTCATGTACTTATTGGACATCTGTAGTTCTTCTGAGGAGACATGGATTTTTGTCTGTTTTGATCACAGCTATATGTCTAACACACAGGCTTGGCACATGCTAGCTGTTCAATAACATTTCTTAAACTAGTAGCGCGGATGAATGAAAACAAGTTGACTTTTACATGTTTCCCAAAATGATAGGCAGAAATACTATCTTGTTTTAGTTTTTATTTTCTTCACTGAGCGAGGCTGAGTGTCTTTTCATGTATTTACAAGCCATTTGTGCTTTTTGTCCTGCGAATTGCTGTTTTTTCTCTTGAGTTGCATGTTTTATTCTTATAATTTGTAAGAGTTCTTTATGTACTCTTGCTTTTAGCCCCGTATGATTTATGTGGATTGTAAATATTTTCTATGATGGCTTTTAAATGTTTTTAAACTTACAGTTGTCTTTTACTTATGGTTTATTTTGCTGGGTAGGGGATTTTTTTTTAACAAGATCTATCCTGTGCAGCTTATGTCCTAACATGAAGAAGCAGAAAGAAATTTTAAAAGCTTATCTATTGCACATATATATCCTAATATATTAAAAAAGCATAAGTTTGGGGAAAAAGCATTCAGAGGGAAGAGGATAAAGAATGTAGGTAATTTTAAATAAGATAGAACACTCACTGAAAGTGGAATTTGGTCAGAGGCAAGATGCGAACATTTATTAACATTGTTCCTTTTGCAAGTGGCAGAAATCTCAGTCTCTCTTTTTTATTTTAAAGAGAATAAAACAAAAGAGAACAGAACAAAGCAAATCAGCACAGAACAATGCAATCAACACAGCACTTCACAATGAGACAACAGGACATCGACGTAGCTACCATAACGTCTCTTTTCTTCAAAATAGTTGAGCATACCTTCACACACAATAATATCAAACATAACAAAATAGTATAAAACCATTCAAAACAATGAAAGCATTACAGGACTTCAAAATTGAATAATAAGAAGTGAACAGTGGCTACTATAATATCTCATTTTCCTCAAAAATTTGTCTATACCATCACACATAATAAAATCAAATAAAGCACAACAGGATAGAACCAATCAAAACAGAAGAACAAAAGCATACAGGACTTCAACATAAGATGATGGTAAATCAGCAGTGGCTACCATAATGTCTTGTTTTCTTCAAAACAGATGTTCATACCATCATACATAATAAAATCAAACAAACCAGAATAAAACCAATCAAACCAATGAATGAAAGCATTATCAGACTTCAAAGAATAGGAAACCGTGATTACCATAATATATCCCACTATATTCAAAATAGCTGCCCCTACCATCTGACAGCTTAAAATCTAACAAAACAAGACAGAATGAAGCCAAACCTAACAAAATGTGTAAACAGTGCAAGAGTTCAAGACAAGACAATAAGAAATTAACAGTAGTTTCCACCTTTCCTTCCCAGGTTCCCTCCCAAGAACGCTACATTAACTATTTTGCTTTTGGATCCCATTAACTCCTTCTGCTTCTTATGCTAGTGTTCGCAGATATGAGTTTGAACTGTTTTGGCCATGAACATGATCTCCAGTTGCATCCATTTACCTACAGGAGCCTTGAGATTATTCTACTTTACAGCGGGATAGCTTCCATTGTGTGAAAATACCGTATCTCTCTTATCCATTCTGCGGTTGGTGGGTAAGTTACTCTTGCTTTTTTTTTTTGGTCTCCTGTCATATGGAACACTTGTTTTCTCTCCTTCGATTTTCAGGCTATGAATTTCCTTTCCAGTTAGGTATGTTTCTTGTATACAGTATATCAATGGATCTTGTTTCTTGATCCATTCCCCTTTGTTTCTTTTTCTTGATAACCTGAAGCCATCTACATTAATGGTTACAACTGGCATACATTGGTTTGTCTCTGCCCTGCTATCCTCCTGTTAGCCCTCCACTTTTCCCCTTCATTCAATTGCCAATCTTGTTTGGCAGTCCTCCTCTGCTGCTGTTTCTGGAACCATGGTCATCTTTATCTCTCTCTAGAATATTCTTTTTTTTATCTAAAGAAGAAAGAAAGAAGAGAAAATTAAAAAATACAAAATAGAAAAAATGAGAAAAAAGTAGAATACAGAATTCAAAAAAATGAACATCATAAAAATGCTAGTTGATACATTACACATTGTCATCTTAATAGTTATTAAAGTTACAAAATCAAAGCATAAAAAGTGGCTAGTCACTCAAACATTGACAGCGCAATCTCTTCTGTTCAATGATCTAATAGAAATTTAGTAATATGGTCATCTATCTTGCATACTATACATACTGTTATATCCTTTACAGCACTTTCCTTCCCTTTCACTTTTACAATATCTATTATACTTTTTGGATCCTATTATTCTATCAGTTCTTATTTTTTATACTAGAGAGTCAATGTGAGTCATTTATTTCACTAATGAGGATCTTCTGAAGTTGCCTTCATTTATCTATAAAGGCTGCAAGATTATCCTTTTCATAGCTGAATAGTATTCCGTTGTATAAAAATACCACATCTTTTTCATCCACTCTGCGGTTGATGGGCATTTTGATTGTTTCCAAGATTTAACGATCACAAATTGTGCTGCTATGAACATGGGTGCATATATATCACTATGACATGACCTTTTCAATTTTTCTGTGAAAATACCCAAGAGGGGAATAGCTGGATTAAATGGAACTTCCAATCCTAGTTTTTTGAGGAATCTCCATACTGATTTCCACAGTGGTTGCACCAGTCTGAACTCCCACCAACAGTGGAGAAGTGTTCCTTTTCCCCCGCATCCTTTCCAGCATTTGTTATCAGTTTTTTTTTCTTGATGGCAGCCATTCTTTCAGGGGTAAGACGAAATCTCAATGCTGTTTTAATTTGCGTTTCTCGAATGACCAGTGATGGAGAACATTTCTTCATATATTTATTTGCCATTTGTATATCTTCATCTGAGAAATGTGTGTTCATCTCCAATGCCCATTTTTGGAGGGGGTCTTTGAATTTGGGGGCTTGGCATTTTTCCATTCTTCATATGTTCTGGGTATAAGTCCTCTCTCTGAGGGATTGTTGGCTAATATTCTTTCCCATTCTGTGGGTTTTCTTTTCACTTTGTTGGTGATTTCTTTTGAAGTGCAAAGACTTTTTAGAAATATGAGATCCCCATTGTTGATTCTTCGAAGTATTTCCCGTGTGGTTTGTGTTTTATTTCATGAATTCTCTCCCCACTCCTATGTCTCCAAGATTTTTACCTACCTTGTCCTCCAGTAGATTTAGTGTTTCTATTTTAATATTTAGATCCTTGATCCATTTTGACTTTAGTTTAGTGTATAGTGATTGGCATAGGTCTATTTTTAGTCTTTGGCATGTAGAAAGCCAATTTTTCCAACAATATTTATTAAAGAGATTATTTTTTTTCCAGTGAAATTGTTTAGCCCCTTTGTCAAATATAAGGTGGCTGAGTGTCTTTGTAGTTGTGTTTGCATCTTCTGATCTGTTCCATTGATCCTCAGGTCTATTTCTTTGCCAGTACCATGCAGACTTTTTCACTGTGGCTTTGTAGTATGGTTTCAAGTCAGGAATTGAGATGCCTCCTGTCTTGCCTTTGTTGCCCAGAATTGCCTTCGCTATTCTAGGTTTCTTCTGTTTCCCAATGAATTTTAGGAATATTTTCTTTAGACTTGTAAGGTATGTTAATGGTATTTTGATGGAGATTGCATTCAATCTGTATAACAGTTTTGGGAGTATGGCCATTTTCACAATGTTGCTTCTTCCTAACCAAGAACAAGGAATATCCTTCCTTTTTTTATTTTGAAGAGATTAAGACAAAACAGAACATAACAAAGTAGATCAGAACAGAACAATGTAAGCAACACAGTATTTCACCAGAAGACAACTCATAATTAACAGTAACTACCATAATGTCTCTTTCTTTGAAATAGTTGAGCATAACTTCATATACAATAGTATCAAACATAACAAAATAGTATAAAACCATTCAAGAGAATGAAAGTATTACAGGGCATTCAGAACAAAATAACAGAAAATGAACAATGGTTACTATATTATTTCACTTTCCATAAAAATTTTGTTTATACTATCACACATAATACAATCCACTAAGATACAACATGATAGAACCAATGGAAACAGAAGAAGAAAAGCATGATAGGACTTCAGAGTAAGATGATATTAAATCAGCACTGGCTATTATAATGACTTGTTTTCTTCAAAACAGCTGTTCATACCATCACAGATAATAAAATCAAACAAACCAGGATAAACCCATTCCAGGTAATGAATGCAATCATTATATGGCTTCAAAGCAATGTAATGGGGAATCAAGATTACCATAAACTCTTATTACTCTTACCATTTCTTACAGTAGGGAGACTATATGGTATTTATACATGTGGGTTTGATTTATTTTGCTTATGAGTATGGTCTCCAGTTGTGCCCATTTATTTATAAATATCTCAATGTAATCACTCTTTATAGCTGAGGAGTGCTCCATTGTATAAAAATACAACTTTTTTTATCCATTCCTCAGTTGATGGACACTTATGTTGTTCCCAAGATCTGGCTACTACAAATTATGCTGCTATAAACAAGGGTGCACATATATCACTGTGGTATGATGTTTTCATTTCTTCTGGGAATATGTCTAGAAGTAGAATAGCTGGGTCGAGTGGGACTGCCAATCTCAGCTTTTTGAAAAATCTCCAGACTGACCTCCACAGTGGTTGCACCAGTCTACACTCCCACCAAAAGTGCAGGAGAGTTCCTTTTTTCCCCACAGCCTCTCCAGCATTTGTTATTGGTGGTTTTCTTGATCTTCGCCATTCTTTCAGGAGTGAGATGGAATCTCAGTGTTGTTTTAATTTGCATTTCTCTAATGACTAATGATGATGAACATTTTTTCATGTATTTATTTGCCATTGGTATTTCTTCATCTGAGAATTGTGTATTCATTTCAGATGCCAATTTTTGGATTGGGTCTTTGAATATTGTGGGTCTCATTTTTTAAATTCTTTATATATTTTAGACAGAAGCCCTTTGTTTGAGGGACAGTTCACTAAGACTTTTTCCCAGTTTTTGGGTTTTCTTTTCGCTGTGCTGGAGATTTCTTTTGACATGCACAAACTTTTTAATAAGAGGCAATCCCAGTTATTGACTCTGGGAAGTATTTCCTGTGTAGTTTGAGTCCTGTTCATGAATTCTCTACCGATTCCTATGTCTTCAAGGTTTTTACCCAATTTGACTTCCAATAGATTTAGTGTTTCTGTTTAATATTTAGATCTTGATCCATTTAGATTTTATTTTAGTACATGGTGATAAGCATGGGTCTAGTTTTAGTTTTTGCCATATGGAGAGCCAGTTTTTCCAACACCATTTATTAAAGAGACTGTCATTCTTCCAGTGAACATGTTTGGCACCTTTATCAAAGATAAGATGGTTGAGTGTGTTTGTAGTTGTCATTTTATCTTCTAATCTATTCCATTGATCTTCAGCTCTGTTTTGGTGCCAGTACCATGTTGATTTTACTACGGTTGCTTTGTAGTATAACTTCAAGTCAGGGATTGTGATACGTCCTGCCTTGCCTTTGCTGCTTAGAACTGTCCTTGCTATTCTAGGTCTCTTCTTGCTCCAGATGAATTTTAGGAGTGATTTCTCAAGTTCTATGAGGTATGTTGATGGTATTTTTATCGGGATTGCATTGAATCTGTATAAAAGTTTTGGGAGAATGGCCATTTTCACAATATTTATTCTTCCTATCCATTAGCAAGGGATGTCTTTCCATTTTCTGAGATTGTCTTCAATTTTTTTAGTGTAGTATAATTTTCCCTGTATAGGTCTTTTACTTCTTTCATGAGAGTAATTCCTAAAAATTTCATTTTTTTGATTGCTAGTGTGAAGGGTGTGGCTTCTCTTATTTCTCTGTCAGTGATTTTGTTGTTAGTGTATAGGAATGCTATTGATTTTTTGAGTATTGATTTTGTATCCAGCCACATTGCTGAATTTATTTATTATATCTAGGAGTCTTTCAATTGAGTTTTGGGGATCTTCTATGTAGAATATTATGTCATTTGCAAATAATGATAATTTAACTTCTTCTTTTCCTATGTTTACATCTTTTATTTCTCTTTCTTGTCTAATTCCTCTGGCTAGGATTTGCCATACTATATTAAATAGGAGCGATGATAAGGGACATCCTTGTCTTGTGCCTGATTTTAAAGTAAAGGCCTTCAATTTTTGGCCATTTAGTATGATACTGGCTGTTGGTTTGTCATAGACAGCCTTTATTATATTGGGTTAAAGACTATCTATTCCAATTTTCTGCAAGGTTCTTATCATACATGAATGTTGGACTTTATCAAAAGCTTTTTCTGCACCTATAGAAATGATCATGTGATTATTACTTTTGGCTTTATTGATATGGTGGATTACATTTATTGATTTATATATATTGAACCATCCCTGCATGCCTGGGATGAATCCCACTTGGTCATGGTGTATGATCTTCTGCATCCTATTTGCCAATATTTTGTTGAGGATTTTTGCATCTGTGTTCATTAGGGAGATTGGTCTGTAGTTCTCTTTTTCAGTTGGGTCCTTCTCAGGTTTTGGCACTAGAGTAATATTTGCTTTTAGGAATGATTTAGGAAGGATTGCTTCCCTTTCAATTTCATTGAAGAGTTTGAGGAGTGTTGGCAATAGGTCTTCTTTATTTCTTGAAGAATTCTGCAGTGAATCTGTCTGAGCCTGGGCTCTTCTTTGTAGGTAAGGACTTAATTACGTTTTCAATTTCATTAGTAGAAATTGGGTTATTCAGCAGTTTTACATCTTTTGACCTAGCTTTGGTACTTCATATGTTTCTAGGAATCTGTCTATTTCTTCTGTGTTATCAAACCTTTGAGAGTAAAGTTTTTCGAAATAGGTGTTGATCTTCTGTATTTCTATAGGGTCTGTAGTGATTTCACCTTTCTCATTCCTTATTGCATGAATTTGAGCTTTTTCTTCCCTTTTTAAAATAAGGTTGGCTAGGGGCTTATCGATTTTATTTATTCTTTCAAAGAACCAACTCTTTGATTCATTGATTTTTTTTTAGTCTCTATTGCATTGATTTCTGCTCTGATTTTTGTAATGTCCTGTCTTCTTTTGGCTTTGGGCTTGACTTGCTCTTCTTTTTTAGATGTTTGAGGTGTAACATCAGGTTATTTATTTGTATTCGTCCTGTTTTCCTGATGTATGAACTCAGTGCAATAAATTTTCCTCTGAGGACAGCTTTCATTGCATCCCACATATTCCGGTAAGTTGTATTTGTGTTTTCATTTGTTTGTAGGTATTGTTTAATTTCTTCTTATTTTCCTCTGTGATCCACTGATTACTCAAGAGTGTGTTATTCAGTTCCTGTTGTGTGAAGTATTGTTTTCCGTCCTTTGACTTTCAGTCTGTGAATATCCTTTTGGGTTAGATGGGTTTCTTATAGACAGCATATGGTTGGAGTTTGTTTCTTTATCCATTCTTCCAGTCTGTGTCTTTCAATTGGTGCATTGAGACAGTTTACATTAATGGTTATAACAAGTATATGTTGTTTTATTGTTGATATGTTATCTTTCTGCTGTTTCATCCTTATCTCTCTGTTCTGTTTAATTGTCTGCTTTGCTTAGTGTTTTTTTCCTAAGTGTATCTAAACTGTCTTTCAATATTCTTTGGAGAGTTGGCTTGGTGATCATAAAGTTCTTTAGCTTTTCTTTGTCATGGAAGTATCTTATTTCTCCATCAATTTTGAAGGACAGTTTTGCAGGGTACATCAGTCTAGGTTGGAAATCATGTTTCTTTAGGATCTGGAATACTTTACTCCATGCTCTTTTTTTTCACTTTTTAAAAAACTTTATTTAAGGAGAAAAGGAAAAAAAAAGGGTACAAATTATACAGAATTTCAAAAAAAAATAAACAGTAGGGAATCACTAGTTAATAGATTACATATTGCCTTCTTAGAAATAGTTGTTCAAATTACAAAATTAAAGCATATAAAGTGGACATTCAAACAGTGAGACTGCAAACAGTTCTGTTCAATGATCCAACAAAAACTCAGTAATATGGTTATCTATCTTATACGCTAAAATATACATGCAGGTATGTCCTTTAGAGCACTTTCTTTTCTTCTTTTTTACAATGACAATTACACATTTTGGGTTTTATTACCCCCACAGTTCTTATTACTTTTTTGAAAAGAATAAAACCAAATGTGTTATAACAAAACAGAATCAGTCAAATCAAAAGGATGGACATAGTACATAATGTAAAAACAGAATACAGGGTGATCAACAATGGTTACCATAATGCCTCTTGCTATCTTAAGAAGAATTGCCTATATCATTAGTTATAATAAAATTGAATAAAACAGTAAAGAACAAAACCAATAAAACCAAAACATTGGAGACATTACAGGACTTCAAAAGAAGATAATAGTCAAACCAGAATGGACATCATAGTGAATCTTTTTGTCTTCACAGTTGTTGCCTATATTCTGAAACTTGGTACTATCAAGCAAAACAGAATAGAGTAAAATCAGTCAAAACATGATGGTGAGAGCAATACAGGGTTTCAAATCAAGTTAATAGGAAATCAAAGTGAGTTACTATAATTATCCTGCTATTTTTTTATTTTTTCCCTTAATTGAAAAGATAAAAATAAAAAATATATAATAAAAAAAGGAGATTGAGATAAAAGAGGACATAAAAACAAAACAGCACAGGTCAGAACATAACCATTTAAGCAAAATAGTGTTTCACCACAAAATATCCCAACATAAAAGTAGTTACCATAGTGTCTCTTTCCTTGAAATCTTTGAGTATAACTTCACATACTGTAGCAACAAACATATCAAGACAATGTAAAACCATTCAAGAGAATGACAACATTACAGGGTATTTAGAACCAACTAACAGAAAATGAACAATGGTTTCTGTATTATCTCCTTGTGTATAAAAGTTTTTGTTTATATTATCACATATAATAAAATTCAATAAGATACAACATGTTAAGACCAATGGAGACAGAAGAACAAAAGTTTGATGGGTCTTCAGAACAAGATGCTATTAAATCAGCACTAACTACTATGATGTCTTGTTTTCTGCAAAATAACTGTTCATACCATCCAACCTTTTCTGCCTCATTTCTGTTGAGCTCTTTTTCTGTCATTAGTTGTCAGTTTGTCTTCTTCATTTCACTTTCTGCTCCATTTATTTTGGTCTCTCTGCCACTGTTTCTGGAATCTTGGTATTTTTCTCTTTTAGAATGTCCTGCAGTATTCTCTGTAGAGTTGAATTAGTGGTTGCAAATTCCCCTAGTTCCTTTTTATCCTGGAAGCACCTTGTTCTTCCTTTAATTTCTAGGGAGAGTTGTGCAGGATATATCACTCTTGGCTGGAGGTTTTTGTCTTTCAAAGCTTGAATTATTTTGCCCCACGCTCTTCATTATTTGATGGTTTGTGCTGAGAAGTCTGCTGTAATTCTGATGGGTGTTCCCTTGTAAGTGATCTGTTTTTTGTCTCTGACAAGTTTTAATATTCTGTTCTTGTATTGGAATTCTGGAATTTTGGTTATTACATGCCTGGTGTAGTTCTGTTTGGGTTGTAGGTGGCTGGGTCCCTGTATGCCTCATAGATCTGAATATCTTTACCTTTTCCCATATTAGGGAAGTTCTCCTTGATTATTTATGTGAATAGCCTTTGCAGTTAATTTGTTTGTATCCCTGCTTCTTCCTTTGTATTCTGAATTCTTAAGTTATAGATCCTCTTCTCATCTTCTAGCCTTTGTATTGTTGCTGCCTGTTTCCTTGTTATTTTTAAAAAGTTTTTTCTTTCATGATCCCACATTACAAATCTGTCCTCCAGTTCAGATAACCTATCCTTAGTTTCTTTCAAGCTGTTATGCCAGCTTTCAATAGAGTTTTTAGTTTCCTGGTAATCTCTTTGAACCTCCTCATATATTCTATGTTTTCTGTATTTTCTCCATCAAACTTTTCTCCCCTTTTTTTCTATTCTTCCATTCCAACATCTGTTTTTTCTTGGGAGGTGCTTAGCATTTTTAACTATCTTACTTATATCTTGCTTTACTTGGTTAAATACTTCACATTTGAACTCGTCTATGAGGTCCCGGAGATATCGCTTTATGTCTATTTGTGCCATGCTTGATATTGCATGTTTTCTGTCCTCATTCTCCATTGCATTTACCTTTCCTGGATCAGTGTTCTCAGGATTGGGGACTGAGGACCTTTCTTGTTGCTCACTCTTCCTATACGTTTTGTTCCTTCCATATAAGCATATATAGGAGGCCCAGTTTCTTTCTTTTTTGATTACAGTTTGTTTCAATCATGCTGGCTAGTACTCCTGCCGACTGCAGTATACTAGGGAGACATGGACCTGGGCAGCCTATTGCAGGCCCGCCCTTCCAGGTCAGTCAACCTGCTGAGGGCTTCACTACATTAGGGTGCACTGACAGGGGTAGAGACTTGATTTGGGCTAGCCTACTGGGTCGTAATCTGCGGCATCATCCAGGTCAAGTACTCCTTACTAATCCCACTTGAGAGAGACTGAAGTCACTGCAGCATTATGTCCTGGCTAGTCTGCCCAGTCCCAGAATGTCCTCTGTTGGAGTCTTCTAGTCTATGGAAGGGCCCCTGTTCCTCTCACTCACCACAGGTTGATGCAGGGCTCCCCGCAAGCTCTAATCTCAATTTGGTTAGCTGATTCCCACTCTCAGAGTGTTTGCGTCTCTATCCCTGCTGTGCCAGTTCAGATGCAGCAGCAGTGGCAGGAAATTCAAGCCATGGTTTCCAGAGGCATGGGTTCCAGCTTCGGCACTGAGACTTTAGCTGTTCCAATCGTAGCACCAGGATTGCATTTCCAGGTGGTTTCTCTCAGCTTAGATCATTCCTGGGTTGGTAGGGAATATTTCCCCCTCCTTAGGACTCCCCACACTGCACCATTCCTGGAATCTAAGCTTGCTATCTCAGAGAGCCTCTGTAGCTGCTGTTATCTATCAGCCATGTTCTCCCAGAATGGGAGCAATGATCTTAACACAATGTCCCAGGCTTGGGATGGCATGCAGACTCACCCAAGCTGCCAGCTGAGTTTCCTGATTCCTGATTCCAGAAAATGTTGCTGGATATGTCCGGGGCAGGCCTGAAACCTAACAGGCAAGTGCAGCCTAGTGTGGCTGTGCTCTGGGCAGGCCCTTGAGCTCTGGGAGCAATGATCTTAACATAGTCTCCCAGGCTCTGAATGGGGAGCAGACTTACCCCAGTTGCCAGCTGAGTTTCCTGGTTCTGGGTTCTGGAGAAGGTCACTCTGTGTGTCCTGGGCAGGCTTGAAACCTGCCAGGTGAGTACAGCCTAGTGTGGCTGTGCTCTGGGCAGGCCCTTGAGCCCTGGGAGCAATGATCTTAACACAGTCTCCTGGGCTCTGGATAGGGACCTGACTCAACCTAGCCTCCAGCTGAATTTCCTGGTTCCAGGTTCCTGAGAAGGTTGCTAGGTGTGACCTGGGCAGGCCTGAAACCTCTCAGGTGAGCACAGCTTAGTGTGGCTGGGCTCTGGGTGGGCCCTTTTGCTCTGGGAGCAATGCTCTTAACACAGTCTCCTCCATGCTCTTCTTGACTTTATGGTTTGTGCTGAGAAGTCTGCTGTAATTCTGATAGGTTTTCCTTTATAAGTGATCTGTCTATTCTCTCTGACAGCTTTTAATATTCTATTCTTATGTTGGATTTCTGGGATGGTGATTATTATATGTCTGGGTGTAGTTTTATTGTGGTTATGACTACTTAGAGTTCTATATGCTTCACTAATCCTGATGTCGGTTTCCGATCTCATGTTTGGGAAATTTTCAGCTATTACTTCTCTAAATATCTTCTTGACATTCTTTATGTTGTCTCCTTTTTCATTAATCCCTATCAATCTTACTTTGCTTTTCTTTGCATCATCTTGCAGTTTTTGAATTGTTATTTCCTGATTCCTTGTCATTTTTAAAAGATCTTTCCTATTCACTAGCTGCAATCTTGTCTTTGTGGTCTGAAATTCTATCTTCACTTTCATTGAGACAGTTTTTACAGCTTTCAATGGAATTTTTGATTTCCTGTATATCTCTTTGCATCTGCTTTATGTATTGTTTGTTTCTTATATTGCTCACCCAGGGATTCCATCTTTTTGTTTATTTCCTCCAATTTTTTAACTGTGTCTTCTTTAGATATGTTCAGTGTCTCCTTCATTTCTTTTATCATTTCTTCTTTTACCTGGGAGATTATTTCTAGTTTGAATTCCTTTAAAGCTTCCCAGAGTTGCTTCTTTATTTCAGTTGCTATTATGTCCTATATTTTAGGAATATTGCATATATTTTCTTCTATGTACATTGCTCCTAATGTTCCTTTGGAAGGGCTGGAGGTTTGAGATTGTAATTTGGTCTTTCGTTTTGTCATTTTCCTATATTTCTGTGTTTCAAGTGTTATTCCAAGGCTTCCCCAGGGTCTGTTGGAAATCCTGTTCTATGCCCTCAGCTCCAGGGACTCTAGCCACCCAGCTCCCCAGATTGAGAGAGGCTCACTGGTGGTGGGGCAGGCTGGCCCAAGCCCGGCCCCCAGAACTGATGGTGCCCCCTTGCCTAGAATTCCAGAGTCCTCCAAGCACAGCCAGGAGTGGGGAAGCTGCTGTAGGCCCGCCCAGGACCCACTGTGCTATTCTAGTGCACCTGGAAGTCACAAAGTTCTGCGTCCAGGGCCGAGTGAGGGTCCTAAACTAGCTGGACTTGGGGGAAAGTGCAGGGGGCACTTATATCAGGCCGCCCAGCCTCTCGAACCCAAGGTGCACCCCTGCCTGCCCAGAACTCCAGAGTTCACCAAGCACGTCCAGGATGGGGAGGCCACTGCAGGCCCACTCAGGACCTACCACGCTGGTCCAGCACACCCAGAAGCCACAAAGTTCCCTGACCGGGACCGAGCGAAGGTCCCAAACTAGCTGGACTCTGGGGGAAGGTGTGGGGGGCACTTACACTAGGCCTCCCAGCCTCTGGAACTGATGGTACCCGCTTGCTTGCTTAGAACTCCAGAGTCTGCCAAGCATGGCTGGAAGCAGGGAGGCCACCGCAGGCCCACCCAGGATCCGTTGTGCTGGTCCAGTGCACTGGGAAGCCACAAAGTTCCCTGTCTGGGGCTGAGCAAGGGTCCCAACCTAGATGGACTCAGGGGAAAGTGTGGGGGGCACTCACCCCAGACCACCCAGCCTCTGGAACCGATGGTGCCCACTCTCTTTGTTGGTAAGTTTTTAATCACATTTTTTATTTCAGTAGCTGATATTGGATTATTAAAAATTGCTATACCTTCTTGACTGAGCTTTGGTACTTCATATGTTCCTACAAATCTGTTCATTTTCTCTGTATTTTCCACTCTATGTGAGTTGAGATTTTCAAAGTAGATATTCATAATCTTTTGAATTTCCATGGGATCTATAATAATTCCCTTCTTTTCAGTCCTTATTGCATGGATTTGAGTTTTTTCTTTCTTTTTCTTGATAAGGTTGGCCACGTGTTTATCAATTTTGTTTATTCTCACAAAACACCAACTCTTTAATTCATTACTTCTTTTTATTGTTTTTTTTTGTTTCAGTTGCATTAATTTCTGCTCTAATCTTTACAGTTTCCTCTCTTCTGTGAACTTTGGGTTTGACTTGCTTTTCCTTTTCTAGAAGCTTAAGATGTAGCATTAGGTTATTTATTTGTGTTTATTCTATTTTCTTTATGTGACTATTTATTGCTTTATCTCTTAGGACTGCTTTCATTGTGTCCCATAGGTTATGGTATGTTGTATTTGCATTTTCATTGTATTGTAGGTATTGTTTTATTTCTTCTTTAATTTCATCTGTAACCCACTGGTTATTCAGAAGGTTGTTATTTTATTTCCATGTATTTATGCAGGTTTTTCAGGGGTTTTTGCCATTAATTTCCAGTTTTAGTGTGCTATGATCAGATATTATGCATGGGATAATTTCAATACCTTTGCATTTAGTTAAGAATGCTTCCACCCTTTGACTTCTAATCTATGAAATAAATCAATCTCGCATGTGTGAATCTATGAGTTTCTTTTTGAATCAGATGTGTTTCTTGTATACAGCATATTGTGGGTTCCTGTTCTTGATCCATTCTGTCAACCTGTTTCTTTTGATAGGTGAATTGAGTCCATTTACATTTATAGATATCACTGATATATACTGGCTTGACTTTGCCGTGTTGTGTTCCTATTGCTAGCTTCTGGCTTTTCTCCCTTGTTTATTTTCTTCTTCTGCCTGGTGGTTTCTTTCTGTTGTTGTTCTGGAGATTGTGTTAATTTTTACCTCTATCTAGCATGTCTTTCAGTACTTTTTCTAGGGTTGGTTTGGTGGACATGAATTCCTTTAGTTGTTCTTTATCATGGAAGTATCTTATTTCTCCACTAAATTAGAAAGACAGTTTTACTGGGTACATAAGTCTGGGTTGAAAGTTGTTTTCTTTTAGGGCTTGAAATACTTCACTGCAAGCTTGTCTTAACTTGAAGATTTGTGCCAAAAAGTCCGCCATGATTCTAGTAGATTTTCCTTGATAGGTGAGCTGTGTCTCATCGATAACATCTTTTAGTATTCTGTTTTTATGCTATATGTCTGGGATCTTAATTATTGTACGTCTGGATATAGATATGTGTTGGTTGTGACTGGCATTCTGTATGCCTCACTTATTTGTATATGAGACTTTTCCTGGTGTGTGGGAAATTTTCTGCTATTTTGTGAATATTTTAGTTATATCATTTGCATTGACTCCTGCCTCTTCACTGATGCCTATTAGTCTTATATTGTTTCTCTTGGCATCATCTTGAAGCTGCTGGATTTTCATTTCATGCTGTTTTGTTGTTTTTATAAGTTCTACCCTTTCATGATCACTACCTGTAATCCTATCTTCAAGGTCTGAAATTCTATCCTCAGCTTCATTTAAATGGTTTTGCCAGCTTTCAGTAGAGTTCTTTGTTTCTTGGTTATCTCTTTGAATTTGTTTCATGGATTCTGCTTGTTTTCTGCATTGTTCATCTCAATTGATTTCCCATGCTCCTGTATTTTTTATTCTATTTCTTCTCTAGATATGTTGAGCAACTTAATTACTAAGGTTGTTATTTCTGTCTTTATGTAAGACTTTATTTCTAATTTGATTTCCTGTATAGCCCCATGGATTTGTTTCTTTACTTCATTTGCTATCTTTTCAGACATTCCTGGTGTGTGACTTTTAAAATCCTCTATTTCAGTGTCACCTGTACTTGCTCCTCGTGGACTAGATGTTTGAGATGCCATTTTGCCTTTGCATTTTATCATTTTCACCTTTTGGGTAAATATTTGGTTTTTCAATCTCAACAGTCTCAACTGTCTGTAGTGTGAATTTTAGGGTCCCCACTGTGTGGTTGATGTCTTGCCAATTGCTGGGTACCACAATGTAGAAGAGAGCCAGTCACCTGAATTCCTCTTACAGGGCATGTTGGATAAGTCCTATATTCTTTCTGGGCTAAGTAGCCTAGAAGTATTGATGTAGGTCAGCTCTTAGTTCCTGCTGTTGCTATGTCTTTAGGTGGCTGCAGGTCACCAGATCTCTTTGTCTATAGTGTTTGTGTCAGCTGAGGCCCTCTGTGTCACTGGGGGTCTCATAAGCTCCTTTAATTTTCTCCAATTTGGTGGAGGCCTTATTGGTACACTCTTCAACCTGTCTGATGTTCTGTTTGGAGGAGGGGCTTGCCAGGTTCTCTTGCCAGGTTCATCAAGGTCTTATAGTTGGAGGGAGTTTCACTTTCACTCCTATTTACCCACTGCAGACCTCTATTTTAGGGGCAAACTCACCACACTGACTGGAACCTGCTGAGGTCTTCTGTTTGGGTAAGGGGTTCCTGAGTCTCCCATTCAGCCAGCATGGTAATGTACAGTAGTCCAAGGTTCTGGGAGAAGGGGTTGGATCTAAAGATTGACTGAAGTACTAGGTCCAGGAGGTGGGTGGGTTCCTCAAGGGATGGGCTGTGGTGGCAGTTTGAGGTGGCTCATTCATATTGCAGGTGTCCTAGATGTTCATGGCCAAGGGGCAGGCCCAGCAGTGGCAGTCCGAGGTGGCTAGGTCCTGCCTGGGTATCCCAGGTATTCACAGCCAAGGGGCAGGCCCAACAGCAACAGTCCCAGGTGGCTAGGTCATTCTGGATGTGGGCCAGATGTTCCTTTGGAGGGGCAGACCCAGAGGCTGCAGTCTGAGATGGCTAGGTCTTGCCAGGGCATCCCAGGTGTTCACAGCTGAGGGGCGGGCCCAGTGGCCTCTCTAGAATATTCTTTAGCACTCTCTGTAGGTTTGGCTTGGTAGTCATGAATTCCTTCAGTTCTTTATTATGGAAGAATCTTATTTTTCCATCAGTTTTGAAAGATGGTTTTGCAGGGTAGATCAGTCTGGGTTGGAAGTTGTTTTTCAGAACTTGAAAGACTTCATTCTAAACTCTTCTTGACTTGATGGTTTGTGTTGATGAGTCTTCTGTGATTCTGATTGGTTTTCCTTTATAGGTGATCTGTCTCTTTTCTCTAACAGCTTTTGATATGCTGTTCTTGTGCTGAATTTCCGGGATCTTGATTATTAAATGTCTGGGTGTAGATTTACTTTGGTTATGGCTAGTTGGAATACTATATGCCTCATTTATCTGCATGCCAGATCCATTTCCCATGTTTGGGAAATTTTTTTCTATTACTTCTGTGAATATCCTTTTAATTTCATTTGTGTTGACCCCTGCTTCTTCACTGACATCTATCACTCTTAAATTATGCTTCTTTGTGTCATCTTGCAGCCATTGAGTTATTTCCTGATTCTGTGTTATTTTTAAGAGATCTTTCCTTTCACAATCGCTAGCTGCAATCCTGTCTTCAAGGTTTGAAACTCTGTCTTTAGTTTCTTTCAAGCAGTTTTTTTTAAATTTCCTGGATCTCTCTTTGAATCTGTTTCATGCATTGTAATTCCTTTCTACATTCATTTAAAGTTTTCACCATTTTCCTATGATTTCTTTTTTTGTCTATGTCTTCTTTAACCTGTTGAACAATTCTTTTGGTATGTTTGTGATTCTTCTTTTATCTGAGACATTATTTCTGACTTGACTGCTTTTACAATCTTGTGAAGTTGTTTCCTTACTTCAGTTGCTGTTCTCTCAGAGATTTCAGGTGTGTGACTTCCATTTTCTTCCATGACTGTATCTTCCAGACTTCTTCTGTGTGGGCTAGAGGTCTGAGTTTGCCTTTTGCTCCTTCATCTTGACATTCTCCTGGGTTCCTCCAAAGAAGCTGGTTGTGGGGTCCCAGGCACTTCCCACATTTGCTACTTCTAGGCAGAGTAGGGTAATGGGGCAGGCACCTAGGTTCCTCTAATTCCAGATTTACAGGGAGGTAGTAGGGTGTGGAGTGGGCTTCTCCAGACCTGTGCAGCTACACTGCAGCTTTGCTGATGATCAAGGGTGCATGGAGGTGGGGCTGCTTCTCTCAGCCTGTGTGTCTACACTGGGACTCCCACGGTGGTGGCAGACACACAGGGGTGTGTTTATCTGATTCTGCTAGTGATTGATGGCGGCCCAAGGGAACCAAGAGCCTCTAATGTACAGGGCCTACAGATGCACAGGGCTTATCTGGCTGTGCATCACTTCTCCTGCCGGCTGCCTGCAGGAAGGAACCTTCTGGTGGCAGCTCCCTGAAGGTGAAGGCAGATCTGCTGGTTCTCTTTGCCCACACTGGCTGCCTGAAGGACATGGCCTTTTGGTGGTGGCAGATAGCAGGCAGAGGTGGGTCTGTCTGTCTCACTTGGCCTGCACTGGGTGCTGAGGAAAGAGTCTTCTGGTGGTGGTGTAGGCTGAGGCGGGTCTTCTGACTCTCTCTGCCTGCACTGGGTGTGCCTCCATCTCATTAATTCAAAAGGGAATGTATTGGAAGACAATTCTGGAGAGATCTATAGACTTTAAAAGGTTGATACAAAAACCTGGAAACCAATGTATATTTGCTTCAGTTTTATTTATTTATTTTGACAGACAGAAATTTTCTTCCACTTCTCTAGGTGGAGTTAAAAAAATAGCTCTTGATCATATTCATGCAATACATTAATCATACAAGCACACTGATTTTCTTGGTTCCAGTTATGGGTTCTCAGAGTAGAATTTGATTGGCTCAGCTTACATGAGGGACTCAGCCCTGGTCCAATCAGTAGCAGAAGTGGTTGCATACTCTACACATGGCTACTGGAGTCTTCTGCAGTGTATTATGGGTATAGCCATTAAATGAACCCATTTTAAACACTGTCATGCTGAAATTTGCATGGGCAGCACACACATACACACACACACACTGCTGCATATACACATCATAATATGCTCACCTGCTGTTCTACATGTTTGGCGTGGCATTTTTTCATTGATTTTATAATCAGTGAAATTTCACTGGTTTTTAATTGAAGAGTTAATTGGAAATACTTTAGAAAAATAGAGAAGAGTGGTATTTCCCCCTCTGAAAGCACACTGTTTTTTGATAATCTTAAATCCTTGTATTTTATAACTATCCAGTGATACCAACCAATATTGTCAAATGCAAAAGCTAATCTTAGACTGTTGTAGTCTGGGGTTGTACACAGAGAACAATTCAGATCAGGACATGGAGTTTATAATATTTTTATAATGGTCACCGGAAGTTAACACAGGAGAATGCAGGAAATCCATCCGCAACACCAACGACATAGATTATTTAGTCAAGAGTCTAAACCCCATGGCAATGTCCCACATGAGTCCAGATAAAAACCCAGAGTTCAGGACAATGCCTCCACGAGTCCAACTGGAGGTGCAGAGCCCACAAGAAGGACTCACGCCAGTCCCTTTCACGAATCCATGCCAGGAAGACCCAAGGGTCAGCGGTGGAAGCCAGAAAGTCCATGCCAGCAGGATGAAGGAGCTGTGCTAGTGGGATGAGGGTTCTACACTGGAGCTGAGAAGTCACACTCACAACAAAGAGCGGGGCTGTCCTGAAAGGAACCACAGCTGTCCTCAGCGACACGGAGGCCCCGAGCTCCTCCGACGACAAGCACAGTCGGGAACGTGCCAGGAAGCAGCATGAGGAGTTCACCCTGGAGACCAGGCAGCACATGTCTTCCCCTCTGGAGCCAGGAAGCAATGCTCAATGTGAAGACCAAAGCTTCTCCAGGAGAACCAACAGCTCAGACAGCAACTTGTAGGAGAACTAACAATGCCTCCATAATGCCTCAATCCCTCTCCACACCTCTCTTCTTCTCCACCTATTTATCCTGGCAACCCTTCTCAGGTGGAGCATCTTCTCTCAATGCATGCTGATGTAATCCAGCTGGTATTAAGTTGACCACTAGTTATCAAACCATAACATAAACTTTTTCCTGCTGCTTGACATTTATACAGCAGGAAACTTTACCTTTTAAGTAAGCTAATAGAAGAAGAAGGATCACATGATCAAATTGTTTTTGGAGAAGATTCTGGGTCTAAAAATTAGGGTAGAACAAAGTTTCAAAGATTGTAGTTGCAGTTACACAGGCAAGAGATGAAAATGGCTTTGATTAGTGTGGTTTAGTGGGAACAGAAACAGATAAGTAGGCATATTTGACATACTCAAGAATTTTTTGACAGATGAAATAGACAGGACCAATGATAGGCTATGGATATGGTAGAGAGGGGAAGAGGGAGAAGTGGAGAGAGAAGGGGAGAGGTGAGAAATAAAAGGAAGAAAAAGGAGAGGAGAAAAAAGAGGAAGAAGAAAAAAGAGAGAAGAGGAAGGCAGACAAAATGAGGGAATGGGAGGAAAAAGGGAAAATCATGAATGTTGCCTGGTAACTTGGGGAACTGGAGAGATGGTACTGCCATCCATGAACTTAGATTGTGTCAGAATACAAAAAGAGATTGTCAGTGTTACCTCAGCTATGTTGAGTGTGGAAAGCATTTCACATAATGATTATGATGAATAATATTCAATACTGGTGTTCAGTATGAACCATTTTATATGAGTCTGTATTTGAGAAAAGAGATCTAATCTGAAGATTGATACTTGGGAGCTGTCTGCCAATAAGTGTTCAGTTAGTTGGGCATAAGTGAAACAATCTAGAGAGAGTTCAAGCCTCAGTTTTCCTCATTAAAAATGAGCAAAGAAGCAAAAAATAGGATATGGTAAACAAAGAGGGCGGGAGCAATGGAAGCAACAGTTCCTACCTCCTAGAGTCTAATATGCATGTAGGCTTATAGAGCTGGCTTTGATTATATAGATGGCTTTGACCACTTAGACAAATGACTTTGTTAGAACCACTCCTGATGGGCCCTCTAGGGCACATGATCAGGCCAGCCATCAAAACAAAGGCATGAGCTGCATCAGTGCAGAATGAAGATGCATCGAGGCTCCACTATCTGCTGCTTTAGACTTCCTATTTCTCTTTTGGAAGAAATAGTGCCTGTCTTAGCAGGAGCAGCTCAGGGACTGCTGCTGTATCAGGGTAAGGAAACCTTATTCCCAAATCACTGGCTTGTGGATGGGGTGAGTCTCTGGTCAGTAGATGGCTGCACAGGAAGCAATGATGGGAGAACCATGGCGAGGGTCACAGGAGCATGTCATTTCTGGTAAACTGATTGGAGAGTCCTCTGGCCTTAGAGGAATATATCTTTTATGATTTAGATCTAAAGTGTTCCCCAAAGCTCTTGTTTGTGGAAGGTGATTGGATCATGGGAGTGCAATACTCCTCAGTAGATTCATCTGTTAGTGAGTTCAGTAGCTGAGTGTGCGGCTAGGAGGTAGGGGCTTGGTTGGAGGTGGGTTACTGGAAGTGTGGTCTGGAAGGACATTTTCTTGTCCCTGGCTCCTCTGTTTTCTCTCTGCTTCCTGGCTGTCATGGGTTTAGCCCTGTGACCTTGAGGAAATATATCTGAATTTTTTGCCTAACACTTAGCCTGATCTTAGAAAATATTAGGTCTGAGACTTTTTTCTTGCATATTTTGGCAAGTAAAATATATTGAGGCACTTTCAAGTGGCCTCATCTGTCCCCAACCAGATTGGCTCATAGACATTTAGATAATGCTCAATTTTTCTCAGGATGAATGGATTGCATTGGAACGCTAGAGGACTGTGAAGGTGGAAAGTGGTTAAAAAATGATATAGTAGTCCACAGAGATGGGTGAGGATGGACAAAATGCCATGCAGGGCTGGGGAAACAGCAAGGGAACATTGTTCCATAGTGAAGAAAGAGAGTTTTTGCTGCTTGTCAGCCCCTATTACGGATGTCCTGGGAGGATCCCGATCAAAGGACTATATCTTGCTGAGAGCATCCCAAAGTGAAAATGAAGACGTAGGATTACTTTTCAGGACAATTTTCTCCAAGGGGATGGATTTTCCCTAGGGACGACTGCTTCTCATTTATGTCGTGCTTTTTTCTCACCACCAGGTTTTACTTCACTGCCATTTACTGAGCAGCTACTACACAGCAGACATTTTTCAGGGATGCTGCCTATGCTGCCTCATTCAGTCTATGAGGCAGGGATGATTAGAAGATCCCTATTTAAAGACGCAGAGTCTGAACCTTAGAGACTGCATAATTCATCTCAGGTCATGTAGTCAGGAAGGGGCAAAGTCAAAACAAGCACAGGGGCTGCTGAAGGCCAGGGAGGTTTACTTTCTTTTGTTTCCCTTTATTTTCTAACTCTCTCGGGAAGTAGTACAAAACTCTTCAGAAAAAAAGCTTAGTGTAGCAAAACCAAGCATCCTGGAATGAAACAGGAAAGATGCATTTCAAAAGAACTTAACGAGGTTTTAAAAAAATGTGTCTCTTTTCATGGTTTTTCTTTTTTCCCTCATTATGAAAGCAATTCATGTTCACTGTGAAAATTCAGAAAATATGGAAAAGTATAAAGAAGAGAATAAAAATCACCCTGATCTTATTATACAAAGAAAATTGCTGTTAACATTTGTTTTATATCTTCTTAGTCTTTTTATATGCCTAAATGTACATATATTTTTTTAACATAATTGCAACTATCCTACCAAATTGCTTTCCAGAAAGGTTGAACAAATTTTATTTGTACTAGTAGTGGCTGAGAGTTTTTCCTTCCCGTCAGCCCAGCATAGAAGCTATTTTCGTTGTTGTTGGGTTTTGGCTTGCTAGTTGAATAGGTTTTAAAGTTGATATGTTTTTGTTTCACTTTGCATTTTGTTTTTGTTTTTGATGAATAGGAAGGCTGAGTTTTTAAAATCCAAAACTTTTAGACTCAGGTATCCTATGGAGAATTATTTATGTCTTTTGTTAATTTTCTTTTATTGACATTTTCATTTTCTTTTATATTGTTGATTTCCAAGTGCTCTTCATATATGGCAAGGTGTTTTGGTTTGCAATATTTAGGAGAGTTGAACACTTTCTTCTTTGCCTTCTCTAGTTATTATAATTTCTTTTTTTTAAAAATCATTACCAGGGATCGAACTCATGACCACGTGCTTCCAAGGCAGGCGCTTATGCTGCTGAACTAAATCCCCAGCCCACAATTTCTTTTTAAGATGGTGGACTTTTTGCTTTCTAATTTAGCTTGTGACTTTGGGGGAGCAAAAAAGATTTACATTTTTTAAACTTGGTCACATATATTGATATTTTCTTTATGATAAAGCTTGAAAGTATAGATTTAAGACTATCCTATCACTTTAAATTATTGACTAGGTGATCAGTGCCTCTGAGTTTCTCTAGCCCAGTAGCCCTCAAACATAACTGCCAATAAAACTCCAGAGCTTTAAACAAATTCCAATCACTGGGCCATACCCTAAATCATTTAAATCAGAACGTCCCTGGGGGTTGAGGTTTGTTGGGGGTATGAACATTTAAAAATCTTCTCCAATGAATGCAAAAGGCAGTCATGACCCAGAACTGCTTTGGAGCCATTATGGGGGGCTTTGTAAGTAATGTAACCTGACAGTCAGTAATGGGGCAAAGTCTAACCCTTTATCCTCGCTACTGCCAAACTAGACTAATGTCTTCTTTCAGCATGCCATGATTTAGAACTAAAATCCTCCTCCATGCCCTGCCCCACCTCAATCTCAAGTTCATAAGTAGGACCAGGTCACAAAGGGTGGATCACTGTGAGTACGATTTAGAAGAGTGTATTCTTACCACTGGATTCCTACAACCCTTTCTGGCCACCATAGTGTGAACAGTTTTCCTCTGCCATGTTATTTAATTGTGGTATGTCTGCCTTGGAGCCAGTTACCATGGACAGAAATACTGAGACTGTGAGCCAAACACCTTTAAGTCATGAATGTCAGGTACTGTGTTTCAGTGACAGGAAAGTAGTCAGAACGTAGCAGATATAGAGCGTAGTGAAATCTGGCAGGCAGGGGCTGGGGATTTAGCTCAGCGGCATAAGCGTCTGCCTTGGAAGCAGGCAGTCGTGAGTTCGATCCCCGGTACCGATTAAAAAAAAAAAATCTGGCAGGTCTGGAGAACCTATATACTAAAGGGAAGGTAGACAGGCTCTTTGAAAAAAAAGACAAGGGAGGAACTGGGGAAAGAGGAAAACGTAAAAAGATGAGAAAACAGAGAAGCCTAGTTTTGTTTCAAAATATTGAAGACCAGAGACTTTAAGCCAGTTACCCGCGGTTATTCAGCAATTAATGGACTGCATAGTGTTCTCCGATTTTTTAAGATATTTACTGGGCATTGTTTTGTCCACCAGTTCCTGGAAGGTGACTTATGGTTATCTTTTCTTTCAGGGTTTTTACTGTATTGTTTGTTTTAGAGACAGGGTTTGCCATGTAACTAGGCTGGCCTCAAAGTTGCAGCAATCCTCCTGCTTCAGCTTCCCAAGTGCTAAGATTACAGGAGTGTGCTACCATGGCCAGCTTGCACTTTGAATAATGGAGAATTCTAGATAAGTGAGTGCTCCCTTCTCATTCTTCATCTGTGAAGGGAAAGTTTATGAAAACAGGTAAAACTAAGTATGTTACTTTTGGTTACTGGTGTCTAGGATTGCCCCAACCATTATTCCCTGCTGATGAAACAATCATTGGAGGTTGATTATACTTTATCCAATCAACCAATTAATTAATTAATTAAATTAATATGTTGTGGTTGTGGAAACCGAATGCAGGAGAACTCTGCCACTGAGCTATAGTCCCAGCCTTTTTTTAGTCTTTAGCTTGAGACAGAGACTCAGTTGTCCAGGATGCCCTGGAAATTGTGAATCTCCTGCCTTAGCATCCTAAGTAGCTGGTCTTACAGGTGTGTATCACCCTGGTTAACTTTGGTTTTTTTTTAATGATGTAGGTTTAAAGCTATGTGAGCAGAGACTAACATCGACTCACTAAGGTCTTGTAGAGTCCTGTCCAGCAATTGGATTGGAGCTTGTTTGAACACATGCATTATGATAAGACTTTATTCAGTCTTCACAACAGCTCTACATAGTAGCTGCCAGCTTTATTTCCAAATAGGGAAACTGAGGCATGAGTCTTAAGCCACTAAGTTCAAGGTCACCAATGTTGATAAATGGTGAAGTTGAAGTGCTGTCTGGCAAAGGATGGAATTATGGGTCTGCCCCTTCCTCAGTGAAGCTAGCAGCAAGTCTCCCAGTGGTGTGTCTATACCACTTTCCTCCTCTTTCATCCCCTTCCCACCAGCCCTCCACCTGGGAGATCTGCATCTTCCTCATCAGCCTGTGCCTCTTTCTTCTAGGTGTGTAATCACTAATGTGCTGTAGGCAATCAAGCTGCATTTCCATTCCCCCTTCCCCTCCCCATCTCTGCTCAAGGGAGACCTTTCTGGGGGGAAGGTGACTCCTTCAGGAATTCAGATTAACATCAACAACAGGGGTGTGGAGCAGGGAGAAGATGAAGAAAGGCATCAAACTCCTATGCAAATTGCAAATGACAAGGCATCTTCTGCTGCTGGTTTGCTCTCTGCTATTTTAAGGGACCTCATTTAGCATAATATTTGCATCATTTGTGTCTTACCCGATAATTAGGAGTAGAGACAAATTCTTCTTGTTCCCAGACTAAGGGCATTGGGGTGGAGAATAAGGGAAGCTCTGGGGATGCTTTCAGGCAATAAAGCCTTTAAAAGTTCTTCCCTCCAGCCCCCTGTCTCTGGCTAAAATCCCCCAACATCACATATTCTAGACTGAGGTCATTGTTCACTGTTTGGCTTCAGAGAGCCCATGACCCCTCTGAAGCTCTAAGCAGAAGGTTATGTTTATGGAATTGTTTGCCATTTTGTCTTTGTCTGGGGAGAAGGTGCACAGCTTTCATCCATCTCTAAAATCTGCAACTCTTAAATTAAGGGTGATGTACAGTGGGCATCTGTTTTACTTTCCCAGCATCCACTCACCCTTCGTTCATGTTGATCTTCCTTTGAGGGAAACAAACTCTCCTTCACTCTCATTTCAAGTCTGCCCGGTAGAACTTTCTGGAATGATAAAGATGGTAGATACAGTTTAGTTCTCCAAAGAGAGCTCAAGAACTCCTTGTGTTGAATCCAGCAGGGCCAAGGGTCCATGATGGTACACATTGTAACCGGGTTTCTCCTTAAATCTTTCTTCCTGTTTTCATTTGCTTATCTTTCTAGCGCTATTTCCAGGAGTCAATATCTGAGTACATTTAAATGCAAACACCGTTATCTTTCATTAAAAGGCCTGTCACTGCTGGCCCCACACAAGAAAGTGATTATGTTATTGGGAGCCCCTTGACCTATGGGGAGTGTCCAGGCCTTCCCGGGGTTCCTGCCTCTCTCCAGGACATCATCTGTGCTAGCAGGGCAAAGACAAATTTGTAAAGCCAAACTTGTCCTTGGGGATGGCTTCCAAAGGACAAAGATAAAGCAGGTTCTTTTTTTTTTTTTGACATCTTCTCATGTCTCTGAGCAGAATCTTACTGGCTTTTGGAAATCTACTTTTGGTCTCTGTGACCACTGGATTTACAAAACTGAAATCTTTGTTGTAACTATGTTTATACTTCTGTTGCATATTTGCTGCATGAACCTGAACATGTTACCTAAACTATCTGAGCCTCAGCTTTCCTAATTGCAAATGGAGATAAATAATGGGCAGATATTGTTTGTTCCTTGTCCAAGATCTTAGTTGCTTTTCTCATTACTGAGACAAAGTATCTGACACCTAAATTTAAAAGAGGAAAGGTTTATTTAGCTCACAGTTGTAGAGATATCAGTGCATAATCCGCTTGCTCGGAGGCAGGGTGACATATGGCAGAGGGTCAACAGTTCATGGGGCTTTGAGGGAACCTCGAGACACAACTCGTAACACCGAGCAAACATGACTCATTTCCTTTGTTCACACCCACCTTGCACTATAGAGGACAAAACCAGCAGACACAATCCCAGCCTTCCTTGTAGCCAAGTGTGACCACGTGACTGACTGTTGGCTAACGAAATCAAAGGAAGGTTAGTTTAGGGGATTCTGGAATGAATATTTTTCAATACAAAAGATAACAGTCCCTAAGGAGATCTCTCTAGCTTTTTCTTAAATTCTAACTTTGAGGCAGTTGTTGTGTGTGGAGGAAGCTGTATTTTCTGGAGACACAACAGCCACTTTGTGACTATGAAAGAACATGCCGATGAATGGGAAGCCAGCACTCTCAGGACTGAGTATGACTTTACAGAAGGATATAAAAACCTCTATTCTTGATGACATCATTGAGATGCTGGAGTAGCAGCGGTATAATAATTTCCTTGTTGCGAATGTTTATTTTTTGGCCATTGATAGTCAGAGTACCTCTTACAGGCAGGTGGGTGTTACCAATACACCAAGCCCAGCCTCTCAGGTTACTCCTAGGAATAAATGAGAAACTGTGTGACAAGATAGATATTTATACTACCAATCTCTGTTAGTTCATCAAAAACAACAGTTTGTGTTTCCATTGTTTGATGATTTTGTATGCCTAAATCTTATAACCGGAATAATTACTTCTAAGATAACAGTATGCAATATATTAACTAGTGTTAATTTCCTATTTCTGAAATTCTGTATCATTTCTACCCTTTTTTTCTGTTTTCCTTTTTAAAATAAAATACCTTGAATAAAAAGAATGTGTGAAGCATTCCCTGTAAAAATCCCAAGAAAATAATGAGCACACAATAAAAGCAACAGCCTTTATTATTGGAAAAAGTAACTATATCCAAAGTATCAGAGGCGAGATTTGAAGAACCATTGGAAGTTTGTGATGCATAAAAGTTGGCCCTCTTGTGCCCTCATTTGCCACTTGGATTTGGAACCTTGTCAGAAGGAAATCTTGAATCTTAGATTCCACTTAATCCCTTTCAAGTTATAAACAATGAAGCTGGTCTCCAGACAAGTAAAGAGACTGTCCAGAGATCACGTATCAAGTTAGTGGCAAATGGCAGCAAAACCCCATCATCCACACTCAGTTACCTTTCATCTTCATTCCAGCAACCTCAGTGGTGTGATGGAGGAAGGAAATAACAAGACAAGATCATGTGAGGCATAAAGTTGAAAAACTGGGAAGGCATACTACATGAGTAGATTACACTTACTGCATATGATTTAGCATTTTTCTCTTTTGTCAAATGGTCACAAATGTCCTAGGGTTTGGAGGGGCTTTATCTGAAGACCCTGTGACTAGCTAGATGGTACACCTATATTCATTGGTTCATTATTAGTTCAATCACTGGTTGATTCACTCAATAAAGAAAATATTCGCTATGTGCCTACTATGAACTTGGGACTGTGTGGATTACAGCATTTGGGGAAATGATCTGGGGCAAGAGAGTGGTAGGTGAAACTACTGCTCCCCATCCTAAGGTAAAGCCCCACACTTGCTGAGTTACATTATCACATGGAAAGATTGATTTAGGATCCACTCATCTTCCAAAGATCTTCCACACATCTTCTAAAGAGTGATTCAAATCTTGAAAATACTCTCCACTGTTGGGATTATGCTTTTGAGATGAAAATCTCAGTTACTTGCAAAGTTACTAACAGTTTTGGAAAGAGTCATGCTGATTTACTGGTCTCTTACCTTGTAGGCTGGAGGAATGCAGTGGGCTGGGCTCTTGAGACATGGAAGTTTTCAAATAGGGAGTAAAAAGACATGAGCATGGAATATAAATGGGAGACTTTAGGCCAGGAGCAGATGGCAGGTGTATGGAGCTAAATGGAGGGTATATAGAGGTATAAGAACAGTCTTTAAGGTTATAGAGACTCGTATTTAAATTCTGCTCTGTTGATTGCTAGCTTGTATCTTTGGGTGCATCATTCAACCTAATCTGTGTTTGTGGTATAAAATATTGCAGAAATTAAATGAGACACTGTCTTTAGAGCCCTTTGCACAGTGATTGGCACACAATATTGCAAGATGAGAATTTGAGTGCAAGTGTTTCATTTAGGAGTTGACCCAAGAAATTCAAAGCAAAGGCAAATACAATAATAAAACATTGCTTTTCAGTAAATTGATATTGTGATTGACTGGAGATAAATCTCTCTAGAGACTTCTAGGACATGGTGTAGCTCATCCTCAGATTTTTTTTCCATTCAAAGTAAAGAAGCCAGGTTATTTATCTTGCAACTTCCATTCATTACTGGAGAAATGCTGCTACCAGGGCATTGACCCTTGGAGCTCCCAGGGTATCTTGGGTCAAAAAACATGGAGTAGTTCCTCAGGTGGCAACTTGCTGGATTTGTCTCATTCTGAGAAGTGTGGGAACCAAGGGATATGAATCCGTGGATCTGATTCAGAGTCATGTTCTACCATGTATCTATCAGCCATCTCTTCCTGAGCAATTTATCTAATCTAGCTACTCTTACATGTAGTCCATGGAAACCTGTGTATAATAGGGACCTGCTAGAAATGCAGATTTTTGGGCCTCATTCCACATGTATTTATCAGTTATCTACTGCATAACAAAGCACCCAGAAACAATGGCTCAACCTTTCATTGTGTTGACTACAGTCTGCTTGCTTTAGCTGACCTTCCCTTGGTGTCTTGTTTTGTGTGTGTGTGTGTGTGTGTGTGTGTGTGTGTATACATGTGTGTGCTTGCATGCATGTATGCATGTGTGTACATGTGTGTGTGCATGTGTATGTGTATGTGAAAGAGAAACAGAGGGAGAGAAGAGAGAGACTCAAGTGTCTGTCCCTCTCTTATCCACAAGCATCTCCACACCTAGCATATTGACTTAATATTGAGCCCTGTTGAAATCTGCAATGAAGACAAAAAGTGAAAGCTGTCTGGTTCAAGGAATTTATGAGCAGTTTGACTCAAGCAGGCTATTGCTGCAATAAAAAGCCTGAGAAAAACGACTTAAACAAGGAAAGGTTTGGCTCATAGTTTTGGAAGGTTCAGTCCATGACCAAATTACTCTATTGCTTTTAGGTCCAATTACTGTATTGCTTTTAGGTGAGGCAGAAATATCATGACAGAGAGGCCCAGCAGAGGAAAACTGTCTTCCTCATGACAGCCAAGATGCAGAGACAGAAGAAAATAACCAGATAGCGGAAGGGCTATGAGACCAGATGGAGTCACCAAGGGCACATCCCCATGACCCTTCAGCTGGACCCTGCAACCTAAGTTTCCATCACCATCCAATAATGTCATCAAATTATCAGTCCATTAATGGATTAATCCACTGATAAAATTATTGCTGTCATCATCCCATCACCTTCCAAAATCTTCACTTCTGGACACATGAGCCTCCAGAGGACATATTAGATCCAATTTCAATATACAATTTTGTAGGGGTAAAGTAGGATCTTAACTCAAGGAAAATTTTATCTTGTCTCTGCTCATCAGTGCTGAGGTTTCATGATAGCCTCTACTGTGTTTAGCAATGGGAACAGAAATTGTAGAAAGAGTTTTGAGCAACTGTAAGACCCAACTTTTTGTTTTGTCTCTCCTCCAGTCAGGGTCTCAGATCTTGTTGGTGCACTGGGTGCCAAGTGGTAACTGTTTACTATATGCATAGCACAATTTTAGGCTTCTTAAGTGTATTAAATAATTTAATTCCCACAACTCCATGACGTATGTTTCTATTATTATTTCCACATTATATATGAGGAAACTAAAGTTCCGAGTGATTATATGTCTTTCCCAATGTTATACAACTAGAAAGTATAGAATTACGAAGTTATTTGACTTCAGAGTATGGTTACAGGATTCTAGGACTGACATAGTCAGGTTGCATACATTTAAGCAAGTTAAGAATTTGATGGTTTTGATTTGAGAACTTTATCTTGTGTTGGGTTTAATGTTTTCACCAATTTTCACTTGCTACTTCTAGCCATATTACTACAACACATTTTTATATTCCTGCTTATTCATTCATTTTTAAAATGAATGTTTATTGAGTACTTAGCATGTGCCAGATACCATCATGGAGCTGAGTATAGAGCAGGAGAGTGAAGTGTCTTTGTGTTATTCACATATGTGGAGGAAGTGGAGAGAGTAGACAGGTGAGTTATCCATACAACAAATGCTATAGAAAAATAGATCAAGATAAAGATTATTAGTAGTGTGTGCTGAAATTTTAAAGGGTGCTCTGAACGTGAGGGAATGAGCTTGTGCTACTTGCTAGAAGTACATTCTAGTCCAGGGGAATGGCCAATGCAAAATAGATGGCCAAAGCATACTGTCTGTATTCAGGGAATATGGAGGAAACTTGTGTGTCTGGAATGGAGTAAGCAAAGGAAGGGAAGGAAGGATAATGTCAGGGAAGTAGCTGGGCTTAACCGGGCGGGCCTATTGTAGAGATCTGGCTATTCCTCTGAGTGGTAATGGGGACCACAGGAAGTTTCTGAGAAGAGGAATGACCTAATTCAATTTCTATGTCAAAAAAAATAGAATAGTGAGGTGTAATAACTCCTGACTTTAATCTCAGCACTTTGGTGAACTGAAGTAGGAAGATTTCAAGTTCAAACCCAGATTTGGCAACTTGGGAAGAAAGGTGAGACCTTGTCTCAAAACAAAATGAAACAAAGAAAAACATAACAAAAACAATAGAAAGGACTGCGTATATAAGTCAGTGTGAAGGCACTAAAAAAGGGGAAGGAAGAAATCAAAAAAGAAAGAAACAAAGAAAAACGGAAACCCAGCGTATGCATACGAGTGTTGTGGTGTTGAGAATGAGCTCCAGGAGGCCACGGATTGAATAAATTTGAGCAGTCAGTAGGCTACTGCAATAATTTAGGTGAGAGATTTGGGGGGCTTGGACCAGGTGGAGTTGCGAGGAGTGGCCATGGTCTGGATGCAGAGTCTAAGATTTTGCAGTGAGCATGAGTTTAGGATTTGTTTACTCCACCTTTGATAGCTGTCCATGTTTTTGAGGGCTGGTGTGACTGGTATTCTTTGGCACTAAGTCTCCTGGCTCCTCCAGGAGGCTGCACGTATCAGACATGTCGGCACCAGGAGTTATTGCTGGAAGCATCTTTAGACTCTTTGGCAGAAAGATCAGCAGAAGCTTTTATCTTAATTGAGTTACATGGAGCACCATCATCTATACGTCTTCCCCAATTAACTTGGGGGAGAATATGAGGGTGATGGTGGAAGGGAAGGCAGCCCCAAGCTGATAAATGTGGATCAGAACAGACTGTCTGGAGTCTCTGAGGACTCATCAGACAGGAGGAGGGAGAGAAAGGATTTGTCAAGGATGTTGTGGTGGAGAAGAGAGTTCAGAAGGCTGTCTTGTGGTGGGAGATGGATTTAGAAGTTGACTCACTGGGCTGAGCCTTGCTTCTAAGCCTGCTTTGATGGGAAAACATTGCTTGCATGCCCCAGACTTGGGATGTTGTTTTTGCTACTAGACTTGGCAGAATTTTGGAATCAAGATCCAGGAATTGACTGATGTCCACTGTGAGGCTTATGTAGCTATTACAGCTGGATGTGACATGATTATGTATCTTCCTAGACATGTTATATTTTCAGGGAGATCTAGCAGGAAGGAGGAAAGGAAGGGAGGGAAGAGACTTAGGTTCTTAGATCTACCAATTTAGGATCATTTGGTCAGCAAGGGATAAAACAGTCTAGGGTAATGGGTTGGTTTCTGTCCAAGGTGCTGAATTGTCTAAGTAGTCTCGTCCCTTAATTGCACTTCTTGCTTTCTTCATTGAATTTCAACCCAAACTGATTGAGCATCTGCCACACCTCACACATCCCAGGTCCAATTATGCATGCTTTTAATTCAACAGTGGACATAACGGACCAAAATCCTTGCATTTTTAAATCTTATATTCCAGTGAATGGAGACAGATAAAAATGGAAAGTGGGGTTAGCATGAGGCAGGGGTGGTAAATTAACCATTAGGAAGTAAAAAGTGCTTCAAAAAATAAACCAGAGAATATAGAAAAGCTAGTTTTGTTGCAGCTGTGACTAAGGTGATCGGCTAAAGCTGTATTAAAATTGTGGCATCCAAATAAATATGTGAAGTAGATGAGGAAGTGAGCTATTCAGATTTGCCTGAATTTTTACAAGTGGTATTACTTATGTCTTCCATGAAATTCCTGTTATGTCAGGGGTTTTGCTGGTGATGCTTTTGTTCTTTCTGGAATGTTGTGACCCTAAACTGCTATTACTAATGAACTCAAATACTACTCTTTCAAAACGACCCTATGTAAATATCACCTTCGTCAGGAACAGCAGTATCATTGTCCTCTGAAAGGAAGTAATATATCCTCTCAATTAACCTTCATATCATTTTAATGGTTTATACATTGTGTCAACTTGATAATTGAGATGTTCAGAAGCTTGACTAAGTGATTCAGCAGGGGTCCAGGGTCCTCACTTTGTAAACATCCTGAGCCTGTGCAAGAAGAAGGCATAGAGATGGTGTGCCTGGGTAGCTTGCATACAGTATAAGGGAGGAAAAGATGTTTGCTCTCCTGCTTTTGCTCTTTCTGTTGTTGCTGTCTTCTAGTGTCTTGAACTGTTAACCCTGTACCATGACACCCTACCTTGGAGCCAGTTTATAGAGATTGAAACCTCCACAAACTGTGAGCTAAATAAATCTTTCTTTCCTTAACTTTGGGTGTCAGGTATTTTGTCTCAGCAATGAGAAAAAAGTAATTAAGACAATCATCTTGTATGAATCACTCTCTGGCTTTTTATTTTCTATCATATTTCTGTCAGTGTTTAGTCCTAGAGCTTGGATCTTTCATTATTCTGGAGGTCCTACAAGTAGGAACTGTGCTTTGGTGAAGATCACAGTGTCTGGAATCATACCCTCCTGTATTCAAATTCCAGTTTCTGTACTTGTTAGCTGTTAGGCCTTACACAAGTCCTTTCCAATTTCAGTTTCCTTGTCTGTAATGGGGAGGCAATAATATCATCTTACGGAGATGTTGTGATAATTAAACATCAGTAAATATAAGGCATTTAGCAAGAATCTTAGAACATAGTTGGCATTAAGGAAAAGGCAGCATATAATTGCTTATCCTTGTATAATAATGTTTTACAGAGTACTGACATATAATTTTGTCCCATAAAATATGTGAATAGGTACATCTATTTGTAAAATTTTCTCAAAGAAGTGTCTGTCAACCACCTGCACAGAAACTAAGCAAAGCAACAGGCACTCAGGAAAGTGAATTTTAAACGATGTCTTGGGTGATTCTTGTTTACACTACAATTTAGAAACCACTGAGAATAAATATAGCATAGAGGTAAAGAGCATGAACTCTGGAATTAGACTTCCTGGGATTTAATTCTGGCTCCACTATACACAATCTGTACAGTCTCTGGTGAGCAACTCAGCATGGTTTCTCCCAGGATTTTCCTTCTGAAATGCTGAAGTGTTGGTGTGGGTGATAATAATCATAGCCACAGTGAAGAGATTTTTATTTTTGGAAAATATGTATTTAAATACCAAATAGCTCTTCTAAGATATATAGATAGAGATATGGAATGAGGAAAGAGGAAGGGAGAGAAATGGGAGAGAAAGAGAGACAGGAGAGAGAGACACACACACACACACAGAGACAGACAGAGAGAGAGAGAGAGAGAGAGAGAGAGAGAGAGAGAGAGAGAGAGAGAGCGCTACTGTAGGGTATGTGTATGGCTAAGAAAGTGCCGGCATACAGTGAGACTTAGCTATTTTGTCTGGTTTGTAAGCAATGTCCACAAATGGTCAGTTCATATGAATTTAACTAGGGGGCTCCTAAGCTTGCTTCAGAGGCCTCCTTGTTTGATAGTCTTGCTTTGCTCTGTGTGCACAGCTGTTCTAAAGAGATGAACCTCGGATTGAAAGACAGTAAACCCAAATTGAGCCTCAAGAACTTGTCCTGCTGCTGCTACTGCGGGTAGGAAACTTGCATCATCTCTGCTCTTTCAAGAATTCCTCTGGCAGATGCATACACAGCTGTTGCACCTCCTTCCTGCAGGCAGAGAGTGGGCGGACTCTACTAAGAGTTCAAGAAAATCTTATCACCAACTTGTGCAAATATAGTCTTCAGTGGATTCCCCCCATTCCAACCAGGCTCCCCTCCTTTATGTCTCTTCAAGTAGGCTGTGGAATGAGAGACGCTTCTTAGTTCTAGCTCACTCTGGAAGGGGAATTTAGGAGGAAAAGGCCCAAGAAGGGATAATTTTCAGAGATGGCAACAGTGATGATGAAGACAGAAGCTTGATCACACTGGGAGGCAGCAAAGTGTATTGGTTAAGTTTTATCTCAGCAACACTATTTTTTGTGTGACCTTAGGAAGGTCACTTCCCATCTTATATCTTTATTTCAAGATGAGCAGTACAAAAAAAAAAGATGAACAATGCAGTATGTGGTGTCAAATAGATTGGAGTCTAATCTACATGGTAATCCTGGTTCTACCCATAATAACAGGGCAAATTGGATAAATTCACTTCATTATTATTTTTCTCTATAGAAGGAAAGGGAATATTTTTCCAGTGTGCTCAGTAATTTTAGTGCAAGATAACATGGTGGACTGGATATCAAAATACAGGCAAGTTGTAAGTGCTGGAGATGAGTAAGGTATGATCCCTTCCATCCATGGGAAATTGGCTCCCTCCACCCCCCTGAGTTCAGGAAACATTGCGTAGGAGCAGAGAACTTAAGACACAACTCTAGGAAACAGCCAGCTTTGCTGGGAATGCTGCCTGTGGAATGAACAGGTTTCAACACGCAGCTCACCACATTTGTTAACATAGATCCAGGATTGACAGAGGAGATGGGCACTCTTTCCATTCATGTGGTCCAGGCTCCCTCTTGGAGGGCACTGAGACAGTTTAGTTCAATGATTGAGCACAGGAGGGTTATTAAGATGTGTCTAACTTCCAACCCCAAGTCTGTCACTAACAGCTGTGTGACTCTGGGCAAACCACTTACTTCTCTGAGCCCTAGATCTTTCTACACTAAATCAGGAATCATAACTAATTTACAGTATTATTGAAGATTAAAAGTGATAAAATGCACGCAAAGTACAAGGTATTTGCCCAGTTCCTAATATATCATAGGTGCTCCGTGCACAATGCTCATTCTTATTCATGAATTTACTTTTTGGGTCTGAGGGAAGAGCAGCCTCATCAGGTTTATTAAGTGATTGACAGATGGTGTGTCAGTCAGAATTGTGAAGCATTTTGCAAAGAGCTTCAGATGAAATCACCTTAGGAACAGAAAACAGGAACAGGAAGTAGACCTGTTGGTGCTTTGTGACCTTAAACATGTGTTTTCATTTCTCTAAAGCTCACTGTTCTCATCTGTAGAATGGGAGTAGGTGGATTTAATATGAGTGCCTTACAAAATTGTCGGAAGGCTCAGATGTGTGAATTTACAAAGTGCCCCATAAATTTAAGGAGTGCCAGATGGCTGAAAGAAAGGTCCATTGCATGTGGGGACTGCATATTATAGGCTTTTTACTCTTCACCTTTCTAGAGCTTGCTGTGAGCCAGGAAGACTGTATGAGATGGAATCTGGCTTCTCAAACCTCAATCCCAAAAGTTCACTATTTCTGGAGGATGTAAAGGATTGCTCTAACCACCAAACTCTGCCCTGTCTGATGATAACACACCAAACAAAACAAATCACAGGATATTCCTTAAAGTTCCTCCCACTGGCACTTTACCTGAGGATTTTTTTTTTTACACTTCAAGGATGTGTTACAAGCTTTCTGTCATTCCCAATCCACTCTCCATATTCAGGGACCCAAGGGAAAGCTCAGAATTGAGAGTTTGGAGAAAAATTAAGAACAACTCACTGGAGAGTAGACATGGTTAAGAGAGCTGATGAGGGAGAAAAGGCACCCAGAGATTAGCAATCGCTGGAAGCCCTAGGGTTAAACATACTCATACAAGGAAAAGGGGTGGGCAGAAACTGGTGAGAGGCAGAGCCCACGTGGGAAGCACAGAGGACATGGTGGAAGGCTTAATCGTGGACAGAATTGCTGCCCCCCACTGCGAGTCATGGCGGGATTGGGGGCAGACTTTCCTGGTGACACCCACTGCCCAAACCCACTGACAAGCCACAGGACTGGGAGTCTAATGCTGTCCCTGTGATCCAGTCTTCTAGGGCAGAGAATTGCACCAGGCTGGGAGAATATCACAAGCACAGGCTCAGCAGCCCATTCCCAAATGCTTCTCCTCAGCGAAAGGAACATGCTCCACTTTCTGGAATCATTGATTTACAGCAACATAATCTTCCTTGGGGTTCTCTCCTGAGAAACAGGATTCTCTGGAGACAGACCAGGATGTGAATGAGAAATGCAGAAAAAGTTGGGCTCTGAATGCTTCTGCTTTGGGCTGGGCACAGAGCTCCAGGATGGCTGGGATATCAGAGAACACAAGTCCACTTCTTCCCAGGTTTTTCTTATCTTTGTGCAGCTCTAGGGACATTTAATATTTATGGCCACAGTAGCAGCATAGTGATCAAGGCTTTGGAGTTGCATGGCCTGGCTTCTTCTATTCCTGGCTATATAAATTTGGGTATGGTTGTGAATCTGGGTTTTGGTTGTCTTGATCCATACAGTAGGAAGGAATCTACTCCACAGAGTTGTTATGAAGATTGAATGAGATGTGGAAAGCACAGGAACCGACCACCAGCAGGCCATCAAGAAGTGATTGCTGGGATGGTGCACTGGGACTCACATATGTCCTTCCCCAATGGGGATGTCATGGGTGGAGTGCAATCCCCACTCAGTCCTTACCTCGTACCAGCTGATTCCACTACATGCTCCTGGCCCTGCACCCCTAGAAGGGCTGCAGTCTGCAGAACTCTAGGCAGAAGAGGCTGGGGGCATGCAAATGTGGCCTTATCTGTTTGCAGCTATTGCCTTCCTGGAGCCCATCTCCAGGAACAAGGGCAGGCTCTGGGCCCTAGGAATCCTCGGGCTTTTGCTGGCTCTGCTGAGTCTATAATATCAGCAACAACAATAATATCCAGCCATTCCTCAGGCTTTTCTATTTGCAAAGAGCTTTGATTTCCAGCCTCTTGTTGTAGCTTTGCAATGACCCTGGGTTATCATTGCCAACTGTATTGTACCGAAGGGGGGAATCAAGATCAGAAAGGTCAAGAGACTTGTCCAAGGTCATATGACTAATTGTTGGTTGAGTGGGGATTATAGTTTTCAGGTTAGCACCAGAATTTAAAGTTCACTGTGTTAGTGAATGCAAGTAATAGGAAAAAGCCTCAATTCAATGTACTTAAGAAAGGCTTCATAAAGTCTGTGACAAGCAGTCTGGAGGCTGTTTAATTCTTCTATAATTAATCAGCATTTCAACAATGACATCTAACTTGAGTTTTATTTCACCTCTCTCTCCTCTTTCATTCCCACCTTTCCCCTCCCTCCCTCACCTCCACCTCTCCTTCTCCTCCTTCCTCCTTTTCATTTTTTTCTTCTTCTTCCTCTTCCTCCTCCTCCTCCTCTTTCTCCTTCTCCTTCTTTTTGTATCTTGGAGCTCTGGGCATTGTCCTCTGTTTAGTTTCTTTAAAAATCACAAAATGGCAACTGTGATTCCAGATTTTTAAAAAGATTATATATATATATATATATTCCAAATCCAGGATAATCTTCACATCTCAAAATCTTCAGCTATGTTTAGCTATACCTGTAAAATTTCTTTTGCCAGATCAGGTAACACATTTGGAGCATATATCTATATATTCCAGGAAAGAAGAGACCTCTTGATTCTGTCTCTTTAAAAATAAGGAAATATCTTCCAGAAGCCATAAGTCCAAAACTATTCCTAAAGCAATCCCTAGCAAAGGAGTGGTACTGCTTTAGATCGTTTAGATTTTACCTTTGGGCCAAGAGGAAGAAACCGTTATGAAAGGCAATGAACCACGTCTCCCTCCATACTTGTGACTATCATGCTGTTCATTGTGGGCTATTGACTCGTTTTCTATCTGCCCAATCTTAGCTGCAAAGTGGGCCTGCTGGTGTAGGAGATGGATCTGGTGTTCCTAAGTTGGATCTGTGGTCTCAGCTTGCTATTGGTTTGGGAGGTAGCAAGGACAAGAAACCTCTCCCCTCTGGAAGTAGGAACTGCAGTGGGTAGCGGTCCATTTTGGGTCAGAAAGCACTGGTTTCCAGTTCTAGTTGTGTGACTCTGGGAACTCCTTCCTGACTTTCATTTTTCTCCTTAAAAAAAGGGGCCTATAATGGACTATTTCTCTAGACTACGGTGAAGATTAGAGATTAAACGCAGTAGTGCCTAGCACCGTGCCTAGTGCCTGGGTTTAACAAAGACCACTCTCTGGTGCTGTAGCTGTTACTGTTTTTTCTTCTTATGTAAAAGGGAGACTTTGTATAATACTCTGTCAAGTCTATAATCAGTTTGGCCTCAGTGACCCTGCTTTTGCCTTCAGCCCCATGGTCAGCTTGGACCTCCCTGGCCTCCTTGGAAGAGAGGGCTCCTTTTGTGTCAGAGGAGGCCTTCCCACACAGTCTATGTTCAGGCCTCCCCCTCTGCAAAGATAAGAGTTAATATGCCCTACATAAAACCCATCCAACCCTCCCTTCTGCTTTGTCAGTGCTCTCTGAAGCAAGTACAGAGAGTCCTAGAAACCGCACACTTCCTTAAGGAGCATCAAGGGTCTATCTGGTGGCATTTCCTGTCTCCCAAGGACTTGGGGACAGCAAGTAATGCCTAGGAGCCACTGAACCTCCCTGGTGATCAGTTCCTGCAGCTATGGTCCTGGAGCTGGCACAGGGAAAGAGTGGGAAGAACTCGCTGTCAGCACAGGATCAGCATCAGCGCCTAAGCAGGAAGTGCCTGTGCTGTGTCAGCTCAGCAGGAAACAGCTCCATGCTTCCTCCAAACCCCACTCTGCCCTTTGGCCCGGGGGATCTTGGGTAAATTTCTGAGTCCTAGTGCTACCACCTGCTTCAAAGTGTAACATCCACATACTGCCTGGGTTGAAATTCTTGTCTCTCCAGTGATGCGTGACCTTTGACCTTAGACTCAACCAATCAGGGCCACATCTTTAAAACTGGGATTCAAATTCAGGATAATACTCACATCTCAAAGTTCTCAGTTTTGCTTAGTCATACCTGCAAGATCTCTGCTGCCATATCAGGTAACACACTGAGAGATTCTGGAGGGTTAGGTTGTAGATATCTTTCTGTTTATCAAAATACTGAAGGTTCCATTTGTATAAAGTTCAAAACAGGCTAAACTAATCTAATGAACAGAGTAATTAGCATTGAAGGGTTATGGGGGGGACCCTGATCAGGGTGCCAATTTGATGTAGATGCTGGTTTTACACAGATGTGTTGATTGTGGCAGTCTATGGACCTGTACCTTTTGGGTATGTGCATTTTTCTGAATGTGTGTTATGTTTCAAAAACATAATGTATTTCAAAAGAAAAAACCTGGGGTCCAAACAGTACCAACCTCATCAGGAGGTCATGAGGGGTTAAACGTGGTCTGATATGTTAAACACTCATTATAACCCGGAATTGGGCAATTCCAATTATGTAGGCTGTTCTTTCAACAAATAGTTTATTTTTCTGGTCAAAGAAATATTCAAAAAAAATTAAACAGTATTCATTGTCATCACTCACAGTTTTACATGAATTCCATTATCAAAGAAACTTTAAGGGAAACAAAGAAATTCTCTTTTCATTAAAATTGTTTTATGTGTGTGCGTTGATTTGGGAACAAAACAAAGTTGATGAGAAACAGCTGAATGATCATGTGGTCATAAAAATGTTACATCAAAACAGGGAAGGAAAAGGGGAAAAAATAAGATAATGTGTGTGGCAGAGATATCCAGGTCCTCTGCCTATTTAACAACAACAACAACAAAATGCATGAATGTCAACAGCTGCGCAATGACGAATCAGAGTCAATTACCACGTGCTTCCTATGTAACAAACACTTTGCAAAACAACCTTCAAAACAACAAAGGGACGCGTCTTTACAGTTGAGGTTCTGGAGTTCTGAGAGGTGACGTGACATACCCAAGGCCCTTCAGTTTAAAATTACAAGGCCCTTATCTAATTGATTCCAGAACCCCACGGGCTTCCATTGCCCTGCTGGTCCGGTGTCCAGGACTCTAGCTCTGTGTCTCTTACATCAGGCCTTCAGTCTGGCTTCCATTGCAGGGTTGCAACGAGATCATTGGAGCTGAAGGTGATGAAGAATCTGAATTCCTCCCTCCCTTCCCCAGTGCTCTGACTTACAGAAGACTCCCGGCATCTCTGCCTCTTCTGTTTGGGATTTTCAGGGTCTTTGTTTTTTGTTAGGCTCATTCATATTCCTGTCTGGGCTCAGCTGGTTTCTCTGGATCCATGCAAAATCTGATGTTTTACAGTACTTCTTGTTTGTACTTAACAAACAGCATGGAGACTGGTGCTATATTTAATTTAAACTCGAGTGAGTTTGTGAGGAATATCAGGGGCTGCTGCAGGAGGCCAGTGGAAGGAACCTCTTCCGCCTTGACAGCTTTTGGGCAGAAGACAAGAGAACCTGTTGCTGCGTCAATTATGGAATCATGGAACACAGTGGATCGTGCTTACTGAGTCTTTCCCAAGTGTCATGGACCATAGTCCAGAGTGGTTGGAGCATCAGGATTTTCACAAGTTCCCTGGAGATTCTAGTGCACTGCCATGGTTAAGAACAAGGGGTCTGGAGGACTTGCCCTAATGGGAGGAGTGAGGCCATTCCTCATGGTGGATGGTGCCACAGGGAGAGGCTGGTTGGGAATTAGCCAGATTTCCACTGACTCCTTCCCTTCTCTTTGCTGATGGCAAACCATAGTTACCTTCATTTCATCCTCACAGCGACTGCTGTTGATTCTGCACTTACCCCACTCTTTGCATGGTGTGGAACTTTGTTATCATCTCACTTTATCTTTATGAAAAACCCCCGTATTCCTAACTGCCATTATCCCCATTTTGCAGAAAACAATCACCAAACATCAGAAAGGTTAAGGGAAGTGTCTATTGTCACTTGCTGGTGAGATAGGATGAAAAATGAGACTTTGTTCTTCATTTTATTTCTCTTTTCCTCCCTCCATCCCTTTTCCTGTCTTCTTTCCTTTTCTTCTCTCCCTCTCATCCTCCTTCTCTTCCTTTCATCCATGTTTTCTTTCTTATTTTTCATCAATTCCTTCACATTTTCTTCCTTTCATTTACTCGGTTCTTTCTTGCCATTTTCTTTCCTTCTGGCATTTGTGTGAACTGTGCAAGTCCACGGGACATACAGAGATGTGTGAGATAAAGCCCACACCTGGAGAGTTTATAATCCTGCGGCAGAAGCAATGTGTTCATTCATCCACGTACTCACTCACTCATTTCTCAGCAGTGCCCTGCACGCTGCGGCAGTAGCAATGAGCAACGTGAACGGAAGCCTCTGACTTCCAAGGCCTTGCTTTCTAGTGGAACATGTTCATGGGGAGCCAATGCAGTGGTACAGGTTATACTTTAAGAACTTCAGTAGGGGGCTGCAGCAGTGAAGGCAAGATACACACAGATGGAGCGAAAGGTGCTCAGAGGGGGCAAACCTGGGGACAGAGGATTCCTGGAAAGAAGCTGAAGTCATTCTACGGAACAGGAAGTCTGTCTGCCCACTTTGTGATAATACATCTTCTTTTCTTTCTCAGCAACATCTGCAACTGGAGTCACAGCTCCCATTGTGGGGAGGCTCTCTGGTATCCTGTTTCCTCTTTCCTGGGGAAGGGTTGAGATCCCAAGTTCACTGAAGTCTTGGAGGAACATTTTTTTGGCAGCCCAAAGAATTTGTATGGGAGCCATTGGGCTTATTAGCTTATTCAATCTTTATTGCACAAATAGATAGAAAGCTAAAGTGGAGCCAAAAAGTGTGTTGTGTGCCCATGTGTTTATTTGTGTGGGGGAGTGTACAGGCTTAACTGTATGTATGTAGTGTGATTGCATTCAGGGCATTTGGATGATTGTGTGCGTGGTTGTAGGAATACTATGCATGTCTTTGTATGGGAATATCTTAGGTGTGAATGTGTGTGTTTAGGTATGTATGTTGTCAGCACACCGATCTGTGTATAAAATAATGTTCAGGAAAATTATGAACAGATATGTATATATATATTGAAGATATCTGTGGCTAACCTTATAAACTGAGACACATGTATCTATACATTAGGGGGACTAAAATGTATGCATGTTGAAGTGCCTGTATTTATACATATGAATTAGTCAGCTCTCACCACAATAATGCTGTGTAACAAATCATTTTAAAAGCCAATGCCTTACAAGAAGTATCATCTATTCCTAGAGTTAGAAAGCTTTCTCTGTAGAAGGCTTGATGATATATATTTTAGATTTTTTTAAACCATGCTCATGTCTGCACTTTCAACTATTTGACCCTACTCTTGCAGGATGAAATCAATCATAGATGACATATTAAAGTGTAGGTATGACTATTAAATCTTTATTTACAAAAATCAGCTCATTTTGGACTTGGCCCACAGACTATAGTTTTCTCACCTCGAATCTGGTCTCATAGGTCAAGCACAGTGTGGCTGATCTAGGTTTTGCTCAGCTGGGCTGAGCTCAGGCTGTAAATGAATTTAATATCTTCCTCATGTTCATCATGAGGCCCAGGCTGGAGAGGCGTGCTTCCTCTAGGAGATTGCTGGAGACCAAAGCACACAATCATATTGAAGGTTTTCTCATTCTCCATCTGCTAATATTTTCTATTGACCAAAGCAAGTCGTGTGAGCACACGTACCATCAATAGGAGGGGAAGTAAACTAGGTCCATAGTGAGGGAGAGTTATGTGACTGAGGTACTGTATGCATGGTTTTAATGCAAGGAGGGTGTGAAGAATTTCAGGCAGTTATTTGAGATGCTGTGACATGTATGAAGGCTGTGTGTACGAGCGGGATTTTGTGTGTAAGACGGTGTTTTTTATGTGCGATTCTCACAGGATGAATCTGTAGCTGCTTGTGTTAGGAGGAGGAACTCAGAAGATAGTGTGTGCGTGTATGTGTGTGAATCCTTGTGGATATGTGTATATACAACTGTGCAGCTGGGTCATATCCATGGTGAGCAAGGGGCTGGGTCACAGTGTGTATCCAGATTGATCTGTATGTGAGTGTTTGTGTATGTGACAGTGTGTGTGTGGGGGGATGTGTTGCATGTGGAAGCTCTGCATACTGCTCAGAAGTGTGCACACTTCTCAGAAGTGTAGTGGTAGGAGGAAGAGAGGAGGTGAAAAGTGGGAGTGAGAGATGGCACAGACCCCTTTCCCTGGCACAGTCTCAAGATCACTCCAGTCTTGCAGTGTGAGTTCTTTGTAGCTAAGATTAATTTTCTTATTTAGCATTTATGTGGCACTTTGGATCTTCAAAGTGCTTTACAATCAGTTTTATTAGTTGGGCTTGGGTGTTATGTATAGATAGCAGTAACCTCTACTGCACCTAGAGACAGGAACCAAACAAGGCAAGTTTCTCTTTCCTTCAAGCTTTACTCATTTCCTGAGACAATGTCTGCTATTGTGTCTGGATTAGAACAAGTATTTTTGTGGGCATTATTGATGGTGGTGGCAGTGCATGGGGGCACCCAAAGGGTTGCTTCAGCTGATGGAAGATTTGTGACTGTAATCACTTTGTCTAGTTATGATCATAACTTGCTAGGGCTGGTGGTTAAAATGTCTCCACTCCTGTGGTACCCAGAGCAGATCGTAAGACAGACTTGGGTGCAAACAATTTCTTAAAGAGGTCCTCTCAGAAAAAATAAGGAAGAGAATAGAAAAGAAAGATGGGAAAGAGAAAAGATGGTAAAAGATGAGCATGGTGGGCAACTGAGCTTCATTCTGCTGAGAAACAACGCATCAGAATCATCTCTCTGGAAACCTGGGAAGGCAGGATTTTTATCTAGCCGTTCTTATCAGATTCATTAAGAATTTCCCCCAAGATATTAATTTCTATAAACATCTGAGTCGAGTCTCCTTGTGGCTAAGCAGGCAACTCAGGATCTGGAGCGATTCCTCAGGTTGAGGGCACAGACAAGACAGTGTCCGGCACGGCAGGCTTCTGCATGTGACACCCACCACAGCTGCAGGTGAACTGATGCAGGCCAAGGTTATGCAAGCCCGGGATCAATGGGTTATGTTACACACTCTTACATGCTAGGGAAGCCTTTTCTTCAAGGTCATAAATTCCATTAGCAAGTTCTTGGTCATATTTTTTTGTCTTCTGCAGGCACTGACTGTCCTTGACTGAACCATCCTGATTTATCTCCTGGTTTCTCTGTCACTCTGTCTCTCTATCTCTGTCTCTCTCTGTTTCTCTCGCTCTCTCTCTGACAGCTCCATTTCTATTTCTCCCAAATGTGGGCAATCCCCATATATCTCTTTTATGTCTTTATTTCTTCCTCACCCACCCAGGAATTCACTGCATTCTGTGTAATATACCATGTCACAATCTACAGCTCCTGCCTGTCTCTCCAAGTCCTGTGTTACAGCTACCTCATTGAAATATTCATTGGAGAATCACTTGAGCAACTCAAACTCAGCATTTCCTAAATCGAACTCATCATCTTCGACCTCTTGCTCAAATCAGCTGCAACCTTGATTCTCAAGTGTGCGTCAGGGTCAGCTGCATCAGCATCACCTGTGAACTTGCAGATGCAGAATCTCGGGCCTTGCCACAGAATGAATGAATCAAGATGTGCATTTTTAACAAGCCCCTGGGTTCCTCTTGTGTCCATCAGTATTTGGTAAGCATGAGTCCACACATCTGGTTCTCCTGAGTTCTATTAATGGCACCTGTACTTCACTGATCACCCAGTCCTGAAACTTTGCAATTACTTGAATCCTAGGAGCAGTAAACATCAGTCTCTTCTAATCCAGGAGTTTGGCTTCAAGTAATCATCATCATCACCACTACCACCATCACTGATACGTTCTGGTTGAGTGAGTTCATGAGAATACCATCATACACAGAGTACCATTTCAATAAGTAGTGATGGAGATTTTGCTTCCTGATTGGCATGTAAGCTGTGAAGATCCAGTACTGATCAGTACTAAGTTCTTACACTCAAGGAGTTTATAGTTCAGAGGAAGAAGACACAGATGGACATAGTGAAAAGCAGGGGATGCTTTGGAAATCATGGAAAGGAATCCCACCACAACCCAGTGGGTCTGAGGAAGAGACAGGGTTCCTGAAGAAGGAACATTCAGCTGGAAGGAACCTAAAGGATGATTAGATCTGGCTAGTGGAGGCAGAAGAATACTATACTGGGCTGTGTGTTGTATACAGCAGCAACTAGATGAGGGGAGCAGGGTGTCTTTGAGGATGCTACTTTGTTCCCAGGTTGTGACTTAGGATGGGGGCGATTAGCTCACTGTCTTGCCTCATTTGCTTCAGCTTTAAAATGGATACAGTAGTATCCACCTTCTCAGGGTCATTGGGAAAATTAAATAAAAATCAGCAAGTTTCAGATCTGCAAATAGTTGGTCCTCATAAATATTGATTGAACATAAATTCTCAGGAACAGGAGCTTATATCTTAACGAGAGAAATAATAATCATGGCAGTGGATGAATGGTGGCTTTCTAACAGAGATATCTACGTCAAATCCTTGGACTCAGTGAACATAACAGCTGGAGAGGGGGTTTTGCAAGGAGAATTAGGCTGTCAGGATAAGACAGTCCTTGATTATCTAAATCCCAAATCAAGTGTCCTTTTAAGAACAGAAGGCAGAGAACAGGAGAAGGGCCACGTGAAGGTGGAGATAGGAGTTGGAGTGATGCAGCCACAAATCTAGGGTCCACTGGAGCCACTGAAAACTTTTGAAAAACACAAGAAAGGATTCTCCTCTGGCAACTTTGGAAAGACCAAGGCTCTGTTAACATGTTGTTTTTGAATCTGTTCTCCAAAACTATGAGAGAATACTTTTCTGTAGTTTTTATGCCACAGAGTTTATGGCAATTTTATACAGTACTTACATTGTCACTGGCTTTTTTTGCATTCTCTATGTGGCAGGCATGGAATCCTCCTGAATGGTTTTTTGAAATTATGCTATTATTCCCATTTTGTGGATAAGGAATACTGAGTTTTACAGAGATGAAGTTCCTCTAAATTCATTAAATATATATTGTGCCGGGCACTAGAGGGCAGAGTGGTGAGCAAAGGTTTGGAGAGAGTACAGGGCTTAATAATGTAGAGGAGAAATAACCACTAAAACCCCTCTCCTCTACATTCATATCTACTGGGAGCCTCAGAATATGATCTTACTTAGGCTTTTCCTAATGTAATCAAGTTAAGGCAAGGCTGTGCTAGATTAGGATAGGGTTTATTTGATAGCTGTTGTTCTTGTAAGAAGAAGAAAATTTGGACAGAGAGGCACAGAGAAAAGTCCACTGATTACAGAGGCAGGGACTGAAGTGATGCATCTGCAGATCAAGGAATGCCAAGGATTGTTATCAGGTCCCAGAAGCTAGCAGAGCAAAGAAGGGTCTGCCCCTAGAACCTCTAGAGAGTGGGGTTCTGCCAACACCTTGATGCTGAACTTCTAGAAGTATAAGTCAATAATTTATGTCTGTTGTTTTAGGCTACTTGATTGGTTGATGGTAATTTGTTATCACTGCACTTCGAGATGAATGTGCTATCCATTTGGAGGTGGGGTAGGAGGACAGGGTATTACTGTGCAAAGGAGACATGGTTGGTCCAGAGAGACCAGCATGCGCAAAGCCTCAGCGGCTTGAAAATGACCTATGATTTGGAGGAATGAACAGCAAGCAGATCAGTGCCTGAGGGACTTTCAGTCAGGGGCAGGGAAGTGCATTAACTACTCTGCCTCCCCACCAGCTGCTCTCTGTCCCTGGCTTCTCAGATGGAGGCACTTGGATCAGGCTGTCTGTGTGTTTATAAGGCCCTTCTGTCTCCTCCTTCCTTCCCGTACCACACTTGCTTTGCTAGTTGTTAGAGCTCCGGTTTGCGACCCTGTTGTCCTTGAGTGCTGTGGTGGCGGTGGGTACCTGAGGAGGCACAAAAACGCAGCATGTGCAGCTCCCAACAGCTTTTCTGCCCAGGAGTTGGTTCTGCTATGAATGGGCCATGGACAAAGACACCGTCGCCGAGTACCTGTAATTGGAGCATCCACCTATGCAGGCCTGCCACAGAAAAGCCAGGGACAAAGGGAGATGAATGGAGGCATCTACAGGCTGCCCGTTGCTATGGTTTCAAAGGGTTGGTGGGGAGGATGGTTACCAGGCAACGGGAGATGGAGGGAGACAAAGAGAAGCAGTCTGGTGTGTGCGAAAGAGACAGAGAGCAATGAGGAAGAGACAGAGGACATAAGAGAGGAGAAAGGGGAAACAGACAAGAGAAAGCAAGAGGATACAAGAGAAACAAAGGCAGAGGGAGAGGCAGAGCAGCAACACAGAGGGACGACAGAGAGATGAAGCAGACATTGAGACAGAAATAGAGAAACAGAGGCACAGAGACACACAGACATACTGAAGACAGAGAGCCTTCATTAACTCATAAGCATGGGTTAAACTTCTCTTCCCACTGGAGAGAAAGTTGTAGAAGACAGATGCTATCTCTGTCCTTGAAGCTACCAGGTCTAGAAAGATAAACTGACACTGGAGATGAAGCCCAGGGGCATAGTTCCCTCTTTTCCATGGACTGACTAGGGCTCTCTCTCCAGGCTGGTGTCTCTTGGAATCTGGTGGCTTCTGGGAGAGTAGAGTTGAAGTCATCACACCAGTCCTCCCATCTCCCATCCGTATGCGCAGGCAGATCCACTCCTAGGAGGCTGTTTGTACAAAGTGACTCTGAGCTGAATCGATTTCTCCCTAGGTGTTCTCTCATTGATTACCTACTACTGTAAGGCTTGAAGTTTCCCACCATTATGGAGAACTTGGACAAGTTGCTTCACTTAGAAATTACACAACTACAAAATATTTTTATGAATGTTATGCAGTTGATCCTGTATGAGAGGGATTGTCACTAGCTCTAGTTCAAGGGTTTAGAAACTGAGTCCCCGGGAGATGTGATGCTTTGTCTAAGGTCACACACTCAGTGGAAAGGCCACTAAGGTCTTCTGATCTCTGTCTAGTCCTGAGTTCTTTCTGTTTTCCTCTCCTTCTGGGTCAAGGCTTGTTGTTAACAAGAAAGAGGAACTTATCAAATTAACTCTAATCAAATGGGGAACACAGTCAAAGGACCTCTGAGACCATGGGGCATCTCTCATAGGTAGTTATCACAAGGCACTCCAGTGGGGCATTACACAGAGATCAGAAGTCAAGGAGAATCCGTCCCCCTCCTCCTTGTCCTCCTCCTTTTCCTCTTCCTGATTCTCCTCCTCTCCTCACCCTCTATTGCTTCCAGTGCTATTCTCTGCACACTGGCTTAGCTCACAGGATCCAAGAATTCCATAAATGATCATCAAGGAAATTTCCATTCTTTTCCGTTTCACATTCTCAATAGAGACCCTAATTGGTTGAAGTCAGTTTTAAAACCATGACCCTATCAACTGTAGCAAGGAGTGAGCTTCCAGCGTGTAATATGACTGGCTCTTTGTGGTTATTTCTTTAACATGGGAGTGTCTCACAGGGGATGGGGATGGGGGAAACCCTAAGCTATCTGCACACCTAGCCACACTCAATTCCATCCCAGGGAGACCAAGAATAACTGTTTTCTTCCCAGGTCTGTTGTAAGGAGTGCATACTTTTTTCCAAGGGTTCAAAAATCACAAAGAAAACATTGAAATATTCAAGAGAATGGTTGGGAAATAATACATGCCACCCTTTGCTTTCTTTTGCCAAGATCATGGCCCTGAGCTAGTGAGGTAGTGTTTAAGAAAGTTATTGTTGATAAAGGAAAGTAGAGGATGAATGGGCTAATGTATGTATCATGATGGTGAAGATGAAGAAGTTTGTCCTTCCTTCCTTTCTTTCTTCCTTCCTTCCTTCCTTCTTTCCTTCCTTCCTCTATAACTTGATAAGCCCTGTGAGATTCAAGAACCTCATACCCTCTGGAGACAGGACTGTTACCAAGACAGAGACCATCTGTGCCCCTGGAACCACTGTAATGTGTCAGGAACTCGGCCAGGTGTTGGAAACACAGTGGTAAAAAAAGACATGGCCTCTGCTTTCCAGAGATCAGCAGGAGGGAACAGCTAAGTTTCTGGTAACCTACCAATTACTGGGTATCTTAAGGGTGTGCTACTAGGGAGATGTAATAGGATCAGAGGAGGTGACTTAATTCAGCCGGAAACACTGAAGAAGGCCAAGATGATGTGAATCCAGAAGATTGTCTGAAGGCTGAGTAGATTTTAGAGAGACAGGCTATGCTAGAATAAGAGTGGATGATGGACAAGAACATTTTGGAAGATTCACAGACTCATGAGTGAACAAAAGAAAGGCTGAGCTCCCCATGATGAGGGTGTAAGGAGGTGTGGGGTACATGGGAGTAATGGCAAACAAGGCTGGGGATTATTAAGGAGCTAAAATATTTGGACACTGTCCAACGGATACTGAGAAGCCATTGAAAAAAAATTTTTTTTTTTTTTAGCAAGGATGACAGATCAGATGTATCTTCCTAAAAGACGGCTCTGAGCCAGGCATGGTGGTACATGTTTATAATCCCAGCTTTCTGGGAGGCTGAGGAAGAACACTGAAAGTTAGAGCTCAGTCTCCGTCATTTAGTGATTTAGCAGGACTGTCTTAAAACAAAACAAATTTAAAAGGACCAGGCATGCAGCTCAGTACTAAGCTGGGGCTCAATTCCCAGAGTGGTGAGGGGATCACCCTGGCTGAAGAGGAAAGAAATTTAAAGAAGATGCTTTGAGAGTGGGAGAAATGTTGTGTTTCTCAGACTATGATGATCTAACATCCTTCCCAGGAAACTTAGCTAAAAATACTGATTACAAGGCCCAGCCCACCAGCGGTCAACTTGGTAGGGTTGAGTTGGAGTCTGAATGTCTGCATTTTTAAATACGCTAGGTGATGGGTAAAAATGATTCCCAGGCTACTTTCTGAAAAATGTTGGTCTGAGGGTTAGGAAGGCATGGACATGAATTAGGAAGTACCTTACAAACAGCTTGCTTGTTCCTACTTTAAAACCAAAGATCATTTTATGGCCCTTGTGGATTTTCAGAAGAGTGGTTATAATTGGCTCATCATTATCATGTCACATATATATCATGCTACACACCCAACCTCCAACATCTGCTGCTTATAACCAGGGATAAAAGACAGCAGGGTAGAACTTGAATAGTTTGTTATTCTCACTAATTTTTTTATGCTTCCCCATTGTCCTGCTGTGGTGGGGAAAGTGCAGGGAATGTTAAATTGTACTGAATAATTTCCATAATACATTTTGGAATGTCACAGATCTGTTCAGAATTCCATCTCCCCCAGTTCTGAGCTGTGTGCTTTTGGATGAGGGATCTTACCTCCCTGAGTCTTCACTGAGACACAGAGATAATTATAAATTCCTTCACAGCATTGAAGTGAGGATTTAAGGAAGCAACCTAACTAGGTTTTTTACACCATTGTATATGGTATAAATGGAATTTATGGATCCTTAATGTATTTAATGTACTTAACTCCATTGCATTCTTATTTTTGCTCAAATTATTGCATGTTTGTCTGCTAACATTGGCCCTTGGGTCTTTTGTTAGTAACTCTCACATTTCAATAGTTTTCTTGCCCTTGGGCATTGTTTTCAGGTCCTGCTGTAGCTTGTGCTCAAAGCAGGAACCAGGGATTTCTCTGAGGAGCTCTGACTTCTTTGCATGGGACGATGATGCTTGAGACCAGTTTGGCAGCCGGGACCTCTCCATGCCCCCAGGTTAGTTATTGGTTTCAGGCATTTTAAGAAGATGCATAGGAAATGCATATGCTTTGTAGAAGAATATGCATGCTGAGTTCATACTGATTATTTTCTCTTTGATTTTATAACTGTATCTCTTTTAAGTTGAAAACCTAGACTCCCAAATTAGATTTTATTTGGTTTATTTTAAAATATAAATGTATCTTGTTTGGGATTTAGAAGAGTAATATAATTTCTAACAATACTAAAAAATGACTTGGAAAAGATTACTAACTGATATTTAGGTCTTCGTGCTGTACCAAGTATAGCACCTTTATCATATCACTTAATCTGCAAACAAGCAGGAAGGGTGGTATGATCATTAGCCCCATCTTACTGATAAGAATGTTGAAGCTCAAGAAGTCACAAAGTCACAAATTCTTAGTGAGAAGTTGACATATGAACCTCCGACTGCCTAACACCATTGCTTTTTGCTGCTCTGGGTTTTTCTTTTTTCCTTGCCTTTTGGAATCAATAACCTACCTTCTGCAATTACATGAGCTACTTGGGCATTTAATACTCCCAAAATGATTTGACATTCATTATTTGGAAATGCATGGGAGTGCTGGGGGAGGGGAGCTCAGTGTTATTGCTAGAATAGGAAAGTTCTTGAGAGACGTGTCAGTTCGTACTTTTCAAGTGACAGATTAGTTTCAGCTTTATTAATGGGTTCTGTTCAAGATGTTGAGTATTTCTCTATGGCTGCCAGATTGTTTCAAGTGGGGCAAGCAAATGGGTGGAGTTATGGGACCCTGAGAAAAGATTCTTGTTGGGGACAAGCTAGAACAGATTGTAAAAGTTATACACAGTCACTTGTGCCTCACTGTTAGGTGTGAGCTCAAGCTGACACCCAGTTCTTTTTGTTCTCTCTGGTGCAAATAGTCATCAACTTCAGGTACCCAGCTTATCTTCAAACATTTGAAAAAAGTTTACTGTGAACATTCCAGGCTGCAGTACCTTTCCCATTTATAAACTGGTTGTGCTGGTTGAACAGTGTTCTCTCCTAACTCATGCCCGCGTTGAAACTTCAGAGGGCAAAGTTATTTGGAACTAAGATTGTCACAAATGTAACTGATCTAAATAATATTAACTTGGATTAGGGTGGGCCCTTATAGAGTGTCCTTCTAGGAAGGGTGTATGGTGATGTGGGGACATGTGGACGGGAGACAAGCATGGTAGACCACGGGAGAGACTGTAATGTAGCTACCACTTAAGGAAATCCAGGGATTTTCAGGAACCATCAGAATATAGCAAGAGACCAACAAAACATTTTATTCAGGACCTTTGAGGGAAAAAGATCCTGCCAATGCCATTTTAGACTTCTGGCTTCCAACAACATCTAATCAGGTTCAAGGGAAGAGACCAAAGCAGAAGTCAGGGAAGTCATTTTTCCCAGGCAGGTATTGGAGATTGAAAGGAGGACTGTTGCTTTCACCTGCACCTCAGCTCCTTTTTAGTTTTTATTTTTGAGACAAGGTCTAGCTAAGTCACTAAGTTGCATAGGCTGGGTTTAAACTTGTGGTCCTCCTGCCTCAGCCTCCCAGAGTGCTAGAATCACAGGTGTGCACCTCCACACCCAGCTCTTAGGAAGAATCTTAAAGGATGATCAGGATTCTCCAAGTAGGGAATGAGAGGACAGGAGAAAGGTGTAACAGGGGACCCCAGCCTATGCAATGTCTAGGAGAGGAGAAGTAGCCTTTGTTAGGCAGGGTGCTGCGCTGGGGTGGGGGAAGCCTTTTTGGAACAATGCAGCATACACATGAGAAAAAATAGGGAAGGTAGCCAGGTGAGACTGCTCAGGTGCCAAAGGCCACACAAGGAGTGTCAGGGTGTCATGTAGGCACCAAGAGGCCATTCAAGGCATGTAAGCAAGAGAGGTACCAATAAGCGACTGTCCCCCTGAGCACCTCTGGGGGCCTCCGAGGGTGACAACTCTGAAAGACTGATTTTTCCCCACACTGGAATTCCCCCTGGGCTCTGGGCCACCCCCAGGCTGATGCTGCACAAATCAGAGGCTGATATTAATGGTGCCAAGTGTTCCTCCAGCTCCTGGCTTGACTTCTAGACTCTGCTTGGGAGTTCAGCTGGCCAGCAGCCTTTGACCTTTATTTCGCTACAAAGTCCTGCTTTAATAAATCTTTTTAGCCAAGAAGAGGCCTCCCTTTTGCCTCTGCCTATCCTCAGCCCGAGTGCGGGCTAGGAATAGAAGAGGTCAGAAGCACAGGGATGCTATCTGTCTCTCTAGAGAGACTGTGTTTCTCCTTCATGTCTGCTTTAACTGGGAGTTCCCTGACCCTGAGACAGACCTAGGATGGTTCTGCTATTCCTTCCGGGGGCGGCAGGGACAGAGAGGAAGGAGGCTGGCTCAGCCTTGGGCCATTGGTCCAACTTTTTGTCTATCAGTTTTAGCCTCGAACTTGTCCCTTCCTCAACCCATCTGCACTGCACTCTCCAGTTCTTTAACACCCATCCTGTAAACCTAATCAGATATTGAAAAAAGGGAATGCAGGTATAGAGGATTGAGGTTTTCACGGCAGGGCAACCATGCTGGTTGAGTAAACCCTGGAGTTCAATACAATAAATATAACACAGGACACTATAGAATCGGAATAGCTAGGTTCACATCCCAACTCTGCCAGTTCTAGCTGTGATCTTGATCTAGTGTGAACTTTCCTGTGCCTCAGTTTCTGAAACTGTTAAATGGGCAAACTGTGCCCACCTCCTGTTGCTGTTGTGACAGTTACATAAGTGGATGTCTGTAGAATGCTTAGCCTAGTGTGATGCACACTTTAGTGACCAGATTAACGTTAATTAACCTTAGTAGGGGTGTCTACTTTTATTTCGAGGAATGAAATATGAGAATGAAGCCAGCGCTATATGACAATGAACAAACAAACAAACACAAACAAAAAATTACCTAAGTTTGAGTTCTACTTTGTTGATTATTGGCTTGATGTCCTGAAGTAAGCTAATTTAACTCTCTGAGCCTCAATGTCTTCATCTTTAAAATGGGAACAATAATCTCTATCTCGCAAAATCGTGTCAGGGAGGATGAGACAGGGTTCATAAAATGCTCAATGCTGATCAGGGGCTTGGTAACTTGTCCTTGCTCAACTGTGACTTTGGGCAAATGGTTCTTCTACTTTTGCTCCTTTATCTAGAAGGTGGGGCCATTAATACTACCTGCCTCATAAGCTTAGAGAAACAAAGGATTTGTTTTAAACAAAGCTTTCAGAATATTTTTGACTCAGCTTTTATAATTCTTAGGCATAACAATTGTAGACCAGTTAATTAGGAACTTATATCCACCCCACCTTAAAGAAAACTAAACTGAGGTTTAGAAAGGTGAGGATATTTGCCCAAGATCGGTCTGCCTGTGAGTGGCAGAGGTGCCATCATCTCTCACCCCAAGCATGAGTTCAGTGGTCTGGATCTGTGGGAACAGCAAGCAGGACCCGTCACAAGGCCATCCTGTGGTTACAGGTTCCAGAGTCCCTCAGGGAAAACTGAGCATGGGTGAAGCCTAGTGGGGGTGACGGATGGGCAGTGACAGCTCCTGCTCCGCTTGGACACAGAGCAGCACAGGTCAGTGCTGCCAGCCAAGCCCACATCCTCTCATTTTACCCCAGGGCCAACCTGTCAACTTGATCTTCTGCCCTGAACTCCAGCTGTCCTCAGGATGTTCTTGTGTTTCATGCATTATGCAGACTTAACAAAATGTGTGCTTCAGAGATTCAAGCGTCTACCGTACCCAAAGGCCTTTCTTCCCCTGGGTTGTTTTCCTTTGTCTTGTTACTGTAGCCTTTTCTGTTTTGTTTTTTTTAAGTACAGATTTAATTCTCAATGGTCAGCCTTAGTAAACATCTCATTTTAGGTCCTTTTACCCCAGTCCAATGAAGGAAAGGGAAAAGCTACTTTTTATTTTTACTAAACAAACACCTAACACAAAGAAAAGATGATTCAATAAAGATAATTATTTTGCAAACATATTTCTAGGTGAAAATTCAAGGATGACAGGACTGAGTGAAAAGTAATCTTTCATAATTAATGTGAAGGTACATAATAAAATAGTGAGTACACACAATTTAGGCATCCATGCTTATCTGGCAATTTTAAGATCGCCAATTATGAAAAAAGTACACAACTGAACCAGAAGAATGACCTTGATAAGTGGTCAAATTATTCTTCCTGAAGTCATAGGGAAATGTTCTCTGGCTTTGCCCCTGAAAAAAGTTGATTGTCTCCTTTGCCAATTATATAAAGTCAGTGCTTCAGTCCTATAGACATCATTATGCAAAAAGAGCTTCTGTTTAACCCTACCATCAATGGACTGGCATTTTGTTCAAAAAGCTGCTGGCAACAGGGTTAACTGAAGAGCACTAATGTTTTACACTGACCCAGTGATCACTCCTGCAGTTATATAAGCACGGATTATTAAAGTTGTCTACTCAAGTACACAGTCTATGCAAAACTCTCTGAAGCAAATATTTGAAGGCCAAGAAAAATATTTTTCTTTAAAAAGAAAGAGCAACTGCAGGACCCCTCGGATGATCTAAATAGTTAGGCAGAAAATTTTGCAGTTTGGCTCAGAAAGTAAGGTTTTCTCAGAAGGAAATGAAGTTCTCCCTAGAATACAAAGCAACATTTTGGGCAGCTTTCTGAGAATGAGCTGATTATGGCTGCACAATAAGACAAATAGGAAGTTGTAATGCAAGCCTTCACATGTGCTGTGGTCTGCATGGGACTCGGTGGAGGTTTCCCCCTTGCTCCAGGACATCGGCTGGCTGGTAACACCAGATGCAGCAGGTGCAGTGTTTTGTCCCACTCTGACAGCAGCTGGGACTCGAATCAGCTGGGAGAAAATCAGAGATCGTTGCATACATTGTAGCCTTTTCCAGTCTAATCTTAATACTTTCAAATAAATCACTTAAAATATAACATTTAGTTCATTATTTCCAGGGTTTTACATAGTTAGTGGATAATTAGAATGAAAGCCGAGCTTTGTAGCAGTCATCAGCTAGACATTGTGTCTCAGTTACATTTTCAGCCTTTGTTGGGCTGCTGCTAGATGGTAAAGACGTTTTCTGTCGCTGAGTGGAAATCATTTTTGCTTTGATGCCTCAGAATTGAAGTCTCGCTTTCCTCCATCATCTGCAACTTCTTAAAGATGGTGCTTTTGGTGAAGATTGCTTTGTTTTTAGGGTAACATCCTGTATAAACTGGCTGTCTGACTTCCTTGTTCTCCCATTGATGGTCAATTAACTGATCAATGTCTCTGCATTTTGGTCATTGTCAGGGGTTCTTTTGCAAGTGAAGCAATGGTGATCTCTCTCTGCTAGATTCACAAATGCAGCACAGAAATCCAGTCTATTATTCACCTCTAGGTTTACAAATGTAGCCATGTAACCTGTGTGCAGCTGTGAGGCTTCTAGCTCATCAGCACTGAGACGCACATAAGAATGTAGGATGGTCAAATCCTGTCAATGCCATGCCAGGGCAGGCAGGGTCTGGTAAATCTCAGAGAGCTTCTATTTAGGGGTGAATACAGGAATAGATGATCATTTGTTGTTTTGGCATCAGTTCCATGTGTAATGGAATAGTTTCTGTTTTAGTTACGTTTCTCTCATTGTGAAGACAAAATACCCAGTGTCCAAAATTAAGAAAGGAAAGGTTTACTTAGGTCACAGTGTGTAGAGGTTTCAGTCTGTAATCAGCTGGCTCCTGATTACAAGGTGGCATGGTGAGGGGCAACAGTTCAAGGCAGCAAAAGACAGCAAAAGCAACAAGAGCAAATGCAGGGTGGGGCAAGCCTGTTTCTCCCTTCTATTATATGCAGGCTACCCACCCTACGTGGATGTAGCACTCATACCATCTCCCTTCCCCGCGTGCACAGGCTTAACATGTTTACAAAGAGAGGACCCCGACTTCCTATTGAGTCCTTTAGTTAAACTTCTAAACTCCTTGAGCTGACACAATAAATCAACCATAACAGCATAAACAGCCACCTAGGGCACGTCCTCTACACCCTAGGAGGTAGAACTGTTCAGTTAGTTAAGCCTCTAAACTTCTCAAGTTGATACAAAATATCAACCATTAGTTTCCTTTTTAAAAAATTTTTATTTAAAGAAAGACTAAACAAAACAGAAAATGGGTAGAAATAATACATACGTTCAAAGAAAAAATAAACATAAGAAATCACTAGTTGATGTTTACATACTGTCCTCTTACAAATAGTTGTTCAAGATATAAAAGTGGCACATATAAAGTGTGAATTCAAACAGTCAGACTGCAAACATTTCTGTTCAACTATCCAACAAAAACTTAGTAATATAGTTATCAATCCTATACACTTAAACATACATGCAGTTATCCATATCTTCAATTATGGTGAGACTAAACAAACCCACACAGGCTAATATCACTCTGAACAAAGAATAATACTATTTCTGGGTGTCACATTATGACATTCCAGGATCAGCACTGGGTACTTTAGTGTCTCTTTTTCTTCAAAGTATTTGTTCATTTCATCATGTGTCATAAGTTCTCATAAACTGTTTATAGGTTCTATACATGCATGAGTCTTAACATGTATTTCTATCCTTTCTATATTAGAGGGAGAAACAAAACAAAGCATGACAAAACAAAGCAGATTCCTATAAACACATGAAACCAAAAAAACATAAAATACTGTTATACAAGAAGTTTTACCATAGCTTATGTGTTGTCTCTTGTTATCTTCAATAGAATTGGCTATATCATCAGACATAGTATAATTGAATATATCAATACATAACCGTATTAATAAAAACACAACTTTGTATATAGTATTAAACTTCAAAAACAGGCAGTAATAAAATCAGAACGTGTATCATAGTGAGTCTTGTCATCTTCAGTGTAGTTGGCTATACTCTCAGACTTGATACTATCAATCATATAGTTTTGAATAAAATCTGTTGATACCAAACAGCAATCAAATAAACCAGATTTAACTAAGATCAGTCATGATGAAACAGTGTAAGTCATACAGGGCTCCAGATTAATAGGAAATTAAAGTTGATTACTGTGCTATATCCTGATGTTTTTGGGATAGCTGTCTGTGCCCTCAAATCTAATGCAAGTAGACAAAGTGGGACAGAATAAAATCTATCTAAGCAGAGTGGTGCAAGTAATGTGGGTTTTAAATCCTGATACACAATAACAATATCTTCTGCCATCCTTTTTAAGACTCTCCCTCCCCTTTCACTTCCCCAGGGTACACTGTGCATTTTTGGGTCTCACCAAGACCCTTGGTTTTAAATTGGGGGACGGGGAACCTGCTATTTACCTAAGTGGTTCTGATCCTATGTCTCCTGGACTTGATCTCTAGTTGTATTTTTTTTTTTACCTATTAAAGCCCGTCTTTCCAACCTATCCAAAAATACTGGTCTAGTTGCCCCTATTACTCTCTGGTTCTCTGTCACATAGAGCATTGTTTTCTCATATTTGATTTTCAGTCCATGAACTCTTTTTCTTTTTTATTATTTAAAGAGAAAGAAACAAAAAAAGAGAAAAAAGTGTAGTAATAATACAGAATTACAGAAACATAAACAGTAAGAAATCACTAGTTGATAAGTTACATATTGTCATCTTAGAAATAGTTGTTCAGGTTACAAAATTAAAGCCTACAAAGTGACATTCAAATAATGACACTGCCAACAGTTCTGCTCAGTGATCCAACAAAAACTTAGTAATATGGTTATCAGTTCAACACACTTGTTTTTTTTTGTCTTTTTCCTTTTTATCGGTACTGGGGATCGAACTCACGACTGCCTGCTTGCAAGGCAGGCGCTTATGACGCTGCCTAAATCCCCAGCCCCAACACACTTGTTTTTTATCTTAAAGACAGTAAGATTAAACATATCAAAACAGAACAAAACAATTCATAAAGAAATACAGATTTCAAAGCAAGTCCATTAGAGATCTTCACTGTCTATCTTATGGTCTAGTTTTCTTCCAAATAGTTGTCCCCATCTTCACACACATTGAATAAATACTGCATATTATAGAACTAATCAAATCATTACAGGATGATGAAGGCTTTTTAGGTCCTCAAGATCTGACATTGGGGAAGTCAATAATGACTACCATAATGTCTCTCATTCTCTTCGTAGTAGCTGTCCTTATCTTTACGTGTACTGAAATTGAACTTAAGAGACTAGACTAATATCACTCTGAACAGTGAATAATAGTATTGCTAGAATTTATATAATAATGTTACAGAATTAGCATTGGGTTTGTTAGTGTCTCTTCTTCTTCAGAGTATCTGTTCATTACATCTTGCATTATAAAATCTGTTCCCATAAATAGTTTAAAAAATTCTTCCCATGTGTGAATTTCTACATGTATATCTATCCTCTCTGTATTATAGGGAAAAACAGATCATAACAAGACAACAAAAAAAATTCCTAGAAAAACATGCAATGAAAAAGACACATAAGACCACAATATTAGGTGATCTGCTGTAGTTACTATGCTTTCTCTTGTTATTTTCAATAGACTTGTCCAAATCATCAGGCTTAATATAGTTAAGTATAGTATTACATAGCTATTTTTATAAAAACACAACTTTGATGATATTGTAGGACTTGAGAGGGGTTAATAATCAAAACCAGTATGGATATCTTTTACATCTTGTCATCTTCAGAATAGCTGCCTCTACTTTTAGACTTGATACTATCAAGCATACCAAATTCGAATAAAATCAGCCAAGGCAAAACCATGGTCTAACAAACCAGATTAAAATAAGATCAGTCATAGTAAGATAATGTAAGTAATACAGGGTTTCAGTTTAAGTTAACAGGAAATTAAGGATAGTTACCATGGTATAATCTGCTATTTTTGGGTTAGATTTCTATGTTCTCAAATTTGATATGAGTGGATAGACTGGAACAAAATAAAATCAAACTAAACAGAGCGATAAGACTACTGTGACTTTTAAATCCTGATACTGTTAACAATGACCTCTGCCTTCCTTTTTAAGGCTGTTTTCACCTTTCCCCTTCTCAGGATGCTTTGTGTGTTTTGGGTCTCACTAGCCCCTTTAGTTTTTAGATTAGGGGCCAGATGGTTGTCTATCTGAGTGTTGCTGAACTTTCTACCCCTGAGCTTGATCTTGAGCTATACTCCTTTACTCACTAAAGTCATAGGGTTTTCCTTTCTTCCAGCTGTGTAGTTCTACACTGCCCAAAAGTGTCATGGACTTCCAATTGATCTGTGGCTGCTGGACAAGTTGTCCCTATTTCTCTCTGGTTTCCTGTCACATATAGCTTTGCTTTCTCATCTTTGACTTTCAGTTTATTAACCCTCTTCAGGTTGAGTATATTTCCCATTCAGAGCATCTCAATGGAGCCTGCCTCCTAATCTACTCCATCTGTTTTTTTTTTATTTTAGTATATCAAGGCTATCTATATTAAAGACTATAGCTTACCATCTCTGCCTCATATCTGCTACTCCACTTTACTGCTATAATTTATCCACCTTACTCCTTCATTCTACTGTCTGCCCTGGTCATTGAGGCCTCTCTACCACTGTTGCTGGAATCCTGGTATCCCTTCCTCTCCCTCTCTGGAATGTCCTTCAGCATTCTTTGTAGGGTTGGGTTGGTGGCCATGAACTCCCACAGTTCCTCCTTGTCTTGGAAACATCTTATTTCTCCATTAATTTTGAGAGAGTTTTTCTGGGTACATCAGTCTTGGTTGTAAATTATTTTCTTTCAGGGCTTGGACTATTTCCCCCCAGGCTCTTCTTGATTTGAGAGTTTGTGTTGATAAGTCTGTTGTTATTTTGATAATTTTTTCCATTGTAGGTAATCTGCTTCTTTTCCCTGGCTGCTTTTAATATTCTGTTCTTTTGGTGGATTTCTGGAATCTTGATTATTATATGTCTGGGTATAGATCTGTTTTGGTTGTAGGCGGCTGGAGTTCTGTATGCCTCATTTATCTGGATATCATTTCTTTTTCCTATGCTTGGGAAGTTTTCCTTTAAGTTATCTGTGAATATTCTTTGTAGTTCATTTTTGGTTACTCCTGCTTCCTCACTCATGTGCTTTATTCCTAAGTTATGTATCCTTTGGTCTTCTAGCCTTTGAATTATTTCTTTCTGGTTCCTCATTATTTTTTTTTAAGAGGTCCTTTCTTTTGTGATCATATATCATAAATCTCTCTTCAAGTTTCAAAAGGCTAACTTTAGTTTCTGTCAAGGCATTTTGCCAGTTTTCAATGGAGTTTTTATTTTCCTGATAATCTCTTTGGATCTGTTTCATGTATTCTAGGTTATGTTTAAATTCTTCATGAGAGGGTTCTCTTTCTTTTCTGATTTCCTCTGTTCTTCCATCTGTGTTCTCTTGGGAGGGGCTTATCATTTCTTTAATTAATCTTTTTATATCTTGCCTCACTTGGATCAGAAGTACAGTTTTAAATTCGTCTATGAGGTCATGAAGGTATTTCTTTATGTCTGCTGATGCTGTGTCTAGTATTGGATGGTTACTGCACTGGTTTCCTTCTGTATTTACTTCTCCTGGGCTTATTTTCCCAGGTTCGGCAGCTGGAGATTTTTTAAAAAGTTTCTATCTCTTGTCATGTTTCTGGTTTCTTTCAGACTGGTGTGTCCTGGGGTCTCTGGCCCTCTCTGTATTGCTTAGGGTCTTTCCAAAGCGTGCTGACTGGTGTTTTTCTGCCCTCCCCAATTTGCTGTTATCTGAGGTACATGCAGGGGTGCAGGGATGGTGCAGGCTAGCCTCAAGCCTCTGAACCAGTCACTCTGCAAGTTAGGCTGTACCTTGTGGACGTCACAGAGTCATGACAATTTTGTACCTGCTTATCGTGTCCCAACTAGAGGCATAGCTCAGCCCCAGCAGACCCTGCCAGTTCTCTCTGTGCCAGGGGCGGCTGACTGATGTCACTGCAGTGCCGGGCTCTGCCCAACTCCAAGCTGTCCTCCACCAGACCTCTTTGCTCCAGGGGTGACTATCTGATGTCACCATGGCACTGGGCTCTGCCCAACTCCAAGATGTCCTCCACCAGTCCTCTCTGTGTCACTAATGCTGCTGTGGTGCCAGGATCTGCCCAATTCCAAGATGTCCTCACCAGCCAGCGACAGCAGCCACAGGACATGATCCTTAGCACTCACTGGGAATCAATGCAGATCTTCCTCTTGGTTCCACTGCACACTGTGCCATGTGTCTTCACTGTGCTCCAGAACAGCACAGATTGGTCAGAAAACTGAATGGTGCCCACCTTCAGAGCTCAGGTGTGTGGTCTTCTTGCAGTCTCCTCTGGTGCGGCCAGGTGTCTCTGGCTGCTTCGCGGGGCCTCATGTCCCAATTTCCAGCAGTCACCAAGAGCCAATAGGGCTCTTCCCCTTGAATCCACTGCTCACTGCACCATGTCCTCCTGTTTAGGGCCCAGTGTTTGCCGACTCCTGTTATTGGCAGCCGTGGTCTCAGCATGACCTTGGATCCTCCAAGCACACTTAGTACAGTGCAGAATGGGTCTCAGTGAGCATGTCAGGCTTCAGTTCTCCACCCACACTTTTCCTTCCTCTTCCTAGTTTTATTTTTCCCTTTGGTTACTGCCCTTGGTTAATAAGAATCAGTATCCATTCATCTGGCCCTCTCCATGTTGTCATATTGTAGCATCTGATCTGATTTCTCCACAGAGACTCTCCATCCAGCCCCCTAGCAAGCTGCCATTTTTTCTCTCTCCATGTACTCTTTTTCATGTTAATTGTATTTCCTAAAAATAGCATCTCAGTGGTCCCTACCTCCTGATCTACTCTATGTGTGGTTCTTTTTTAAATTTAGTGTATCAAGCCCATCTATATTAGAGATTATAACCAACCTTCACTGCCTCATTTCTGTTATGCTCCTTTTTGCCATCAGTTGTCTGCTTGTCTCCTTCATTCTGTTTTCTGCTCCATTGATTGAGGCCTCTCTGCTACTGTTCCTGGAATCCTAGTACTTTTCTCTCTCTCTAGAATACCTTGCAGTATTCTCTGTAGAGTTGGAATGGTGGTCCTGAATTTCCCAAATTCTTCTTTGTCTTGGAAGCATTTTGTTTCTCCATTAATTTATAGAGACAGTTTAGCAGGATATATCAATCTGGGATGAAGGTTATTTTCTTTCAGGGCTTGGAATATTTCACTCAAAGCTCTTCCTGACTTGATGGTTTGTGTTGAGAAGTTTGCCATGATTCTCATGGGCCTTCCTTTATAGATGATTTGTTTCTTGTCTCTGACAGCTTTTAATATTCTGTTTTTATATTGAACTTCTGGGATCTTGATTATTATATGCCTGGGTGTGGCTCTGTTTTGGTTGTTGGTGGCTAGAGTTCTGTATGCCTCATACATCTGAATATCATTTCCTTTTCCCATGGTTGGGAAGTTTTCATTAATTATTTCTGTGAATAACCTTTATAGTTCCTTTGTTTGTACCCCTGCTTCTTCATTCACATTCTTGATTCTCAAGTTATAGATTCTCTTATCTTCTAGCCTTTGTATTGTTACTGCTTGATTCCTTGTTATTTTTAAAGAGGTTTTCCTTTCATATTCCCACATTGCAAACCTGTCCTCCAGTTTGGATAATCTATCCTTAGTTTCTTTCAAGCAGTTTTGCCATCTTTCCATAGAGTTTTCAATTTCCTGGTAATTTCTTTGAATCTGCTTCATGTATTCTATATTTTCTTTATATTCTTCATCAAATGGTTCTCTCCTTTGTTTGAGTCCCTCCATTATTCTGTCTGTGTCTTCTTGAGGGGTGCTTAGCATCTCTTTTATTAATCTTCTTATGTCTTGCTTTATTTGGCTAAATATTTCCCTTTTGAACTCATCTATGAGGTCCCAAAGATATCTCTTTATGTCTACTGGTGCCATGTCTGATACTACATGTTTGCTGTCCTCATCCTCCTTTTGTATTTACCTGTCCTGGGTCAATGTTCTCAGGGTTGAGATCTGGGGACTTTTTCTTGTTGCTTCCTCTTCCCATCTTATTTGTTTCTTCTGGGAGGCCCCAGTTTCTTTCTTTGTTGGTTACAGCTCTTCTGAAGCATGCTGGCTAGGTGACCCTTTCCACTGCAGTGTGCTAGTAAGTTGCAAACAGGGGCAGCATATGCTGGCCCCACCCCTCTGGATCAGAGGGGTGCTGAGGCCTTCACTGTGTTAGGGTGCGCCGCTGCCGTAGGGAATTGATTTTGGATAACCTATTGGGTCTCAGCCAGGTTGCGTGACCCAGGCCAAGCTCACTCCACCAATCCCATTTGGGAAGGGAACAACTGACTGAAGTCACTACTGCCCCTTGTTCCTGCCAGTCCAGCTCGGTCAGTCCCAGAATGTCATCTGTTGGAGCCCCCTTCTCTGTGGAATGGTTTTATTCCCATCACTCACCACAGGTTAATGCAGGTTCCTTACTAGCTCAGTTCTGCGTTTGGCTCTCCAACTCCCATCCTCAGTGAAACTGTGTTTCCACCGAGTCAAAGTGGCAGGATTTTGGATGGCTTGGTATGTCGCCACCACTTGGATTCGGGCACTGCAGCAGGAGCACTGAACCTTCAGCTGTTCCAGTAGTAGCACTGGGACTATATGTTTGATTGGTTCTTTTCACCTTAGTTTCTTCTTGGGATGAGAGAATTCATCTCCTTCTGTTCGGGACTCCCCACGTTGTTTTATGTTGAATTCTAAGTTGACTATCTCAGGGAGCCTCTGTAGCCTGCTGTTATCTATCCGCCATCTTTGCTTCTTTACAGTTTCCATTCTAAATCAAGATATGATGTCTTTGGTGGAGCCTGTGAAGTATGCCCTTTGATCATCAAAGTCTTTCCTAAGGAAAGAGCCGTTTTCTTCACTCCGATATATTCCCTTTGTGAGAAGACTCCATCACTTAAACTGAACTCCCATTCCTTTTGCAAAACTGAGGCACCTGAAACTTCAAGTGTTGTGATATAAAAGCAAGCTCTTCTCTATTGGCCAAAGACAAAGATATGGAGAAGTTTGTTTGCATCCATAAGGCAGCATTTTATGAGCAGCAGTTTCCTCAATGTGGCTGTTGTGGAAGGATAAACAGCACACTGACAGTACTTCTTCTGTGTGTCCTTTTCTATAGTGGAAAGATGGGCAGGATCAGTTCAGCTGAGCATAAGCTGAGTATCTGCTCCTTCAGGCTCAGCCTCCCTCTGGTGTCCTGTGTGGCTTTACTGCTCTTGTCACCTTATTTTTCAGCCATCTAGTACCTTCCCTCTTTTTGTTCCAAACAACTCATGTGTGTGTGTGTGTGTGTGTGTGTGTGTGTGTGTGTGTACTAGGAATCGGACATAGACCTTGTGCTTCTCAGGTAAGCATTACTCTGCTGAGCTATAGCTTCAGCCCTCAACAACTCAACTTATGATCCCTTTGATTGATGCTGATATCACTGCAAATTCTTTCTCATCGTCAACCATATTAACAATAAAACTCCCACTGGAGTTGATTTCAAGTTACTGATATGATGTCACTGAATACAAATGTGGGAGGAGATGTCCACAGTTAGCTGGCATAAGCTGGCTTCAGCACACAACTGAACTCAATTCCTATGAGGAATAGAGACAATTATCATTATTCATTTGGGTTTGGGTCCTGACCATGCCACTCGTGAACTGTGTGAACTTAGCCAATTTATTGAACCTCGTGAGGCCCCAGTTTGCTCATCTGTACATGGCAACCCTAATAGGATTTCTATCTGAAGATACACAGAGAGGTAAATGAGTTTTGTATTGAAGTAGGTAGAGTGCTTAACACTAGCCTGACACGCAGAACTTAATAAATGATAGACATATTAAGTCAAACCAGAAAGACCTGTATCAATCAAAGTAGGCTACACATTACTAGAGTAACAGCTAAACTTCAAATCACAGTCTTAAAATGACAAAACTTTATTTTTCACTCATGAAGTATAACAAAGGTATATTTGCTAGGGGCATAGGGTGGAGAACAATCATTTCTTATCAAAGATTTCCAAGAAAGCAGGCTAGTGGAAATTCCATTTTAATATGTATTTATTGTCACTATAGCAGGAAACAGAAGAATATGCTGAACTGGATGCTCTGTTTTAGAGCTTTTGCCCAGAATTGGTAATATCATTTGTGCTTTATATTTTATTAGCTAAAGCAAGCAAATAGACATATCTAAATTCCAAGGGATGAAGAAAAGTGCTCCTACGATGTGCCTGGAAAGAAAGGCAGAATTTCTTGATAAGCAGTCTTGAAGATTAGCATAATCTCTCAGATATCATTTTGTCTGTTGCCTTTTATTTTTTTCTCATTAAGCAGCTATTGTTGAAACTGAGTGCAGAGAGGAGATGGTGTTATACCTCTGTCAATCTCACTACTTTCATAAAGGCCCTGGAATCAGCAATTTAGAGTCCCAGGAACTGGAAGAATATGATGGAGAAACCTCAAATCTTACTTCAGTTCTCACTTCAAAAATAGAGACATTGAGAGAGTATGGTGCTTAGCCCAAGCCACATAATAGATGAAGCTCAGAGATAGGACTGAAAAACATATTTCCCAACTCCCACCTTAGGGAATTGTCTCCTTATTTGAATCCCATTATCCCAAGCACCATCTTTGTTTATAAAGGTAACTAGTGAAAGGGGTGGAGATGGAAATGGTTCAGTAGTTACTCAATAATGATGGGGTTTAAGCCAGAGGAACACACTGGTCTGCTGTGTGTATGATGGTGTCATGGTTAATATTTAAGTGTCCCCTCAAGAGGCTCATGTACTCCTTGGTGGAGCCCTTGGAATGGAATTGGATTTGGGGGCCACACAACTGCTTTCTATTAGGAGTTGGGTTTGATGGGAACAGGCGGGTCATGGTAGACATGGCTTGGATGGGTTTATCTCCTTCGCCAGTTCCTCCTTTGCTCTCTGCTTGCTCTTTGCCATGCCATGAACAGCACTTCTTTACCATGCCCTTCTCCCATGCCTGGATGACCGTGAACTGAAACATGAGTCAAAATAACTATATCCTTTAAGCTGAGGGTGCCAAGTATTTTGCCTCAGCATTGAGGAAAGTGACAAAAAGACAGATGCTTCCACAGATTCTTTGGAAGAAAATTTACCTCCAGGCATAGGTTGAAGGTGTTGGGAAGAGGAAGCATGGGACAGGAGGAGAGTGAACTGTAAGGCAAGGGAAGGATGAAGGGTTTATAAACAATCTTTTGGGGCTGCATTTTGAAGGTAGAACGTGTACCAGTGAGTAGTCTGTGTTACAGGTTACTTGAATGCCAACTCCTTGATTGTCCAGGGTAGTCGAAGAGTCGAGGGATGCATTAGGACGTAGACTGGCTTAATTCTAATAGCACAACTTACGGCACCAAGGAGCCAGATACTTTGTGATTTCTTGGACTTCCAGATTATATTTATGCAACCATAAAATAGGTGATAAAGTTCTTCACACCATATTGTCCAAAGGATGGGGAGCCGTTTCTCTAGTAGTCCTCATGAAAGAGAAAGAAAGCCTTTCTACCCAGGAGCCTCTGAAAACATAATCAACGGTCTTAACTGGCTCCATATATCCATACATATCCCACAAGCTGGAATACTCTGATTAGCTCAAACCAATTTACTGAAAACATGGATAAGAGTGGGGATATGCTGGCTCCAGAAAAGATATTTAGTACATTATTAGGAAATGGAAATGGATGCTGGGAAACCCCAAACATCTGGATTTCGATTGCAGCTGGGTTGACAGATGGAAACTTGGAGCTTGAGGGGAAAGAGAAGCAGCTTAGTAAGAGTTAGGCCTGTCTGTTGGAACTTCCTCCAGGACTGATGAGTCCAGGATTCCAGTCTCTCTTTACATTTTACCTCTATCTAAAAGGTTGCCTGGTCCCTGACTTTTGACAAATCTAGCTTCAATATTTTGGATGCAAGTGTCTTTGAGAAGTAATCTTGGGTTATATTAATCATTTGTTTTAATGCCTGGGATATTGCGATCTACAAGTGACTGTCCCTTCTAGGGCTAGCAGATTCCTTGAGACAATGAATGACCAAGTCACCGAGCATGTTTTTCAGATGTAAATCAACTGCTAGACCCCACATCTCAGTCATTTCCTTTATCAAGTTCTTAAACTTCAGGGTACTTCTCTAATTATGTCAGAGTCAGGTACCAGGCCACTAATAACAATTCCTCTGCCTCTGCTGAGTCTGCTGAAATTATTTATACTGGTCAATCTTAAAATAATCTTTATTATCTTCCCTTGATTATTTTTTCCTGTGGAAAATAAAATCTAAACACCTACCCAGAGTTCCTCTCTCTGCTTCTACCTCCTGATCAACCCTGGTGCTTTTTCTTGTGTCCTCCTTTTCTAGAATGTAGTGAATTCCTGGGAACTGAGACTATCTTTTATATGCCAGGTACGCCCCAATCTGTCAGCTCCATATACTTCAAATTTACTATTAATATGCTCAATTTTTAAAACATATGATGCCTATTTTTGCATGTTGCCATCTCTTATCCTTAGTTCTGGAATCTTTCTTAAAAGATACAGAAGCGGTGATATAGATTCATCTTCTCTAACACCTATAGAGGCTGTTTCTTTGTACAATAAGGCTGCAGTTGCTTACAGGGTGCAGGGGAGACTAGCTGTTGCCAATCCGGCTGCAGCTTGTACATGGCACTGATTCCGAGACTGGGCTGGCTTGGTGGTGTAGCTTTCTTCTCTCTCCCCTGAGTCTGTGATTGGCCAATATTGTTACTTTAAACCACCTTGTTTTAGAGTGATGTACTTATATGACTAATACAATTGATAATACTCATCATGAAAATATATACTCCCACAGTTTATAGATTTTTTCATTCATCAACTATTATTAAATCAACTAGCAAACAGTTATTGCGGACCTACAATGTGAAAATAAAAGGGAATTGAACTGATAACTCCAAACCACAATTCCTGTTCTTGCTAAGTATATAGTATTATCTCTTGATGAGGGGAATGATCATCATGATTAAGATGTATGGGCTCTTGGGACATCTGCCATCAATTTCTCAGGTATTCCTTAGCTACATATCCCTGGACAAGTCATCTCAGCTAAGTTCTCTTTCCTTATCAGTAGAAGTGTCATAAGAATTGTAGCTACTTCACAGGAGCATTGTGAGAATTAACTGAGATGATTAAAGCCTTTTCACTGTGCTTAGGAAACACTCTGTAACTGACACCTGTTACTGTTGGCAGTACTTACAGCACCTTTGAGGAAAGCACGTCAGTGTTTCCTGTTGCTTTTCTTTAATTTTCTTTCCTTTCCTTTTTTTGGTACTGGGAGTCAAACTCACAACCTGGTATTTGCCAGGCAGGTGCTGTGCCACTGAGCTATATCCTTGGCTTCCTTTTCCTATTTACAGATGGTGAGTTATCCTCAGGGAAGTTACGTTACTTTGTTTATGGTCATTGCAGTGTTCAGACTACGATTTAGTGCTCATCTGAAATTTCAGGTTGTAGATTTCTGATGAAACTGTGGATTGGCTCCCACTCCAGATGTGGCTATGTCCTCTGGTCTCTCTGCCTTATTAAACCACAAGTGGTCAGTAATGAAGATTCCACTCTGATGACCTTATCTAAACCTAGTTACTGCCAAAGGCCCCACTTCTGAGCTGAAGAGTTGGATTAAGCTGAATCTCACAGTGGGGATTACACTTAAACATGTGAACCCTTGAGGGACATACTCAAAACATATCCAAACCACACCAGAGTATTTTCTTAATAAAGTTGAGTTTATAGAGTAGTTTGGAATTACAGAAAAATTGTAAATACAGTACTCAGAGTTCCCATATACAACACACTCAGTTCTGTCTATTATTAACATCTTATATGACTAGGTACATTTCTGAAAAATAGCAAAACAATATTTATTCATTATGATTATTACAATTTATTTAGGTTCTATGTTTTAGGCTTGATGTCTTTTCCTGTTTTATGACTCCCATCAGATATCACATATGCTTACTTGCCATATCTTTTTTAGACTTCCTTTAGCTGTCCAGTTTTATAGACTTGTCTTCTTGTTGATGACCTTGACCTTGACTGTTGTTGATGTCTTCACCAATTTTGAGGAGTACTGGTCAAGTTTGTATAGGTTACCCGTGTACTGGAATTGGTCTGATGCTTTTTCTCATGATTGGATGGGATAATGGGCTTTGGGATGAGGACCACAGGGGTCAAGTATCATGTCAAGGGTAGCTGTCAAAGTGATTTATGGCTATTGATATTCACTTGGCTGAAGTACCAATTACCAGGTTTTGTAGTCTTGCTTTTTTTTCTTTCCATAGTGTACTTTTTTTCCCCCTTTGGAAGGAAGGCCCAATGTGTTGCCTACATTTAAGGAGTGCAATTTGTGCTCTTCCTCCTTGCTGATGTATGGTCAGTTTTAATCTGATGTTACTGAAGTGAAATTTTGCCACTCCTCTACCCTTTCAAAGCCAAGAAGAGAGGTATGAGGTAGGCTGGACCCACACAGTGAAAGGCAGGTTCAAGTCCCAGAAGCTTCAGGTTCCAAATAGCACCATCTGGTCTGGAAAATGTGTAGTAGAGGCAAGTGAATCAGAGTAGCTCACTCAGTAGGAATCAGAGCTCACTGGTGTCCATTGGGCTAGTTCACATATATGGTTACTTATGTCACAAGTCCACAAGCACTCTGGAAATGGGGTAACAGGAGACCTGGGAGAAAAAGCAAAGCATGGGAAGAGGGAGCACCTTACCTGTTGTGGGGCAGCACTACTCCATCCTCAGAACCCAATCCTTAGATCATAGGCTAAGCTTTGGGCTTGAAGTTCACAGAATAAGAAACATGGAAACCCCATATAGGCTTAAAAACAAATGTTGACTTTTGCTTTACAATATGGTTAAATGTCAAAAAATACATACTTTGAGCTGATATGGATGTAAGCAAATAGACACATCCCAGCTGAGGAGAGAGCAGTCTATAATATGGAAGGGAATCTTTAAAAGTAATCATACGCTTTCAGTTGTGGATGTATCTTAGACTGTCATAAATTTTGGCAAAGATAAGACTATTTGAGTATTCATTTTTCCATTATGTTATGACATGGAAATATTGGCATTAACCTGAATGTTTAGTGACAGTAATTGGTCCATTAAGTTTTATTTTGTCCACATGGTACGGTTTTGTGAAGTTGTTAAAATAGTCTTATGGGAAAGGCTTTCCCAATCTCCTTGGTGGAGGTAGACGTAGTCATTGCCTTCTGACTGCTTCATTATATATTAAGATTCTGTCAGCTTTTGTCCATACAGATATAGATATAGATATAGATATAGATATAGATATAGATATATGTATACATATACATATGATCATTAGGATTCTCTTTATTTTTCTCTGGTGATGAAATGCTCTTTCTCTCCAATGCCCCTCAACCAATGATAAACAAGAGTTAGGCACAAACAGTGGTTCTCAGTGAAGGAGATTGTAGTCAATGTTCTGAGACATTTTTGGTTACGGGTGCCACCGAAATCAAGTGCATAGAGTTCAAGGATGCTGCCAAGTATCCCATAATACATAGGACAAAGAGCATGGTAACAGAATTATTCATTATCAAACATTAATAATGGCCAGGCTGAGAAAATCTTGTCTATAAATATTCTAGTTCATTTCCCCTCCAGTGGGGCAGGTCTTAGATGTGCATTGTACTACAATTTTCACTTGAATTTTTCTACAGCTGCCCTGGTGCTAGCTGGTTTAACAATGTACCTCCCCCTCATCTACTTCTGTTTCTTTTGCTTCTCAACTAAACTACTTATCTTTAACTTTGGTCTCAGGATGTATTTTGGGAAGAACAAAAATGTAGCCAGTGGATGCATATATATGTTCTGCTGTATTTGACGATACCTTCTTTGGTCAATAAAGAAAGAAGTTGCCTCTATCTATCTCTGCAAATTCACAATGCATAATTGCATGGTAAAGGCTTGTAGAAGTCCCATACCAGAAGCAAACAATCAAATCTCTTTTTTCTTCCTCCCTTCTTTTCTTCCTACCATGGAAATTTAAAAAAACTATATTAACAATTTAGCTATTGATAACTTATGGAATTTGTGGTCAGTTAATCTAAAGATAGCTTGGAATTTGTGGTTACAAAAGATTAATAAGATTGAAAGTTGTTTGTGAACTGCCTCAGTTCTTGTTTCATTGGCAGAGATGTTTTGATCTTGGCGTTCATATCCATAGCACATTCCTGCTCAGCCCTGGACTAACACATAGTTGAATGAAGGAGTGATAGACCACCTCAGTAGCACATCCCTGCTATTTCTTGCCTGGACACCCTTACTCCTAGCTCCTAGGACACCAGTCTGGTAGGAGTAGAGAAGTGGAGACACCACGCTGAACTGTGGGTTACACTGATTGAGCACTGACTATATACCAGCCCTGTGCTGAGGACTCCGTATTGCTAATCCCATTTATCCTCAGTGCTCCAATCCGATGGGGTAGACACTGTTGTTATCATCCCACTTTTGAGGAATACGAATCTCAGAGACAAGAGTGTACCTGTTCAACTGCTTGTAGCCATTAAGTGCTGGTTACAATCCCAGCAGAAACCTGACTGACTCCATAGTCCTTATTTTTATCCACATCTTTACTGGCAAGAGATTTAAATAGGGTGAGGATCTTAGAAGATGGATGCCATGTTTCCAATGGAAAAAGAAACACCATTGTGAAGTGGTTAGAATCCCAGATTCTGGAACCAGGTGAGTGGGTATGACTCCTAACCCTGAAATAGCTGTGTGACACTGTATAATTTATGTAACTTCTTAGTGTCACTGATTTCTTATCTATAAAATGGAAACAATAATGCATTTACCTGTATTATGACTTAGATCCAGAGTGTTCACCATAAGACTCAAGTGTGGGGAGAAGTGGTTGGAAGGTGATTGGGACTTAGGAATACAATCCTCTTCAGTGGATTGAATAGTTCAGAGTTGAAGGTGCTGTTGGGATATGGGGTCTGACAGGAAGGCGTGGATCATTAGGCTGTAAACTAGGAATGGATATCTCCTTCCCTAATCCTCCCTTCACTTTCTGCTTCTTGGTTGCACAGCATTAAAGTAGCTTTCTTCTGCTATGACTTTGCACTATGTCTTTTTGGCCTTGGAGATCACCAACTACAGACTGAATCCTTTAAAAACACAGTCAAAACTAAAATTCTCCTCCTGTAAGTTGTGAATGATATATTTTGTCCTAGTAATGACATAGTGGTTAGGAATGATTTTGGTACCAGAGAAACAGCACCTATGATTGTACTTGGCCATATGGTTTTGAGGCTTTGGAACTGTTCCCCATGAAGAGTTTGGAAAAATTTGACGATGCCAACAAGAGAAACCCTAGAATTCTGTATACCAAACACTATGGAGATTCTTGTTAGAACTCAGAAGACCAGAATGCAGATAAAAATGCAGACACTAAAAACTCAGGAGGTTTCAGTTTGGGAACAAGAACTCCATTTGCAGATGGACTTGAGGCCATGCATGTTATATTCTGGCAGAAAATTTATCTGCCTTTCTCCTATGCCCTGAGGGCAGCAGCCAATTAATCTAGTAGAGGAAATTTCAAAGCAGTCCAATGTTTATACAGTGGTGTGAGTACTGCTGACAGCTTTTAGCCAGATTTACAGTGAAAATAAGGCAGAAAAGCAAATGTGAAAAGTTTGCAATTTCATCAGAAAGTAAGCACTTGCAAAACTGAGCTCAAACAGCAAGTTTGCTGAAAAAATTAGCACTAAAATGAAACCAAGTACATTCCATCAGTATATTGGGAAAAATGGCTTGAGAAGGCACCTCAGGAATCAACAATACCCTGCCCTTTGAAGGCTCAAGAGTATAAAACTGTAAAGATTTTGTTTGATAAGAGAGCCCCCAGACTCCTTGCTAGAGAAGGACCACCTAGGGAATTGGTTACCTGGGATTAATTTCGTAGTGCATAACCATCCAGGTACTTACAGGCCTCTGCAACTATGACCCAAGAGGACTTGGCTATTGTTCAAGTGTGTGGTTGTTACAGTCAGGAGTTGTGAGGGAGACAATTAGAATCAGGACATGGAATTTATAATATTATTTTATGATGGTCAACCAGAGTTTAACACAAGAAAGGGCAGGAAATCTATCCACAACACTAAAGACATAGAGTATTCAGCCAAGGGCATGAACCCCACAGCAATGTCCTAGATGAGTCCAGATGAAGACCTATAGCCCATGACAGTGCCTCCTGCGATTCCAACTGGAGGTCTAGAGCCCATGAGAAGGACTCATGCCAGTCTCTTTTACGGGTCCATGCTGGGAAGGCCCAAAGGTCAGCAGTGGAAGCTAGAAAGTCTATGCTAGTGGGGTGAAGGAGCTGTGCTGGCAGGATGAGGGTTCTACACTGGAGCCCAGAAGCCATGCTCATAATAAGAACCACAGCTTCCCTGAAAAGCACCACAGCCATCCTCAGTAACTCGGAGGTCCTGAACTCCTCTGATGATAAGCACAGTTGAGTACATGCCAGGAAGCCAGCATGATAAGTTTCTCCTGGAGATTAAGCAACACATATCTTCCCTTCCAGAGCCAGGAAGCAATGCTTCACGTAAGGACCAGAGCTCCCCCAAAGTGAACCACAGCCACTTTTACCAACAAGGTCCCGAGCTCCTCCAATGACAATAGTCGAACTCAGGGGAAGCTAGTCATGATGAGCTCCTCCAGGAGAACCAACAGCTCAAGCATTAACATGTAGGAGAACCCACAATGCCTCTCTTCTCCCTCTCCATGTCTCTATTTATGCTGACAACTTTCCTCAAGTGGAACATCTACTCTCAGGCATCATGGCGATTTAATTCCAGTGTGTTAAATTGACCACCAGTTTCTAATATATAACAGTGGTGACCTTGGCATTATCCGTGTAGTGATCACTTAAGGTCTGTAGAGTGATAGTTATGGAAGTATGAAGGTTCCTATCTAGACTTCAGCAGAAAACTTGGTAGATTAGGCAGTGTGTAAAGATGTGAGAGTAAAGTCAAAATACAATGGAGATCCTAGGAAGTTGGAGATTCCAGAAATAGAACATCTGCTTTAAAAAAAGCCACAGTGAGTGGAGTCACTATAAAAGGTCATTTGGGCTGCAAACAACAACAATGCCACAGGAGTAAGGCCACTCAAGCCCTTTGGCGCTCATAGCTTACCACAATTTGCCTTGGGTCCTAGGTCCAGAGGTATAAGATTTAATATTTGCACTGCTGAGTTTTTGTCTTGCTTTGGTCCTATTCCTTTCTATCCCCCTGTCTTTCTCTTGGATGGGAATGTTTATATTGTGCCATTGCATATTAGCCATAGTTAAGTTTTGTTTTGAATTTTACAGTGGCTCACAGCTAAGAATTTGCCTTGAGTCTCAGAGGAGACTTTAAACTTGGACTATTTAGCACTATGGAAACTGTTGAGACTTTGATGAGTTTTAGAGGTAGACTAAATTCATTTTTCATAATGACATGGCCAAGAATATTTTGGGGCCAGTGGTGGAATGCTATGGTTTAGATATAGACTATCTTCCAAAAGCCTCATGTATTCAGAGATTGGGACTCTGACAGATGATCAATCACGTGGGTATTACAATCATCTGTGGATTAATTCACTGAAGAATTTAAAGCTGAATGTGCTGTTAGGAGATGAGCTCTGGGTGGAAGAGGTAGGTCACTTGGGGGTTGACCCAGAAGGGTCTATGTCTCTTCCCTGTTTCTTATTTTGTTCACTTATATTTAACCTAACACAATCCTCTCATATTGGTATTATCCTTATCCTTATTTTGCAGAGGAACACATTGAGGCTCAAAGTAGTGATGTTAGTTGCCCAGTCACACAGCTTGTAGGTGGCAACATCCCTGTCTGACCCAAATAACTCCTCTTTTAAGATGCCATCACTTTCCTGGGAGGAAGTCACTGACAGCCTTACATGCTGTGTCTGGACTCAGGGATGTGTTGGCTGGGTGTAGGAGATTCTTCTGCAGACCAGGGGCTGTGGTAACTAAACACAGAAGAAACTGAATTCTAATTATAGTGTAGCTGCTGCTTTGCTTAAAGTAAATATCTCAATTAACACAGAGGACATTTTTGGTTCTGTAGCTGCAGGCAAGTTTGTCTTTTGGGTGTAAATCATCAGCAAGGTACCTGTAAGTGGGTGACGATGTGTTTGCTCCAGTGGGATTGTATGAAAGTGGGGATGGACTAGAATCAGACTCAGGTGTTCTGAGTAACCTTTAGTAAGAAACACATTTTGCATTATAATCAGTCTAACACACACATTCACACACAGAGGATCAAATAAAGCTTTTTCATGGGGTTATTTTCCATTCCATTGTTTAAAAATGTTGGTTGCAATTAAATTAACTTCATGGCAAATATCTAGTTTGAAACTCATAACTTGAAAGATCTTAGATGAGTCAGCATGCCTGTCTTATATATCAAGGCATTCAAATATTCTGAGAGGATGTCCTGAAGGTGATGCCATGGGGTAAAACAATTCTGGATCAAGACGAACTTGAGCACTAAGTGTCTGAAAAGGCCTGCTACTCCTGACCAGCCCCTTCCTTCTGTTTGACCTGTCCATGGCTTCCTTCTCACTGCTGTCATAGAGCTAGAGTGATCTCTGCTCCTCCTCATTTTCACTTCAAAGCATCTGCACCCAGCTGTTCTTGTTTAGAACTCTCTGCTTCCCAGTTCCCACAGTCTCTCTGCCAGGATATCAGTTTATCAGCGCAACTTACCTGCACCCTATATTTTTTCCTTACCCCACTTTACTTTTTTTCTTAAATTGTTACTATTTAATGTATATTTATTTCTTTTTCTCTTATCTCTCACTCAAAATTAAGTTGTATAAAGGCAGGCCATTTATTTCATTCCTTGCTATGTCTCAGATTCTCAAGTGGTGCCCAGTGAATATTAAGTAGTTAAAGAAGTTTTTGTCAAAGGGCACAATACCTACCACATCATAACATTTAAGAAATATTAACAGTTATTTTATCTTCTAGGTTCAACTTTTTCTGTATATCTCTAAGGAAATGTTTTTCTTAAGGGCTAGAGGTACAGCTCAGTAGTAGAGTACTTACCTAGCATGCCACAGGCCCTGTGTTGTGACCAGCTACACACACACACTCATAAACACCTTAAAAATAGCAGGCATGTTGAGAATAAATCCATACCATATAACTGACCCAATTAGGTGCGTATGTCTGTATATTCATAGCTAATACACAACTACTACCACAATTAATTTTAGAATCACCTCAAAAAGAACTGTGTATTTGTTTTTAAAATTGACCATTAAAATTATATATTTTAATCATGTAAAATGTTGTTGTGAAGTATGTGTATACCATAAAAGGACTAAATTGAGGTAGTTGATGTATTCATTACCTCACATACTCATTTTTCTTTGAGTGAGAACACTTAGAATTTGCTCTCTTGATCAGTTTCAAGAATACGTTATGTTGTTATGAACTAAAATCATCATGTGGCACCAACAGACTTCTTAAATGTATTCTGGTGTAACTGTGATAGACAGCTCCCTTATACTCACCACAACCCAACCCTAGTAACCACTATTCCGCTCTCTACCTCACTGATTCAAGGGTTTTTTTTTTTACATCACCTGTATGAATGACATCATGTACTAGTATTTGTGTTTCTATGCTTGCTTTGTTTCACTTAACATAATGTCTTCCAGATTTATCTATGTTGTCAAAAAGGAGACTATTTCTTTTTAAGCTTAGAAAGTATTCCATTCAGTTACTGTTGGGGTTTGTGTCTGGATGTCCCCCCAAAGACTCACACTGTTATGAAGGTGAGTTTTTCAGAGGTGGTTGAATCTAGAGTTTGTGACTGATTCATGGTCCAATTCTAGGGCTAAGGATGTGAATGCTATACCCACCCTGGAGTGAGTAGCCTTCTTACAAAATAAGAGACCAATATAGGTTTGTCCTGCCTTCTTGCTTGTTCCTTTTGCTATCTTCTGTCATCATGAGCCGTTGCCCCTCTGCTGTGTGCTACCCTGCCTTAGAACCAGCAGATTATGAACTGAACTGCTACAAATTGTGAGCTAAATAAACGTTTTCTCCTTTAACTTTAGGTATCAAGTATTTTGTTTCAGCAACAACAACAACAAAAAATAACAAAGACATTTACTGATGGACACTTAGGTTGAGTCTGTGTCTTAGCTATTGTGGATAATGCTGAAATGAACATGGAATGCAGATACCCTTTTGACACACTGATTTCATTTTCTTTGGATATACACTGGTAGTGCAGTTGCTAGATTTTATAATAGTTCTATCGTTGATTTTTTGAGGAAATTTCATACTCTATTTCATAGTAGTTGTTTAAATTGACATCCTTAGCTACAGTGTATTAGGATTTGCTTTTTTTCTCACATTCTCACCAACACATATTTTTTTTTAAAAAAAAACGCCCCTTATAATGGCTTTGAGTTGATATTTTATTGTAGCTTTAATTTACATTACTCTCATCATTAGTCATTTTGGCATTTTTCATATACTGTTAACCATTTACTTTTTTGTCTTTTGAGAAATGACATGTTCTTTGCACATTTAAAAAATAAAATTATTTTCTTGTTACTGAGTTGTTTAAATTTTGATACTAACTTATTAGATGTATTGTTTGTAAATAATGTCTTCTACTCCATAGATTGTCCTATCAACCTATTGATGATTTCCATGGCTGTGGAGAAGTTCTTAGTTTAATTTAGTCTCATTTATTCATTTTTGCTTTTGCTGCTGATACATTTAGGTTCTTATAAGCAAATAATTGCTTAGATACATATAGTGAAGCTTTCTGCTTTGTGCTTTCCTAGAATTTCTGCTTAGAAGCCTCACACTCTTTAGCATTATATTTCTAATCCCCTAAGTCTTCAGCCATTAACTATCACAAATCTCCTTTTTGTCTCTATGTATTTCCCCACTATGGTCATTTTGTGTAATGGAATCATGTAATATGTGATCTTTTGTGATTGGTTCTTTCACTTAGAGTGGCATTTGCAAAGGTTATCCATATTGTAGCAAGTATCAGAACTCCTTTCCTTTTTATGATCAAATAAAGTTACTTTGTTTGGATATATAGCATTTTGTTTATCTATTATCAGTTGATGCACTTTTGGGTTATTTCTAGGTCTTTGATATTATGAGGAAAGCTTTTGTAAGCATTTCTGGACAAGCTTTTGTGCATTTATATATTTTCATTTCTCTTAGGTAGATATGTATGATAGAATTTTATGTCACATTGTACCTCTGTGTTTAATTTGAAGAATCACCAGGCTGTTTTGCAGGATAAACACAACACTTTATATTACCACTAGCTATAATGCAGGACCAACTTTTTACATCCTTGTCAAAATTATTCTGTCTGACTTTTTGCATTTCAGTCTTTTGACTGGTGTGAAACAATCTCATTATGGTTTTGGTTTGTATTTCCCTGATATTGAACATCTTCTACGTGTTTATTGGTTGTTCAATATCTTCGTTAGGGAAATATCTATTCTGCCCCTTTTCCAGAATTCTAATGGAAATTGTTTTTTATTAATGAGTTGTAAGAGATCCTTATATTCTTTTTTATTTTAAAGAAAAAATAAAAACAATGATACAGAATTTCAAAACAAGTAAATAGGGGATTAACAATATGTTGCATATAATTGTCTTCAAGATAGTTGCTCAGATTACAAGATATAGACATAAAAATGATCAAACATTTCTTTTCAATGAACTAATAGAAATTAGTAGTATAATCATCTTAGCTATCTTGTCTATGTATATATTTATATCTTTTTCCCCTTCCTTTTTTTCTCCTTTTACCTATCCAGATGTTGTTCTCTTTTGAGCAGTTTCTTCCCCTTTCACAAGATCTATTGTACAGCTTGGATCTTATTTACTTTCAATTTCTTACACTAGGGAGACTACGATGTTTATGCATGCGATTCTGATTTATTTCACTTATGAGTATGATCTCAAATTGCATCCATTTACCTGTAAAAGCCTCGAGTTTATCCTTCCTTATAGCTGAGTAGTACTCCATTGTATAAAAAGATAGCATCTTTTTTATTCCATTCCTCATTGGATGGGCATTTGAATTGTTTCTAAGCTTTAGCTATTATAAATTGTGCTGCTATAAATGTGGGTGCACATATATCACTGTGATATGATGCTTTTAATTCTTTCAGGAAGATACCAAAAAGGGAATAGCTGTGTCAAATGGGAAGTCTAGCTTTAATTTTTTGAGGAATTTCCACAGTGGTTGCACCCAGTCTACACTCCTACTGACAATGGAGAAGAGTGCCTTTTCCCCCACAGCCCTGCCAGCATTTATTATTGGTTGATTTCTTGATGACAGCTGTTCTTTCTCAGCGAGATGAAATCTCAGCGTTTTCATTTGCATTTCTTGCATGACCAATGATGTTGAAGATTTTTTCATATATTCACTTGCCATTTGTATTTCTGCATCTGAGAAGTCCATGTTCATCTCAGGTGCCCACTTTTGGATTGGGTCTTTGAATATAGGCAGCCTGAATTTTTTCCAGTTTTTGTATGTTCTAGATAGAAGTCCTTTGTCTGAGGGATAGTAAGCTAAGTAGTTTTTCCTACTCTGTGGGATGTCTTTTCACTCTCTTGGTAATTTCTTTTAATGTGCAAAATCTTTTTAATAAGATGAGATCCCAGTTGTTGATTCTTTGAGGTACTTTCCATGCAGTTTGTGTTTTGTTCATCAACTCCCTACCAACCCCTATGTCTGCAAGATTTCTACCTACTTTCTCTTTCACTATATTGTGTTTCTGTTTTGATATTTAGATCTTCAATCCATTTTAACTTCAGTTTGGTGTGTGGTGATAGACATGGGTCTAGTTTTAGTCTTTAGCATGTGGAAAGCCAGTTTTTCCAGCATCATTTATTAAAGATACTATCTTTTTTCCAGTGAACAGGTTGCCCCCTTTGTCAAAGATAAGGTGGCCGAGTGTGTTTGTAGTTGTGTCAGCATCTTCTAATCTGTTCCACTGATCTTCAAGCCTGTTTTTTTCCCCACTACCATGCTGATTTTATCACTGTGGCTTGTAATTTAATTTCAAGTCAGGGATTGTGATATCTCTTACCTTGCCTTTCTTAGGCAAGTGCTGTTTAATTTTGATGTATTCATAAACTTTCCACATTTCTTTCTTTTGTGACTCCCAGTTTTATTCCGTTGTAACTGACTAACATGCGTATATTACTTTTATTCTTTTAAATGTGTTGAGATTAGCCGGGTGTGGGGGCTCATGCCTGTAATCCCAGCATTCGGGAGGCTGAGGCAAGAGGATTGTTTTGAGTTCAAGACCAGCCTGGGCTACAAAGTGAGCTAAAGGCCCACCTGAACTGCATGATGAGACCCCGTCTCAAAAAGACAAAAGAATTTGTTGAGATTTATTTTATGGACATAGCATATGGTTTACTTTGGAGAACGTTCCATATATAATTAAGAATGTATATTCTTCTCTTTTGGGGTGACATATTACATAGTGAAAGATCGATGTTTACAGTGTTGTCAAGTTTTCTATCTCTTTGGTGTTTGCAATCTATCAGTAAAAGTAAAACACTGAAGTGAATTACATTTGAGGTCTTTGTTTCTTCCTATATTTTTGTCAGTTTTTACTCTCTATATATTTTTCATATTCTACTGTCAGGTGCATATATAATTGTATCTTCTTGATGATCTGATCATTTGCAAAGCTTTTCTTTTTAGAAATATATTTTGTTTTAAACTAGATTTTATTTGATGTTAGCCTAGTCTCTCCAGTATTCTTGTAGTTTCTGATTCCATGATACATTTTTCTTAACTTTTTCTTTTCTTTTTAAAAATTTTTTATTATTTTGAAGGTAGTAAAATACAACAAAACAAATGGAACAAAACCAATTGAGACAGTGTAGTGCAATTGGTACAGAACTTCACAGCAGGTTACCGGGATAACAGTAATAGGTACCGTAGTGTATCTCGTTATCTTCACAATATCTGTCCATTCAATCAGGTATAGCAAAATAAAATGAAGTACAGAACATTATAGAATTTATCAGAACAGAATATTGAATAGAGCAATACCATTGATCAGGATAAAGCAAAACAGTGGTAAAACCATTTGCCTTCAACAAGATGGTAGAAGGAAATCCCCCTTATTCGCTGTTTTGGTTATGGTCAACCTCCCAAGAGATGCTCAGTTCTCTGGCTCCAATTTGCTAACAGGCAGGGAAGTGGGGTGTTTGGTTTTCAGCCCGTGTGCTAGTAGGCTCACTACCACTTAGCAGGGAGGTGAGCTGGTTGCTTGGTTTCCCAGCCCCTAAGTTCCAGCATGGCGTGGATCTCAGGAGTCGCTGGTGGCTCTCCCTCAGGGGCAGCCACAGCCTCCACTTTTCTTTTTATCCATTTATGTCTTTGAAGCTGAAGCATATCTGTTGTAAATAATGTATATGTGAGCTGCTTCCCTTGCAGTTTAACAGTTTCTGCCTATTGATTGGATTGTCAACCCACCTAAGTTTATGTTATTGGTCTAGATGGCTTTGTATCTGTCATTGTATCTGTTTTGTTTGTAGTGTCTCATTTCTGTTCTTTGCTTCCTCTTTTACTGTGGTACTTTTTATATGAAGTGAATATTTTTTAATGCTGCACTTCAATTTCTTAGATATTTTTTTTAAGTTTTGGGTTATTTTCTAAGTAGTTGTTCAAAGGCTTACCATATACCTCTTAACTTACCAGAATCAGCTTCAGATTTAGAACAAAAATTCCAATGATATAAAAATATTATTATTGAAAAGCTCTATTTCCTTTTCTTTTTTGTCATATTTCATTTTCCATTTTATAAAGGTTACAAGTCCAATAATAGCTTGAATATTACTTTAAATAAATAATTTTATGTCTTTTACAGGAGTTGAGAGTGAGGAAAGAAAATGTATATTCAGAGTTTTATTATAGTAACTTTCTTATATGTCATTTCTCATGCTCTTCACTTAATCATGCAGATTCAATTACTAGGATAATTAGTTCAATATAGCTTTGCTTCCACTGAACTTATTTGCTCTGATATTAGCAAAGATATTTGATTATGTTTATGTTTTTGTCCTAATGATACATTCTGCACATGTAGAATGATTAATACAGTTTTATTGATTTATACAATTACTTTTCAAATTACTAGAAGAAAGACTAAGAAATGTTTACTCATAATTATATTATTAATTTGATCTATTCTGTTTTATTGTTATGTGGATTCAATTTATTAACTGGGATCAATTGCTTTTAGTCTGAAGATCTTCTACCAGTAGATTCTCTGTTTTTATTTCTTTGGGAATGTCTTTATTTCATCTTCATTGTTGAAAGATAGATTTTCTGAATATATAATTATTGATTGACGCATCCTTACTTCTGGTCTTTCTGTCCTTCTCTCTCTCTCTCCCTCCTTTTCTTCTTCTCCCACTCTTTTCCTTTAAGCATCTTGAATGTGTTGTTCTACTGTATCTGATCCCCACTCTTTTTCATGAGAAGTCAACTGTTAATCTTACTGAGTTCCCTGTAAGCAATGAGTTATTTTCCTTTTGATATTATTCGGATTTGTTTTTTACTTTCTATTCAGCATTTTTATTGTGATATACCAGTGAATCACTTTCAACATGTCCTACTTGAAATTTGTTGAGCTATTTAGGTGTGCCTAGTCCAATTAACTCAAGGAAGTTTATCTATTATTTGTTTCAGAGTTGTTTTGCTACTCTTTTCCTTCAAATGCTTTTACTATATATATGTTGGCAGACTGAAGCATTCCACATTTTTTTGAGACATTGTTAATTTTTAATCATCCTTTTTCTTCTTTTTCATTTTGCATAATCTGTCAATTTTCAGTATGCCAGTTCAAGTCTAATATTGAGGTCTTGCTGTCAAATGTCCATTTCAGTATTGTGTCTTTCAACCCCACAATATCCATATTACTTCTTTTAATATTTTTTCATGATACATTTATTTGAGATGATGTTGTCTGCATATCTGACTTGCTTACTATCATGATTTCCTTCATTCACTGAATATAAATACAATGATTATGCATTATATCTAACACCTTGTTACTCTTGTGGGCAGTTTCTGTTACTTACTTTTCCCCACTCTAAAATATGAGTAATCCTTCTCATTTATTTACAGTTTTTGTGATTTTTTATTAGAAACTGGTCACTTGAAATAAAACATGCAACAAGTTTAGATATTGCTCATCTATCAAGCACTTGTTATTATTATTGAATTATTTACTTTTTAGGAATGGAATATATTATTTTCATGAACTTTATTGCTCTGTCCAGTGTGGACCTGATACAGTGCTAGAGCGCACAGTTGAGGTGTGTTCACAGACATCCTATGGGTGTGAACACACCCCAACTGTATTTATCAGGGCTCTCTGATTATTTCTTTGAATTGAACTCAAAGCCTTTACACTGAGATATGCCCAGCCAATTAAAAACAAGTTTCAATTTTATCTACATGGAGAAAAATGAATCTACATCCGTATCTCTCACCCTGTACTAAATTCAAATTAAAATGAACCAGAGATCCAGATATAAAGACAGAAATACTGAACTTGCCAGAAAAAAAATATTGGGAAAATTTTGAAGACATAAGCACCACCAAGGTCTTTCTGAACAGAGACCCAGTTGCATGAGACATAATACCAAGAGTCAACAAATATGATTATGTTAAATTTAAAAACTTCTGCACAGAAAAATAAACAACCATGTGAAGAGACAACACAAAGAATGGGAAAATATTTTGCCAGCCACTCCTCAGATAAAAGACTAATATCTAAAATATATGAAGAACTAAAAAAAAAATTGAACCCTACAAATGAGAGACCCAGTAAAAAATAGGAAAGTGAAATTAATAGACACTTCTCAGGAGATATACAAATGGCTAACACACACAAAAAATCTTAAATGTCTTTGGTTACTAGAGAATTGCAAATGAAAACAGCCTGAGACGCCACCTTATTCCAGTAAGAATAGCTGCTGTCAAGGATTCTGGGGCAAAAAAAAGAGAATATTTCTACATAGTGGATGGGAGGGTAAAATACTACAATCACTATGTAAATTCGTCAAAAATTAAAACGCAGAAATTCCATTTGACTCAGCTATACCTAGCCTAAGAATCTTTCCAAAAGAGCTCTGGTCATCATATTATGATCAAAATGTTTGTTTTTGTGCCAGTGCTGTGCTGTTTTTTTTTAATTTTTAAAGAGAAAAAAATCAGAAAGAAGGGTAGAAATAATACAGAATTTCAAAAAAATAAACAGCAAGAAATCACTAGTTGATAGATTACATATTGTCATCTTAGAAACAGTTGTTTAAGTTATAAAATTAAAGCATGCAAAGGGGACATTCAGATAGTGAAACTGCAAACAGTTCTGTTCAATGATCCAACAAAAACTTAGTAACATGGTTATCTGTCTTACACACTTAAACAGATATGCAGTTATATCCTTTAGAGTACTTTCTTGTCCTCTCCTTTTTATAATAACAACTACACATTTTGGGTTTTATTAGTCCTACAGTTCTTATTACTTTTTTTTAAAGAAAATAAAACCAAATGTGACAAAACAAAATAGAGTCAGTCAAAACAATAGGATGGATGTAGTACATGATGTAAAAACAAAATACAGTGTGATCAACAATGGTTACCATAATGTCTCTTGCTATCTTCAAAAGATTTGCCCATATCATCAGGTATAATAAAATTGAACAAAACAGTACAGAACAAAACCAATAAAAATGTCTCTTGCTATCTTCAAAAGAATTGCCCATATCATCAGGTATAATAAAATTGAACAAAACAGTACAGAACAAAACCAATAAAAATGAAGTATTGGAGATATTACAGAACTTCAAAAGAAGTTAATAATTAAAGCAGAATGGGTATTATAGTGGATCTTATTGTCTTCAAACTAGTTGTCTGTACCCTCAGACTTGATACTAGCAAACAAAACAGAATAGAGTAAAATTAGTCAAAACAAGACAGTAAAAGCAATACTGGGCTCCAAAATCAAGTTAATAGGAAATAAAAAATGGTTACCATAATATATCCTGCTATCTCTGGAATAGCTGTCTATGCCATCAAATCAAATACAGGTAGACAAACTGGAACAGAATAAAACCAAACTAAACAGAGTGATGAAAACAATATGGGTTTCAAATCATGACAAAAGATTAACAGTGGCCACTGTCTTCCCTTTTTAGACAATTCTTCCCTTTTCACTTTCATAGGTGCATTGTACATTTGCATTCCACTAATTCCTTTAGTTTTTAGATTAGGGAAGCATCTCACTATTCACCTAAGTGATTCTGAACCTTTTTACCCCTGAGCATGTTCTCACATGGTATCCATTTACCTATAAGAGCCTCAAGTGATTTTTTCTACATAGCTGAGTAGTTTTCCATTGTATAAAAGTGTCATGGCTTTATAATCAATCTGCAGTTGATGGACAAGCTACCTTACTTTTTTCTGGTTCCCTGTCACACAGAGCATTGTTTTCTCATCTTTGACTTTCAGTTTATAAATCCTCTTTTGGGTTAATTGTATTTCTTATATAGAGCATATTGATAGACCCTAGCTCCTGATCCACTCTGCCTGTGTTTCTTTTTATTGGTGAATTGAGGCCATTCATATTAGTGGTTATAGCAAACCTTCTCTGCCTCATCTCTGCCATGCTATTTTTCTACCACTGGTTGTCTACTTTTCCCCTTCATTCCACTGTCTGTCCCATTCAGTAAGCTGCCTCTGCCACTGCTCCTGAAACCATGGTCTTTTTTCTCTCTCTGTCTCTAGAATGTTCTTCAGTATTCTTTGTAGGGTTGGCTTGGTGGTCATGAATTCCCCCAGTTCCTCTTTGACATGGAAGTATCTTCTTTCTCCATTAATTTTGAGTTAGTTTTTCAGGATACATCAATCTGAGTTGGAGGTTATTTTCTTTCAGGACTTGGAATACTTCACTCCAAGCTCTTCTTGATTTGACGGTTTGTGTTGAGAAGTCTGTCAGGATTCTGATGGGTTTTCCTTTATAGGTGATCTGTTTCTTTTCTCTGACAGCTTTTAATATTCTGTTCTTATGTTGAATTTCTGTAATCTTGATTATTATATGTCTGGGTGTAGATCAATTTTGGTTATAGTTGGCTGGAGTTCTGTATGCCTCATATATCTGAATATCATTTCCTTTTCCTATGCTTAGGAAATTTTCTTTAATTATTTCTGTAAATAGCCTTTGTATTTCATTTGTGTTTACCCCTGCTTTTTCACTCATATTTTTTATTCTTAAGTTATAGATCCTCTTGTCATCTTCTAGCCTTTGTGTTGTTACTTCCTGTTCATTGTTACTTTTAAGAGATCTTTCCTTTCATGATTGCAAGCTGCAACCCTGTTTTCAAGGTTTGATAGTCTGTCTTTAGTTTCTTTAAGGCAGTTTTTCCTGCTTTCAATTGAGTTTTTAATTTCCTGATAATCTCTTTGAATCTGTTTCATGTATTCTAATTTTTAAAATATTCTTCATTGAAAGTTTCCTTCCTTTTTCTATGCTCCTCTATTTTTTTCATCTGTGTCTTCCTTAGAGGTGCTTAGCAATTCTTTTATTATGTTTTTCATTTCTTCTTTTACCTGTAAGTGTATTTCTGTTCTAAGTTCTTTTATAGCTTCATGCAGTTGTTTCTTTATTTCAGTTGCTATTGCTTCAAAAACTGCAGGTGTGAAACTCCTGATCTCTTCTGTGTTTACATCTCCTGGACCAGTACTACTTGGAAGGCCAGAGACTGCCTTTTCTTCCTCTTGTCATGTTCCTGGTTTCTTCCAGACAAGTCAGTAGTGGGGCCCCCAGCACTTCCTGTATGGGTTGTATTTACTCTGAAGTGTGTTGGCTAGGTATTTCTGCTGTTTGCTGCTTTCCCAAGTCTGCTGGTGGCTATTGGAGTGTAAGCAGGGGTGGGGCAGGCTGGCCCCTCCCTTCTGAGCTGGTTTACCACAGGGAGTCTTCACCACATTAGTGTGCTTAGGGATAGCTTTAGGGAAACCTCCTCAGTGGCTATTGGACCACACACAGAGGTGGAACTCAACCCAAGCAATTTCCACCGGTCTGCTCCGAGGTAGGAGTGGCTGAACAAAGCTGCCTTCAGTTCTAGGCTTATCCTGCCCAACTTCAAAATGGCGCCCATCCAACTTCCCACTCCTGCGGGAGTCTGAGTCCCCCCACACTTACCATCAGCCAGTGCAGTTCTCTGGTCTGCTGCTCCCCCCACCACATCTCCCCACCAAGGCATTTGGACTTGCCTGCCAGCTACCAGCTTCACTGTGCCCATGCATCTCTGGGTTCCAATAGCACTTCTGGCATGGTGGTTCCAGCTCTGGTGAAAGTGCCACCAGCTACCGCCTTCTTTTGTTTAAGTTTTTCTTTTCTTTTTTTATTCTCTCAGTGGGCTTCAGTTCTCATTTTAGTTTCTTCCTGGGTTGAGAGAACCCACTTCTTTCCTTCTTTCCTTCTTGTCCTCTCCAGAATGCTATATTCCAGCATCGGGACTGTTTCTCTCAGAAAGGCTCTTTACTCTGCTTCTTATTGTTCCACCATCTTCCGAGCTCTCTGTGCTGTTTTTATTTCTGTCCTGTCTTAGTATAACTTGAAGTCTGAGACTGTGATGCCTCCTGCTTTGTTCTTGTTGCTCAAATTGCTTTGGCTGTCTGAGTCTTCTGGTTCCATATAAAAGTAAGTCAGATACACAATATTTAAGTATTTCCTAGTTTGTATGAGACCCAATACATAAGTAAACTAAAGTTAAATTAGCTGGGCATGATGGCACACACTTGTAATCCTAGCACTTGGGAGGTTTAGGCAGGAGGATTCTGTGAGTTCAAGGCCAGCCTGGGCTAAATAGTGAATTTAAAGCCAGCCTAAACTACAGAGCCAAAACCTATCTCAAAAACAACAGTAACACCAAGAAAGAAAAAGTTAAAATAAGTAAGTGAGATACTGAGAAACAAGGAGGAATAAAACTGCGAAGATGCGATGCATACATGTACTTTGATGCAAATAAAATCAGTTGCTTTGGGTAAAAAATAGGAACCCTCTGGTCTATGTTTTACTTCTTTCCCTGGATAAGATCTCTGAACCATAATTATTGCACTTGCAAGATGTCAACACCACTCTTCCACCTGAGCGGTGCCCTCATTTTAGTAGCAGAGGGCTCTGTGAGAGTGGGGAGTAGCCCCAGGTCTTTGCAGTATGCCTCATTCACCATGAAGCCTCCTGCATCACAATTCAGACATACAGGGCATCTGTAGTCTCCTAAGTGCAGTGTTCAAGACCAGATCTCTGTTTCTTCAGTGGGACTGAACAGCATGGCTCACACTTGATCAGAATGCAGCCTCATCAATAGGTACCCAGGATAAGATGAGAAATACTGATATGCTGAACCTCTCAGGATGAGGATTCTCTGGTTGGCAGCTGGAAATAGAGGGAAACTTGTATTCTTGACTGCATCAGCCAGGAGGAGATTTTCTTTCTAGCTAAACTGAAGGGCAAAGAGAGGACGCAATCTAGGTTCAAATACCAAAAAATTCTCTGTCTTGCCAAGTTTTAGTAGAGTTTCATGAATAAAGATTTCTTCATTTGTTATCTGTCTATAGGACCATTTAGAGATTTTAAATTGGTGTGTGTGTGTGTGTGTGTGTGTGTGTGTGTGTGTGTGTATCTGTCTGTCTGTCTGTGTCTATGTCTGATTTTTATTTGATGATTTCACCACTTTCATTGGCTTTTAAGTGAAGCAGGCCAATTGAGCTTCTTGTATTGCTATGCTGGAATTGAAATCCTGTAGATTCAATTTAAATCTCACTTAATTTTTGCTAAAATCTCTTCTCCCCCCCAACTAATTTTCAAATGCTTGTCATTCTTCAAGACTCAATTCAATATTTTTTTTTCCTCTCTTATCCTCTTCTAGGTAAGTGTTTTTTTAAACCTCCCTTCTTGTACCATTATTATATCAGTCCACTGTGTTATTCTTCAGTTACTGATTTTCTCTATGGCTTCTCCACTAGACTCTTTCCTCCTTTGAGGACACATGATGTTCATCTCTGCACATCCCTATCATGGGGCTTTGCGTGGCATGTAACCACTGAATCTCAGACAAACTCCACATGGACATTTTGTTGGCCATTTTCTCTCTAGTGTGCATGCATATGTAATTCATGATGTAGGTAGAGTCACTAACAAAAATAGCAATAATTTATATTAGCAAGTGTTTTCTCAGCCCTTTTTACATATATTAATTCATAATGTAATCTTCACAGCAATCTTACCATGCATCATTTAATACGCGTAACCTTTTTACTCCTCATTTGCAATGAGAAATGAGACAAACATAGAAGTTTTAAATAATTTACCCAAAGTTATACCCTAGTAAGCTATAGGGCCTGCATTTGAGTCTAGGCAATCGTACTCTGTGACTGTTCAGATAGATTGTCTAAAGGGTGTATGAGGCACATCTCAGGCACTCAGTAGCTGGCAATTAAATAAGTATATGCTTCCACACATGCAAATTTCAATTAAAGAAAGGAATATCTGAGCTGGGAATGTATTTCAGTGGTAGAGCACTTCCTATCATGTGCAAAGCTCTAGGTTCAATAACCAGCATCAGAAACAAAACAAAACAAAAAAGAAAACTAAAGAAAAGGAAAGAGAAGAAAAACAATGTTTGATTTTTAAAAATCTGGTTGACATCTAGCTAATCACCTTGTCTCCAAGAAAGCAGGAAGCAAACTGTATTGTCAACGTTGACACACGCAGTCTTGCCACATTCAATAGCCAATCAAAAGTGTAGTTTCTTCCACTATTTACAGTCACCCTAATACTTTTCCCAGCGTTTGTTCCCTTTTCTTTCTTAGAGGCAGTTTTAGTTTTGCTGCTCTGACATCTTTATGGGGAGTATTTTCTACCATGACTTTGTATTTGTTTTCCTTGTGACACTCATAGGTGTATGTATCAAGTCCCCTCACAGGTAAGCTCCAGTGATGTCACACTTACTCTGCTGAGAGTGGTGGGTCTAATTTCCCAATTGAGAAACTGCTGCTACCTTGGTGAGCTGGCTGTCTTCCAAAGTCCCCGACAGTTCCTGACCAAGACACAAGTTTGCGTTTGTTTTCTGCTACCTGGTAAACGATCACTTTCATGGGCAGAGGTTGAATTAATGATCAAAATGAAATCCAAAACTTTGGATACTTTATATGGAGTACTGATATTTTTTTTAAATGTGAGATAGAGTTGTCATTATCTTTGCTTTTATTTAATCTAAGGATAACTAAATTAGCATATATAAATATTAAACATGCAATCACTTTCCAGATGAAGAAGGAGCACACTTTCAGCATCCTAAGGGCTCCCTTCCTGCCTTTTCTTAGCCAACATTTCATCCCAAGAGATGATCAGTTCTGCCACTTTCCACTCATTTTATCTTTTTTTTGAAATCCAAAAAATGGAACTGTACTGTATATATAATGCTCCTCATTATGTCAGTGAGAGTCACCAATTTTGGGGTCATCCTTTTTGTTGCTGTATGGTTTTCCACTGTATGGACATGCCAGTTTTCCTATTCGTCCATTGATAGATATCTGGGTTGTTTCTAGTGTTTGATTATTATAAATATAGTATGTATGAATATGTGTGTAACAGAAGTTTCAGTTTCTCTTGAGTAAATTCCTAGAATGAGCTTAGTGAACAGAGGTAAACTAATTCATGAGAAATAAAACCAGATATATATATATATATATATATATATATATATATATATATATTTCATAATACTTCTAAGGCTTTTCTAAAAAGTGATCATATACTTACTATGTTTGAGGATTTTCATTACTTTAAATACTCAACAAGGTTTTCAACCTCATTTATTAGCTTAAAGTTTTCTCATTGCAATTTTTTTTTGTCTTTTTTGAGACAAAGTTTCACTATGAAGTTCAGACAAGGTCTTGAACTCATTTTGTAGCCCAAGCTGGCCTCAAACTTGCAGTAATTTTCCTGCCTTAGCTTCCTGAGTGCTGGGATTACAGGCATATGCCACAATACCTGGCTTTCTCATTGCAATTTTAGTGAGAGCTTTTCTTAAGACTTATGACATTGTACAGTTTTGCATGCTAATTTATTATTTGCATACCTTACTTTATCAAGTGTTTATTCAAGATTTTTGATCATTTTAAGCCAATTTTTATTTTATTATTGAGATACAAGATTTTTCTTTCTGTTCTAAATATAGCTACATTTTCAAATCTATGTATTGTGACTATTTTTTCATTTGTGGCTTATTAATTTACTTAATAGTATCTTTTAAACATGTGAGCAGAACCTTTACATTTTAATATTATCCAATTTATGAATTTGAAAAATTCTGATTAATGTTTTCTGTATCTTGTTTGCCTGTTGCAAGATATTCTTGCAATATTTACCTACTGCAAGATATTTTTCTCATATTTTCTTCTTAAAACTTTATTGTTTCAAATTTTATATTTAGACTTAAGAGTCACCTTAAATTAATTTTTGGTATCACGCTATCTAGGGATTGAGATGTACTTTTTTCACCTGTGTATCTAGTTATCTAGCTTTTGTGAACATTTTCCTTGTACTGTAGGATTTTTTGGTACTTTTGTCAAAAGTCAGTTGACTGTAACTTGTGGATTTGGTCCTTGAGTCTTTTTCTCTGTTCCATTGATATATTCATGTCTCTTCACATGACTCTAGCATATTATGTCAACTCCTGTAGTTTTATAGTAGGAAAATTCTATTTCAAGCATGTTTAGACTTTCCTATGTTTCTATGCAACCTCGCCAAGTTCATATGGTAAGTCCTAATCTCCAGTGCTGCACAATATGACATTCTTTGGAGACAGTGTCTTTACAAAGGTTATTCAGTTAAAGTAGGTTCATTTGGTGGAATTCTAATCCACTACGACTGATAACCCTTTGAAAAGGAAAGAAAGTTAAGACACAGACGCATGCACAGAGAATGTCATGTGAACTTGACGTGAGAGGTTGAGAAGATATTTTGGCAAATCAAGAAACACTAAAGACTCCCAGAAGTCCACCAAAAGCCAGGTGGAAGGGAGAAATGGGTTCTCTCTCACGGCTCGCAGGAGGCAACAGTCTGGCCAACACCTCCAGTAGGTGATATTTTATTTTGGTCGCTGTACAAAACTAATATTTTTTCAAGCATTATAAATCAGCCTGTCAATTTCTTCTTTCTGTGATTTTGATTTGGACTGCATTCAATTTGGAAAGAACGGATCTGTTAATAATATTGAGTCTTCTGGTTCATTAACATGGAATATCATTCCATTTACTAGGCCATCTTTAATTTGTCTCAACTTTCTTTAGCTTTCAGTGTAATGGTATTGCACATTCTTAATTAAATCTATCTTTGCTGGTACTTCTGAAAATTTTATTGTTTCTCTAGCTATGTTTTCCATTTTTGTTGCTAATTGAAATAAAAATCGTTTTATTCTATATAATACTGTTTTATTCTGTGACCTTTTATTTCTTGTTATAGATTTTTGGGCTGAATTTTTTAGAACTTTTACATGAGCAATTATACTATCATGACTGTTATTTGTTTACAGTAATTTTCAGTAAGGCATAGCAATGATTCCCTCTATCACTTTGGTTAGGCATCTAATCATTTTGAAATTGGAGGCTCTCACTCACCTAAGCAGTGTGTTACATGGACTGGTCTTTGAGATTACTGTCAAATCTAAGGGAAATCACAGGCCTGGCTCTGCCATTTGCCTGTTCTGTGACTCTGGACCTTGGATAAAACATTCTCTGAGCCTCAGCTCCCACATATCTTTTCTTTTGTGTATTTTGTATAAAGTAGCATAATCAGCAAAATATCAATGTCATAAAGTAGTTCTAAACTTTGTGCTTCTACAAATAAATACAGTTAGCCTGGAAATATTTTGTGAAGGTCAATCCAAACATCTTGGAATATTATCAAGATGTACCCTGAGATGTGTGTGCATGTGTGTGTGTGTGTGTGTGTGTGTGTGTGTGTGTGTGTGTTTTCTCAAAGGAACCAGCCTGGAAAAATATTTTTTAAAGTGAAATGTGTCTCACAATCCCTAGAGGGCCTTATAAACACATAGTTTCTTGGAATTTACACCCAAGTGGTATCTTGATTCATAATCTTTCAAGGCCCCAGAACATTTATTTTATATAAATACCATCAAGTAACTCTGATGCAATTCTCCCTGCTGACCAAAAACCTTACTTCAGGTAGTGGTCCTCTACCCAGGTTGCACATAAGAGTCACCTGAGAGTTTTTAAAAGTTGTGATGTCGAGATTCCCATTAAAGAAAAAAAAATTTTCTTTTTAAAACCTTTTTATTTTAAAGAAGATAAAACAAAATAAAACCAATCAGAACAAACCGGTATAAGAGATATAGGACATTATAAAACATTATAAAATTATAAAACATTATAAAAATCAACAATAGTTATGATAATGATTTTTGATGTCTTCAAAATAGCTGTAAGGTAACTTTGGACATAGTAAAAATCAAACAATAGAATAATAGCAAAATAATAAATGCAATAAAGGATTTCAAAACAAGTCAATAGTAAATCCAGAATTGCTACCATAATATATCTTGTTATTTTTGAGATAGCTGCTCCTGCCATTGGATTTAACACAAACAAGAATAAAACCTAACTCAACAAACAATGGAAATGATATAGGACCTCAAAACAGGACCATAGGGAGTCAACAATGGCTGCAACTGTCAGAAGGAAAATCCTCCCCTAGAAGTCACAGTGCATAACAATATCCTGCGAACCTGTGGTCAGATCACTGGCCCTAGACCTGCAAAGTTAGTGAAACACCAAAGCGCCACAGACATCCAACTGCACTTCACCTCAATAGCTATCATTACATGCTGTTTCTCTGGATAAGCTGGTTGCTTATGGTGGATGGAGAGGGCGGGGTGGCGGGGGAGCTGTCCATACTTCTTATTTGCCAGCCCATGCTCCAGAAGAGGCTGAGGTCTGGCTGTTCCCAATCTGGCGGTAGCCTGTACATGGTGCTGATTCCCAGACTGGGCTTGTTTGCTGGGGTAGCCATTGTTCTGTCTCCTCTCAGTCTGGATGGTGCTGATTCCAAGAAAAGAATATTTGCTGTTAATGGTCAGTGAAGAAGACTTTACTCAGCATCATGTGATAGTTATAGGTACTGCTGCAATAGGATTTTTGTGGTGGGAGAGAAATTGGGTTCAATTCCCAATATAGCATAGCACGTGGGAATTTATAACCAGTGAACAGGGTGAGTGTCAGTAGATGGAAAGGGACTAAGAGGAAAATCAGGGTTAGGGAGATTCAAGCTAAAAGCTAACAAGATTCTTGCTGAAGACAGATGATTAGACATCATCTAGGGCAGTGATGGCAAACCTTCTAGAGCTTTCCATGATAACAAACAGCCTGCTAAGGCTGTGTGCCATAGGCTCACCACCACCAATCTAGGGGATTATGGAAAATGAGGGATGTGATCCATTATTGAGAGAGGAGGGTTCTTGCTAAACTAACTTAGCAGGATTCTTTGCTAAAACTAAATTTTTGGAGAAAGAATCTAGAAGGCTCTAGAAGTTTCAGGACATGAAAATGGTTTAACCAAGCAAAGAAATTTGACACCACATCAGAACTACAAATCAGGATCTCTGGGGAGTATAAAGAGCTACTCTAGGGAAAGCTGACCCAAAGGTTCATCTACTTGTCTGCCACCTCTAGTCCTTGTACTTACCTCTCCCTTTCACCCTGTATGTCTTTTGTTCTGTGCATTTATTTATTTTAATCTTCTATGCTTTTCTGTAACTTTCAGTGTTTGTCCTTTGGTCTCCCAGCTTCTCTCATCTATGTGTTTCTCTATATTTTCCTGTATCTTCCTGGGTGGATATTTCTGTCCATCTGTCTCTGTTTCTGTCTCTGTCTCTGTTTCTGTCTCTGTCTCTATCTCTGTCTGTAGATCTGTGTCTGTCTGTCTGACTGTTTGTCTTTCTTTCTCTCTGCCTCTCTTTTCTCTCCTGTATCTCTTCCTGTGTGTGTCCCTGTGAGTCTCTGTCCTGGCTCTCTCCACCTGCTCTGAGTTTCTTCCATTTCTCTTGTTCTGTCAAATCCATCTTCCTAGTCTACATCTGAGCCTGTGTGAGTCCTTATGCATGTGTGCCTCTCCATTATTCTCTATGTTTTGTCCTCTTCCTTTCCTTCGTCCCCTCCTCCAACCTTGAAGCTCTGCAGCTTTCCTGCAAAATACAAGAAGGTTCTGCTATGGAGAAATCCGAAACACTGGGTCAGAACTTCAGACCTCTGCAGACCTCAGAATGTTCAGTTTTAATCAGGAGCCCCATCTGGTCCCATTCCACTCTCCTGCAGAGCTTATCGGGAGCCTTCAGCCTCCTGTGCTGCCAGAGATAAGGTGCCCTTTGTGGCAGGGTTGACTTGGGTATGACTTTCAAAAGACTAGATAAGAAGCCCAGGCTCCTGGGACCCTGGAGAAGCTCCCTCTCTGAGGCTGAAAACTGACCTTTATACATGGACTCTGAACATCCCAGGTCACACTCGAGGGTTTTATGGCCCATCCAGAGTCCCTAAGAAGATCAGATTCACTTCTCTCTATGAGCTAATATTATTAACTCATCATTAATGAAATAATTGATTTACCTCATATTTATTGAACAGTACTATACACGAAATTCCATGCTAACAATGAAACAGCAAAGGTAACTGATACAATATTATAAATATTAGTGCTCATAATAACCATTGTGTTGTGATTGAATGTCTACTGTTTTTCAGAAGCTTAATTTATATGAAGGACTTTATACCAGAGTTCCTTGCAAGGAATGAATTACCTCTTTACTGAAAAACACTTTAATTATCTCCATGTATTCATTATAGTTCTTAATCAATTTTAGATATTAATATACTGGACTCCTAACTCCCTTTATTCAAGGGAAATATTAAAATGTTTGACAAATGGTACTTTGCTGCCATTGACAAATGAGTACATTTGCCCCACTTCTTGGCTCTACTGCAAATAGTTGTGTAAGCATCAAATCGTTCATTCATTCATTCATTCATTCATTTGTGCACACAGTCACACATTTGTTCTTTCTTCCAACATATCATTAAGCTCACTGCATATCAGGTACTGTATTAGGGACAGGAGATACAATTAAAAGGTTACCATAAGAAAATCAGAAGAGGGATATAGAGAAGGACATTGAGTTAGTTCAAAGATCTATTCAGCTAAGCATCTGCTGTGCCTCGTTGGAGGAAAGAATATTAATAGCACAGTAGGACTTCAGCCAATCAATAAGTGAAATATACTGAATAGGAAAGTGATCAACCACCTGAGTAATAGTTGACTAAGGAAGCCATAATGAAGGTGTATTGTCTTTTTTAGAAACATTAAAGTACAATTAGCATGTTTTTTGTCATTGAACATATCCACTTCCTGGCTGGGAATCAAAGGCAATTTTCTCTACTCAAAATTCCTAGAGACATTAGAGCTTTCAACAAGCTCTTTCACTATTCCTCCAGACCAAGAAGACAAGAGCACAGTCCAGGAATATAGACCTAGAAAGTGAAAATTGGTGGAAGGAAATACTAGGTCCTTGGTTCTTAAACTCATGCCTGGAAGGGGCCACAGTATTCTGGGTTTCTACAGTTGCTGTTCTCTGGAAAGAAACCAGAAATCTGATTTTTCATGTAAAACCTTTACGTTGGAATCTAATTAACGAAAATTTTGGAAAGATCATTATAAACAACAAACAAAATACCTATGGGCTGTATTTGGCTGCCATACTTGAGTTAAGAGTTATATCCTAGATACAGGAAGGGAATAGGAGAGACTTATATTTACTGATTCAAACATGTTCTGAACAATTTACTGCATGTTTTATGTACCTTCATCATGAATATTCATGGCATGAATATCCTTATTATCTTATTTAATCCTTGCAGTAAACCCAGGGGGCAGGTATTGTAATCTCTGTTGAGGAAGTTTGCCAAGTTTAGTCTGCATGCACTCTATATTAACCATAAAACCTTAATATTCAAACAGAACTGTAAGTGAACTATGAAGAAAAGAATGGTTTTGAATCAGAGACATGATATTATAAGATTCTCAAGTGATAAGAGCCTTGAATAACCAGATAATTGTGTAGCAATTGTCCTTTGGTTGGTTGAGTGTCTTCATTAACTGTTTTAAATACTATTGCTCTTTCTTGCAACTTCCTTGCCTAGAGAGTTTTAACATCCTAGTTTAGGAATCTAGCTAGCCTCTTATGTAATATGTATGTAATCTGTTTATTATTGTGTTTATGGCATTTGAGATCTATTGCTAACCCTATTGCTATGCCTTGAGTTTCTGATCTGATTATATCTCTGAAATAATTTTTTATCTGACTGTTGGTAGGATCTTCATAAGAAAGACCGGAAAGCAGCTCCCTTTCTTATGGCCTTCTGCAGTATTTGCCACTGAGATGAACATCCTATTCATAAATCTTGAGTAGCCAGAGTTCTTGTACTGATGAGGATTTTACTATAGCAGTTCCCAACCTCCTCTGAGTGTTTCCAAGTGGAATTTAGCAAAATCGTGGGCCTTCAAATCATCTCTGTGAAGTTGTTGTGTGTTACAAGATGTGAACCCCATGGATGATCAGATAAAAGGGCTTAACTTTCTCAGAGGAACGAGAAGGTCAGAAACGGAATGCAGATGCTTAGCAGAGAGGATCTCAAATTCTGATGTGCATTAAACCATCAAGTTGCTTTGTAGAATGCAAGTTTCTGACTCTGGTTCCTGGAGATTCTAATTCCCTGAAGGTATTTGATGTGATAAAAGGCTAAGTTACTGTAGTAAGAGGTTCAGAAATAATGTGGCTTAGAGAAGAAAGAAGTTATTTCTCTCACATGCATAACAATCAAAGTAAATGTTTTCTCATTGTTAGGTATCTCTGTTTAATCATACTGACTGGACTGGGGGACAGGCATCTGCTTTTTAAAAATACCCTCCCAAAGATTTTAATGTAGATGGTTCAAATTTAGTATTAAAAAATATGAACTTTATGGTCTTCAGATCTGTTTCAAAGTGAATTCTGGCATTTACTAGTTGGGCTACACCTGAGTTTCAGTTTCTTTGTATGTTTAAAAATATAGAAAATAGTAGTATTTATCTCAAAAAGTGGTTATGCAGATGTCACAATGGCCTATATGAGAAAGCAAAATTTAAAGAGAGAGAGAGAGAGAGAGAGAGTTTTATTAACTCAGTCAAGTGCTCCAATGTATCCATTAAAACCACCACATCACTGCACTCAGACATTATACTTAAAACATCCCTGTTTATGTTCACATCAATCTTCATTTTATTCTTATTTTTAAATGAAAAAAAAAGTGATATTCGGAGAAGTTAAGTCAGTAGACCCAAAATGCTCTGTCTGTAAGTGCTGCTATCAAAATTTGAGGCAAGGTCTGTTTCTGGTGGTATATGACTGGGGCAGAGGGTATAGTTTAATGGTAGAATATTTACCAAACACATATGACCCCCTGGATTCTAGTTCTAGCAACACACCGCACACCACACACACACACACACACACACACACACACACACACACACACGCACATGCACACCACACACGCACACACACACACACACATACCACACACACACACACACACACACACACACACACACACACACAGAGCTGCATTTTTCAAAAAGCAAAGAGGAGCTATTGATTGTTTTGGAAGAAGGAAGTGACCAATCAGAACTTTGTCATACAAAGATGAATCTGAGACTATTTTTACATGATGTGAACAATGGGAGAAGAATGGAGTTGGGAGGAAGGTTTTATGAAATGAGATGAGGAAGCCCTGAACTGAGCTACCTGAAGGAGAGGTCAAATATGTAACTGTCTCATTCTGAAAATATTCTTGAAATAGCAGACTCACTCTTCTTGAAAAGGCTCCTGCAAACCTGATCAAACAACTCTTCCAGTCATACTGAACGTGTCTTCCATTGTTCTGAGTTGGTTCCAGACACTAATAGTTGACTTTGTATGGCTCAGTTTACCCTCTTGGAAAAATGGAAATAACAACATCAGCTATGACTATTTTATATTCTGTAAGGAAAGTGAAGGAATATTTTTTAAAGTTCTAATCATAGACCTGATGTGAAAGTTTATTGCTCATTGAGCAAAACAAAGCAGCAGGAAGCCCTCACTGAAACTTCGCTTTCGTGATTGATTCTTTGTGTCTTAATTCTGTAAATTAAAAATTTCAGATATTAAAGGAAAAAGTAGTGGAGAGAGATTAAAAGATAGATTTTCTCATGAGGTGGTTTCCATGGTGACTGATTCCCAGGCATCAACCACTGGCTGAAATACAGATAAGAAAAAGTAGTAAAGTGCTTTGCACAGTTCACAGCACATGAAAAACAATAACTGTGTTTGAAACCAAAGTCACTACCTCGGCCACTGCAGCCTGGGCATGGATGTTTCTCATTTAAAAGTCCCTTCTTTAAAATACGTCAACATTTTGAAATTTAAAATATTTCTAAGTCAGTGAAATTTTAAGGTGTTTGTTTGCAAGTTCCTCTTTATTCTGAACCAAATGTTCTACGGGGCTTTACCCACTCGATACTTCGAGTCCTGTTTAACAGCCAAGTCTTTGCCTACCTCAGGCTCATCCCCTTGTATTTTTGTGTTCTAGAAGCTTTGTCATGTTTTCTTTTTCATTTAGATCTATAATCCACTTGAGATTGATTTTTGTGTACAATATGAAGTAGAGATCAAGACTCAGACTTTTTCCATATGAATGGTCAATTGACCTAACACCATTTATTGAAAAAGCTATTGTTTCTCCATTGCTCTCTGGGAGCACATTTGTTGTAAATCAAGTGCCTTTATATGTGTGGGTTTGCTTCAGAGTGCTGTAAGCCATTCTGCTGGACTAGCAGCTTTCCCGTATGAAAGTTAAGTGCCATTAATTGCTCTGGTTTTATAAGTAATTCCTGATATCTAGTCGTGAAAATCATCTGGTCGTATTCTTCTTTGTAATAAACTTGGATCTTTTATTTTTTCACATATATTTTGAAGTACCTGATAAATTTATACCCAAACAAATACTTGCTGGGATTTAGACAGCAAATATAGGGTCTGGAACAATTTAGGAAGGACTGATGACAGTTTTGTCTTCACAGTAACCCTATGAAGTAGGTTCTATTGTTATCATGTTTGAGAGACACGTCTCCTTTGTAGCTGGGGCACAGGAATGCAATCTAATCCAGTGACCGGCCAAAGAAGAGGGGTGGGCATGATTGGCACCATCTGATATCTTACCGTTGATATGTTATTTAGAATTAGTGGTTGGTGGCAATAATATAAAGCACATTCATCGCAGTCAGTTTTATTATATTGATATTGTTTCCAGTGCTGGGAAATTAAACCTAGAGCTTTGTGTATGTTAGAAAAAAGCCATTTCCCCAGCCTTATTCTCTTGCTTCTAAATTTTCTACCTGTGGCCATGAGCAGTCTATTTTCATTGCCCTTGGCATGTCACTGCCCCACCAATTTGACTAACCTATGAAAGATTCCAATTTGGGAGCGAGGGATATAAATAAACCAGTTGTTATGGTCTTTGTCCAGATATCCCCCCAGAGCCTCTTGTAGCCATGGGGTCAGGTTTTCAGAGTTTGTAAATGATTGATGGTCCTATGCTGGGATTGTGGGTGTGACCTACACACAATACAAGGGACAGAAAGAGTCTTCTCTGCAAACTCCTCCTTTTTTGGCTCTTATTTTTGCTGTCTTTCGCAGCAATGAACCCTCTGCCATGAGCCAACCTTCCTTGAACCCAGAAGATTATGGACTGAAACCTCAACAAACTGTGAACTAAATAAGCATTTCCATCCTTAAGTTTGGGCTTTGAGTATTTTGTCTCAGCAGTGAAAGAAAAGTGTGTTCTATTTTAGGGTGAGCATGGTGGCAGGCACACCACGGCTTCCCGGTGTGCAAGAAGAAAAGAGTTATTTTACAAGTGACTCCCAAATGGCCTAGGTACTGATCTTAAAATGACCACTGTATATTGGCCTTCAGTTGCTTATTTCTTCACTGCAGGCTGAGACTTGTGAAGTCAAAGACCCAAAAAGCCAATTCAATGTTATATTCTTAGTGCTTGGGTATGAACCCAGGGCCTTGTACATGCTAAGCAAGCTGTCTACTAGTGAGCTACACTCCAGTTCTCAAATTCAAATGGTTACACATTCAGTTATCTTAAAGATAGCTCAACCAGAAGAGATTCAGTTATTTGGTGCCATTTTGGAAAATTGCAGCTCTTACCTATTGATTAGAAAGGCCCTGTGACTACCGCTGTTCTTTAGCTCTTTCTGACTCAGAGACCTCCTAGTGAGATGCTGAGGTGAGCATAAGCCCTCTGTCTAATCCTCCTCTCTCCAGGAGTTCCTTGTTCTTTTCCCTGTGAATGGCACCCCCTTGGCAGTTAAGTTCTGAAGGGTCTCTTGCTGTGAAAACTTCTCCTCTCATGTAACCATTATTCAAACATCACTCGATAACCTTTGTTCTATGTTACTAATTCTGGTGAGCTATGTTTTTTCTTGATCAGCCCTGAAGTCCTTTGAAACCCCTTATGGGTGGTATTTAAAATAGTTAAACTGAAGCTTTCCTGTAACATGGTGGTAGCAGTTGTCTTGGCATTGTGGTTTGGATTTTATTCCTGGCAACATAATCCCTGATCACAGTTCTTTGCCTCTCCCAGAGATGCTGGAAATTTAATCTCTGACCATGATTCCTTAACTCTTGTGTCAATGCTAGAAATTTTTGATATCATTGAAAAACATTTTCTATTGTTTTTGTCTTAAACTTGGTAGAGGAACTTGCAACAAAATACTCTGATAGATAGTGGTTATTAATCACACTTTCTCATCCAGTTTATATGAAGTCACCTTTTCTATATTCCAGGCTAATCTAGACTTCCAGATTATCAAATTTTGACCAGTTCACCATGCCAGACACCTGCCTGTCCAGAGCCAAGTGTTAGAAAAATACCAATTTTGACTCTATTGTCAAGCTGCAGGGTAATAAATAGCATCTTTGTTTTTAGCAGACCCATGTTAGGAAGGACTCCACATGTTCAAGAGCCCTCCAATTCCCCAAAATAGAGTGAGTGTTTAATGAAATCGTGTAGAAGGAACCAGCATGCTGCTGGCTAGATGACCGATACATCATGCTGCATACATGGGAAAACAGCAAAACCTTCCATGGTAAGGTATCCTTGTCCAAGGTACAATTAGTAATGCTGCTATTTGCAATCATAATAAAAATAAAAATAATAGGAAAATCACGAAGAGGCAATTCCACTGCCTACTGGATTTTTAATTTTCCTAAGAATGCCAGAGGCAATCTTAAGCCCATTATGCCTAAATGAGGCACATTACAAAAGGCTTGAAAAGTCCAAATTGCTTTTAGAGTCACTAATTAGCTAGATTTCTAAATAGGCCCATAAGATTGAGCTTGGCTATCGTCTCTGGTCTCTAGAATGGGGACATAGTATATGTCAAATATCGGAGAAGTCAAATATCAGTTTTTAGTCATTTTCTTGTCATCCCTCATCTCTGTTCTAATCCGATGTTTGTTACCTTTTTAGGGGAGTGAAGGAGGAAGGATGCCACATATCTAAGCATCTAATACAAATTGTCTGTGCCTCATAATGATGCTTTCAGCAAAGTGGGCATAGGAAAAGACCATGTGGTAGAAGCTCCAATGTACATAGTGTCTTGTGCACAGTAGGGATGAATAGCCAGCATGCTTTCAGCGAGTTATAGGAATTTATCTCTGATTTCCTTCAACTAAAAGAGAATACATGAGAAGTATTCAGGGTGAATGGAATAAATGACAAGCTAGAGGATCAGATCTGCAAGCATCAGTATCACAGCAATTGTCTAGGAGCATGAATATTCTGGTTCACAATCGACTTTCTCAATCAGTTGCTCAGGATTCTGAATCCTTGGTGAAGGCATCTTGTGAGGTAAATCTGAGTCAACTTTTTTATCCTTGAAGGCTTCCATAGTAGAAGGAGGCACTCATCTCCAAAACTATTCTCAATAAGCGAGTTCCCAGAATGGAGATCAACAAGTCAATAGCAAGAACTGTATGCTGCGTAATCCCAGTGACAAATGTCTCTGGTCTGGCATGTTACATCTTAAGGCTGAATTTGTTGCCCATACACCTTGGGGTATGTATCTTCCCAAGAAGGAATACATAAGAAAATGTGATTTTCCCTCTGAGTAGGGACCAAAGACAGGCTCATGATATACCAAGAACCATGCTAAGCATTTCCCACACATTACAAACCATGAAGGAAAACTATTCATATTCTAATTAAAGGGAGGAAATGAAAGCTTACAAGGGAGTTGTCACTTGCCCGAGGACACACAGGTAGAACACAGACTCAAACCTAGAAATATCAGACTCCAAACTTCATACCTTTTATCTATTCCATGAACTTCTTCCTCCTATACTTAATTTTTGGGCAGAATACATCTTAAAAAGAAAATAAGACTTCTGGATTTACAAACCTTACTGAGATCTCATTGAATGATTAAATATATCTAATAATAATAATAATAAAGTATTGTCAGCAGGAAGAGACGACCTGAGAGAAAAAGGAGGTGCTAGGGAACTGAATTCGGCACTGTTCAGACGGTGGGAAGCCACGGGCTCAGTGGTCTCTAAGCCTCCTGCTGGCAGGCGCATGAATGTCATGGAAAGAAATGACACTAAAATAGTCTGTGCAGAGCATCCCGGTTACTCTAGATCCAATCAACATGGGTGCCTTTCCTGCTGAGAATTTGAGTTTTCTTGGTACTGGTTCTCTGGGAAAAATCTTCCTGAACCAAATGTTCAGATCCCTTGGAAGTTAGAGTTTTTACAGCAAACTAATGTCACCAAATTCTGGTGTTATATGTGTCTCCTGACGATGGACGACAGGAGAAAATATTAGATAAGAAAGTTCTGGGGTTGAATGCCAGCTCCCCCACTTCCTGACTGAGTCACTGGGAACAACTCCATGGTCTCACTGAGCCTCCATTTCCTCATGAAGAGAATCAGACTGATAACCAAACTACATCCCATTATGATGAAACAAATTAGTTTAAAACACTGGGCACAAGAATGAGTACAGAGTAACTATTTTATGTGAGATAACTTATGATGATGATGATTATAATAATAATAATAATATGATTCCATTTAAAAGAGGACTCTAAAATAATCGAATTCATAAAGGCAAGGAATAGAGTGGAGATTGGCAGGGGCTAGAGGAAGAGACATATGGGGAGTGTTAGCCTAATGGTACACATTTAAGTTATGCAAAATGAGTAACTTCTAGAAAGTTGCTGGGCCACATAATTAGTACAGTTAACAATACTGTATTGTGCACTTTAAAAAGTTAAGAGGTTGGGTCTCTGCCAAGCATGGTGGTGTGCACCTACAATCCTGGCTCTCAGGAGCCTGACACAGTAAGATCACAAGTTCAAGACCACTTAATAAGAACTGTGTCAAAATAAAATTTGAGAAAAGGCTCAGGATGTAATTCAATGGCATAACATTTACCTGGCATGCATGAGTCCCTGGGTTTAATTCCCATCATGAAAAGGAGAGAGAGAGAGAGAGAGAGAGAGAGAGAGAGAGAGAGAGAGAGAGAGAGAAAATGGATCTTATATTAAGTGTTTTTGACGCACACTAACAACAATAAAACAAGTAAATAAACAAAAATGAAGAGCACTAGAAAACTTTTGGAGGTGAACGATATATTTATTCTATTACTTATGGTGATAATTTCCAGGGTATATCCCTATATCCAAATTCGCCACACGCTGGCTCTTTTTATATCATGTACACCTCAATGAAGTTGTTAATAAAGCATTGATAAGAATAATTATTACTATTCTCAAGTAACATCTCTAAGAGATAGACTAAATCACTATCTTTCCTCTCTACAGGTATTTTGCTCATTGCAAATTAATAAATCGATGCTGTTTTTATGCATCAGCTTTGCAAATATGGTCAATTTGCATCTACAATTTATTGGGGGATCTGTTTCCAGTGTGCTGACACATCCAGCTGCCATCCTACAAGATCAAGTTCTGTCCCTGGACTACAGAACACAGAGCACCTGCTGCGGATCATGAGTGCTTGAAGTGCTCATGACATTTGACATTTGAGCAGAGATCTGAGGGAGTTATTCATGTGGATATCTGAAAGTAGAGTAGTTAATCTTTTAAAAACTGTAAACATTATAATGAGCACACAGATATTTGCCTTATTAGATACATATATGCGTACAATGAATATCATATATATATATATATATGTACTTTTCTTTCAATATTTTTAAATGATTTAAGCAAAAGCTTTGCTTTTGGGAGAAATAGCAAGTGAAAAAGTCCTCAGGCTGAAGCTAGCTTAGCAGATTTTAGAAAGATCAGGAAAGATGAGGAGAAAAAAGAATGGTAGATGAGAAGGTGAGAAAAGTAACCAGGGACCAGACTGAGCAGGACATTGTAGGCTCAGGTAAGCACCTGGGTTTTCCTCTGGGTACAGTGGGAACCTCGTGATTCTAAGAGAATGACCTGTTCAGGTTAGTTTTTGAACAGGATCCTTGGCATCTTATGAAGAATAGATCACAGAGCAGAGGAAGCCAGAGAAACCAGTGAGGAGGCTAAGTGACAGGTGATGGAGGGCCAGACCAGGGTGGTAGCACTGGATATAGTGGACATTGTTCTGGATATATTTTGCAAGTAGAGGTAGCAAGATGTGCTGACACAACTGTCCTTATAAATGACACCATGTGAAGACAGAAACACAGAAAATGCCATGTGAAGCTAGAGGCAGAGGCTAGAGTGATGTACCTGCAAGATGACAATTGCTGGTCACTACCAGAAGCTAGTAGAGAGGCTTGGAACAGATTCTCCCTTGGAAACCTCAGTCAGGATGGACTGTAGGTTTCTTCATTTTAAACTCCTTACCTCCAGAACTGGGAGACTGTTTGTGTTGTTTGAACTCACCCAATTTGTGATAATTTCTTGTAGCTACCTTATAAAGCTGGTAGAGATGGTTTGAAGGTTTGGGTCTGAGCAGGGGGAAGGGTATGTTTGCTGCCAAAAGAGGTGAGGAGCTCTAATGTCCCCCACTGAGATGCTGAATGCAGGTATGGATCTGGGTTTAGTAGATAACGATTTGGCGTTTCTAGTCGGGACTATTTATATTTGGGAATAGATCATGTTTTATCATGTGTATCTGCCATGTGCAGAATAGAATGTTTAGTACTATCCCTAATCCCTATCAGTTAGATGGCCCTAACCTCAAATCCTTATACCAAAGAAGTCTTCAACCATTGTCAAATGTCCTTAGGCAATATCTCAGTCCATTTGGGATGCTGTTAAGAAATCCCTTATACTGGGTTAGTGCATAAACAGCAGCAACTTATGGTGCACAGTTCAGGCATCTGGAAAGTCCAAGGTCATGGTATCTGAAGATTCAGGGTCTGGTGATAGCTCATTTTCTTATTCAAAGATGGTTCCTCCCCCTGGTGGAGGCACCATGCTTTTTATAGGAGCACTAATCCTAGTCATGGATCCAAAGTCCTCATGACTTAGATACTTTCTAAAGGCTCCATATCAATACCATCACATTAAAGGTTAATTTTCAACATATGAATTTTGGTGGAGGAAGAAATATTCAGACTGTAGCAGGGGCAAAATTGTCCTTAATTAAGAACCATTGTTAAGAGGAGGCTAAATTTATCTAGACTTGAATCTTTTATCTCTCATTCTTTCATAGATTATTCAACTTTGTTAGTGTTTCATTGATAACCTGAAAATCTGTTGTTAGTTTTAGATGATTAATACCACCACATGATACTCATTAATCATTTATCTTGTCTTCTCATTCTGGAATGCAAACTCTAGGAGGGCAAGAATTTTACTTGTCATATTTCTAAATGTATCTCCATGCCATAAACGGTGTCTGGCACAAACACTTGTTGAATGACTGTGTGAATTAAAAATTGCTAGGTGCTCTTGGATGACAGAAACTCTTCATATATTAGCTACTTTATATTTGTAAAGCAACTCCTAGAGCACTCATTGGTTCTGTTTTTTATTTGAGGAAATCAGAGTTCGAGAGGTTAACCAACTTACCCAAAATAGCAAATTGGATAATGACAGAACTGGGATCGGATCTGTATGACCTTTCCCTCACTGACATTTTGATTGCCTCTTTTATTTTTGCATTTTTCTCTCCAAATTGTGAGCATATGTTTCTATATGAATACACATTCTTTCTTGTTATATGTATCATCATTTTTTTTTTTTTTTTTGGTATGGGGGATTGAACTCATAACCTCAAGCTTGCCAGGCAGGCACTTATGCTCAGCTTAAGCTGAACTAAATCCCCAGCCCCTGTATGTATCATCTTGAAACATGTTTTATTTAAAAATTCAAAGAAGAAAGCATGCTGTTAAAATCCTTGAAATATGTTGGGACATGTCATTAAGCTATTTTGAGACAGTCATTCCCCCTGGGCCCTGAGCCAAGCAGTCAGATCTTCTCTTGTAAGGATCGATGCAGGTTCCAGTAGAGCTTCTATGACAGAGGAGGAACTGTGGGGTGAGGGTCAGGCAGGAAGTCTCCATTTTCAACAGTGGCCATTTTGTCTCCTTTTGCCAAATTGAGATGAGAGAGCTGACTCTCAGCGCTGTTGTGAAGACAGTTGTGAACTACAGAATGCTACACATGTGGCATCTGCTGAACATTTCCTGCCTGGCTCATTTCAGGTTATGTCTTAACTCATTCTGAGAAGCTTTTCCAAATGATCCAATTTTTAAAAATTATTAGTATTTTTGAGTCACACAAGTAATAGATGGCCATAGGTTCCTATTTAAAAAGTGAAAATATTACAGATAAAATCAAATCTTCTTTTGAATGTTACCTCAATCTCTATCCCTTTCTTAGCTCCTTCATCTGGAATGTGTCATTTCACACCTTTTTCTGTGCCACAACAAAAGCACCTATAGAGAATACATAGTATAATGTCATGTTTGTATACGTGTGTACATTCAAGCAAGACTCACCATTTTTTATATGTCAACTTGCTATTTAAATTCAAGTGGGAAGTATACTATTAAAATCCTTGAGAAGCAGTATACATTTTTGGAGATACATGTCTTGGATTTGCATGACTTTCTTGTGATCCTGGTTGGATTATTTGACATCTCAGTGTCTTTGTTTCCCTGACCATAATTGGAGAACCTCCACAGAACAGTTGTAAGGATTAAGCAGTTTAAGGTATGTAGGGTTGGAGTTTCTGGAACATTCTGACTCCTGGACAAGGGTGCATGAGTATTATTACTCATTCAACTGAAGAGATGGTCCTTTTGTTATAGCACAGTATTCTGCAGTACATTTTTTTGTAGATAGATGTTGAATCCTTTTCCAATTTTGCCTATTAAGAGCAACTCAGTGTTGAAAACCTTTGTGTATTTCTCATTGTGTATATCCAACCTGCATTTTTCTGTAGGGCAAATGCTTGGAAGAGAAATTTCTGTACCCTAGGGTACATGTACTTTTTTAGTTTTAGTAAATACCACCAAATAACCTTCCACAAGAGCTGAACCAAGGCGCACCCTTGGCAATGGAGTGTTATGATCAAATTTTTACCTGGTTGAATCTGCTAGTCTGAATAAAGCCGACCTATCTGTGCTCATCAAACCTCATCTATTTTTCAGAGCTCATTTGACTTCTCTGGCTATTTCCTCTTCATTATTCTAGTTTTTCGTCCTCCCACAGTTCCTTGCTATTGTTTTCCTACCTGACTCTTATTTAATGCTGCCAACTGCTTTTGGAATCCTGGGTAATAATGGCAGACAATGCACACAGAATGGAATGTGGAATTGGAGGTACTGAATGTGGCTTTTATAAGGAGTCTTTGGCATGATTTCAGCCTGAAATTGAGCACTTTGCACTCAGCCTAAATTGCCTCAACGGCACCTGGCGTGCTGGGTGGATGTGGCGAGGCACAGAAAGGACGAATGTTTCTCAGGAAGAGGACAGAAAGCCTTCCTCAGCTTTAAAAGCAGGGTATCAGCTCACTGGCTGGGGAAAGGGCACGGACTCAGCTTTGGACTTGAAACTGCACTTTCAAATCCTGTGGATGTCAGCCGAAGGACCTTTGTTTATTAATCTCAGAAGTGACAATTCCTCAACATAAAAGAGGAAATTTAGTCATTTATGATCTAAATTGACCATTGTAAGTTTAACCTATTTATTATTATTATTGTAGAATTTGGGAATATACAATATTGACAGAACATAGAAGAGTCTTTAAAAATTCAAACAAACACTTGAACATTTTAGCAGCTCCTTGGAGAAGATGGATTTAAATCTATCTTGTAATTTTACACCCATAGTTTGTCCCCACAGACCTGACCTCTCTTCATGATTGTTGCATTTAGTCAACTATGGGCTAAAGTAACTATTTTGCTCTATTTGCTTTCTCTACCTGCAAAAAGAAAGGAAAGCTTTGAAATAAATTTCTGGAATGGTGCTTTGCATTCAAATGCTAATGAGATGGTGAGGCAAAATGTTGGACTCTAAATGTTTACATTAAAATGGAAATATATAATCGATTTTCCAATGGGGTCTCCTATTCACTTTTAAAATATACTTCAAGAGACTTAAAAACAAAGCAAGACATAACAAAATTCCATCTTTAAATAATACTGGCTGAGGCAGCAACTTCTGGTTAGCTGCAGTTCAAGTCAGATACAGAGATAATTGCCTCCAATAATACACCTTTGTCTTTGTTAAAATAAAAAAAAAGTGACCGGAGCCGCGGGAGACAGGAGGCCAAACTCGAGCAGGATCAGCTCTCAAACTTTATTGCGTACAGCGAACCGGACCTAACAAGGTCCGCCACCCTCAACGTTGGTTCCTCTTCCGCCGTTGGGGGCAGGAACAACCTCTTATAAGGGGAAGCAGTATCCAATCACAGAGAAGCGCGCCTAACAATCTGATAGGCTAGCGTCACGGGTAACTGGGCAGATATGACAATTTGGCGGGCTTGTTCAGGCCGGGAAGAACCCGGAAGCAGGAAATGGGCGCCATCTCAGGCGGCTTCCCACATCTCCCCCTTTTTTATTTATTAAAATAGGATGGTCTGTGGGTCCCTCCAAGGTGTCTATGACCTTGTTGCTGTTAGACACCTAGGAGTGGGCCTACCTTGTAGGCCGAGGCATGAGAGAATGTAGAGGTCTATACCCTGCTGTGCATCACCCTGTTTTGTGCATATCCTTGCGCCAGGACCATGCTCAAGGTGAGTGGTTCATTTTTTCGCAGGGCCAGGCTTTTGTGAACCGAACCTGGATGCATATAGACATTCATTCCTGCCTTCCCCCCAACCTTTGGGGCGGATGGCACTGCAGTACCCTTGGTCTCGCATCTCAATGCCAATAATTTGACTCCGGGAGGGACCCCTGGCCTTATAGGCCATGTATATCTGAGTGGAACCTGTCTTAGGTTGACCGGGAGGGCTTTTCCCGTCTTACCCGTCATTGGCTTGCCCACTCAGCTCTTATAGCTGATGTTCTGCAATGTGAAGGAGATATGCGGCGGCCTGCTGGCCTGATGGGCCACCTGCTGCCATTTGCATGGCTGCCATAGCTGTGATCTTAACCTGCTGCTGAGTTTGTATGAGGCGATCTAACAAGCATTTAATAACCACAAGCCCTACTAGGATAGCCATGGCAATTAGGATCCAAAAAGAGGTAATCGTGGGACAGAAGGAAGAGAAATGGAGGGTCGACCGGAGTTAAGCGGGTGGGTCATAATCAAGGACTGTTTGATTGATGGTGTAAACCCTGGGTGAGGCGGGCGAGGCCACCGAAAAAGGTGCCAATGTAGGCGGGTGGTGCCAAGGACCCCAAAGATATTGTGGTGGTTCTGTGGAATCTGAGCATATCACAGGGGTGATTAATAGGAACCCACAGAATAGAAAAAGCTCCAAACCAGACATTTTAGTTTGTAGATGGTCTTGGGCGCTGAGCGTCAGTCCCAGAAGGGTCGAGTTGACTTGTGTCCGCGGGCTTATCCTCCTGTGCTTTATCAGGAACTGGTGGGGAGTTTACTGCTCGCATCAATCTTTCCGGGACCCACAGCGGTTCACGACCTGGTTCCTGTGGGAAGACACAAACCGCACCTCGGGTCCAACTAACCACTGGATCCGGGCCCATCCATTGTCCTGTAAGGACATCTTTCCATCTCTCCAGCCCTTTGTCGGCCGGGGACGGGTTATTGTGCTCCATGGCAGGGGAATGATTATTATGATTAAGGTTTAAAAAATTTATGGTAAAGAGTGCCAATGATATTCTTCCTTTGGGCGTTAGGCCGTGGCCACCCAATTCACGGCACAGGCGTGTCCACTCTTAAGGACCTATTTTTGTTAGTTCTTAGGACATCACGGCACTCCTTAGTGCACTGTTCAAAAATCAATTGTTTTATGAGAGGGTGAGCCGCCTCAGCATCTGGAAAAATCCTGTTAGCGGCCTCAAGCATGCGGGCCACAAAGTCTGAAAATGGCTCTCCCTGCCCTTGTATAATTTTTGTAAGGTGACCCGTATGTTCTCCCTTTCCAGCCAGCCGTCTCCAGGCCTGGAGGCCACAGCGGCTAATTTGTTCATAAACCTGGCGAGGGTATTGAATTTGATCTTCCTCAAAGGCTCCTCGCCCTAATAGCATATCCCTGTTCCACTCTCTCTGGTTATTTTCCCTGTTGGCTGCCGCCTGCTCTACACAGAATTCCTCATTCCAGGACTTCCAATCTAAATATTGTCCGGGGGAGAGGCAGGCGCGTGCCAGCTGGGTCCAATCTCCAGGAGTTAAAAGCAGACCTGCCAATGCCTCTAAAAGCGCCATGGTAAATGGCGCATTGGGCCCATAAGCTGAAACTGCGTCCTTGATAGCTTTAAGTTGTTTAATTTCTAAGGGCTCATAATATCCTCCTCCTCCCCTGCCTCCTACTTGTACCGGGAATGCATGGAGACCGGAACACTCAAAGGGAAGCCGCGACCATACCCTCTGGTGGAAGGAACGTCCTCCTCCCTCCCCAGATGGGGGCGCAGAAGGCAACCCAGGAAGTAGCTCTCCCTATAACCAGGGCGGTGCCATAGGTTGTGGGCACCCTCTGGCGGCCACGGGTGGAGGTGGCAGCCCAGGGAGCAACTCCTCTTCCGGCCACGGCGGTGCAGTGGGGCCTGGCGCCCTGAAAGGGGCGATCGTGGGTCGCGAACTTGCCAAAGGGCGGAAGGGCTTAAGCTCCTCCCGTAAGGTGGAGTAGCTCGGGCAGGGTGGTGTTTGGTTCCCCTTTTTATCTTCCCGAGCCCTGAATTCCTCTTTAAGCTGTGCAGGAGGGTCCTGTTTAGCGAAGACAACCTCCTCTTCTGAACCTTCTGAATCAGAATCAGAATTAGAGCCCTGAGGGTCCTCCGGAGACCCACAATCAGCAGTGGCTCCGGGCTCCTCTGAGCATTCCGATCGAGCTCTATCAAAAGCCTGTCGGGCTGTATTAGCGAAGCGAAAGCAAAACAGATGCAAAGGGAAAAGAAAAGAGAAAAAAAAAAAAAACCCAGCGTCCACTCGTGTGGCGCTCAAAATCTGTTAGGTGCGTCCACCCAACCCAGGTGACCCAGTACTCACCTGTCCCGGGAACCGCTGTATCTCACGTAGCTGATCAGGGTGAAGAGAAGAGGTGCTCGCGGCCTTCCGTTGTTATTGGGCCAGGTCCTCCGTCGTACCGCAGGCGACAGCAATCGCACCTCCCGGCCGAAGAGGCACGTCGCTGAGTCTTTTATTCCCCATACGGGGGCCACCAGATGACCGGAGCCGCGGGAGACAGGAGGCCAAACTCGAGCAGGATCAGCTCTCAAACTTTATTGCGTACAGCGAACCGGACCTAACAAGGTCCGCCACCCTCAACGTTGGTTCCTCTTCCGCCGTTGGGGGCAGGAACAACCTCTTATAAGGGGAAGCAGTATCCAATCACAGAGAAGTGCGCCTAACAATCTGATAGGCTAGCGTCACGGGTAACTGGGCAGATATGACAATTTGGCGGGCTTGTTCAGGCCGGGAAGAACCCGGAAGCAGGAAATGGGCGCCATCTCAGGCGGCTTCCCACAAAAAAGAGAATTTATTTTTAACTAGGCATGGAATTATCATTTTCTAATCATGGTGACTCCTGAGTAAAATGAAGCCTTCTCTTCAGGGAGCACATTAAAAAGTTGATCTTCAAAATTAATAAGTTTGAAGGTCTATTAGTTATTGATCTGACCATTGCTAGACAAGTTTAGAAGTGAATTAAACTCCAGAGCTTTGGAATCTGGCAGAAATGGACTGGAATCCAAACCCTGCCACTTCTTAGCTGTACAGCTGAGGGTCTATTTGAACCTCAGGTGCTACCTCTAAAAAATGCTGTCCAAGCTAAAGAATGGGGTAGGTTATCAGAAGTGAAGAAGAAATTCACATGCGGTAACAATTTCAAATACCTTCTTACTATGGACACAATATCAAAACTAATGTTACCTAATATTTACTTAGTGTTCATTTTTATGTGCTTGGCACTGCTTAGGAGCTTTATTTCCATTAATTTACGTAATTCTTCTAATAATGTTAAGTACCTGCTGTTATTGGGAAAGTACTATTAATGCGCCAGTTTTAAAGAAACTGGTTAAATTATTCAACAAATACTTTTGAATGTTTTCCATTTCTCAGCAAAAATAAGATTAGTAAATTTATTCATTAAAATATTTTAAGTATTATTGTCAAAGTATTTATTGAATAACTACTGTGTACAGTGTACCAGGAAAAGTGCCAAATTCTGGAGATACCTTGATGAGCAAAAGCAGAAACATTTCTTACGCTTCTGGAAATCACACTCTGAGGGACAGTGTGCTCCAGACAGAGGCAAAAGCCTTTGCTAATGCCCCACAATGAGAGGAGCAGCACAGATTAGTCTTCCCTCTTTAATCTCATCTCTGTCTTTCTGCCCTGGAAAGTAAAAATATTTGGAGCATTTTCTCAGCACTTTAATGAATAGGATTAGTGTTCTGTGTGCCCAAGGGGAAAGGTGAAATTATGACCATTACTGACCATAACTCTCACTGCCCTAGGTGCCATGACAACCTTCTCATGAATCCGTAGAAGTTGCAAGAACCAGTCAAAGAGAAGAACTAGCAACTTAAAGAACCAATATGGCAGCCCAGTTGGCCACTGCTGATTTGGGAATCTCGAGAAGACTTTGTGTCTCCACTTCACAGGACAATTGCAAGGCATGGTACATGAAAGATTGAGACAGGAACACATAAGTGATTGATAGATGTCAGCAGATCTTACTACACTGTGTCAGACTTAGGCTGATGTATCTGAATTTGTGATTCTTCTTCATCCCTCACCCACAGTGTGATGAGTATGCATGCACCAACCAATGACTAAAAATCTGCCAAGTGTTTTAAAGCTCCTGAAAAAAAAAAAAGAAATAGAACCGTGAGATTTTATAACTGAGATTGTTACTGATACTTTGATTCTCAACAGAGCCAGAAAAGATTCTTGTTAGAATGCTCTGTATTCTGGCAGCAAGACCAGAGATGTGTGGTGAGATGTTTTCAGCCACAGGGGCTTTGCTCAGCTCAGCGTGTGTATGTACATACGTGCATATGTGAGGATAAACATTAGACACAAAGATAAGGGAGAGTTTTATGCAGTTTGTAAAAGACGTCAGAAATTGCACTGAGGCTATATACACGAGAAATCTCTCACTGAGGAATAAACATGAACTAGCATGATTTCCCATAGTAACTACTATAAGGAACTTACATTTTCAGCCCTCATCTTTTTGAAACCTGATAAGTCAGTTGGAGTCTATAACTTCATAGTATACTTGGGCTACTCAAACAGCTTCATCCGCAGTTCATTTTCTTCTAATGCTTTCATTGTGGTAAAATACATATAATGTAAAATTTACTATCTTTACCTGTGTGTGTGTGTGTGTGTGTGTGTGTGTGTGTGTGTGTGTATGTAAGAGGTACTAGGGATTGAATCCAGGGGTTTATGGATGCTAGGTAAGCCCCATACTACTGAGTTCTATCCCCCATTCTTTTCTTTTCTTATTTTTGAAACAGGGTCTCATTCTGTTGCCCAGGCTAGCTTCAGACTTGTGATCCTCCTGCCTCAGTCTCCTAAGTAGTTGGAATTATAAGTGTAGGCCACTGCAACCTGCTAATTTTTTATTGTACCCTCCAGTGATACTAATCTTATTAATATGATTGTGCAGGCATCACTCTCCATCTTGAGAATTCTTTTCATCTTGCAAATCTGAATCTCTATACTCATTAAAATAACTCCTCATTTTCCACTTCCTCTTTCAACTACCGTTCTCCTTACTCTGTGATTTTAACTACTCTAGGTCCCTTACTCAGGTGGAAACATTCAATATTTGCTCTTCTGAGGGTGGTTTATATTTATATAATGCCCTTCAGGTTTACCCATGTGGCAGTATGTGTCAGAAACTCTTCTTTTTCAAGTATGAATAGTATTCAGCTGTGAGTCTAGCACACACTGTCCTTACCTATTTATTTGTTGATAAACTCTTTCTCCATATTTTAGGTGTTGCGAATAATACTGCAATGAATAAGAATGAACATATACCTGGAGATCCTTCTTTCAATTTGCAGAGAGATATACCAAAAAGGGTACTTGTAGATGAAATGGTAAGTCTACTTTTAATCTTTAGAGAAATGAACATAGTGTTTTCTATTACACCTGTGCACACAAGTCCCAGTTTCTATTTTTAGTATTCCCAGTCCTTTTGTTTCCCTGTCTTTAGCTACACCGACAGAGTAAGTCTGGCCTGCTCTTTCCTTGCTCTCCATACACTTTCCTGCTGCTGTTTTGTTTTTTGCTGTGTTAATGGGTTAATGAGAAAAGAGTATTTCTTCACGGCACTGCCCTTGATGAGCTGTTTGTTCTACTGTATCAACATGAGAGCATCTCCATGCGAAAGTCTTGGCTGTCTTACATTGGCTGGTAATTTCCATCTGTCTGGTTCATTCTTCATAGAATCAGTGGGTGGGTTGAGGCCAGCAGCCCTTCCTGGACCTGAATTCTGTCTTTTACACAGTGTTACTGTTTTTCATCCTGTTGACCCTCAAGAGCTGGATATTTATGCTAGTTACTCAACTGAGGATTTCTACATCACATGGGGAATATAACAATCAAACCCTCATGTCACGGTATATGCATGCTTAGGGTTCCAATTGCTTATAAAAGACCCCCACAACCAGCATGTAATATTCACACCCTGTATCCCTTTGGTCCACTTGAGTTTTTCTTTAGCTGTAGACATTTCCTACTGTGAAGTTGGTAGCTTTTTACCTCTGGGCTTTGTCTCTCTTCTTCCTGAGAGCTTTCTCTGGCTTCCTAAGAACTTGCCTGGCTGAGATCTGGTTCAGCCTGGAAGCAGAACAGAAGTTAATATCCATAGAGCAATCCCTGGCCACTGGGAGATGGGAGTAGTATACCAAAGTCTCATTCTCCAAAGTCATGGAATGATTCCAAAGTGGGTGATAACAAACTCAGAGACTTCCAGCAGAACTGAGCTTGCTCCTTCCATGCATTTTTCTGACTTTCCCCCTTTCTCTCTCTTTCTTCCCCCACTCACTCAGTGTGCTTTTCTGGCTCCCCTCTTACATAAACTACCCGAACCCAGATCTTTGTTTCATGGTAAGACTGAGAGATCCACCAAGAACCCAGGCAAGTGACATTTGTTTACAGTTCATTAGAGCTGGTAGGGAAGTTCTTTATTCTTTGAGAGGACATATGTTATCCAAAAGTCTTGCATCTAACTTTCCTCTTTGCAGAGGCCAACCCCTATTTCTATTTCCCTAGTATCATGAGGATTCCAATCACCAACTCCTCTTCACCAACTCTTATGTATCTGAACTTCCCTGGTTCCCTGCTTATTCTGTAGTGCTTAGTTTTCTGTTCACTTTGATCCCTTAGGATGTTTTAGTCTGGCTCTCTGTTAAGTTTTCCCCCTCTAAGAACATATGCAAATAAGGCATGGAGTTCTCTATATCTATCCATCCATCATGCTGTCAAAAGTCTTCATCTTCAATCAATAGGCCTGACATGTTTGTGGGCATTTAAGTGAAGACATTGCATAAGAAATTGATTATTGGCAGACATTTCTACTTTTTCTTTTTTTTTTTTTTTTTTTTGTCTTTTTCATTTTTATCGGTACCAGGGATCGAACTTACGACTGCTTGCTTGCAAGGCAGGTGCTTATGCCGCTGAGCTAAATCCCCAGCCCCGACATTTCTACTTTTGAGTATCATAGCAGGGAAGAAGCGGAAGTTCTGGCTCCAGGATGCTAATATTTTAGTGGGAAAAATCAGTCTTAGGCAACGAAGAGATAAGTATGGAATGTAGAGGACATGAGATGAGTGCATGTTACAAAGACAAATTAGGAGGAAGGAAGGAGTAAGAGAAGGATGGAGAATTGGCATTTTTCATTGTGCCCCCAGGGAAGTTTTCAATCATAATGTGAAATTTTGAGCAGAAACTTGAAAATGTAAAAAAACAGAAGGGTGGGGCTGGGGGTTTAGCTCAGTGGCATAAGCACCTGCCTTGTAAGCAGGCGGTCGTGAGTTCGATCCCCGGTACCGATAAAAATGAAAAAGACAAAAAAAAAAAAAAAAAAAAACAAAAAAACAAAAACAGAAGGGTGATGTAGCTCTCTGGAGGAAGGGTCTTGCCAACAGTGGGCACAAAGATGTAAGACAAGAGCATGCTTGGCGTGCTATAGGAACAGAAGAGAGCCCAATGGGGCTGGACCAGAGTGAAGATGAAGCACAGAGGAGATGAGGAGGTAGGCAGGTTGAATTGAGCAGAGCAACAAAGGTCATAGCAAGACTTTGGTTACAGTATCAGTGTTGTGGATTAAAAACTTGTGGTCAACTTAATGCCAGCTGAATTAAATCATCATTGGTACTGAGCATAGATGTTCCACCTGAGGAAAGTTGCCAGCATAAATAGAGATGTGAAGAAGGAAAAGCGAAGCATTGTGGGTTTCTCTAAGTGTTGCTGTTTGAGTTGTGGGTTTTCCTGGAGGAACTCATCATGACTAGCTTCCCTAGTGTGAGTTCAACCATTTTCATTGGAGGAGCTCAGGACCTTGTTGGTAAAAGTGGCTGTGGTTCACTTTGGGAGAGCTCTGGTCCTTACATCGAGCATCGCTTCCTGGCTCTGAAGTCAAAGACGAAGACGTATGCTACTTAACCTCCTGGACAAACTTGTCATGTTGGCTTTCTGGTATGCACTCAACTGTTCTTATCGTTGGAGGAGCTTGGGACCCCCATGTTGCTGTGGTGCTTTTCAGGACAGCCCTGGTCTTTATTATGAGCATGACTTCTTGGCTCCAGGGTAGAGTGTTGAACCAACCAGCACAGCTCCTTCACCCCCTGGCATAGACTTTCTAGCTTCCACCGCTGACCTTTGGGCCTTCCCAGCACAGATCCATAGAACAGAGTAGTGTGAGTACTTCTCATGGGCTCTAGACCTCCAGTTGAACTCATGAGAGGCATTGTCATAAGCTTTAGATTTTCATATGGACTCATGCAAGATATTGTTGTGGGATCTAGGCTGTTGGCTGAATATTCTAGGTCTTTAATGTTGTGGACAGATTTCCTGCAGTTTCTTGTGTTTTACTCTGGGTGACCATCATAAAATAGTAATATAAATTCTGTGTCCTGATTCCAGTTGTTCTCTGCACAATCCCTGACTACAGCAGTCAGTAAGATGCAGGGGCTGTGAGCCGAGAAGTAACAGGATGTGACTCGTGTCTTTGAAGGATTCCTCTGGCTCTCCTGTTAGAAATGTAAGGAAGCATAAGTAGATCAGTGAGGTCAGCTGGTAGCCTGTGGCAATAACCTGTATGGAATGGAATGGCAGCTTGGATCAGGGTAGCAACCCCTATATGCTGGGAAATGGCTCAGGTCTGGAAATAATTTGAAAGGTAAATTAAAAATGGATAAAGTATGGAATATGATGAAAAGAGGATCTTTTGTTTTGATTGGTTTTATATTATTTTCTTTTGTTTGATTGTATGGACAACTATTTCAAAGAAAACAAAGATGTTATGGTAGCCACTGTTGATTTCCTGTTGTCTTGTTGTGAAGTCTTGTGTTGTTTGCATTGTTTTGCTCCGATTTTCCATGTTTTGTTTTATTTTGTTTTGTTATATTCTCTTTAAAATAAAAAATATTTTAAAAAAGGGGATGGCCACAAGGTGTTTGGCCTTGAGTAAATAAAGAGACAGAGTCAACATTTTTTGCGATGGAGAATGTTGCAGAAGGAATAAATCTAGGACTATTATCAGGAAACTCACTGTAGAGCATAAGACTGACATGTTTGTGGACATTTCAATGAAGACATTGAGTAGGTAACTGATTATTGGACTTATGGGGAAGCACTCAGAGAGTAGGTAACTCATAATGCAGTAAAATAATAGACAACTTATTCCCAATCAATGCACAAGTGCACCCATAGGGTTATTGCACTGGACTAGGGAGGCACAAAGGTCACAGACTTGTGCTGAAAAATGCTCTTGGAGGGAGTGACATGTAACTTGCAACTTTAGATCCAATAGGGCAAGCCAAATTAGAATGGGAAAAGAATGTGTTTTAGTCAAAGGAGATCACGTATACAAAGACCCCAAGGGAAAAGAGAATATATTGCCATTTTGGAACCAAAAATAATTGTCACTCACAGAACACATGGGTTGGGGGAATACTCAAAGGAGAGGCATGGTGTGGTCAGGCCTTTGAGGCCACATTAAGATGTTTGGACTATTTCGTGAATTCACAAAGATATCATTGCAAAGTTTTAAGCAAAGCACTGATATGGTCAGATTTAACAGATGAATCACCTCTAGAAACCTTCCCCCAGGAATGTTTTGAGCCAAATCCTGTGAGCCCATCTCCCTTGGGCCACCCCATGCCTGCCTTCTTGTCCATCCCGATTAGCTCCACTTCCAACCTCATTAGATATGGCACATCTAAGTAGGTCAGGCCAGTCAGAGAGGTTCCTGGGGACTTTATCTTCCAACTTCCCAGGCTCAAGCAGAAATAGTCAGTATGGGCAGCCTGGTTTCCTGCACTGAATGAAGGGTGCACCAAAAAGAAAGGCAATCATGGCGGCTTCTCAGAGTAAGAAACAGAATGATCTTCTCTTTCTGGCTTGCTCAGCAAAGCTTTAGGTTTAGGCAGGTAAGACTACTAAAATCTAAGTCTCTAGTTGGTGGTTTTTGCTCCAGGCAACTCTTTCGGTCACCAGATTGTGCTAAGTACTGCAGCATGTGAGTACTTAGAATGCACATACATCATTTCTGGAGAGATCTTTAGACAACATCCCTGTGGCTTCTGGAATTGAGATACATCTGGATATGGCAAGTTGAAACCTTTGAAAACCTGAATTTTTGAAGTTGATCTGTCATCTACTATGGGACCTGTAGCTTGTCAGTTGTCAAAACTAAACATTAGTTTCTTTAGATTCTAAAAGGAGTAGGCTTAGTTTTACAATTTAAATGAATTTCTTGACTTTGATAATTTATAACTTAAAGTTAGCTGAAGAAATAGAGTATCTAACTTGCATATAGTTAAGAATTGAATTCATAATTTAAAAACTCTTCCTATCTCCCCCTTAACTATAGACATCTTTCATCAAATATTTAAGGACAAAATAATGCCAATAGTATGCAAATTCTTTCAGAAAATAAGGAAGAGAGTTGCTCCCACTTGTATTGGGGCCATTGTATCATGGGTAAGAAAATCTTTTGAGTACACAATAAAAATAGAGAATAATAGACCAATACAGTTCACTAACATATAGAATTCCTTAACAAAATTTTATCAGGTAAGATTTACTACTATCAATCAATTAAAGTTGGCAGGTAGAAGAAAATCTGTTCAACATCATTGAACTAAACAAATACTACCAATGTAATGCTGAGAAACTGTAATATCATTTTATTAAAAATTTGAAAAAAAATTTTGAGATCATTTTACTAGCAAGTATTTTCCTCAGTGCAGGCTCAATTATTCTAGATGAGACATAAAAAAGCAAGAATCAGTTGTTTTGAGCAAACCATACAAAGGAAAAAGTCATAAAATATTAAAGGCCTCAAAAGATCGTAACCTTGTTTGTTCACATTTACGATTGTATTACTCGCCCCAAGGACAAAGCTTAACACAAACATCTATGATTGTTGAATGAATGAATGAATTCTGAGGAAAACAGATAAGTGGTTCTATCTTTATAGAGTTGTTATGGTTACTGCCATTGAGTCAAGGAAAATCAGTCATAAATGTTGAGGCCAGTGATTGGGTTCTAGCCTAAATGAATGGATCTTTCCATGCAAGGTTCAGGCATATCTATATACTGATTGTTCTTAAATGAATAACTTCAAGCCTTTTCCCTCCGCTGGGTAGTAGCATCTATCTAGCTGCCTCCGTGATATTTTCACCTGGCTGCCCAATCACTTAAGCTCATATTCTATTACAGACTATGTTGTTTTTCTGCTCTCTTTTCCCCAAATCTGGTCTATTTTACAGAGTTTATCTCAGTAAGACTCAGAACCATCCATCTGTTATACAGCCCTGAACACTAGAAGACAGTCTGAGCACCTCTCCCTCATTCACTGCATCCTAATTAACTGTCAGACATTCCCACAATTAAATGTCAGACATTCTCTCTCTTCCCTTTCCCACAATTCCTCACTTGGAAGATGGCAACAACTGCTGATTGGTCTCCCTATAACCATTTCCTTCCATACCATTCTGTACTTTGCTGCCTGAAGGATTTGTCCAAGATATGAAAGTTATCGACTCCATGTTAAAAACCTGTCGGTGGCCGATCACTGCTCATAAGAAAAAGATCAGACTCTCCAAACTGCTCTACAAATCCTTGGGGAGCACAACCATGCTGTCTTTCTGTATGTTTATCCCACTGACTTTAAGACCATCCAACAAGCATGCCGCTTCCCATCTGTCTGCCCAGAGCTCCATTTTCTCTTCTCGTTATCTAGAAAATCCTTATGCCCCACTCACATTTCTCATTTCTTCTTTGCGAAAGACTTCTCTAACCTTCCACCTCCACCTCTTTCCCGATAGGTTGTTGTAGACGCTCAGAGAATCTATTTCATTCTTTCATTTGGTTGATGATGAAATCTGTATTTGTTTAACATCTGTTTTTCCAAGTAAACTCCATTTTGGGCAGAAATAATGTTTACTTTAGCTCCTATTGTGACTTCAGGGCTTGGCACAGTGCTTTATACTCCGTAGATATTCAATAAGTCATTGATTAGTGAAGAATGAGTAAATGGATGGGTGGATGAATGAATGAATAAAAAGTCAAGTTGCCTTTGGTAATAGATTAGGGTTTCTAAATCTGAACACTATTAATGTTTTGGGTGGAATAAAGCTTTATTGCATGTGTGCGGGGGGGCATTGTTTTACACAGAGTGGAATATTTGGCTTCTATCCACTAGACACCAGTAGTGTCTTCTCCACTATGACAATCAAAACTATCCAAATTTTGCCACATGCTCCCTGGAGAGCAAAACTGAGAAGCAATGTGGTGAGCTGTATCAACTATTCAAAATACTTGCTTGACATTATTGGCTCTAAGTTTCTTTGTCCTATGCATTGTAGGATGTTTAGCAGCATTTCTGGTCATTAGCTATTATATGTCATACTTTTTTTCTAGTTGGTTGACCCATTTAGCAATTAGGGCTCCCCTCTGAAGCTCCTCCCTCTGTGATAAGTATATTGTTTTGCCCCATTGGTGTTGTATCTGGCCTCATGAGTTGTTTTGGCCAATGGAATTTAGTAAACATGAACATCCTACCTGGGCAGAAACCATAAGACCAACAGAGATTCCAATACTGCTCTTTTTCTTCTGGCTCATGAATGAGAATGGAGCTGCCCTTCACTCAGTCCTGGAATAATAAAAGACCCAGGGAAGAGCCAAAACCAGATTTCAGGTGACACATACATAAACAATGAATGCTGTAAGCCAGGGACATTTTGGAGTTGTTTGTGATCACAACTGGCTCAGTATGGGATGAGAATTGATCCTTTTGCATACTTTGCTGTAGGACATAAGGTAGCTGAATAAAGGGAAGAAATGTCACTTAGGTTCAAACCTCTAAGATATTTCTTCAGGTTCTTACTGGGATTTTAGGAATTTTGGATTCAGCATGATTGCTGAGATAGTTTCATTACTCACCTCTATATTTTCCCTTCCAGTAACCTTCTTACTGAGCCTGAGTATGCTTCCACAATTTTGCAACTCAAAAGAAGACAATAAAGCAAGAATGTGAGCATGATATGAGTAGAGAGAAAAATCTTTTGCACTCACCGAGATATCCCCAGAATTAGTATACTGTTGAATGAAACAGGCATTTACTATATGTTTATTGAATGACTCATCAGCAGAGATTACCAAACACTGTTCCTTCCTTACAGTTGTGTTATGGGCAGCAGCCTATTCACATAAGCAACACATATAATTTTTAGTCTGGAAAAGCTAAAAGAAGAAGAGTTCTTTATTCTTTGTCTATCCCACTGGCATGGTTAAGTACAGATTAAGAGGCAAAATTGCAAATGGGAGCATCTTGAATTTCTGCATTATTATCACAGGGGAACTCTTAAGGACTGCTGATGATCAGGTACAAATTCTCATGATGGGTTGTTGTCCAAACCTGTGGTTCTGAACTGGGAATGATTTTTCCTCCACCCCCAATTTACCCCTAACTCACTGTCTTTGTCACTTTTTACTCATTGGTGAGACAAAATACCTGATGACCAAAGTTGAGAAAGAAAAGGTTTATTTCTTACAGTTTTTTTGGAGGTTTCAGTCCATACTCAGTTGACTCCAAGGCAGGGTGGCATGGCGGGGTCACAGTTCATGGCGGCTATAAACAGCAAGGCAGAAACCAGCAAGAGAGCAAGACATGCCTTCTTCCTGCCATTACATCACAGCCTGGCTCCACCCGTTGGCCAGTGTAGTACTCATACCCCCAATCCAAGGGCAAGACAATGAACCAATCACAAATGCACAATGCAAATGCATGAGGCCTGGGGACCACCAACATAAACCATGACATTCACTCATGCAGGATATAAAGTAAATAAATATATGAGGATCTGGTGTATTTACCATATGGAAATAGATAAATGAAAATGTAATGTTCAAATGGAAAGAGTTCGTGCCATGTAACTTTTGTGAACAGAGGTGGTCATCCTATGGCCTGAGCCCCTGATAGTTTGTATAAAGTTTTATTGGAACACAATCATATTTATTTGTTTGTGAATTACCTGTGGCTGCTTTTGCATTACAAGGACACAGGTGAGTAGCTGCAACAGAGACCATATGGCCTGCAAAGCTTAAAGTATTTGTTGTTTGGCTCTCAACAGAAAAAGTTTGCCAACTTCCATTAAGAGAACAGGTTTAAATCCCAGCTCCAGGATTCATTAGCTGGTGACATTGAGAAAGTCATAGCCCCTCTCTGAACTTTAACTTTCTCATCAATCAAATGAAGACAGTGATAGGACTCATTTTATGTGATTTTTTAAAGGATTTAATGAGCCCAAGTCCTTTGAACATTACCTGGCACATATATTTAAAAAAATGACAGCTATCTTACTTATATTTTGACATTAAGTCATTCATGTACGTACTCATCCTGCACATGTGCACTAGGCTGTGACTGAGTTCCAGACAGTCATATAGACAAAAGATGAAGCAATACTTAACCCATACACTCAAGGAGTTTACTATTAAGTGGAGGAAAATATTTTTAAAATGATAGCTATTATTAAGTTTTTACTGCAAGCAACAATAACTACTACTAATAAAAATAATAAGAAATAAAATAAAGCTTCTTGTTGGGCCAGAGGCAGAAGTATACACTTCCTTGAGGTCTGGCAGTGACTTTTCCTCCTTCTTCAAGACACTGGCAGCCCACAGGAAACATGTTTATCTTGAAAGCACCAAGCAGAGAAGGCATGGCTGGGGCTGGGTTGGTGGAAAGACCCCATTTCTCAAACCCAGCTTTCTACACAGAATTATTCAAAGGGAAACCTTATCAAGCAGCCTTCCAGCTCAGCGTCATCCATCTTCTGAAGGTAATTCAATAGCCTTTGGTAGCTGATGATTTATGGGGCGGGTGGCCGCAGGGAGGCTGCTCTTTGTATTACAGCCTGTATTTTATCAATGACCAGCAACCTGCTGGCTGGGGCCAGAAGCAATAGCCTCTTTGTTTAATACTGTCAACCCGGGCCTTGACTGCAGCCAGCTCTGGGCCAGAAGACGGCTGGTGGATACTTGGGAAGACAAGAGGCTTTGATCATTCTAAGTTGAGAGTCGTAGTTGTTAATGTAGATCCACTAGGCCTTAACACAGTAGAATCTTGTCTTCTATGAGAAGTTGCCTTTGGCCTCTAAGCCTGATTTGATCAATGCTATAGTCTTGGGTGGGGGGAGAGCTGGTCATCCTGCTTTATAGATGAGACGCCAAAGCTGAGAGGTGGTTATTCATCTTACGCCTAGATTAAGAAAGCAGAAGCAAGTTCTCTGTGAGGAAGGATAAGGCATTGGCTGCCTCTAATGTCCTTGCTTTAGTTTTTTGTCTTATTGATACTTTGTTCTGAACATGCCAAGGCAATCTCCACGAAGCTTACATCTTGCTTTCTTATGCGTAACTCATTTGAAATGTGTAGCACTGGGCCTGACACACAGTAGGTGCTGCATAATGACAAAAGAATAAAGTGTTCAGCCTTTATACTGGTATTGTCTATTCCTGAAATACTGCCCATCCTATTGCTTTGTTCACCCTCAGTTGTCCTCAAGGTCACAGTTTAGATACCATCTTATGCCAGTCAATATTTAATCTGGAAAATAGAAATTGTGCCAGCTAATTTAACCAAGGGAATTTAATACAGAGAATTGGTTAACCATCTACTGGAAGATGAAAAAATAGAGAGCACAGAGGTCAGACATAGTAACTGCAGTGGGTTAGTTATGCATTTCTGCATAAAAAATCACTCCAAGAGCAGCAGTTTGAAATCACAAACATCCATTATCTCACATTCTCTGTAAGTCAGAAAGATGGGCGAAACTTTATTTGATCTTCTAGTTCAGGATCCTTTACTAGACTACAGTCAAGGGGTCATGTGAGGCTCTAATTTCATCCAAAGTGTCTTTTTTGCCATATCAGCTCCTCTGTAAGGTGATTGACAACTTCATCAGAGTGAGTGAGCAAGAAAGAAAGACCATGACAGAGGCTACAGTCTTGTTATTTTGATTCAAGTAACATCCTGTGACCTTTGCTATTAGAAGGAAGTCCATCCTCTGTTCTAGGGGAGGAGACTATTCCCGGGCATATCTTTGGGGAAAAGAGATCACAGGGACCATCTCACTGGATGAGTATGACAGGTAGAAAAAAAATCCTGATGATGCTCTAGAGCTTCACAGACAGAGGGAAGAGCTTGGAGTTTCAAATCTTTGTTTGGAAGAGGGTCTTTATAATCTTGAGATTCAGAGGAGGTGGTCTTGGACAGCCAATACTGGACATGTGAGGTTTTTCTAAGAGCATGAGAGGTATATCTGAAACCTAGAACTAAGTGCTGATTCTGGAACCATCTGTTATTGCCTAGGATGTGGAGAAAACACCAACAGTGGCAGGAACAGGATGCGGACATCTGTTTCTGTTATGTGTTGAATTATAGACTCCTAACTAAATTTCAAACTCACAGGGCCTCAGAATGTAACAATATTTGGAAATAAAGTCATTGCAGATTTAATTAGTTAAGAGGTAGATTCAGTTGGGACTTAATCCAATATGATGGGTATCCTAATAATAATGGGAAATTTGGACATAAGCATGCCCATTGGGTGAAAGATGTGGCAATAGGAAAGAAGGGACCAGGGTGGTGTTCCTGAGTCAGCAGTGCACAAAATTGTCTGCAGACCACCGTGGTCTTGGAATTTGCTCATCTAAAACTGTGGGGTAACAATTTTTTTTGTTTAAGTGACTCAGGGTGTAGTCCAGGGGTTGCCCCTTCTATCTATATTTTCTTTCCATCATTTCAGTTGTCCAGAATCAACCACTTTCTGAAAATTCCAGAAATTAAAGCATTCATGAGTTTTAAGTAGCATTGTTGACATTATATTAATACATATTCTATGTTATTTTTAGGTGCTGTTAACCTCTTACCATGCCTAATTTATAGATAACCTTAGCATAGATCTCCTCATATAGTGAGCAACAGTATATATAGTGTTCAGTACTATCTATGTTTCAGGTATCCACAGGGGTTTTGAAATAGACCATTAGTGGATAAAAGGAGCTACTACACTTCGTTATTACAGTTCCAAGAAGCCAATGCAGCCACCTTTAGCTTTGAAGTGTCTTCAGCATTGCACTTACCAGGGATGCCTATAAGATAGCTGCCATCCAGGATCACCATACAGATCATAGAAGAATGTATAGAAACTGAGAGTCTTTTGAGGAAGCCTTTGGTGACCTCTTCCATTTTTCCCATACAAGCCCCGGATGGGCCTCTTGTTCTCCTCTGTGTATCCTTGGTGCTCTGTACCATCTTCTGTGAAAAGCAGTTACTATAGCTCTTGTACCAACTCATTCCTTCTCTGTATATTTTCCCACAACAAGGTCTTTAACTTTTTTAATACTAGGTCTGGTTTTTTGAAAGATAATTTTCCTGTAGACAGGGGTGAGGCGTGGTTTGGGGAATGATTCAAAAAGAGTGTGACCCAGACCCCTCCCTGTGTGTATATGCAGTTCATGGTAGGTTCACACTCATATGAGAATCTAATGCCACTAGTGATCTAAGGAGGTTAAGCACAGGCAGTAATCTGGAAGACAGGGAGCCTCTGTAGATACGGAGAAAGCTTCCCTCTCTTACCCGTTGCTCATCTTCTTCTGTACTTGTGTTCCTAATGGGCCATGGGTCCGTAGCCTGGTAGCTTGGGGTTTGGGGATGCTTTTCCTAGACTATGATTTCATGAGGGCAGGCATTCTGTTCTTTTTGCTCCTATTTCTGGTGCCAAGCATGGTTTCTGGCACACAGTAGGTTAATGAACAGTCATTAAATTGAGGGGAGTACAAGGAAGAAAAATAAGGAGGGATGTAATGAATAACGGAGGGAGGAAGGGAGAGATGGAGGGAACAATGAATGATTGCAGAAGAAGAGAAAATGATGCTTTAGTGCAGGATGGTTGAGTTAGATTTTTAACAACTATATTTCATTCATTAGTTGGAATGGTTTTATTCTGTTTTATTTGATTTTATTATGTGTGGTTCTATGAACAGCTATTTTGAAGAAAACAAGGCATTATGACAGTCATTGCAGATTTAATATCATCTTGCTTTGAAGTCCTACCATGCTTTTGTTCTTCTGTTTCCATTGGTTCTATCATGTTGTATCTTGTTGGATTTTATTATGTGTGATAATATAAACATTTTTTATGGAAAATGAGAAAATATAGTAGCTATTGTTCATTTTCTGTTATTGGGTTCTGAATGCCCTGTAATACTTTCATTCTCTTGAATGGTCTTATACTATTTTGTTATGTTTGATACTATTGTATGTGAAGGTATGCTTAACTATTTCAAAGAAAGAGACATTATGGAGCTACTGTTAATATCCGGTTGTCTTGTGGTGAAGCTCTGTGTTACTTACATTGTTCTGTTCCTCTTTTGTCTTAATCTCTTTAAAACAAAAAGAATTTAAAAAAAATTTTAACTATCATATTATACATGTATTATTTCATTTAGTTTTTAAATGAACCTATAACACAGGTGCTTTCATTTTCATTTTGACTACAAAAAGTGGGGCATAAAAGAGATAAAATGATTTTCCCTGTTGCATGGATGGTAGATGGCAGAGCCAGAGTTTGAGAGCTCTTTCTCCTGTCTAGGTCTTCTTTCCCACCACATTTCTAAAGCTATCATGTGTTAAGAATTTATAATATTCCAGGAACTAGATTAGATGCTATCTTCATATATCTATCTCTATTTATATTTATATTATTACACTATCATTTAATCCTCATTTCAGAGTAACCAGGGTTGATAGAGAGCTAGAACTGAAAATGAATATTCCACTTAAATCCAATTCCAGAGTGCTGTCAGATAGCTGAAAATCAACCAATGTAGCTATCCTAAAAGTGAATTAATAGATTGTTGATACATCTAATGGTTTATTTAATTGATGGCTTCTGCCATTATTAAGGGAGAGTTAAGAGGGGTTTTTATGATTTTAAGACCAGTATCAATTAGTTTTGGAAACAAGAGTACAAATACAAATGTTATTTGTCTTGTTGCCAAGCAAAACAAACACCTATTCTTGTAGCCAAAGCTTTAAGGATTTATTCAGCAAATATTTGAGCACACAATACGTGTTTGGCATGATTCTCACAGCCGTGTGAAATATGAAAGTATACAAGGCACTTCCTGTCCCGCGGGACCTTGTGATATAGTTAAGGAAAACAGACACACACATGGAATGTTAATTGACAAAACAAGGCCATCTAGGGAAGACATCAAATTAGTGGAATGGACAGTAGAAAAATAGTGCTTATGGGAATTCAGGGGAGGGCGTGTTAATGGTAATAGTAACGAAGAAATTTAGTATCGTTTCATTAAGCATTAATTGTATTCCAGGCACTGTACTAAGTGCTTTACCTTCATTCCATTCTGAAGATGAGAAACTGGGCTTAAGGGACTTAAAAGGCTTTCCCAAGGTCATACAGGTAGTATATGGTGAAGGAGGGATTTGATCTTGAATTATCTCACACAGGAATAAGTTCTTTATTATTTGCCACTATTTGGAGAGTGAGCTTCACTTTTGATGGCCACAAGCAAGAGTCACTGTGTTGAGAGGATGGAAGATGCAGTAATTTTTCTTAAAATTGTTGACATCTGAACTAGGTTCTGAAGCATGAACAAAAGTTCAATGGTTAGAGAGCAAGAAATGGTGATCAGAAGAAACAATATATGCAAAACATGTATTTGTGTTCCTTATGCAGCTGCCTCCTTTAAGTGATGCCCATCACATGCCCTCTTCTTTTTTTCATAAAGTCATATTCCTTCATTTATGCACTCTCTCTCATGGAAGGTTGCAGGGAAAGGTAGGGTATTTTCCCTTCCATGCTGCTGGAACTACACTTGATTTTTTGGGAGAGAAAAGTATTAATTCTAGAGTGGATCTATATCCATCAACTATTTTAAGCACTTGGAAGATAAGCCTGTAAGACCCCTCTTCCCTCAAAACACACACATATGCATGTGCACACACACACACACACACCCTATTAGGAATGCTAGGAACCCATTCTTGAGTGAGAGAGCCTTGGGAGGACTAAAGTGCTTATTGCCAATTTAAAAAAATAGTTTTCTAAGAGAAAACTATAGAAGATGGAAATAAATTGCAATTTCTGCCCTGGGATATCTTGAGCTGTGATACTTGTGTAATTGACCACTGATTTTGGGGGGAGGTGGATATGAGAAGAGGACAGGAGAAGGGAAGAAAAACTCAGAGGGTGCTTTGCACATAGAAAAAGAATGTTTCTTAGAATGAGTGGGGCAAGTCCTCTTTTCCCAAGGTGTTAGCTACTTTTAACAGTATTGAGTGTGGTGCAAAGTCGACATTTTAGATTGAACTCCATAAAATTACAATCTCGTGGGACTGGGATCCCCATGAATGTGGTGTTTTGGGTAAGATCCTCAGAAGAAAGGGAGGAAAGGAGTCAGCAGAGAGGAGGAAAGCAGGCAAAGTAAGCATATGGTATCTCCTGGAGGTGATTGCCTGACCCCACAGCAAGCTCTAGAACTGATTCTATTGCAAAACAGGATAAGGCAGTCACTTAAGCTCCACAGGAGTTAGCCATTGGCTGCAGAATTTGGGGGAGGGGGTAGTACGTGGAGCCGAAAGGACCTGTTTGGTTGTGATGGGTCCTCTTTGGCTGAGAGCACTTCCCCCTGATGGCATATGAGAGCAACAGAGACAACACAACATGTAAGGAATGGATGCATTGGGCTGCGGGAGTGGAACAAGATTGGTGACACCATGAAGACCATCTCGTTTGTCAGGGTGAAGAATACAAAATGGAAACTCAACAATGAGATCACTTTTATGTACTGCTGACAGGTCTGGACAAATTGAGGTTTTTCAGGTATATTTTAAAAAACTTTTATTGGTACATGCTTGCAGCATGTGATGATTATGGGGAGCTGATTGTGAGGAGTTGGCACTGAACGTAACATATCTTAATTTTTTTAATCCCCTTTTCCTCCCTGCTCTTCGCTCCCACTGTTTCTTAGTGCCTTTCATTTCTGCAAAAGACTTATATTCCTGTTCCGTATTAGTTTTACTTTGCTCTTAAGTATATTTACATTTTTATGTTCCTCATATAAGAGAAATCAAGTGAATTGAATCCTCTGTGTCTGATTTATTTCACTTACTATTATGGTCTCAAAGTACATTCATTTTTCTACAAATGACTTAAATCTATCCTTCTTTGTAGCAGAGTCATACTCCACTGTGTATAAATCCACATTCTCTACATTCTCCATATTCAATGATAGATATGTAGCCATTTCTAAGATTTAGCCATTATTAATTGTGCTAATATGATGGATCAGTGTAATATAATGTCTTTAATTCTTCTGGAAAGATACTGAAATGGTAGATAACTGGGTTGAACGGAATTTCTATTTTTAAATTTTGGAGGAATCTTAAAACAGCCAACTTCACAGTGAAAGAAACAATGTCTTGATCATGGGACCTGGCAACCAGCTCAGGAAGAACTCAGGACCCAGCAACCAGCCCAGCTGGAGGAACCCAGGTGGCTTGCTCCTCCTCAAGGGACTGGCAACTTACCCGAGAAGAATCCAGGTGACTGGATCCTCCCACATAATAGTAGGACCAGGTGACTGGGGGAATGCCAGCCACACCGTAGGACCCAACTAGTATGTACATGACAGGCAGGACTAGTGGGATGGAAGAACCTGAAACATTATTAACAGTGTGAGCCAATCAGGCGGGAAGTTAGGTGAACCAGCACTGAGCCTGGGGACAAAGACACATGGATAGAAGCTTCAGATGGGGTGACCCCCTTTTCTTTTTAAAAATTAAATTAATTTTTATTTTTTACCTTCCTTTTCCTTTTTTTAAACTTTTATCTTTTTTTCTCTCTTTTTAAAATAGTAGTGCAGAACTCCAGTCACAGAAAACTGATCCCATCCCCAAAACCCAGAGACAAAGTACAAATAGTATCTTGCTTACTCATTAGCTCTTTCTTTTCTACACTGTTTTCTAGTTTTCCAAAGCTTGCATAATCATTTTTGCCCAAAATCCTTGCTTCTACCTCTTTTTCAGTTATCTTTGTTTTGTACATTATCCTTCTTAAATTTCCCCAGTACAATGTAAAACCACTTTATGGAAGGAAAATACTTTGCATACAAACTCCTAATTTATGATCAGTTCTGTTATATAACTAGATTCTGATTCTATAGTTCAAGGGATAATATTACCACAGTTTGTCCCTTTCTAAACTATGCTTGATGCTATTGTTATTGCTAATAATACTACTTTAACTAGGATGTCATATCTGTTGTAATCAGTTCTCCTTTCTGTAACAATACTTGAAATCTCCAGGGTAATAACTTCACCACAGTCCAATATCAAAGGACTGGAAACTGAACCAAACAGATATCAACATCTCATTCTTAATTAATTGAGAAGGTAGGATCTTGGGACAGACACAAGCGAGAAGCTCTTACAGAAGACATCACTGAAGAACAGATTTATCCTTGAGAGGCCTTGATACTAGTGATAGAGCTACCTACTACAAAAACTTACAAGAATCAACACATAACAAAATTAAAAATTTATAAAATAGAAAATGACAAGACACTGAAGCAAAATACAATCTCAGACCTACAGCCCTCCCAGAACAAATCCAGGAGACATCAAAATAGAGGAAAAGTGTAAGACACACACCTTAAATTTCTGAAATTATATCAACCAAAGTAAAGAAACAAATCTATGAGGCTATAGAAGAAATCAAATCAGAAATAATATCTCAGGAAAAAAAATAACAACATAATGAAGGAATTGCTCAGCAAATCCAGAGTAGACATAGAAAAAAAAAAAAACAGAGCGTAGAGAAATGATGGAAACCTTGAATAAACAATATAGGAAAGAAGTAGAATGCATGAAACAGATTAAAAGAGATGTCTGGTGAATTAAAATTCAGTTGAAAGCTGGAAAAATGATTGAATTAAAATGAAGATAGACTTTTAGACTTTGAAGTCAGGATCATGGCTAGCAGTGATGAAAGAAGAGAACTCTTAAAAATATCAAGGGATCAGGAAATAACAGTTCAATAGCCATAAGAAAATAGAAAAAACTCTATAGGACTGATAGATGTCAATGTAAAATCAGGAGTAAACGCAAATGAGATTAAAAGACTGTTTGCAGAACAAATAGAAGAAAATTTGCCAATCATGTGAACAGAATCTGACAAATAGTAAGACATATAGGACTCCAATTAGCCATAACCAAAATAAATCTATACCCAGACATGTGGTAATTAGGATCCCATAAGTTCCAACACAAAAACAGTATACTAAAAGCTGTTAGAGAAAAGCTGTTACAGTTCACCTATAAAGGAAAATCCATTAGAATCATAGCCAAATTCTCAGCTCAAACCCTCAGGTCAACTAGAGCTTGGAATGAAGTATTTCAAAACCTAAAAGAAAACTTGCAACCTGGGTTGTTGTATCCCATAAAACTATCTTTCAAAATTTAATGGAGAAATAAAATAATTCCACAACAAAGAATGCATGAAGAAATTCATGACCACTAAACTAATCCTACAAAGCATACTGAAAGATCTTCTAGACAGAGATTAAAAATGACCATATTGCTAAGAACAGCATCAGAACAAAACCACTAAGCAGGACAAGCAATTAAACAGAGGTGAAAACCAGGAAACCAGCAACAGGAAGATAACATGACAAAGATAAAACAGTACATACCAGTTATAACTGTCAATGTTAATGACCTCAGTTCACCAACCAAAAGAAACAGGTAGAATGGATCAAGAAACAAGATCCAACAATATGCTGTATACAAGAAACACAACTCAAAAAGAAATTCATAGGCTGAAAGTCAAATGATATAATACAATACTCTATGCAACAGGAACCCAGAAAAAAAGCAGAGATTGCTATTCTGTTTTCAGACAATTGTGAACTTCAAACCAAGAATGATCATTGATGCTAATTTATTGTTATTGCTAATAAAGAAGGTCACTACATAGTTGTTAGGGAAAAACTTTAAGAGGAAGAGTGTCATGGTTTGTGTTGGTGGCTCCCAGGCCTCATGCATTTGCATTGTGCATTTGTGATTGGTTCATTGTCTTGCGCTTGGATTGGGGGTGTGAGTGCTACACTGGCCTAGGGGCGGAGCCAAGATGTAATGTAATGGCAGGAAGAAGGTATGTCTCATTCTCTTGTCAGTTTCTGCCTTGCTGTTTGCAGCTGCCATGAACTGTGGCCCTGCCATGCCACCCCACTTTGGAGCCAACTGAGTAGGGACTGAAACCTCCAAAAACTGTAAGAAATAAACCTTTCTTTTTCCAACTTTGGGTGTCAGGTATTTTGTCTCAGCAACTAGTAAAAAATAAGACAAAGAGATAACAATCATCAATAAATACAGGAGCAAACAACTGTATAAGACAAACATCAATAGACATGAAAAATCAAATAAACAACAACACAATTGTAACAGGGGACCTCAATACCCATTGTCACAAAGTGATAGATCAATTTGATGAAAAATCAGCAAAGAAATATCAGAACTGAACCAAACTTGTGAAAAAAGGGACTTAATAGATGTTTACATAGTGTTCAATCCAACAACATCAGAATACCCATTCTTCTTAGCTGCACATGGGGCATTATTAAAGGAGACCAAATATTAAGTAAATGCAAAAGAGTTAAAATTATCCCATGCATATAACCTGATCATAAGGCAGTGAAATTGGAAATTAATGGCAAAAGACTGCAAAAATTCAATAAAAACACAGAAATTAAATAACTCCCTCCTGAATGACCAGTGAGCCACAGATGGAATTGAAGAAATTAAGCAATATCTACAATTAAATGATAATGTAGATAGAACATATCAGAACCTGTGAGATGCAATGAAAGGGATCCTAAGGGAAATTCATAGTAGTGAATTCTCATATCAAGAAAACAGAATGAGTACAAATAAATTATCTAATATTGCACCTCAAACTTCTAGAAAAAGAAAAGTGAGTCAAGCCCAAAACCCATACAAGAGAAGAAAATATAAACATCTGAGCAGAAATTAACACAGTTGAGACTAAGAAGATGTTCAACATCATTGCTCAGTTGAGAGAGCCAAATTAAAACAAAAACAAGATTCCATCTCACCCCAGTAAGAGTGGCTATCATCCAGAAATCAACCAGCAACCAATGCTTTAGTGGCTATGGGGAAAAAAGGAACACTCTTTTACTATTGGTGGGATATAGACTGGTGCAACCACTGTGGAAATCAGTGTGCAGATTCTTCAAAAATTAGTATTAGAGGTCCCGTTTGACCCAGGTATTCCCTTTTTGGGTATTTTCCAAAAAGGATTTAAAACTTCATACCACATCAATATATGTGCACCAATGTTTATGACAGCACAGTTTGTAATAGCTAAATCTTGGAAACAACCCAAATGCCTGCTAACTGAGAACTGGCTTTTTTTATACAATGGAGTACCACTCAGCCATAAATAAGGATACACCGGAAACATTTATAGGGGGATAGATGCAACTTGAGATCATACTCATAAGCATAAATCATATTCACATGTGTAAACATTGTATTGTCTCCCTGGTATAAAAAACTGAAAAAGTGGATAGGATCCTGAATATACAACAGGTATTGTGGAAGTAATTGTTTAAAAGGAAAGAGAAACTGGGATGGGGGAAGGGAGAAAAGAAGAAAGGGAAAAGGGATAAAATGCAAGATGAGGGCATAAAATATTCTCCACTTGATATTACCACAAACCTTCCTTTTCACTGAGCTAAGATACTGTCTCACTGAAAAGGAGACACCCCTTACTTAGCTCACTAAATGGAACAGTCACACTGTTATGAAATTGTTTTGACTTTTTACAATAAAAAATAATATTTTGTCTTTCTTTGTATGCCCCCAAATGAGAAACATGATGTCTCGTATACAGTCAGTGCTCACCAAGTGTTAGTTGAAGTACATCTTCCTAGTCTTCTTAAGGATCATGATTTGATTGCTTTCTGTGGGGGATTAGAGACAGTGTCTTCCGTTTTGAGTGCCTGCATCTCTTGGTCTGTCATTCACCCCTCTTGATCTGTCCTCCGGGATTATTTCCAATGACCTGTCTCCTCTATCTTTACAAACTTTGTGCTCTTTCTTGATGGTTTCTGATCTTTTCTTACCATGCCATTATCATTTGTCTGGTTGCCCAGGCCAATATCCTAGGAGTACTCTCTGATTTTTCTCTTTCCCTACCACTAATCATCAAATTCTCCATCAAGTCTGTTCTATTACTCTTCTATCTGTGCCCTAATATGCATTTTCAACCATTTCTTTGCATCATCCCAGTTTCTCTTCTCTACTCCTCACCCCACTGCACCTACCTCTTTACTGGTTTCTCTGCATCAAATATCGCTCAACAAATTTGGTTGTATCTAGCACATTGCCTTGCATAGAATGAGCTTGCACAGAATGAGCTCTAAATAAAAAATTTTAAGTGAATGGATAGAGCGTAAACAAGAGAGTCTCTTTTTGACACTAAAAATGTCATGAATTCCCTTCATAGCAGTCAATAATTTCGTATGCCTTGCTTGATAAATAATTTGTTGACTAAATGCATCTGTGAATTCTCCAAAGCTCTTAAATGAATTGATCAGATATTTAAAAAACAGTTGCAGATAACAATTGTGTTAGCAACATGATATTGGCAGAAAACAGTTGTGTTGCAGAAAACCATTGTGTTAGCAACAAGATATTGGCAGATATCCTGCAATACCATTGCTACACTCCAGGAGGTGGTGGCTCACGGTTTAGAATCCACCACTCTGTCCAAACTATGTCTTTGCTATTCCTGAGCATGACTCATTCTGGGATTCTGTTCCCTACTTTATGTTGTTGCTCTGGCTGTGGTCTCCACTTGAAATGTCCTTTCTAATTCATCCCAATCTCTATGTATACAGAGCCCATTCATCTTGAAAGTCTCAACCTAAATGTCAACTCTGTCAAAGCCTTCTCTGACTTCATCAAATGGAAAGGCATCTTAGATTCCTTGGTAGACTCCCATAGTGTTTTATTTATACTATTCTTATTTATAGCTGTGGGTTCCTGATTTAGAAGCCTGAAGGACCAATAACATTGACAGGAAGAAACGAAAAAATGGGAGGTCTGACAAAGATCTAGCACTTTCCAATTTTGTCCAAAATCTTTGAAATAAGCAGGTGTTGTTCCCACCATCATTTCGTAACAAAATTGCTTTAACACACAGAAAAGAAAAGGGATGAAGTGTATTATTTCAAAAATAAAATACCATCAAAGTGGTTAAATAGATTTAGTTCTATGAAACTTTTTTCCAAGAGTGGTTCTTATTTTTATCCTTTCTTTAGTTTTAGTACAGAATTTGTCACAGATAAGCCCTGTTCTAGAGATGAGGCATTTAAGAGCTTTGTCTTCCAATTTTTGGAGGCAAGGGGAGGGAAGTACTGCAGATGGAACACAGAGTTCTCACGATGAGATACATTCTAGCCCTTTTTCTTTAATTTGAGATAGGACTTCACTAAGTTGCTTGTTGCCTGTGCTGAACTCAAATTCACAATACTCCCGCCTCAGTTTACCAGAGTACTGGGGTCACAGGTGTGTGCCACAACATTCACTGTTGTCATCTTTATGTGACTGTTCCATTATCACTTCTAGTATGAGCCTCTCTTGAGTCTGAATCAGCATCATTTCCACTACATTGGTCATGATGAACAGTGGGAAGCTTTTGATTAGGAGCCAAAATGGGCAGATGCATTACTAGTTTTTTTGTAATAGTTTTGATTCCTCATTCTTAGTCTCTGAACCACTGATGACTAATGAAAGTAAGCCTTAGTAACACTACTGTTTTCTGGATGACGTGAGTACTACAGATCCCTTGGATTTTTGCTTAGTAACAGCACCAAAGGGAATCTTCTACAGGAATTTTTCTGTCCAGTGTGGGGAGAAGAGACCACAATGCTGTTGATTTGCTATATCTTTATAGGTGTTCAATAAATACTTAGCAAATTTCTATGGATCAGCCCTGAACTCTGTGACCTTAGCTATTTCGTTTAGTTCTAAGAGATCACTTGCTTGTGCATGAGCCTAGCTTTGCTTGGTGTTACCTTCTGGGACATTGCTGTTCCTTTAAGATGTGGTGGAGGCCACATCCAGCTGGATTCTGGGTCCCTTCACAGTCACAGAGCATCGAGGTCTTGTGGCTCACCCCAGGAGGGCCCCGAGGAGCCCCCAGCCAAAGACAAACAGCATCTTCCTGGATCAAAATGCTAACCACAAACCCCCAAGGAATTCAGGAGACAGACTTGTCCTGAGGCGGCTGGATACCTAGTACATAGCCCTCTGTTTGTGAATAATGAATTCTTTTTTGATCATCTGCTGTGTAAATCACTGATGGTAGAGAGTTAATCATGCATAGGAAATGAATCCTTTCTCTGAGTTAATGAGCACAGAGCTTAGAGTAGCATCTGTTTACTCCCTTTACTTTCAAATCTCTGGCAGTTTGAACAATTAATTGTACCCAATAATTTCTCTTTGTTTCCAGATGTTAGGGAAAAAAGTTCTGTTCTCCTCCTCTACTTAGTTTCTTTATACACTTTTAAAATGTTCTAAGAACAAAAGGGTCTATACAAGTATGTGAGAGTGAGTGTCTGTGTGTGTCTGTGTGTGTGAAAGAGAACTAGGAACAGTGACAGTACTTTTTCATATGTTGCAATGAGGATTCAGTGAGATATTATCAGTCTTCTTCATGAAGCATGCTATGTGCCAGGGATGTTGCTAAGCATTTTATATGCATTATGCATCTCTAAGTCTCACCAACTCCTCAGAGAATGGATATTAATATCTATATGAATAATCAATCCTTCAGCAAATATTTACTGAGCATCTACCATGTGCAGTTGTGTCTTGGCATCAGGGCTAGAGTCTAGTTGAAGTGATAGACAATAAGTAAAAATATGCAATTAAATGATGTTACAGGTTATAGAGGAGAAATAATGGTGCTAGATCAGCACCCAGCAAGAGGAGGAGGACCTATTCTTGATAAATGGGATATCAGATATCTTTTTGGAGACAGTTACACATCGGCGGAACCTAGAAAGTTGAATAGGAGGAAGTCATACCAGGAAAAAGAGAGGGAAGCACATCCTGAGCAGAGAGAGAATGAGCTCATACTATTTCAACAGAGATGTTCATATTTGCATCTAAAGATGTAATCAAATTCAGGCTGCATTAAGGTTTGTGACAGACTATTGAGACTAAAGGAAGGGAAACATTTGAGATGAAGCTGTATCTTATTTAGATCACCTGGAATGTTTCTTAGTGTGTGATTAATATGCTCTCATTACACTTTATTCAATGAATATTTTTCTCTCAGTAACCTTAGAACATCAAAATTGGAATGAAATTTATGTCACCCAGGGGTGAGGTTGCACCTACTATGGTAACAGCTGTTATTATCTGGTAATGTCTGGTGGCAAAGAGTAGTGAGATTGATTGGAGATGTCTGTTTCAGGCATGGGATGACAGATTAGTGGCAAGTACGTCAGTAGAGGTAAAAAAAAAAATCCAAACTTCACAACTGATATCTGAGGCTCTACTACGAAGAAACTGTGTTTGCCTTAGCTGTGTTTTTATAGACTTTTAGGTGTTAAAAATGGGCCCTGGAGAACATGAGGGCAAGTTATACTGTATTGGATAGTTAATAAAAATTCAAGGTTTTGTATAAGGAGGAGAAAGCATGGGATAAAGGAGCTTGTAGGGGAACCTCAGACAAAAGTAAAGAAAATATGGGGAATTCCTGATGGAGAGTGGTCCAAGAGTTCAGAAATCAGGGTATCTACCTTATAATTTTACATAGTTTACTGTCATACAGTGTAAAATTTGTTGATTAAAAATGACAAGAAAAATCTTTTTCCTGTGCTGGGATTTGGGTTGGTGAAGAAATAGAAGCAGTGTCCTGAGTGAGAGGACATAATTTGGAAAAAGAAGAGCCTGTACAGGATATGGGAAGTTGATATGTGCTAATTAAGAGATGCTGCACCACAACTGAACTAACTCGAAACAATAGCAACCCTGGAGACAGAGAAATACAAACTCCATCCCCATTCCCAGCATCCTGGTACACCTGGGAAGGAACCTGTGTCTCGGGCTGCTTGTGGAATGGAGGTCGTATTGCATGACCTGCGCATGTAGGTAAAGGGATACTTCTCTTTGCATTTCCAGGCATAGAAAAGTACAAGATTCTATAGGTAGAATATATACTTTTCCACTTCCCTCTTCCAGTCGCTCCTAATTTTACAAAGGGGGAAACTGAGGTTGTGTAGGTGGCAGAAACCTAATGGAGGTCTCAGTCAATGGCTGCCCAATGAGCCTTTTTTTCCAAGCCTGGGATGGGAGACATTAGGCCGGGTTAATGAGCCAGCACTTGTGTCTGCTGTCATCCTTGGTCTGCAGCACTCAGCTCAATTTGAGCAAAATATCACAGCCTTTCAGATGCACTTTTATTTTTAAAAGGAGAAATTGTCAGAATTTAAATGAAGGCTGTATTCTTCCTCCCTGGAAGGGTCATTTCAGGAGAGGACTCGGAACCATTGGTTCTTGCATATAAGCAGTGGGTGGTCACCTAGGTAATGGCGATCTAGCAGCCCAGTGCACTGAATGATGAAACACTGGTTCCTCCTTTTTCATCCCTACAGGGCTTAACATCTCCACCATTAGTCATTCCTGAGGGCTGAAGCACAATATGCAGATACCTTTGTTGAGAAGGGAGCAAACTCTATAATAACATCTATGCCCTAGAAAGGATTCATTAATGATAATCCCTCAAAATTGACTACTGTTTCTGTTTTCAGAAATATCTAACGTTAACCTAGTCATTAAAGCCCCATTATACTTCTTTATCAAGAACTGATATGTTCCCATTTTTCAAAGAAATAAACTGAGTTCTTTTCCTGGGAGATTGTGATTTGCTTGTGGGTGACCTAAGGAAAAGAGACAAGAATCAAAGTCTCAGCATATCAGCCCTCAAAAATCTTAGCAATTAGTTGTTTTAACTCCAAGCAAGAACTAAATTTTTTTCAGTTATGTTTTTATGGTACAAGTAGTGAATTTTTGCTAAAGAAAAATTAGAAAATAAAACAAACCTAATGAAGAAACTAAACTTCAACCATTAGCCTACAATTCAAAAATTATTTCATTTTCATTTTTGAGGCTATTCTTGCTGTTTTCTTTCCCAGAGCATTACAGCTTTTTAATGAAAATGGCATAAGAATATGTAGGATTCCATGAAATAAATCTATCATTATTTACTAATGAGATCTGTGGTGGCAAGCATTTGCTGAGCTTATTTGATGAAAAACAAGAAGCCAAGATAAGAAGGACATACTAATGGATGAAGTACAGTTCTTTTAACCCAGATTAACATATTACTTAGCAAGATAGATGATTCACCCATTTGTTTTGCAACTAGATCAAACATCTCCTGTCTTTCAGACTCTGTCAAAGTATAAAGGAGACATCTGAAATCAGTATACTCGAGGTTCTATGAGGACATATTGGATAGAGGTAGATAATAAACCAATGTGAGTAAATGCATTTGTGTGTGTTAGTAAATATAATGTGACAGTATTAGTATTAAATTTAAAATTCCCCATTTAAAATGGAGAATATTTTATATACCTTTTGAAAAGTTGGTGTCTGAGCAAGAACTTGAGTAGTTCTGAGCTGTGTGGTTATCTGGGTGAAGAATGGATCAGCAGCAGGTGTAAAGGCAGGAGGCGGGAAGGTGATGGGTATTGAGGACAGAAATATCCAAATGTGTCACAGAGAATGTAAAGGAACATGACTGAAAATGAAGCCTGGGACAAGATGTGTAGAATCTTGAAGGCCACAGTGGGACGTCTGGATGGTGGATGGATGGTGAGTTTTGAAGAGCTCTTAAGTAGAGAGGTGATGTGAGCCCATGTCTATTTCCAAAGGTTGCCTGTGGTCTCCAGATTAAAGCTGAGCATAGTGGGAAGAAAGGAGAGCTAAAATATCAGTTTTTAGGATACAGAAATTATCAAGGGAGGGATGATGATAGTTTGGGTCAGGAGAGTAGCCGAAGGGCTGGTGAGCAAGGGTCAGACTTAGGATATGTCATGAAGGTTGAGATTTAAGGATTTTCTTTTTAAAAAATGGCTCTACAAATGAGGAAGAGAAGTGATCAAGGATGGCTGAATGAATGGGTGAGGCTCACAAGTGAGGTGGGGAAGACTATAGGAGGAGCAGAATGGAGGAGAGTTAGAGGTCTTGTAATAAATGTGCGATTTCAAGAGATCCTAATTATACAGCAAGAAATATAAGCTGGAGGTCAGAGGACAAGTGGAAAATAAAAAAAGTTTCAAAATCTTCAGTGTAGAGATGCCCTTGAAAGCCATGAGACTAGATAGAAAGATGATTGTTGGGTAAGAAAGGAAGCTTGAGTTCAAATGGGGCCAGAGGCTTGTGGATTGTAAAACCCTCATCACTTATTTTTGGTAGTAATGAAGGCTGGCTGGACCTACACTCTTAGTGGTGAGAGGCTAGGTCTTGGTGAAAAATATATATCCAGAAAAAGGTGAAGGTGAAAGCATAGAGATTTGCAGAGAAGATTCTAGGGCGCCAGGGTACAAGACAGAGAGGAAGGCAGGGAAACGAGATGAAAAGGAGGTCAGGTCTGGAAGGAGAGTGAGAAGAGGAGGACCTAGTTATGTTTAAGTGGGCTCAACGAGCCCATGGAGATCTGTGCTCTGTATACAGGTCACAGCTTCAGGTTAGTGCCCCACACCTGGGGAGTTAGTCACGTTGCCTGGCACAAGTGCCAACACAGTGCTTGCACATCTTACAGCCTTTCGAGGCTCCCAGTCCCTGTGTGTTCTCCCCACTAGTCTGCAAGGTTTTGGGTGCATACTGTGGATGCAGATATTTCACCTTGCATTACTCCTTTGCTGATACTTCACCCACTATTTTATATTAGCAGATTTTTTAGAAAAATGCTTCCAACAGCTCAATTTAAATCAGATGGTAAATGCTGAATGCTGGGAGCTTCTAAATTGATTGTTTCTCTTCCCTTGCATACAAGAATACACACATTCATGCATCCATCCACCATCCATTTCTCAATTCATTCAGTAAGTCAATAACTCTTATGAGGCTCTTACTTTCTGGCAGGTGTTGGGTTAGGTGTCAAGGACACAAAGAATATAAGATACAGCTACTCTTTAAAGGAAATCGGAATGACTGATGGATCCTAGACAGGTAGGGACATCTTAATAATTCCCCATAGTGAGTCTGTTCATATACCAGGATGCATTGCATAATAAGCATGTCTTTAAAACACAGTGTGAAATCCAATTCCTAAACACAGTTTTTCTCATTTTTTAGGTTTATTATATTAAAATATATATGACATAAATTTACCATTAAACCATCTTTTAAAAGTGGACACAGTTCAGTGGCATTATATATTCAGAGCTTTTCCATCTTCTCAAACTTAGCCTAAACACGTTTTAAAATCAAAATCTATGGGGAGTATTTTGGAAGGGTCTCCAGGTAATTCTGATGTTCCATCAAGTTTGGGAATTCACCTGACTGATATGGGAGTGGGCTCTGAACCTAAGTTACCTCTGGTGGAAAATGGATAGAAGTTTTCATTTTTAATCTTATTTGTTAGAATTAAGTGATATCAGCCTAAAGACAATTCTCAGCACAAGGATACTTCCTGGTGGTCTGGACATAGCTGTGTAGGTGCTGGCTGTTTGTAGGTGACTTAAGTGCCTGTGGCATGTTGGGAACGCAGGTGGAAGCTGTGGGGCACTGATCCTTCAATCTGCCTAGCAGAAACAATCCTCTCCTCTTTATTTTGGGAACCATCCCCCTCTCTTATCCCAGGACACATTGCTGTTCTGTACACACAGCGAGAGCTACAGGGCTCAGAGCTGCGTCTTCCCAGAACTGAAGCTAGTGTCACAGGAGTTCCTGTGTCTCTCTTCTTGAACTTTATTGTACACCTCAGTCACTTAAGGATCATGTAGAAAGGTAGACTTGGATTCAGCAGATCTGGGCACCGCCCGAGGTTGAGCATTTCTAACTGGCTTCAGGGGCTTCTGATAATGTTGATCCGAGAAGCACGGTTTGAGAAGGAAGATACCAACATCACTCAGTGGTCCTCAGAGAGAACTAGTAGTTCCTCCAACTCCTGATGAATGAAAAGGATTTCAGGAGGTAGAAGCTGGGCATCAGGACTTTTACGTCCCATAAGTGATTCAGATGTGTAGTCAGGACTGAGAACCCCTGATGCAGGGCACCGTCTCCTTCTGCCTGCCTTCTAGTCTCTTCTCCTCGTCTCCCTCCATTTCTTCCTGTCTCCCTCCCTCTCTCTTTCCTTGTTCTGTCCCTTCTGTCTGGCCACTTTCCCTTCCTTCCCTCTGTCCTCCTTTCTCTCCTTCCTTCGTGCCTTATCACTCTCCCTTCCTGATTTTCTTGCTTGCTTGTTTCCTTCTGTCACTTTGGGGAGGGCAGATTTCAGCAGAATTTAAAGAGAGAGAGAGACAGAGACAGAGACAGAGGCAGAGAGAGAGAGAGAGAGAGAGAGAGAGAGAGAGAGAGAGAGAGAGAACTATCTAACCAATTAATGGACTGATCATGAAAAGGTAGGAAGGGCACTGTGTATAAATAGCTTCCTGGTTGAGAAAGTCTTTCCAAAAGTCCAGCTTGGTTCCTGCTGGTGAAATCCCATCTGGTCATATTGTTATTTCTTTTCCTGTCCACGAGCTTTCTGAATCTCCTGCTGCTCGTGTCTAAAGAAACATCGTCAGCGCAAACATCCCTGGTGCTGTCCACTTCCGTCTCCTTTGTTCCCAAAGTTTGCTGAAGGAAAATCCAGTGAGAGGGTGAGGAGGAAGGGAGCATGTACCTGTAAGAGCTGGGATTCTGCGTGACAAGGCAGAGACCTGATTCAGAGAGAATTAGGGAAAAATTATTTGTTCTTACAGCTGAGACAGTAGTAACTCCAGCATGATTCAAAGGTTCAAACTATGCCCCCTCAGCACCCCATCCTTTCCCCTACCCACCTTTTTCCTAACTGCTCCACATTGTCTCCAGTCTCACAAAGGTTCTCTTCTCCACTAACAGTCCTGAGTTTCACCAAAACCAGGAGGAGAAAAAGAAGGTATTCTCCTTTCCTGGCATTGCTTCCAATTTAAGAAATAAAGTCTCTGATTCTGAATGGAGTATAATTCCATCATTTAGTCAATCAGCAAGACCAGAGAAACTCAAATATGTGATTGACCAGTAGTACACCATTCCCAGTCTTAGAGCAGGTATGGAGTTGGCCCCACCTAAACTAGAAGACAGAAGCCTGAATGTTGGGCAGTCTTTATAAGATGTCTACTTGCTGCCCAAGGCAAGGCCTTGTGTAGGCAAATGTATCCATATCCCAGGACCCTCTGTATTCTCAAAAGGCTCTGGAGGATTTGCTGGCTGGAGAACAGAACAGGGAAATGGTTTTTCAGCAGATGTAAAATTGAGAACTTGGTGGGAAGAGAAGCAGGGCAAATATTGATTCTCACATTCTTGTCCCACACTCAGTCTTGGAAGGACTTCTGTTCAGCCTCTGGATGGGAAGAACTGGAGGCTGGGGAATCTAATTTCTGGTGAATTTTCCTTCTTGATTCTAGAACAGGACGAGTTCTTCATTCTTGCAGAATAGCGTCTTATTCAGGGCTTTCCATGACCAAAATATTGCAGGGCTGGGAGTAGGCCCTGTGATGTTTATTGTGCTTTTTTTTTGTTTGGGAGAGTCCTGAGGATGGAACTCAGGGCCTTGTACATGTTCATCAAGTGCTCTGCCACTGAGCCACCTGCCCAGGGACCCCTAATGCTTTTGAGAGGCGATACATTCAAACCAAGGCACTTCCTGCTTCAAACCCTTCGGTAGTTTCCCATGGCACTCAGGATCAAATGTAAAGGCCCCCGTGCTAACGTGGCCCCTGCTCCCACCCAGCTGGGGTTGGCAGCGTCATCTACCTTGACAGCAATGCTGAAGTTCCACCTGCACGCCTGTCCTTGGGCTCTACCTGTCTCTGCCCTGGCCTTCACATGTGCCGTATTCCCCGCTGGAGGTCTCTTTCTTCCCTTCACACTTGGAGTCTCGCTCCTTCCTCACTCTCTTCCCATTGGACACCTGGTCTTTTATTTAATAGCTGCTTCCAGTGAAAATCTTGCCCAGCTGTTCACATGCAGTCTACATTAGGCCGACCATGACAGCATCCAGCCTCCCTAACGGCTCACATGTCATTTGACCTTATGCATTTCCTGGACCACTTCTGAACCTTCCTTTGTCCCCACTTGACTTTACCCTCATTGGGGATGGGACCATCATCTGTGTTTGTTCATCCATAGGACCCTAGCACACAGTAGGTGCTCTGTAAATAAGTGTTGAATGGATGAAGGAGTCTGCTGATGGTCTTTGCATTGGCTGAAACTGGGTGCATTGAAAAGCTAATGTGGAATTTTGGTTAAAATACGAGCTTCCTAAGGTCAAAGCGTCATGTGTTAAAGCTTGATCCCTGGCTGATACCTGGTGGAAGCTGGTGAGACCTTTAAGAAATGGGATTTGTGGAGGGAAGTGAGCTTGAAGGATATATTTTGGCCCTCTCCCCTTCTCTCTTTACCTCCTAGTGACCGTGAAGTGGTCAGCTTTGCTCCACCACAGCTTCTGCCACCTTGATGTTCTCTCTCGCCACAGGCCTAAGAGTGATGGAATCAAATGGGCTGAAATCTCTGAAACCATGAGCCAGAATCAATCTGTCTTCTTTAAGCTGATTGTCCTCAGGGATTTTGCTGCTAGATGGAAATCTTACTAACACACTTCTTAGGTCTTCATACTCAAGATATCTAAGCAGGTCCTGGGAAACCAGTGGGTAAAAAAAATACATTTTTACAGTTGGAAAGAGGACCAGGGATAAAGGTAAACTTTTGTTTTAAAGTGATTTCCCATAAGTACAGCAGATTGAAAGAGAATAGGACCAAACTATTAGGTGTGGAAGGAAGGGAAAAAAATGTGTCCCTAAGAATGCCATGAACATGTATACAAAACATCAGTAAATAGACACAGTTCAGATTTCCTTAGTGCTAAACTTGTAGCTCTTTGGTTTTCTTTTGGATCTGGATGATAATTAGGTAGTTTCTACACATTGTCAGAGAACTCATAATTCCATTAATACTTTTTGGCCAGTTCTGTCACATTCTGTGCCCAGGTGCTGAGTTGAGCATAGACTGTAGCCACCTTCTCTGCTGGTGACAACATTCTCAGCCTTTCCCCCACTGTCTGATAGCGTGGATTGTAGACATTCAGACATGCTTTGGTCTGTGAACATGGGCCGCAGAAAGTCCACTAACTTTCTCTGCTGACAGCAACATGAATTAGCTTGTTCATTATTGATATATTCTATTACCAACCCAGTCCTAAAACAGGTGAGCAATAAAGCATCCTTCACTGAATAGCTAGCATCTTGAAGTCAGGCATGGCATTCTGTAGCACTACCATTCTTAAAACCTTGCACACATCTACTATGGATTTGTCAAACATTTTCAATGGTTTGTTGCTAATAACAATAATGAAATACATAATGAAATACACTTTATAGCACTTTCATAGTACTTTACAGGTTACTGATGCCTGCTTTTATTATTTTATATAATTCAACATGTCACTTTTGGCAAGCATTTCATAATTAGATTCATCATAAATATACTTCATATATACAAATTCCTAGACCATCCAGATCATCTCTAAGAATGAAAGCTGGCAGTGTAATTGTTAATGCCTATTCCAAGAGATTCTTGTAATTAGGCAGAAAAAGCAATCACCAGTGGGGCAGCAATGCATGTGAGCTTGGAGACCAGCCTACCTAACCTGGTCCCAAATTATTGAATATTCTAGGAACTTAGAGTTGTCTCATCTGTAAAATGGGCACACAAGACCAATACTAGAAGGATTAAGTGAGGATATGTGCTCCGGAAGCAGGTGTAATAATTTATCTTTTCCTAGGGCAGAATAAAATAGTAGCTAAGATCCTACATATAGGGTTAAAATAGTTGTTTCAACCTATAACCTGAGTTACCACAAAGTTAGTTTCCTCTAAAGAAACTATGCTGTAAAATGCGCATAATAGACACTTCTCACTCATGGAGTTGTTTTGAGGATTAAGCTAGGTAACCATGAAAAGTGGAACTTTAGAAAAATTCCTGCATATGGTACACTATGTCAGAGGTAAGTATGGAAATGTCTACATACGTTTCATAAAGGAGAAATATACCACTGCTAAGAGAGGAAAGGAGACTGTAAAGACTGCCTTCTGCATTTAAAGTCTGAGCTAGTTGCACTCTGTATAGCTAATTCTTAGTGTCAACCCTTCCTGGGATTTAAAACCAGATATGTAAATGTGAAGACTCATTTCTTTTTGTCTGAGTGGGGTACCATACTCAGACCCTATTGCCAGATCTCTTTCCTTCCTGCAGCCCAGAGCCAGGCCCCATCACCATTTTTCAGAAATGCCCCCCCAGAACAGAAGTTGGGATTTCCATCTCATCCTCATCTGTCTGCTGGAATCTGAGCTGACACCATAACAGTCATCTAAATAGCATTCTTGTCTGTTCTCAGGCTTGGGGCTACTGGTGCATGGTCTCTATATTCCCCAGGAAGAGTTGGGATGCCTCATTAGGAGGACCAACAGAAGAGCTTTTCTCAAAGTTCCATGAGGGAAGAGGTTCCCACACGCTGGAGCATGAAGTCAGGAGCCTGGGCAGTGGCTATGGAGAAGGTTTCACTCCCCCACTCTGCGTGTGGGTGCCCTTGTCCATAGATTGGAATGATTTGACCGACCTTCTAGGCTTGCTAGGATTTCATATGTCAACTGATGATCTCATGATTCTTTTACCTCCATCTCATTTCTTTAATGTCTGGTGTTTTCTCTTAAACTCTCTAATGACAATGTTAAGAGAAAGAGACTGTACTAATGATTAAGCAAACACACATTGAAATGAACTGCTGGGCTATAAATCTTGGTTTTGACTTTCCCAGATCTGTTGTCTTCAATAAATCATTTCATCTTTAGGAGACTTTGTTTCTTCACCTGTAAATCAGGGATCATAATCCTGGATCTGTCTTGTGCAGCTGTGATTGTAAGGAAGAACTACATATGTTAGCATACAGTACGTGCTCAGTAAATATCATAAAGCAAGTGAGGAGATGAAAACCTAGTCCATCTAGTGTTTTCCTTTTTCATATGGATAACAGAGCCTCTTTCTTTCCCAGGAACATCACTACCTATATGCTTTGATAACGTCAGAGCTCAGCTCACGGTGTGTGTGTGTGTGTGTGTGTGTGTGTGTGTGTGTGTGTATGTGTGGATCTCTATGGAATTTTCCTAGCAGTTGTACTTCTAATTTGAACTGAGTTTCCCTTCAGCATGCTGAGATTCCTTTGTCATAGCACTTTGCACAAGGTATTGTTTAAGTCTTCATCTCTGCCAAAGTAGGATTTCTTGGAGACCGGATTTGTGTAGTAACATTTGTGGTTAGGGACTGTGGGCATCTCAGGCAGCACTTGCATCCATTGGGAACTTAGTCTGTTGGAACAGTGACGACACTAAAAATCTGTAAGTACTGTTTCTCAAAGCTTTTTTGACCATAACCAATAGTAACAAAATATTTTATGTGGAAAACTGGTGATGTCTGCACACACATGCAGTGGAAAATAAATGTGGATGTTTGTTTTACATCTCACTATACACAGTGTACTCTGTTAATTTCCCTCCCTTCCCTTTCCCTTCTCTTTTCTTGCTGTCTTGTGCACTCCTTCTGTTCCTTTTCTCTTTCCACCTATTTAATTTTTAAATGTCTATTATCTACTAAATTAAAGATCTACTTGTTCTGGCTTTAGAAGCAGTATTTTTTATGCTAAAAGCACGGACCAGGAGATACAGAGAGATCAGGGTTCATACTTTAGATCCACAGTGTCTTTCCTTTATTCGGAGACAAAACACCCGACACCCAGAACTGCGGGAGGGAAGGTTGTATTTAGCTCACAGTTTGTAGCCGTTTTAGTCCATAATCAGCTGGCTCCAATGCAGAGCAGCATGGCAGAGAGGCAACAATTCATGAAGGCAGCAGATACCAAAAGCAACAAAAGCAAAAGGGGAAAAAAGGGAGGAGCAAGCCCCTTTTCTCCCTTACACTGTATGCAGCTCCCCGCCCCAGGGCAGGTGCAGCACTCACACTGCCAGGCCTCGCAACAGACAATGAACCGATCACAAACTCTAGATTCAGCCGCCTCTGAAAAGCCTTCCCCTGATGACTACGTGAGGCTTTGGGAGGACACCCAGACACAAACCATAACACACATCTTATTAATTTTATAGTCTACAAATATCACGTTAATTCATAAACCTCAGTTTCTATATCAGATAATATTTTTCCTACTTCTTACAGTTTCTTGTGAGACTTTAGTGAAGTAATATAGATATGGAAGTAAGGGGGGAATGTCAACTGCTGGGGTCTTGGTGGAGCACACTTGCCTGAGTGTGACCACTACTCTGCTTCTTGACCACCATGAGCTAAGGAGCTTTGTTCTACCACATTCTTCCTCCATGATGGGTTGCTTCCTTGGAGTCAGCTGACTATGGACTGAATCCCCTCTAACCATGAGCTCCCTTTGTGGGTGTTAGGGCCTCCACCCAAGCAATGGGAAAGATGACTTTTGCAATTGGTAAAGTGTTAAGCATGTATTAATTTCTTAATAAATGGTGATTATTATCAGAACCATTCTTGGAAAGATTCTATAACTTTACCCTTTCCTCCAACATCCCCAAGTGTCTTTCCTTTCCAAATCTTTTTTCTAAATTTCATTTACCTTTCCAAATCCTGCCTCACGGACAATGAAGCACTATCCTCAGAAGCATAAGAATGAGTTACAGAGTTGCAGCCTGAAAAGGGATTTGATGGATGATAGCAGAAGTGTCATCTGACTCAGGAAGTGAAGGAAATACCCCAGGGTGTGGAATCTGCCATCTCCTTAATGCCTCCCTGGGCTGGTGAGTATTAGTCAAGGATCTTAATTGCTACACCAAATCTAATCCATTCTCCAATGGCACAGTGGAGCCCAAAGACTTCGCTCCCTAACTCCCAAATCTCCTCATCCTCCAGCAGTTTCAATTTAAAAAGAGAGGGTGAAGGCACCTATATAAATCCCAAAGACAGCAGGAATTCAGTTACCTATCACCATGACCTTGATCATCCTCCTAAGCCCCACAATCTGTAGAACAATAGTCATCAGAGTGATTCAGGATCACCCCAATTCTGTCCTATATGCTTCCATGGCCTGCACATTGCCTCGCTCTCAAAACAGTTGTAGTGATCAGCTTTCCCCTATCTCTGGGACACAACATCCACACCCAAAAGAAGAGGTTTAATTCAGCCCATGGTTTCAGTGGGTGTATCAGTCAGAGTTTACTAGAGAAACAGATACAACACATGAAACACAAATGTATAAGAAATTATCAGACTGGCTTACGATGGTCAGCACAGAGTCGGATGAGGAAGTGTTCAGGGGGTATCTGCACGCTGGAGGCTGAAGGGTCCAGTCCAAGATCTGGAGCTCATTGCAATGTTCTGTGCAAGTTCATGTCAGGAGGCCAATGGGCCTGTGGGAGAACACTGAAGAATCTGTGCCAGAAGGCTCAAGAGTCCCAGGTGGAAACTGAACAGTCTGCAGCAGAAGCCAGGAGATGACATCCAAGCTAAAGCCAAAGGCTGGAGCTCCTCTGAAGAACCAGTAGCCAGTTCTTCCTCATTTCCCTTTTGTGGTGTGCAGACCACCTGCCCTGGGTGGGGAGGTCCTTTATATCCACACCACTTCTGGGCCCTCCTCTTGCACAGGCCAGGAGATGTTTACAAAATAAAGACCCTGATCCCCTGCTGAATCACTTAGTTAAGCTTCTAAACTTCTCAAGTTGACACAATGTATCATCTATTACAGTCCACATCTTGTCAACCTGATAACCAGGTACATTTCTTTAAATCAGTCTCCAGATACAAAGACATGGTAATAATTATGTCTAATGTGTTATAACTGTCCTGCATACAAATGGAAATGTACTGCTTCCCTCACCAGAATAAAAGGTAAATTTTCCTTGGACAATGCTTATTTTTATCATTTCACAACTTTTGAACACTATAACACATTTTACCAATCCTTAAGGCACCTGAGCCACCATTCAGGTCCTTAAGTCTATCGGCATTATTTTACGTTAGAACTATATTAGGGGACACATAGTATAATTACAATGTTCTTTTCAGAAGTGCCTTTTTTTCCTATTCATTCTGTGTTCCCTTGGCCTTCAGCAAGCACCTCAGCAGCTCTTGGTTCTTTCCCTGGTGGAGTGACCCATACCTTCATTCCTGAAGATTCTGGACCATTTGTCATTCTGCCTACATTAGGCTGTTGTAGTTCCCACTGACTTTAATAACAGAGCGTGGTATTACTAAGAGGAGCCCTAAGGGGTCTCCTGCACTCCCGTATGCTCTTTCTTTCCCCCATTGTGGTGCTGCAGTCCAATTTCCCCTAAACTGTCTGGGTCAATCATTCCTCTTTAGCTTGTTCCTCAGAGGCATGAGGAGACCAATACGATCAGGAGAAAATCTTAACCTCCAGTTCAACAGTATTACTGTTGTACTCCCTGGTATAAGCCTTTTCCTATCTGGAACTAAGATTCCTAAGCCAGCAGAGCATAAGGTAGTGGGCACAGGAAGCAAAAATTTTGCTAGTGGATCACTAAGAGGTAACGATGAGTGGTACCATTCCTATGTCCATCCCCGATTCCTGGCTCCAGGAATCCTGGCCACGGGAAACACGGACCTTTGCTAAAACTCCATAGGCCCCTACCCTTACTGAAGGGCCACAGTGAGCTTTTGGATTTCCAGGAATCAGTGTTAGCTCAGAAACAGCGTCCAGTAGTCCCCAAAATGCCTGATCAGTGCCCTTCTCCCAGTTTACAGTCACTCAGGCAAAAGACCTCAGGTCTCTTTGGGGAAGGATGGGAGAAAGAATGACTATATACATTTTTGGTGCAGGAAGACCCTTCCCCAAGGGGTCTTGACCTCACCTTCACCCAAGGGGTTCTAACTCTGTAAGCTGGTTCAAATTCAAGAACCAATTGAGGGGCCATGATTCTCTGTAACCCTAATTTGAAGTAGGTTTCTATTCATTTGTTCTTAAATTTTTTGATTATATAAATCAGTAAAAATTCTGTAAGTTTCCTACATATTTTACATTTGGGAACACCACGGCTAATCAGCCTGCACCACAGGTCTGCATGTGTTGGATTATTCTGATCGTTGTTCTGCTGTCTGCTATGGTAAAAAGGGGGGACCCTGCCTTTGGTGATTGGGTGCTACCATTTGACCTCTGCCCCTCCAGGATCCAATCAAGCCCATTTCCCTTAAACTGTGGGCCCCACTGTAAGGTCTGGCATACAGAGAAGGCTAATAACAGGGCTCTTCAGGGATGCTGGTGCTCCCCACACAAATCTCAACGTGCTAGTGAAGGAATCATTCCAATATGGGCAATTAGGTTTAACTTCACAGATCCACTCCAGCATTCCCATTTTCTTAAGCCTCTGAATCCCCTCATCAGTAGTAAACCATGGAATATCAGGGATCCCTAACTTATTCACAGGGGGCCATCTTTTGAGCCATACTTCTTCCAACCAGCCAAACAAACTATTAACACCTTCCTTTATTCCATGAGCTGCGATATTAAATTCAGGATTGTGCTTAATGGGTGCCTATCAACAAACTCAGCCTGCCCCAGCTGTATATTTTTGCCACCATTATCCCACACTCATAAAATCCATTCCCAAGCTTGCTCGTTAGATCTCTGCTTTTCAGAGTTAGAAAACTCAAGAAGTTCTTTTGGGGGGATAGGCAGACATCCTCATGGGTCACACTAGGTACCTCACCCTTAGGAGCCTTCTGTGACTTGAGCCTTGTTATGGGTCTAGAGGCAAAAATGAGTGGCGAGGGTGGGTCCTAAGAAAGGTCAGCATTGTCATCAGCAGTGACCAAGGCAGAAACATTGTGGAAGTCAAGAGAGCAGGGGCATAGCACTCCTGAGGAAGGCTCCAAGGACCATACATAATACCCCAAAGCACGCCTCCCATCCAGCATACCGGGAAAGGTGCTTTGCTGATTCCCTGGTGGCCCCAATACCAATCAGGTGCCACCGCACTGCTTCTGGATCAAGCAGAGGAGGAAGAGATAGCCAAGATTTCCTCATGGAGAATGGACCGGGATTATATAATCATCCCTATGTTTGCTGTTATAGTTTAGTAACAATAGCCAATGGATGTTTCAGCTCCTGAAGTGGATGCCAAGTTATTCCCCACATGAAGAGTGCTTGAGCTACACTACCAGGAGCTCACCCAGAGAGAAGCCAGCGGTTCCTGTGGGCTGGCCAGAGGGCAGCTGCAGGGGCACCTGCTTGGACTCAGGCCTGCTAGCCAGAAGGAAGCAGTTTTGCCTTTCTGGGTACCAGATGGTTACTAACTGAGGCTGAGAAGAAGCACCCTTCCTCCCTTCCTTCCTTTCTTCCTTCCTTCCTTCCTTCCTTCCTTCCTTCCTTCCTTCCTTTTCTCTCTCTCTTTCTTTCTTTGTTCTTTCTCTTTCCTTCTTTTCATTTTCTCTGTGGCCTTAATTTTCCTTGTATCCCCCACCACACATGGCTTGATTTCACTGTGATCGTCCGACTTTCCCTCCTGCCTTGTTAAGTGTGTGTGGCCTCGTTTCCTGTTGTGTCCCAATGTCTGGGACAGTGCTCAACACTTAGCAGGAGCCACAGACACCGTGACTGAATTGACGGCATTTATTTTCTTTTGGCCATGGCTACCCCCACCAAGATGCAGTTCATTCAACCAATTAGTTTAAGGAGCAGAACTTTAAAGTGCTGTGTCATCTATTCTCTTTTGCTCTGCCTCTCTAGGCTCTGTATCTCTAATGCTGATTTTCAGCACATTGAGAGCTGGCTCCTTTATGAACCTTGAAAAAAAGGATCCCATTCTCAGAGGTGATCTTGGTTAACGATAAAGGGACTAGGAGTGGAAATCCGCAGTATACAGAAATGATAGCACTTTGGGCACCTGAGCCACAACTCAGGTCAAGAAACAGCACATTACCACGGTCCCGTATGTACCTCCTTCCACCGCAAGGAAACTATTACGATGCTTTTTGTTGAAATCATTTCATTGCTGGTCCTTAAAGTCTTGCTGTTTGTATTCATATTTCTAAAATTATCATTAATTTTGTCTATTTTTCAAATTTATGTGATGGAATCACATTTTTGCATTCTTTTTGTGTTTGTTCCCTCCATGGTATGTTTGACAAAATGAATCCATGTTATGGCATGTGGTATTACTCTATTTATTTTCATGGTTGTATAATTCATTGTAATTAAAGGTACTTGATGCATATGAATTCTTCTGTTGTTGGACACTGTCATAATTTGTTACAAGTTAACGCTGCTAGTGACATTTGTTATTACAGGCAATAACAGGATGACTATCTTCATAGATATACATAAAACTTTGTTCAAGACCAATTTCTAGAGGTGGAATTTTTGGATCAAAGAGTATGATTATGCTTTAAGCTTCCTTCAGGAGCATTGTACCAATTCTCAGTCCCATCAGCAAAGTACATTCCTGTCTGTCCTCACACCCTTGCCAATGTTAACTTATTTGTGTTTGTTTTAATTGTGCCAATTTGTAGAAAATAGATGTTTTCCCAAGATTGTGGAAGTTTCCACTTCTTTGAATACTAGCGAGGCTGGGGATCCTTCCTGCAATTGCTGACTGTGTTTATTCTTTTGAGTACTGACTTTTTATGTCTTTTTGCCTTTACAAAAATTGGTGTGTGTGCATTTTAATCACATTAGGGCTCTGCTGAAGTATCAGTTAGACACACTTCACTTCAAGTTGGAGTCTTTAAGAAGCACAGGGGTTGGAGTGGGGGGAAGATGTGCAGAGGCTCATAGATCTCAAGCGGATCTGTCAGGCAGAGTGTAATTTGGGAGCTTATTGTTCAGAAACCAAAGAGGACAGTTGTGCATTCTACCCCATGCTGGGGAGACACAATGATTGGTCTCAGGACCAGGGGCTGTCTGAGCACAAAGGATCCTGCTCTAAATGTACACAAGGAGTCACTTTATGATCATGACTACTTTGGCTTCAGGAGTGGAAGAGGGAATTGTGTGTGGAAAAGGGAGAATCTATGTAGCTGAGATTTAAGCCCAGGATTGGCTTACCAGCATTCGGAACTGAATTTTGTTTCCCCTGCCCTCATTTTTCTTTTCTTTTCTTTTCTTTCTTTTTTTTTTTTTTTTTTTTTTTTTGTCATCAAACATCCCTTGAGCTCCCACCCTGTTCCAGACAGTGTGCTGGGAGTGTGAGGTCTCGTGTCCTGACCTTCAGTGTCCCTTATTTCAGCAATTGGCATCTCTGTCTTCGCCGTTGTTCAAGCCAAGAAACACAGGGCGACCTATGATGCAGCTTCTTCTGCAATGACTTCTCCTCTCTTGTATTGTAAGCAGGCCGCCCTGACTGCGCCACCCCAGGGCGGGTGCAGCACTCACCACCTCAGCACCCTCCTCTTCCACAGGCAGAGAAGGTCTACAAAGCAAGGACCCTGGCTGCCTGCTGAGTCTCTTAAACTTCTAACCTTCTCAAGTTGACACAACGTATCTTGTGTATAACAAAACAAAACAAAACAGAAAAAAAAAAAAAAAAGAGGAAAGAAACTAGGAAGGGAGGAAACCCTATTGAAAACCTTTCTTTTTTTTCCTAGAATGCAGCTGGGTTGTATTGTCATAACTGAACACATATATTAAACCTTGTCAAATTCCATTTTTAGTTTTTTTACAGTTTGTTATGCATCAGTCCTACCTTGGGACAACTGTTTCAAAAGCACATCCAGGACCTGCCAATCTTCTCGCTGTCCCTACTGTTACATCGCTCTAACCTGATTAACTGAAATAACCCCCTCACCACGCCCTCTAGCACCTGCTCCTGCTTCCTACCCCCTGTTCTTTTTCTAATTAAGTTTATTGAAACAACTTAGGTACATGCAGCAATCACACACATCATAGGGATTTTGTACCTGTGCAATATACTTTGCTTTGTCTTTTTTCTCTCATTCCCTTTCTCTCCCTTTACCCCTTCTTCTGTAAATTCTACTGTGCCAACATCCACCTAGTCTAGTGACTCCAACCTCTCTGAGTATGAGGATCACAAAAATGTTCAACATCATTGGCCACTAGAGAGATGCAAATTAAAACTACTTTGAGATACCATCTTACCTGAGAAACAAAGACTATCATAAAAAAACTAATAATAACAAATGCTGGTGAAGATGTGGGGAAAAGGGAACTCTTTGTCACTGGCGGGAATGTAAACTAGTATAACCACTGGAAATCAGCATGGTAATTTCTCAAAAAACTAAAAATACAAATTCTCTTTGACCAGTCCCCCCCCCCCGCCCTGCCTTCTAGGTATCTTCCCCCAAAGATTAAAATCATCATGTTACAGGGGCATATCTAGATCCACACTCATGTTTATAGAAGCACAATTTATAATATCTAGATCTTAAAAATAGCATATACATTCTTCAACAGATTAATGGGTAAGGAAAATGTGATATTTATGCACAGTGGAGCAGTACTGTGCCATAAAGATAAACTTGAAGAATTTATGAATGAATGGTTACAATTTGAAAACATAATGTTAAGTGGAATAAGTCAGATATACAAGCTCAAATATTCCTTTGTATTTCCATACGTCTATTTTCTTCTCACTCTTGAGATCTCAGTTTAAATACAGAGGCCCTCCTTAACTATATTATTTCCTCATATAAAATAGTTTCTATATACTCTGTCTACTTGGGCTTTTTTCTATCCCATTAACTGATTTATTTCCTTCATAGCATTTATCATAATTTGAAATGCTCTTATTACTGCTCTACCCTTAACATTAAAGAAATGAATTGTTTCAGTGGAAAGATCTGACACACATAAAGCAATTAGTGCAAGGTTCTGTGCCCAGGAAATGGTTGCATTGTTATGAATGCAGTAATCAGTAATTATGAATGGGGAAACATACAGAGCTTATGATGAAAAGGATTAGGTTTCTGATAACATAGGAAATGTGAGACACTGAAGCACTGTTTTTGTATTGATCAAAGCTTAGATACTAAGCTATTTGAAGGTAGAGGATCTGTCTTATTTATTGTTGTATAAGCAGAGCTTACTCAGTGCCCTGATTTCAAGACTACTGGGTTGCTACTACTTCTATTAGTAGTATGAACAACTACACTGAAGAAAACAAGACATCATGGTAGCCACTGATGATTTCCTATCATTTTGTCTTGAAATCCAATAGTGCTTATATTCTTGGTTTTGGTCTATCTTCTATTATTTGATTTCAATATGTTTGAAGCTATGGACAGCTATTTTGAAGAAAACAAGAGACATTATAGTAGCCACTGTTGATTTCCTGCTGTCTTTTTCTGAAATCTTGTGTAATTTGCATTGTTTTACTCTGTTCTGCTCTGCTTTGTTCTATTTTGTTTTGTTTTATTCTCTTTATAAAAAAAGACTACTGGATTGCGTGTAACAAGATTGTCTCAGTGTTGGATAAACAGTCAAAATAAACTTACTGGATGGATAAAGCAGTTTAGAGAATCCAAGAGGAGCAAGAAGAGTTTGATTTATAAGGAGTTTCCACCAAAAGTTAGAAAGTGACCTGGAATCCACCAACAGGGAGGCCAGCAGTTTCTGTCTCTTTCTCTTTGCAAACCGGTTTCCTCTGCCCCTTGGAGATAGGAATTTTTCCAGGGCAGATTTTACAATGCTTTCTGCTCTAAATGTACCTCTGACATTGAATAGTGCCTGAACTCTGAATTTCTAAGAAGGGGAAAAGTCAGATTGGCTTTAGCTCCTGTCAATCATTCACTTCTGGGCCAATCGACTGGAGCCAGGGGTTGGGAAGATGAGATCAAGTCACCTTCCGCTTTATTGACTGAGAGTACTGTGTCTCCATCAAACACAATGGCCATCTTAGCTCAGATTATCCCTTTTAAGCAAAACTTGAGAGGCGCATATGTATGTGGTTATTTTGTTAGGGAGAGATACTAAGGAAAAGGAGGGAGGAAATTGGAGAAGTGGCATAGAGGCAGGGAAACCAAGCCAAAGGAGTATTATTGAGCTAATATTAATGTGCAGAACTGGGACTGATGCTCAAAAGAGACTCTCTGAGAACTGTGTATAGTTTAGAAATGGCTCTCTGAAAGTGGGAAGTGGAAGATTTTATCCCTCAACTCTTAGCCTCTATGGGTCAGAGTCATGCCCCAAAGAGTGTTAGTTCCCACACATTTCTACTTTTGTAAATGCAGCAGAATAGCTCTTGGATCAAACCCTAGAGCAGAAGGCAAGAGGTGTGGTGTAGGTGATGCAAGGTATACAACTGCAAGCGAGTGCCTTGCTGTAGCGATGGTGGAACCAGAAAGGTGGGCTAGGTAGGCTCGTAACAGAACATACAAATTGTCTAGCACAGAAGGCACAGACAGGCTGTCTAAGAAGAGAGCAGAAGGGAGGATGGAAATAATTCATGGCTCCAGTATCTGTTCAATGAATGTTTTCTAAGTGAATAAATGAATATAAAATGATGGAAAGTTTCTAGGAAGAAGTAAGATTTGTAAGACTCCCTTCAGTGTGAAGACTGAATCTTGAGGATGTGTGGGTAATAAAATCCATTCTCAACTACCAGTAAAACTAGGGGGTTTATTGATAAATGTGATGTAGTAGGGAAGGTAGATGATATTTTCCTTATTTGAGGCTAGAAAATGGACTTGACAGTGCCAAGCACTTCAGGATAACAGCATAATGTCAGCATCAGGGCGAAGTTTAGATTTCCTGTCTGCTTTACCCTCTTGTAAGTTATATGGCTGCTGCTAGACCGCAAGAATATGCAAAGTACCAAATCCACCTCCGTTTTGCATCCAGTCCTTTGTGTATAATGCAGCACAGTGAATACAGGGAATGTTAAAATCTAAAGTGCTTTCTAATTTTGTGTCATTATGAGTATGAATGCAACCCTCAGGACCCATCCCTGCGGCCTTAACTAAACTTGGTCTTTCATGCTAAGAAGAAGCGAGATAAAGATCTGAATGGAGGCTCCAGTTGGTAAAGGTTGGGCTGACTCAGCCCCGATAAACCTGCAGTTGAGAAATCAATAGAGCCTTTTCAGGGATGCTATTATCCTACAAGGAAAAATTTCAAATATAAATAGCAGCATGGCATAAATCAGAGCAAGTAGATAACAGGATTTGCTGACTTTGGGGCCATGTTAGTGCCAGCATAGGAGGCGGAGAATTAGTGATTTAATGAGCTCAGCTCTATCCTTGCTTGGGCTATGCAAGTGTTTATTCTGGTTGAAGAAGAAAAGGAGGTGAAAGGTGAAAGCAGATTTCTTGTTTCGGCTGGAATTTCACCCAAAGCTTACCCTACCTACCCAACAATCTCTGGCAGCTCATCACTGCGTGGAGGTGAATTAACAGAATGGTTAACTCAAGCTTCACTATACCGTGTGATAGTGCTCAAGTGATTTCATCTGGCTATGAGCCTTCATTTTCTTATCTGGAGTTGGGTTGCCCACAGGTTGAGGCTGGGGGCATCATTCAACAGCAAAATCCATTATGTTGCTAGAAAAGAAAGAATCAGGTATTGGGTAAGAAAAAAAAAACCCAATGTATACCAGTTACAAATGTGGTTTTATTTTTCTCTCTTGATGCTAGTGTTTCTAGAATCCTTTAAAATGTCCCAACAGAAGTCGTTGCGGTTAAAATTAATAGAAGTAGTTGGAGCACCATTTTGCAAGGTTTTGATGACAGGTTGTTTCTAATCAGCTGATTCACTTGGGTCCAGCGAAAAGCTCAGGGAGATCTCACCTGCCTCACCGCTCCCTGGGCTCTGCTTCTTACCTAGTCTTTCAAATTCAGGTGCTTCTTGTACTTGTCTCAGGTGGCCTCTTTGGTCTTTATCTCTCACCTTCCCATGCTACCCACTTCTGACAAATTCACCTTATTGTCCCCTTCTAATCCCAGCTTCTCTCCTCTGCTTAGTTCAGTCCCATTAACAATGATGCATTGATTTTTGGCCAAGATATGGCTGACCTCCAAAGCAACACCAAATGGGATGAGGACCTATTCTAAGACTTTTTCCTCTCATCACCAACCAAAACTCCTGTAAGTAATTGTGGCTCATTTTTATACATGGGGCTTCCTCATCACTCAACTCAAAGGGACAGCACCATTCACATCAAAAGCCATGTGTACAGAGCACCCTGGAATTTTGCAGTGCACAAATTTATTGACTGTACAGCTCTGTCTTCAGTGGTTGAGGAGAATGAAATAATTTTTCTTTTTAATGATGTTAATCAAGACATTCCCAAGTACAACTTGTCCTGGGGGGATGTGTTACGTAAGTCTGATGTTTTATAATGCACAGAATTCTTCACTTACTGTGGTGGCTTTGTAAAATACTCAACTCAGCTGGGCTGCATCACATTCCTCAGTATCCTTCTCCCGGTATGTTCCCAAAGCCATCAGAAGGACTTCTGTGACAGGTTTGGAGTATGGAAATGCAGTAACAGACATCTTACTTTTCAGTCTATAGACCAGGCAAGACAGCTTGTGGTTCATACATGTTGGTATGGACTGATTTCTCATGGATTCTCCTTCAACTTCTCTAACTCCTGAACCAGGTACATGTTTGGCCTCATAATGAGAAATGCTATGTTAGTCAGCTTTTCATTACTATGACAAAATACCTGAAAAAAAAAAAACAACTTAAAGGAGAACAGTTTATTTTGGCTCTTGGTTTCTACGGGGTCAGTGCATGGTCACTCAGATCCATTGCTTTTAGGCCTGTGGTGAGACAGAAAATCATAGCAGAAGGGTGTGATGGAGCAAAGCTGCCGGGAAACAGAGAGGGAGAGCAAGAGAGAAAGGGGCGAGGACCCCATAACCCCCTCCTCTCAGCTAGACCCGAGTTCCTGTCTCCATCACCTCCAGGTAATGCCTTCATGTTATGATTACATCAGTCAGTTAATCCACGGAAGAAGTGAGAACCTTCACGGCCCAATCTTCTTCCAAAAGCCCATCCTCTGAACACATGAGACTCTTGGATGATATTTTAGATTTAAATCATAATGGGCACCAACTCCTCCTTGTGGAGACTGACATCATCAAGGTCAGAGGCAGCAAGAACTGGCATGGTTTCTTAGGGGTCCTTGTCCTTGCTCTCCCCACTTCATGTCTCCCTCCCTCCTTGACTGCCCACCTGCAGATTTCAAACTCCAACATCAGGCACCAAGACAGCAGCCTCGCAGAGACCACTTGCTCTGCTTCACAACTGAGTGTAAAGTCACATGTCTTGGACAAATCCTCCAGTACATTTTACTCCACCTAATGAGTCTACTTCTTTGATTGACTCCTGAGTGACCCACCAACCATGGAAGTTATGTTCCTTAAAACTACCATGGTTGGGGGGGGTCTATTTAGATTTCCCCAAAGCACAGACTGATATAGTACTTGCAGGGCAGTGGTTGTTCTGGTAGCCAATCCTGGAAAGCAGAAGCAAAGGAGCAGAGAGAGAATAAAATCAAGAAATGAGGCAAAACCAATTAGGAATTCATTGTTTTCAGGCTTCTGTTGTAGGCAATGGGATCAACTCCACGGGGGCATCTGGGAAGTGTGCAGCCTGCCTCCCAGAAGTCTGTCTGAAGTCTCCAATGCAGGAATGCTCAGGCATTTATTTGTACACAGCTTAGGCTCCCCAGTTACCCTGCGGCTTTTAACACCCCCACCTTTGTGGGATTTCCCTGCCTGAGGATGATTGTTCTTGCAGATTTAAAGAAAGAATAGAGGTAGAGAAGCAGAGATGTCTAAGTTCCAGGAAGATGCTTCACATAGAATAGCATCCTTATGCCTAGTCTATGAGGTCACAGTTGGAGGAGAGTAGAGGGGATGTGATTTTGGTACCAGAAACATCAGTGGTCCCTGAAAAGCAACTATTTGCATGATCAAGTCTCATAGACATTACTGGGCTACAAAGGATTCATTAAAATGGCAACAAAGTTATATACTTTACATAGAGCCTAAATAAATAAAAGTTCTAGAACTTTCTAATGTCAAAAACCTGCTATGATAACACACATACGTGCACACAGAGTCGTTTCCCAACTCTCTACCACCCCTTCACCTCCTTTACTTCTCCTGTTAGGTAACAATGCTTCTGCAGCTCCATGCTCTGTAGAACTGGGTGCTTGTTGGGCTTTGCAGGCAGCCCTTACTGGCAACCCAAGTGAGGGCTATGAAAGAAGCCATCAGTGTGTTAATATTAAAAAAAAAAAAAACTTTATGTCTGAAAAAATATTTTTAAATGGTGCACACGTGTAAAAAATGCAGTGTCAGCATCTCAGGGACAAAACAGCAATTAGCAAGGAATTATTGTACCTCTGTGCACAGGTCTGAGTCTTCATAGTCCAACTCTGCCTATTTAACATCTGCGTTTTCCTATATCCACTTTCCCCAGCCCCTAGGCCTCACGTTTTGATTCCAGGATCCGTGATGAATCAAAGGATCTGTCGTGGTCTCCGCTCAGAACTCTGAGCCTGTCTTTGCTGAACTGTGCTGCATACTAGCCCTGGCGTGCATGGAAAAGGGAAGACAGTGTGTGAGGTGCACATTTTCCAAGACTATATTCATTATATAGCCAAAGGGAGGTCGATGGGTAACACCTGCTTTTAGAGTAAAACATCAGTGATAATTCTCCATGTGATAGGCAAGAAAACTGGGGATCTGAAAGAAAAAAAAATTAGCCTTAATCACAACAAAATGTTTATGACCAGGAACATAGTAAGTGCTCAGTAATCGTGGGGCTATGGAGAGAAGCAGTCCATTCTGCTGGCTGAGGCCCCAGGGTTTGGGATTAGATACATTTGTGTTGTGTCCTACCTCTGCCTTTCCGTAGCTGAGGACTATTGAATAGGTGACTTTGCTTCTCTGAGCCTCAGTATTCCTGGCTATAAAGTGGGAAGAATAATACTACTGTGTGTAGGTTGTTGAAAGAATTCAATAAGATTGTGAGCTGTGCCCAGTGTTTGATAGCTAGCAGAAGAAACTGATGATGATGATGATGATGACAACCATGATGATGGTGATGGTGATCATGGTGATGTGATGAATTGGTCAGACCTGGGCACCTGCAGTTATGACATCTGAGCACTAAAGCTTCAGTCATTTCTCAGCCACCGACCGAGAGTTTAGAGAGTTTAGCAGGGCTCTCCTCACTGGCTGGTGAGTAGAGTCAGAGAGCTCTCAGTGCTGTTTTTCTGACTCAGTGATAATGGTTTCTTATATAAGCCAGCGTTTCATTGATTAACAATTGATCTTTGAATGGAGTCAGGGAAAATCTTGGGCCAGGAAGACAAAGGCAGCATTTTCCAGCCCTGTCCTCCCGGCGGATGTTGGGAGCATCACCTGCTGTCATGAATGACCCGCCTTGCCTCGCTTGGGACAAGTTCTTAATCAGAACCCGTCTTTCCCAGTGGCCCCCTCTCTCTGGTGGCCCTTTATTGCTTCCATCAGCCCTTCCCCCGCTGGCTCCTTTTGACCTTTAATAAGCTCACTTTTGTGCAGAGCTGCTGGTGAGTTATTGCCAACCGAGCAGCTCCCCAGGGCAGGCTACCTACCCAGCCCCTGGGCCTCCCCACAGCTTGTAAGAGAAAATTACATTTTGATCTACATTTCCCATTTCTGTTCTCTGTCACCTGGCTCTGGAGACAAAGGGAAGAAAAGGATGTTTCCTTGTCTCCTGTCCCTCTTCTCCCGCCTCCCTCACCGTCCTGGCCTGCTGGTCAGCTGGGGAGATAATGTGTCCTGGTCAGGAGTCATCACCCAGCTCATCTTCTCCTGGTCTCCGGGGTCTTCAAGGCCCCGGATGTGAGGCAAGGTGATACCTGACAGTCACCAGATGGACCATGAAAGGAACAATAAAGACATTCTTCCTCAGGCCTTCTGTGATTGCCCCAGATTAAGTAAGTCTGTCTTATTACGTTGTTCATACAGAATCTTGTAGCTACGGCTTTCTTTTTTATGTATGTTTTAACTGAGATAAAAATCCACATACAACAAAATGTATCTTTGTAACCCCTTTAAATTGATTTTTAATACATTTGGGTACATGTACAAACATTGCTACTACCCAGAATATTTTTATCACCCTAAAAGGAATCTACTTCCTCTTTGCGTTTCATGTAAAAGAAATCACACATGAGGTTGCATTTTGTGTTTGGATTTTTTTTCACATAACAAAATGTTTTCATGTTTCACCCCTATTATTGCATGTATCAGCGCTCCATTCTTTTTAATAACTGATTAATATTCCATTGTCTGGAGTACCACATTTTGTGGCATGCATTTATCCATTGATGAATATTGGATGGTTGCTACTTTTGGACTTTTTTTAAATGATGCTGTTCTTAACATCTGTGTACAAAGTTTTATTTGAGCATGTGTTTCCAATTGTCTCAGACACATTGCTTGGATGAAATTGATACATAAATTATTGGGTTCTATGTTTGATTCTTTAATTCTAAACAAACTGCCAGACATTCTTGAAGTGTCTCGTGTGATTTTGTATTCTCCACAGCCATGGATTGAGGATCCAGGTAGTCAACATCCTCATCAACATTCAACAATTTCCATTTTAAAAAATTATAGGGGATTTAGCTCAACAGCATAAGCGCCTGCCTTGCAAGCAGGCAGTTGTGAGTTCGATCCCTGGTACTGATAAAAAAAAAAAATTATAGCCACCCTAGTAGATATGAAATTTTATCTCTTATGGTTTTGATACCTATCTCTATTGGACAAGTGTTAAGCAACTTTGCATGTTTATTTGATTACTTTCTCTGTTTAAAAGGTTTTTATTGATACATTTTGGACACATGATAATTACCTTCATTTTAGAGAATTAGTACATATTCATATTGCATCTGGATCATTTTATACTCCCCGCTTCACCCCACCATTCCCTTTCTCCTCCCCCACATGCCCTTCCCATCCCCACAGATTCTCTTGCCTGTTTCTAAAGAAATGGAGATTTCTCAAAAAACTAAAACTAAAGGTCCCACTTGACCCAGTTAATTCCCCTTCCTGGTATCTTCCTCATACAGTTAAAAGCATACCACAGCAGTGTATGCACACCCATGTTTATAGCAGCACAATTTGTGATAGGTAACTTTTTTTTTTTTTTTTTTTGTCTTTTTCCTTTTTATCGGAACCGGGGATTGAACTCACAACTGCCTGCTTGCAAGGCAGGTGCTTATGCCGCTGAGCTAAATCTCCAGCCCTGATAGGTAAATCTTGAAAACAGCCCAAACACGCATTAATGGATGAGTGGATAAAGAAGATGTGGGTTTTTTATACAATGGAGTACTTCTCTGCCACAAAGAGGGATAAGCTTGAGACATTTCTAGGTAAATAGATGCACCTTTAGACCACGTAAGTGCAATAAATCAGGCACACATATTTAAATATCACATTTTTTCTCTGGCGTGAGAAATCAAAAGTGTAAATAAGGCCCAAGATGTTCAACAGATTCTAGGAAATGGGAAGAAAATTTTCAAGATGGAAGGGGAACAAGATGGTTGGTGGGGAGAAAAGAAAAAAGACAATGGAAACAAAGTTTTGAAAGTAAGGAGGGTAAGAGGGGTTGAAGGGAGGGCAGGGCAATGGATAAAACAGAAGAGTCAGCTTATATTATGTACAGATACAAATTCCCTATGATGAATGTTAGCCTTACATATCGCTATATGTATCAAGAAAAACACTTTTTAAAAAAGATTCATTCATTTTCCTTCAAATGATTTAAATTTAACCTTCTTTATGGCTGAGTATTGCACCAGTGTGTATATGTACTGTGTGTACTTTACCCATTCATCAGGTGAGGGCACATAAGCCACTTCCATGATTTAGCTATTGTAGATCGTGCTGCTATGAACATGAGTGTGCATGTGTCACTGTAATACGATGACTTTCAGGATGACACCCAGAAGAGGCACAGCCAGGTCTAACGGGATTTCTACTTTTAGTGTTTTAAGCAATCTCCATACTGATCTTCACCGTGGTCACACAGGTTTATATCCCTGCTAGCAATGTAGAAGTATTCCTTTGCCCTCACAGCCTCACTGGCATCTGTTGTTACTTTTTAGCACATGACACATCCCCATTTTAAAAACTGGGTTATGTGTCAGGGTGTTGTTCAATTGTAAGGGTTCTTTATATATTGTAGACACTAGAGCTTTATCAGATAGTTGATTTGGAAATATTTTGTTCAATTACCTGTGTCATCTGTTCATGTTAATTGTGTTATTTGAATTACAAAATTTTATTTTGATGAAATCTAGTTCATCTATTTTTATTTTACTCTTTCCAATTTTGTTTTCATATTTAAGGTAATATTGCCTAATACAAGTCACAAAGATTTATACCTATCTGTTTCTTCAAGAGTTACATAGTTACAGTTTTTTTTTTTTTTTGCCCATTTTAGGGTTAATTTTTGTTGGATAGGATTTTATATTCAGCTCTTCTGGCATCATTTATTGAAAAGATTATTTCTTTCTATTAAACAGTTTTTGTACCCTCATTGATAGTCAACTGAGCATAAACGTTTGGGTTTACTTCTGGACTCCTGAATCTATGTACCTATGTGTGTCTATTTGGTACCACATTGTTTTGATCACCACAATTTTGTGATACCTTCTGAAGTATGAAAGTGAGGATCTTTTAACTTTGCTACTCTTTTTTTTTTGGTTGGTTTAGCTATTCGAGGTCTCTTGAAATTCCACATGAATTTTAGGATTAACTTGTCTATTTCTATAACAAAAACAGTTGGAATTCTGAAGGGGACTACATTTTGCTAGTGATTATATTGAATCTATAAATTAGTTTGAGGAGTATTGTCATCATAATATTAAATATTATAATACAAGACAATGAGACATATTCTTATTCACTAAAATCTCCCTTGTTTTCTGTTAACAAGTTTTGTAGTTTTTCCATGCAATATAGTTCTATTTTTGAATAGTTATATGATCAGAATCGAATCCCAGACTAGAACATTCTACTGTGCACTGCATTTCATGCCATAGTGGCATATATGGAGATAGGCTGCTCATATCTGTCTTAAAGAAAGGACTCACTGTGTAGTTTCAAGGAGTTAGATTGGGGCTGGAGATTTAGCTCAATGGCATAAGGGCCTGCCTGGCAAGTGTGAGGTTGTGAGTTCAATTCCTGGTATCACACACACACACACAAATTACATTAGCTGTTATCAGAGTTACCTAAATTTTTAAGCCAAAATTCCTCTGTTCTCAGGAGAACCCTTGGCCAGTAGATAAGTAGTGAAAGCTGTAAGATATCCCAGGACAATCTCTGGCCTACGACTTGAAAGGCAGTGGTTGCTAAAAGACCTCAATGCGCCCACTGAGTGGCTCCTCTAAAAGACACACTGTCCTAGAGTCCCTGTTGGTCTTGTAGGTTCCATGCTCAGCACAGTTCTTGAAATTCCAGAAGGAGGATGATGGAGGATGGAGAAAAGAAGAAGAAAGTCAAGGTAAAGAAAGCTGAGGTCCGGTGGAAACCCTCTCCTACCGGGAGGAAGGACTTCCCAACAGCTGCAGCTTGCTGATTTGTACAGCCAGCAAGAGCATGTTCACAGAGAATCCAAGAGGAGGCCAAGATCCAGGCAGAAAGAACAGTCAGTCTTCAGTAAAACATCATGCCGTGGTGATTACACAGACAGGGAACAAGAGGGAAGTGTCTATATTATCTCAGTGGAAGTCAAGTCACTTCGTACGTCAGCTCCCTGAGCTGTGTACACTTCTCCTGTGGCCCTGCCAAACTCATGAGAAGCAGTGACCTTGTCCTAGATACCCAAGGTAGAGACAGCTTCGTTTCCAACAGGTAGAAAGCTTGTCAAGTCTGCACTGAGATTCAGTATCCGCTCTTGCCTAAGCTGGCTTCCTTCCTTTCCTTTTCCCATGCATTGCTTTCCCGCCTTCTGAATTCCTAAGTCTGTCCTGACATCTGCCTTCTAGGGAACCCCACTTGCATAAAACTACCTTATTCTCTAGTCTGGCTCCCTGGTTGATACATCATTGAAATTCTAAAAACACTTCCAACAGAAAGATGAAAGGTGTTCTCTCTTTTTTTTTTTCTAGTGCTGGGGATGAAATTCAAGGCTCCAGACATCTACCACTGAGCTATAGTCCCAGCTTGGAAAGACTCCCTTGATGTAGAATCTTGGGCACAATTAATCATTTTGTTGCTATTAAGGAATAATTTTTTGTCATCAGTCCATTAGCAGGGTTATCCATGATAGAAATGAAGATGCATTGCCCTTTTTGAAAATTTAGATGGAGCCTGTTGGTAATGGATCCAGTTTGAATGATAAAGTGCCTCGGTTTATATCATTCAAGGGAAGAAAATGCTGTTTTGTGAGAAAAGTCCTCCATGTGCACCGTTATGGTCAGTGCTGAGTGAGAGAACAGGACAGAAACAGGTAATGTGATCAGACAGCTGACTTCAAGTGTTTAAAAGTTAAAGAATTTTTCTTTGTTGCTTTCCAGATCCAAGGAAAACCTTGGATGCTAACTTTGTTTAGTCAGGATGTACCTTAATGTCACTTCTTCAGAGAAGCCTTCCCTGAATCGCCTAGGTCTGGCTCATTTCCTGGTGTGTTCCTTCAACACTCAGAAAAATCCCAGGTTCACAGGAGGTGCCCCCCTAAACCTTTGCTGAGTGCAAGAACAAATGAACTTAGTAGGCAGAAGTTAAAAAAGGAAGAGATGTGGATTCCATTAGAATGCTTCGTAACACTGTTACCACTGAACTGTGTCCAGCTATGAAGTAGGCTGCTGCAAAGTCCTGGTTCAAAAGAGTTAAGAAAAAAAAAAGGGTAACCTTCCCCCCACCCCCAGGTCAGGTCCTATGGATTTCCGTGACACCAAAGCTTCCTTAAACTGGTGACATCTGTCCTCCTGCATTCCTTGTGTTTCTATCTGCATCTTCCTCCACTAAGAGGGACTTGAGTTTTTTCTCTAATGGGGGTGGGGGAAGGGAATCCTGCTGTAGAATTGATTTTCCATCTGCTAGGGAAGCAAATACAAGACAGAATATTTAGGAGGTACCTGAAAAATAGAATTTTGGCCTCTCATGCCCTCAGGCATTTCCTTAATAACAAGTACCATTTATGAAGCACAAGGCTCTATAATAAACATGATATAAAAATCGCAAAATTTCAAATTCTGCTCCTATGTGGGAATTATTATCTTCCAAATAAGAAAACCCCATGGTTTCCTTTAACTGCTTTGGAAATTCAGAGCTAATGTCCAGCTGCTCAAGGAAGAAATTCTAAGCATACAACTGGCTCAGAGGAAGGATACTGACCCCCAAACAGTGGGGCTGTCTTTGTGCACCGTGCAATACGAGTTGGATGATTCTGATAAACAGCCTCCAAAATTAGATGTGACATTCACGTCTGAACTTATCCTGCAACCATGTAACACCTAGAATGCTCTCACAAATGCATGTTAATTTTATTATTCAGATTTTGTAATAGTCTGGAATAAAAGGGAATCATGTTCCAAAGTACCTCCTAAATCAACAGAGAGAGATAGATTCAATTACGTTTGCTGTCATTTATGTTGTCTGTACTTTGAAGGATGCTAATTTTCTAAAAATTAGTTACTTCAATATGACAAACGTCTCCCCCTAGTCAAATAAGGAATCATTCCCTGAAAAGCTCAACGGTGGGAAAAATCAAACCTTTGAATCTTAGGATCTTTTCTGGGCAATTAGGTTATGTTGTATAACATAATAGGTGCAAATGTGAAAGCCCTGATAATATTTTATAGTTATAATAAAGCAAAGTTGGTGTCTAAATAAGAAAACCATAGAAGACAGTTTGTGTGTATCAAATTTTTCACAATGGGTCATTTACAATTAATCTTCTGGCATCATCTTCAGCTCCCCGGAAAATGTGTGAGTGCACTTTTGCAAACTTCTAAGCAGTCAGAGTGACTGACACGAGTATCATTCTCCGGAAAATCCAGAACACAAACAGAGGTGTGCTGAAGTGTCAGGAGAGGCCAACCACACAGAAACCCACTCTGGAGAACTCAGGTGCAGCTGAGGCTTTGCTATGCTACTCCAAAAGATTTCATGCGAACCCAGATAAAACAAAACATTAGGCCCCATGAAGTGCAGGCAAAGAGCCAAGCCAGTAGTTATAAGCGTTGTTTCCTCCAGTTGCTTGCTGTGTGACCCCATATGGATTATATTGTTAGTCTGTGTCTCTACTGCAATAGGAGAGACAGCAGTATATATGCTGCTGTTATCAACATGAAGTGGGTTCATGATTGTGATTTTACTTATATATATGTATGTATGTATATTTGTTGTTTTTAAATCTGGGATGTCACCTGAAAGTCTCATGGGCTCGGAGATTGAGTTCATGGAAGATAATTGGATCATGGTGGCCCTACAGCTGACTTGTTCTTAGGAGGTAGGGCCTAATTAGAGGCAGGTCACTGGGGGTGTGTCGTGGAAGGGTATAGAGTCCTCCCTGGGTCCTCCTCTGCTCTCTGCTTTCTGATTATCATGATATGAGAAGCTTTCCTCCATCCAGGTCCTTCTACCATGTTGTTTTTGTGTTTAAGCCAACCAAACATGGACTGAATCTTCTGAACCATGAGCCAAAATAAGCTTCTCTTCTTTGAAGTTGCCACGTTGGATATTTTGTCCCAAGGAGAGGAAAGTGACTAAGACATGTATTTCTTATAAATTACCTCTGGGCAAGTGTTCCATTTTTCTTTTGCTTCCTCCTGGCATTAGCCTCATGGTGGCTCCTGAGTCTACTCATTTTAAGTAGTGTCAGTGCCTGTAACTCTCTAGAAATGATCTTCTCTTAGTTCAAGTTGCTAAGAGAGAGTATCTAGTGGGATTTATCCCATCCAAATAAGTCCCTGCTAGTCCTAGTCCAATCCCAAGGCTAGAATCCCTCTCACAAGAGCCTCTCCCTTTTCTCAGTGTGAATCCATTTAGCTGGACTGAAGGTGAGGAGTCTTCTGTTTGGAGACTGGGCGAGCATCAGGCATCTGAATCATATGAAGAAGCTCAGGTTAGATCTCTCCTGGTTGGGTTGCATGGGAAGCCATTCAAGGAGCTGTGCAAATAGTGTTGTGTGTGAGACAGAGGTTGATAGTAAGCTTGATGAAGTAGACAGGAACTAACCATCATGGTGGTTGTAACTTTCAAATGGGACAGGAAAAAAAAAAGGTGTGTGTGTGTGTGTGTGTGTGTGTGTGTGTGTGTGTGTGTGTATGTGTGCTGTTTCTGAACAAGGGAGGGCAAGAGAGAAGTTGATGAACCAAGCTGAAAAGCATAGGTATGTCCAAAATAATATTCTTTGAATTTGATTGTAAGATTTCTAAAGTTTACAAAATTTTTTAAAATGGGAAAAATTGCAACTAAGATGTTTGCTAAATAAAGCAAATATTTCCAAAGCCAAATGTGGTGGTGCATATCTGGAATTCCAATACTTGGAATGCTGAGATAGGAGGATTGTTCCAAATTGAAGGCTAGCATGAACCACATAGTGATTGCGAGCTTGAACTACAGAGCAAGACCCTGTCTCAGACAAAAATGTGTTCATAATAGATATGTAAGTACACAAAATGAGTACTTAACAAGCCAACTGATAACTCAGCAAATTCTAGCTTGCTTTATCTGTCATGTACATGATTTTCCTTTGCTGTCTGAACTTCAATTTGTGTATCTGTTAAATGGGTTTGGGTTACTACCTCCTAATTTATTGAGAGGTTTCATCAATGGATACATTGATGGCTCAGAGGGACTGATAGGAAGTTGTGAGGCATTGGCGTGGTTGTGCTGATTACTGGCAGCTAGCATTGATTCTGACCAAGTGGGTCATTCCAATTGTTAAATATGTTTGAGTATCATTCTTCATACCTTGCATGTTGTAAAAGCCAAATTTGTGACACATTTTATTACCATCGTCATTATCGTGATTGTCTTTAGTATCATTCCTGAGCCCTGTTTAGCTTCCCACCTTAGGAACTTGAAAAAAAATGAAGCTATAAGAATAGCTGCTAGATAGGGATGTAGGAAATGGCCTCAGTACCAGGTAGTCCATGCTCCGAGGGAAATAGTTCTGACCCAGCATAAGTTAGATAAAGAGATTTCAACAACATCCCAGGTTAAGGCAAAGCTAATCCTGGCCCAGAAGGGTTAAGCTGTGTTTACAAACTGAATACTGATACACAGTGAGATAGGAAAAGAAGCCCAGGTCTTCAGGGAGATAGAAGGATGGATGTTGAGGCACTGGGCCTGTGTCTTCGGGTAAGGAAGAGGAGGCTTGGGGAATGAAGGGGATCAGGGATTCGTAGCAGAACTAATTGGACAAAATATGGCAGACATAATTGCACAAAATACAGAAGAGTGTGTAAACGCTGGGAGTGTTTAAACCTCATGCCTCTATTCCTTTATGCTGGTGCCTCAGAATCCTTCAAAACTAAGCTTGCTAAATGTTTGTTTAGACATAAGTGGATGACTAGATGGATGCACGAGGGTGGATAGATCCAAAAGATAAACAGAAGCATGAACTGTGGGGGAAAGAGAACCTCTTTGAAAAAGGAACAAAAAATGGGATGAATATTTGCATGAATAAATAACTAATGTGGTTAATGGGAATAGAATTATTTAATGAATTAGTTAATGAATAATAAGGAAAATATTTTATCAAGGACTTCCTAAGTACCAGATATTCTGCTAAGTAATTGAATTAATCATCTCATTTAATCTTACAACAATCCTATATAGGAGGAACTGGTATCATTTCAGTCTTATAGATGAGAAACAGAGGCATAGAGAGATCAAATAACTTGCCCAAGACCACACAAGTAGGAAGCAATAGAGGCACCATCCCAATGAATTCTTACAGTCTTTACCCTTCCCTATTATGGTGCACTGTTGTCTTAGACTGTTTGTAGTACTATAACAAAATACCATACACTGAGTAGCCTATCAACAACCAAAATTTATTTCCTTTAATAACGAAGACCGGAAAGTTCAAGATTGGAATGCCAACATGGTTGGTTTCTGGTAAGGGGTTCTTTCAGGATTGCAGATGGTTGATTTCTCACTGTATCTTCTCATGGTGGAAGGTGCAAACAATCTCCCCCGGGCCTCTCTTATGAGGGCATTGGTCCTATCTATAAGGGTTGTTCTTTAACACCCAATCACCTCCTAAAGACCTTTCCTCTTAATATCAGCCTATTAAAGCCTATGTTTCAGCATATGAATTTTGAGGAAGTGAAAACATTCAGGCTTTAGGAACCAGGGACCAGAAATGTGTGGATTCATTTTACGCCATAGATAGCAGTTGGTCTCAGCATCTCAAGCCAGATAAGAAATTCTTTCATAGATTCCACAGGCATATAAATGTGCACCTAGTATATTCCAAGTACTGCTCCAAGCACAAGGGTTACATCAGCAAACAAGCAAGCATGGGCAATGCTTATGCTTTAGCGGAGATGAAAGACAATAAGCAAACATATGTATAATTATGGATATAAGTAAATACTTCGAAGAGTAGCTAAGCATGTAAGGAGTTATAGGGTGATGGGTACTGGTAGGATGCAGAGGAGCTATTTTAGATTGACGGCTCTCAGAAGACTTTACAGAGGAGGTAAAAAATACCCAAATCATTAACATGGCATTGCTCAAGGATCCAGGATAAACATTCCAGGCAAAGAGAGAGAAAGTGCAGAGGCTCTGAGACAGGCATGAGCTTTCTAGGTTTAAAGACCAGGAAAGAGGCTGGCCTGGTTGGATAGGGATAAAGAAATAGCAGAGAGAGAGGAGGTACACCCACAAAGGAGACAGCACAGATCTTTATCCAAGGCTTTGCAGGTGGATACAAGGAATCAATTTTGTTTTAAAGGAGCTAGAGCATCTGAATTACATTTGAAAACATCCCTCTGTTTGTTGTAAGCTGTTATATTATGCTTGTCTTCAGTCCAACAAAACAACTTGGTCAGTTAATATAAGAATGAAGAGCATTTGTTTGGCCTTTTGGAAGATTCCCACTGTCCTCTCCCCTCCTCTCCTTTTCTCACTGGGAACCCCTCTGTTACTGATTGGTATTACTTCCTGGGGTACCAGTGCATTAGCGGGGAGCCAAACTTTCTCTTTGTTTTCTTTTCTCTCCCGGGGACACTTGGCCACCTATTTCATAACCCCAACCAACAGTCCTACCCCCCCCAAAAGACAAAACCTATATATCCATATATCCAATAATAGGGAATTCTTTAGGCAAAATCCATTCACTATAACAATTTTTGCCTTTGAAAATGATGTTGGTGATACGTAGTTGCTAACGGTATACTATTGGGGCAGTAACAATGACAGTTAGCTGAACATCTATCATGCACCAGGCTCAGTGTTTATAACCAATATATTTTACTCCATTTAATTCTCTTCACATGGAGAGATCAATTCCACTTTTATTCCCAGTGTATAGATGAGGAGCTCACGGTTTCAGTATCTTGCCGTAAGTCACTAAATTAGCGTATAGTTCCATTAGAGGAAAAGACGAATCTGTCTGATTACAAAGCCCATGTTCTCAGTTCATGCCCCCCACATGCTACTGGCATATAACCGGGCTGCACTGTTAGAGAAAACAAGCTGGCTGTTAAGTAATAAAGGCAACCTCAGTGCCATCTTCTTTGGTATGAAAAGGGCATACAGCTAAATGTTAAAAGTTATTATCTCTGGGTGGTTAATTATGGAATACTTTTGTGTGTGTTTATGATTTTTGTAATTAGTTGGAGAAAAGCAATAAAAGGTCTCTATGTGCTGTTCTTCCCCACTCAGCCTCTGTGTTCCTCCCTTGTGGCCTCTAGACAAGCTGTGGGTTTCTTTATGAATGTAAAGCTAGCATGACCTCTTCCCTTTGGCCTCCTGGCTTTGCAATTTCAGCACAATTCTCTAGATTGCTTCAAATTTTGCAAGCATTCTAGATGCTTAGGTAGTTGCAAATTTTTCACCTCCAGGAACAGATATATTCCTTCTTAGCTAGGAGCTTGAATAATATATTTGCAAATGAGCCGAGTCCCTAATGTGTTTATCATTTAGAGGGAGGTCTTGGTAATAGCCTCGACTCCTGGGGTCAGGACAGGGTTTTTGGTGACAGGAAAAGGACTTGATCTGCTCAGTGAGAGACTGGGCTTAGAGAATAAAGGGAATTGAGATAGACTCTGTTGCCAGGCTTACGACCTGAAATTTTCCTTCTCATCTGGGGTAAATGGGGGTCTCTGTTCATCCTATGTTTGAAGATAATTTCAGCAAGAGGTAACCTCTGGACTCTGCCATGCGTGCGTGCATTTATTCAGAAAGGCAATATTTATTGAGCACAAATCTCTCCAGGGCTATGCAAAGTGCAGGGAATTCAGCAACGGGAGGAAAGATCCAGCCTCGCCTTTGTGGAGTTTGCAAAGTGGAATCTGTGGGGAAGACAAACACTGAACAAATGTTCCAGTGTTCAGATGTAACAGGAGGTGGAAATGTGGGATGCTGCGGAAGCACGTGAGAGGGGGCGCTCAGACTGTGGATTCAAGAAAAGCAGTCTCAGGAAATCCTGTTTGAACCGAGAGAGAAAAGATGCCTAGGAATATAGCAGGTGAAGAGCAGGGAAAGAAAGCATCTCAGGCTGAGGGGGTACATACGGGAGGATGGCAGGGGAAAGGGCGGCTGGTGCAGGTGCAAATCTAGCAAACCACATTGCTACATTTGCACGGTATTTAGGGATGAGGAAGATTAAATTAGAAAAAAATTTCACTTCTCTTGTATAATATACTTATCATTATTGTTATTATTTCTCCAAACATAAAGAAATAAGGACTCAAAATTATAATTATCCTGATTTGTTCAGTGTGTGCTATAACACATGTGCAGAAATATCACATCATATCCCATAAATACGTGCAGGAAACTTTCCACTTTAAATGACATCACCAAGCCAAGGCAGAATGGAAAATGAAGTTGCTTCTCCGGAAGAGAGGAATGCTTTTGTGCCTGTGTATTTTTCTTTCATTCAACAGATATTTATGCAAAGTCTATGGCAGTCCTGGAATTTGGAGAACTGAGGACAAAGATCCTTAACTGCATGGACTTATAGTCTAACAAAAAGGAACAAACAATAAAGAGTAAAACAAGAAAAAGAGATAGAATAATATTGACTAGCATCAGGAGTCATAAAGATTAAGGAGCCAGGCGTGACAGTGCGCACCTGTAATCCCAGTACTCTGGGAAGCAGAAGCAGAAAGATCAAAAGTTCAAGTCCTGCCTGGACAATTTAGTAACTTAATGAAATTCTCTTTTTTAAAACAAAACAAAACAAAAAAAGCCCTGGGAATGTAGCTCAGTGTGAAGGCCCTGGGTTCCATCCCCAGTGCTGAAAAAAACAAAGTAAAGTGGATCAGGGGACATAGAAACCCAGGGTGGCTGAGTGAGTTGTCTTATTCCTGTTTTCTGGTCAGGATGTCCTTTAAAGTTGCCATATGGGCAGGGAATTTAAGGATGCTAGGGGATAAACCTGACCTCTGCGTGGCCAGACCTTACCGTGTATCTGCCTTCCGTGAGCTTTCAGGTTGTGTGGGAGGAGGGTGGAGCTTCAGAACAGTCAGTCTGGCTCCCTTGGCCATTCAGAACCATGACCTTGGACGTTTGACCTTGGATGTTTTATTCATCCAGGTTTAGCTGGCTACAAATGGAACGCTCATCCACAGAGTTCGCATTCAATTCTCAGGTGCCCCTTATGATTGTTTAATAGCTGCTTTAACTCCGTCTCCTGATCACTGGTTGCTGTACTTACTGACCTCCTAATTTAAAAACAGAGATGAGCCTGATCAAATGCCGAGCAGAGGCAGCACTGCTGCCCAGGCACGGTGTATTGTGGAGATGGAAATCTCTTGGCAATATAACAGGCATCTATTAGGGAAGCTGAGTTAGGCCTTCGCTCATTAATCAGAGTCTTCTGATAAAGTCCACTGCAGCCAGAGTGGTGTGTTCTTTCTTTCTTTTTACAGATACAAAGCAGTATCATTGTCTTTATCGATCTCTACTCTTATTGCTATCAAAATATACTCTTTCAAAGTCACTACCTGTGGCTCCCCTCATGTACACTGTCCTATACCCTTATAGAAAAGGTAGAGGGTGTAAATAAAAGTTTGGTGTTTGATTTGCAGCATTTTGGCTCCTAGGCTAGGTAACCTTGGACAAATTGCTTTACCTTCTTAAACCTCAACATACCTAGCCATAAAATGGGGGCAAGTATTCCTACCTCCCTTGATAGTTGAGAGGAAGAAATTAAACAGTAAGCTTGACAATTTTTGGAAATGACTTCTAAAAACTGTAGCACATAGGAGCGACTTTAGGGTCTTTTAGGATTCAGATATATGGATCATATCCACTGAGAGTCTGACTCAGTAGTAGAAGCGTGTTTATTCCTGGATGGTTTTGTGCAAAGGGTTCCTTAGGATACACTTGGTGAAAGCACTGTTGTATACTTCCCGTGTTGCTGAGTATTTTCTCCCACAACTTTCTCATCTCAGATTGTGCAGTGTTTAACTCCCCTTCCTCTGTAACAAAACTTTCCCTAGGTTTGAAAGTAGTTGTGTTCTTTACTGTGACTACCCCCATAAGCTTGTATCTCCTGTATTATAGAACCTTTCATTATGGCTTATAGACTAAATATTATTACCTAAATATTGTTAGTAAAGATCACGAAAATAATAACTTGTGCTTGGGGCTGACAGTCAAATGCTAGCTGAAATTCAATCAAGTCTCTAGTAATTTTTAGTTTTCAGTAACCAAGCCATTATCCACTCACTTGAGTGTGTCACTTTTTTATCTGTCACATTTGCAGCAGCTGGACAACCAATGTCTTTGGGGTTTGGTCATATATTCATCTCTTCTAGCCAATTTTCTTCAGATTTGGTTGCTTTCCAAAAAAAGCAACCAATATGGATTCCTCAATTGTTTTTCAATATAAAGACTTTTATTGATTCAGTCATTTATGCATTATGAATAATCACTATTAATAGTAATTAACCATTCATCCGTTCATTAATTCAAGAAAATTCTGTCCCCTACCCATACCTGTGCCACGCAATGTGCTGTCATAAGCTTCATTTCTAGACAAGCTCAGTGCATGTTGATGGAATTTTGAAGTTGTATTGGCAAATACTGCCAGTCTCTAGCCTTAGAGTTTTTGCTGCCTTTACTGGGAGGTGGGTGTGTGAATGTCATTGGCCCAGTCTTTTCTGTCATCTGAGCTGATGGCACCCTGACCAGCTTTGATGCAGTGCCATCAAGGACATTAGAGCTCTATTATCTTTAGTGCACCGGGGCATGTTGTGTGAGACCAAAACCCTGCATGTGCTAACAGAAAGGAATGCAAATTTGTACACTGCAATAAAACTCCTATCAATCACCCGAAGAAGACTCGGAGCAACTGAACTAATATCTGAGCTGTAAGATTGCATTTTCCTTGACTTTCCTGTCAATGGGAAATGTTTGTGCATACCAAATCACCAGCTAATACAAACCTTTCAATAGACAAGGAAGAAAGAAACATAAGCAAGAAAACAGAAACATCCTGTCAACCTGCCCAAAGCATGCTAATTATGTTTAAACCTGTATTGGGTACCAGATACATATTGAGCACTTATTTATTCCTTTCTTTACTTAAACTGTCTCCCAGCCAATCAACACAGCCCAAGGATGAGACAGGTGCAGTAGAATTGATGGTGTCATATTTAGTCATTATCATTGTCATCATAGAACACATGTACATCTGCCCTGTGTACCAAGAACTATATATGTCATCTTTAAATTTTTTGCAGTTATGTTAAGGTCAGGATCTGTTATTATCTCAGGGTGCAAATGAAGGAACTGATGTACAAAGACAATAAAGGACATTATCAAACAGGTGTCAGATCTGAAGTTTGACTTCAGTTCTGTCTAATACAGGTTGACAGCTAACTGCTCATCCCAAAATCTCAATATTATTGCTTTAAGGAAAGTTTGCTTTAGCCAACTGAGTTGCCAAAATCTGGTGTTTGGTTGATCTTGGGGTCTTGATTTAAACTAAACCCGTGGTTAGAGGTTCTCATGAGTAAGGGCCTACATTATCAAGTAACATTCCCATGGGTTCTGAGAAATAGCCAATACCCTAGACACAGACTATGTTCTCAAGAAGCTTGTATTCGTGGGTTGAAGAAAGGGAAAGTCTTCTGGGTTGGGGAGCTCCAATTCTGTGGGTCACAGAGGGAGCAGCCCAAATCTATTCTTGAGAGTGTTTGCAAAAAATTCTATAATGATATTTATGCAAAGAGCAGATCGGACAGCTATCCTCTTGCTAGATGTGCTTTCATTAACTGTTTCTTTTTATAGAGCAGTGAAGAAAATATCCGAACACCCACAGAGAGGAGTCAATCAATACACCCCTCCCCCACGCTCTTTTGTTTTCTATTCAAGGTCCTATTAAGAGGCAATCAGTATTATCCCATTGGTTTCCCAACTCTCAGAGTCAAAGGTCTAACTGAAATGAAAGCAACCCCTCTCCTTTCTCTTGCTCGAGTCTTAGGAAATTGGGACAGAGCAAGTCTCATTCAAGATAAGCTTCTTGATCACAGCCTGGTCACCACTTCATTGCTTTTTCCCTGGGAAGGCTGGCCCACCTTGTACTTTTGCCCAGGGCAGTGATGACTTCCAATTACAACTTTTCCTTCTGTTTGGGCACCAAGGGGCAGGCTTCCCCTATACCATGATATAAATAACTAGCTGGCATGCGGAAGATTTTAGAACCTAAAGCAAGTTGAATTTGAAGAACGGATGCATACTTTGCTTTTCCCTTGTTGTAGCTCATAAAAACTATCTTATAGACATGGAATGGCACAAATCTTATAGTGCTGTGATCTCAAGTGATCACATCTATCTTTTCTCTCTGTGAATACAAGAAACAATATTTCCAGGTCTCGGTCTATGTGAAAGGAGGTAGTGACATAGGAAATGCCTAGAAGGGGACTATCCTGGGTCCCCTGATCCTAATTTTTGCAGGAGAGGATGCCAAGGTTAACACCTACAGGATTGATTAGGAAAAGGGACTAGAATGTCTCAGATAGAGAGGGTGTGCTGAAAGTCTCTGAGGAACAAATTATCTAGTGGTGTAACACGGCTTGGAAAGTCAAATGGAAGCAGGAAAGAACAAGGAAGCAAGGTTGGAAGAGGACACAGGGGCCAGGAGATGGCCTTCCAATAGGAAATTCTGCTTATGTTAAGGATGGCAGAACGGACACAGATTTGAGAAGGAAGATTTCTTATCTTAAAGAAGGATTTCTATTTAGGAAAAGATTGCAAGTATTTTCTCTTACATGTTAAAATTCCCAAATCATAACCAGTACATGACTGAAACTTTTAGCCCAAACAGAGTCCTACCTCAGACACTCTAGTAACCTGCTAATATTTCTTACAGGAGCATTAATAGGTGAAATGTTGTCTATACTTCTGTATCTTCTACATCACTGGTGCCATTTTCTCCCAGATCCTCAGGATCAACTTTTAAAGTAAACCAGCTTTCTTGTGCATTCAAGACCTTGCTACACACTCACTCTTTCATAGAATCCTTGAAAATATCTTTGGTTCGGAGTAGGTGAGTAAAGGGAATCTTAAAGTGCATGCGTGTTATTAGGAGAACACAAGCACCCTAGATTGGAACCACTATTTACCCTTCCTACTGCAGACCATGTAGACGGTGTCCTTTGCCTACCCTGGTCTAAATTAGCAGAGAAGGTTTGCTTCTGAGCTTTAATTTAGTCTTCCATCAAATTTCAAGGGTATTGGGGAAATAGCCCTTCCCAAGAAAGAAGAAGTAAAATCTTTCTTATGGCCTCATGAAAAGAAAAGAGAGAAGATAGCGGGAGGGGAGAAGAAGAAGAGGAAGAGGGAGAAAAAGTGGAGGAGGAGGAACAGGAGTTGGGGGAGAACAGGAGGCACAGAGGAAGAGCAAGAGCATCTGAGGTGGAAAGGCAGAGGAGAAGGAAAAGATGGGGGGATGCAAACGATGCTGAAAGGAGGTGAAAGAGAAAGGGGGAGCACGAAAAAGAAGGGAGAGGAGAGGAGGATGCAGAGGAGGAGTGTGGAGGAGAAAGGGAAGAGGAGGAGGTGAGGAGAAGGAGTCGGTGGTGAGGAGACCAAAGAAGAGGAGAACGGAGGGCCGGATGACTTGGGATCTTGGGCTAGATGACCGCTGCCCAACAAGTCCTTGTCCTGTTCACTCCATGCGAAGTTCTCCCTATCCTGTAAACGAATAGGACAGGGCGAATTCTGAGTATGATGAAACAGATTTACTTCTATTGCTGAATTTTTCTCTCATTAACCAACATTTCTTATCAACAGGGTATCTGCTGGTTACCTTGAAGGAGAAATTCTGAGGTCAGTCATTTGTGCCTGGAGGAGGACAATAGAAGCCCTGTGTATCATGTTCTTCTGGCTTTCTAGGGCAAGGAATTGTGTCTACATTGGCCCTTGAGGTACTAAATACTTTGGACTTTCTGAGAGGACTTTGCTATAGTCTGTGTTCTAAGGGAGGGATTACTACATTAACCGAGGATCTTACCAGATTCTACAAAGCTGGGGTGGGGGGAACCCCACTCTTTCAATGTTGGCAAAGTTATCATAGGGGTGGGGCATATGTTAAGAAGTGGTGGCCATGGTAGGTAATATTACACATGGACTTCGTATCAGTTAGTTTAACAAACCACCTCAAGGGTAAGCGACTTCAAACAACAGGCACTTATTATTGCTTAGTATCTATAGGGATCTGAGCAGTTCTGTCTTCACAAGATGGGTTGCGCTCAGCTGCATTTGCTCATGAATCTGTGGTCCTTTGAGTTTGACCAGAGGCTTGCTGCTGTGGGATGGTCTTGTTCACTTGTCTAGAAATTACCGCGTTACTTGTTAGGATGACAGGTGGTAACTACGCTGTATATCTCTCATCTTCCCACAGAGCAGTCGAAACTTATTTACAAGACAGACAATGCCATGCCTTGACTTCTTGTGCCTTAACCCTAGAGATGAAATACCTTTGTTTCTGCTGCATTGTTTCAGCGTAAACAAGACCAGCCCATATCAAGGACTGAAAAAGAATCTTTCTTCTTGATGCAGAGGAGCTATAATCACATTACAAAACATGTGCATACAGGGAGGACTGTGGGATTGTGGATAGTTTCACAATTGATCTGCCACAGAGCTTAAGAAAGCAAAAGGTTACTCAGAGACATAAAATCTGTGAGGTGAGTTGCATAACCTATGTGACTGACTTCATAAATTTTTGACAGAACCATCACGTTTATGAAAGTCAGAAGCAACTTTCCTCCTCTGGGAAAGAAGAATAGGATGGGATGGTATAGCACATCCTCCCACCCCCTTTCCAGTGCTGTGACGATGGCCACACACTGTCCCTAATACCTTTAATTTGTGTTGGATGGAGTCAATGGGATGAAATTAACCAGATAGAAAGAAAATGTCAGGGTACAAATGTGGTGGCATAGGAGCACACCCAGAGTCTCGCTCAGCTTCCTGACTTTGCCAGCTGTTTGTGCCCCCTCTGGATGGATGATCTGAACTTTCCAGGGCACTCAGCTCGAGTTTACTATTGCCACGCAAGTATTTAATACGGGAAAATTTTAATCACGTTTGTCTTCGCATGTTTCGTCCTAACAACAAATCATTTTTAATGGGAGACGAGGGGATGGCAAAAAAAAAAAAAAAAAAGAAGTAGCAAATCTTGCCTGGCATTTTTATCACCAGGCTCAGATCTTTGGTCCCAGGGCTGGATTTGCCACCAACTGCAAATCATTCTGATTGAATGAGATGCATGAGTATTGGGAAGAGGGCTCAATCTAAGGCACCCATGTTGCCCCCCACTTCCCATGTGTCTACCACCTCCAAGTAAGAATTTGGGGACAGCTACTATGTGGCAGCCATTGTCTTATTTTAACCCTCTCTATAATCTTTCAGAAAAGATGATTGTTTTTCTATCTTAACATTATAGAAACTGTTACTCTGAGATATCTAGTGACCTGTCCAAGTTCACCCAGCAAGTAAACCACGGAGCAGGAGGTTAAACCCAGGTCTGTTTAACTTTAGAGCTTGTGTCTGTAACCATGGCACCAGGCTGCTCCTCTTTACAAATCATAAGACATTTCAAATCTCTTTATATTATAATTTCCCTTGGAGAAGTCTGTTTTCCTACATGTTTACATACACAGAAAGACTCCTTCACTGTGAATAAATAAGTCACTCAACGCATTGTGTCTGAGCTCTGGAGGGGCCAAGACAAGACACCAGGTCTCTTGACAGCCTATCCAGGCTCCCTCTATTAAAAAACAGAAAACATGGACCTTTGCCTTTAATAAAAAGGGCAGATCCCTATGATCCCTGACCCTGAATAACCCCTTGCCTGGCTCACTTGAGGTGTATAGATCTCTACAGTAAAAAGACAACTGTTTCTAGTACTCCAAAGGAAATCCATGTTTCTCAGATGATGATGAGTCATATAACTTCTACTTATTTTATTCTTCAATTATACCTACCTTTTCAGTTCTACAAATACCACTTGACTACATCTGGAAAATTTCAATGCAATTCCAAGACCTCATAACATTTTACTCAAAGACGCTTTCGTGAACATCTCCAACAGATGACTCATTTTGAATTCAACATATTCAGAATCATAGAGCTTATTGTGTCCTCAGTTTATTCATTTGTACAGTACATGAAACGCTGAGAAAGCTCATTAAAGAGTCATAAATGAGGAACTGCAGTCAAAGATGTAGGTGAAGTGTCAGGAAATATTGCTGCATAAATCTGGGGGTAGGACAATTTCAACCAAAGGCAGGTGATCAGCAGCATCAAATATTATCAAAAATGAAAGTAAGATAAAAGGCTAAAAGTGACAATTGAATTTCCTATGGGGGAGGGTGGGTCCCTAGGTGTCATCAGAGCTATTCTGATGCTACTGTGTTGTTGAAAGCCAGATGATAGAGGAAGTAAAGGGTAAAGTAAAAATAAATAGGATAGAGTATATTTTATAAAAGTTCAACTGAGTAGTAGAAAGTTCGGGAAGTTTCTACTCTTGGAAGATGCCAAGAATGAATGGTTGCTCTTAACGAGGGGGAAGCATGACTTTATAGTTGTAAGGGGAGACACATTTAAAATGGTGAGATTGAAAGTATACAGGAGATAAGGGACAATTGGCGGAATAAGATCTTGCCAAAGAGAAGACTTGGTATAACAGTGTGTGGCAATGAGTTGGAATTAGAAAGGGGGCAGAGTTCTACAACCTAGCCCATGTATGTTGAGCTCATCTTAGGTGTGCTGTTCAGGACAATGGGAGATATGATGGAAAAGAAGTCCTGGCCTTAAACTCTAGTTTCCCATAGCTTGTTGCATGCTAAGAACCAAAGAAATCCACAGTTATGGTGATATGATGCGTGGGAACTGCACCAGTTCTGCAGAAAAGATCAAAGAGGAATGCCCAGAAGAAAAACTGGGGCTTACATACAAGTGGCAGCATGAGAGGAAGAAGAAAAGTGTTCTTAGAAGAAGGAATGATGTTTGCAAAGGCCTGGAGGCCAGAGCAAGTGTGATCTACCTTCCACCTCCAGAAAGAGCTGATATAGCAAGGGATGGGTAAGGATGCAGCTGAGTTTGCAGGTGAAAGGGACAGTTGCCAGAGTGCCAGGTATGATGAATGGAACAATGTATGTTTTATTGGAGAGTCTGGTGCTGGGAGAGCACATGGAGGTGATAGAGATACACTGAGGAAAGGACACAGGAATGGCGATGAGATGGGTCAGCTACGGGCCTGAAGGACAAGCCGTGATTTCTATGCTATAAAAGTTTGTCTACTTCTCATCTCCACTGTTATCAGTTAATCCAAGTGATTCTCGTCTCTCCAGGTCCACCATAAGAGCCTCCCCTTTGATCTCTGCCCATCCATTCTTAACCCTTCTATTTCCTTCTCTATGCAACAGTCTTTTAAATATCACAGATTGCATGCCCAGACTTGTACAGCTGCCCTTAGAAGAAAATCTCTGTCTTTTGCCACATCCTACAAAGTCCTGTGTGATTTCTTTGCCCCGACCACAGCCTCATCCAGAGACTCTTGTTCCTCCTGCTCTAGCCATGCTGCTCCCTTCTGCTGCTCCACTGCCCCTTCCCTTCCCTTCATCCCTTTGCAGATGCGATCTGCTGTGAGTGGACCACTCTGACCCCTCTCCAGCCTAGCTGACCCTACACAAAACCCTCTTTAAACTGCAGAATGGCCACATGACCCTCCTCACAGCACTCACAGTACTACACCATTTCATTTATTGTGGGCACTTAATAAAGGGACAGTTTTACATCTCAGTGTCTAATTATTATGCTGACACCCCTCTTAACGACTCCTGTAAGATCTGTGAGAGCAGGAACAGCATCTGTTTCCCTCTTTATCAGTGTGACCCCAAGACACATCTGACACACATTAGGCACTCAACAAATACTTTATCAAGGAGTAGATAGATACACGGATATTAGCAATCCTTGAAAAACTATTGTATCCTTAGCAAACCCATAAGACTAATTTAATACAGTTTCATCTAAGAAAGGGCAGATTTTCTCTCCCAAGCATATGTATATGAAGGTTTTCATCTTTTTGTGTAGATATATCAACTCTTTACACGCCCATGGACATCTGTGGGTGTGCACAACCACAACTACAATAAACACGTCACTTCGACAGGAGAGAGAAGGCACGCTTTCATCAAACCCAGGCATGCAAACAGGAGGTAAAGCCTCCCTCGTTGCTTTAGCGCACATGTTTATTGATGATGCAGATTAAACTTTAATCATATTGCACAGTTTCAATTTCCAATTGAAATTGAAAGTCTGAGCCACGCACGGGCTTTTATTACCGTCCACTTACACTGCTGATGGAACCGATCAGAGGGGAGCCATCTTCCTGGGCCGCAGGTGGGACAACTGGACCATAAATCAGAGTAATGCTGTGATACAGGAGAGGAAGCAAGGCATGATAAAAGATGAGGAGTGTTAGGGGCAATTTAGTGAGTGAGGGGCCTCATCATCAGGTCAGGAAAGTGTACGGGGCGACAGGGCTGCCGTGAGGAGGGAGGGGAGACGCTCAGTCATCTCCCCAGTGCGTGCCAGCAGGCAGCACTTCTAAAAGCAAAAGAAAACACAGTTCAAACCATGCTTTCCAAACAAGATGCCATCGCCGGAGTCCTAACCAAGAAAAATACGGCTTTTGCATGTGAGTGTTTTAAAATATGAATTCCTGAAAATAGCAGGCAGGGCAGACAAGGATTTCAATTGAGGTCAAACCAGAAGGCTTGTTTTTAGTGTGTATCTAGTATTGTAATAGCACGTGTTGTTAAAAATATGACTGTTTATATCCTCACAACGCAGAGCATCAGTTCCCCGCTCCTCCTCCTCTGCTCCTCTTCCTCCTTCTCTTTGTCTTCCTCCTCCTCCTCTTCTTGTTTTGTCTCCTACTGGAAGCGTCACTTATCTCTTTGGGGAGATATCTATGAAGTTATCATGGGTATACAGGAGGTAGTAGATCAAGAAGTAGAAGTTAAGCAAGCTTTTGTGTTCATAGGGGAGAATTATATCACTTAAGTAGCATTTACTGAGTAGTTACTATGCGCCAAGCACTTCTCTAGTTTGCGTAAGAGCTATATGAAGTATTACTAAGAATCAATAAGTGTACAGTATTCATTTGCCACTCAGTGTACGGCAAGCACCCAATACATGCTAGATCTTGTTTATCGCTACTGTTCCATTGTACTGTTGGTAAGAATAAAGACAAGAGGGTGAGACAAATTAGCCAAGGTCACACAGCGGGAAGAAGCATGGCTGTGATTGACAGTAAGGTGTCTGCCCTCACTTAGCCCCCATACCCTGCTGTCTCCTCCTCTAGAAACCCTCCTCCGAGATAGATGATGCATTGCTGTTAATTACACTCATGCCGCTGTGTCATAGAACTTATTCCTCCCATTAAAGTATAACATTGTACCCATCGAAAGGCTTGTCCTCTCCTCCTTCCCTACCCTCTCCAGTCTCTGTTAACCACTGTTCTATTTTAAATGTAACACCATAAAGAAATCCTTTTATGAAGTGTCTGTTCATTTCATTTATCCATTTTTTTTAATTGGGTCTTTTATTTTGGGTCCTCTTTTTCTGTATTCTTTATATATTCTAGATATTCATCTGTCAGAGGAATGCCTGGGAAAAATCTTCTCCCCTTCTGTATGTTGTTTCTGCCTACTGTTGGTTGTTTCCTTTGGTGTGCAGAAGTTTTAAAATTTGATATAATCCTTTCTGCTGATTCTTAATATTATTTCCTGTGCAATTGTGATTCTGTTCAGGAATTCCTTGCCTATGCCTATGTCTTCAAGAGTTTTATTAATTGTATTTTCCAGGAGACTCAGTGTTTCTTGTTTTTATATCTATGTCTTTCAATTTGAATTTAGTACAGAGTGAGAGATATGGGTCTATCTTCATTCTTTAATATGTGGACGACCCGTTTTACCAGCATCGTTTGCTAATAGCCTATTCTATCTCCAGTGTATGCTTTTGGTCCCTTTGTCAAAGATTAGGTGATAGATGTGTTAATTACTTTGAGCTCATCATGTATCCAATAGATCTGTGACTCAAAATGTCACAGAATGCCTCACAACTATGTACAAATGTTATGCATTGCTCAAAAATATTTTAAACAAAAAATTAAACAAGAAACTGCTCTGAGCAAGAGGCCAGTGAGAAAATCTACTTGTGTTGGGAGAAACAAAGTGGAGTTGATAGCCAGTTGAGGAATTCATGTCTCAAAATACATTAGACGACTGTATGCATAGCTGTCTGACCCCTTGCAGGTAGATTTTCGGCAATTCAAGGATGAAAAGATGCAGCCCAGTCCTCAGAAGACTAAGTCTGCAAGAAGCATCATGCTTTATTCCGCAGAGCTTTTCCCAATACCTCAGTCTACCTCACTGCAACCCGATTGTTCATACCCTTGTTCCAGTGTGAGAGCAAGCTATTTTCCCTTACTGGGGCTTGTTTTTGTGCATTTCCATCCAAAACTCTGTGGAAAACCTGCTTGAGTTCCATCTCATAAATCTTTAAAGACCTAGGTTCTCTTCTTGCACCTTAGAAAAATACTTAACAACTCAGCACCGAAAATCTTTATGCCACTAGCAGGTAGGGGAGGGATGTGAGGAAAGATGACCTCAGCTAAAACACCCAAAATCCTTGCAGGAGATCAAAAGACAAATAGCTCTGTTGGCCCCCATTGTAAGATCACGGTCCGGCCCACGCGCTGAGTATTTCAGTGGGAACGCTGGAGAGAGTGTCTTGCTTACATCTCACAAATACTCCCCAAGAGAGGTAGAATAATCCCCGTTTTATAGAAGAAGAGAGTGACTAAGACACTTGTCCAAGATCAGAGAGCTAGGATCTCAATGCACGGATGTCTGAGTCAAAAGCACAGGGCCTTTTAACCCTGCAATGATGTTTCTCTTTTTTATTATGAGTTTTAATTTCTTTTACCTTTTCACGGAGGCAATCTATGCAAATTGTGTGAAGTTCAGAGGTGTAGCCGGGTGTAGAGAGGTCCTCGGCCCGTGGTAAAAATCTTACTGTGATGACCACCCCTCCCAGAGAAGCCAAACATCTGACTGTGAACCTCCCAAGGACAGGTCTGAGGAGCTTTTCCTCCCTCCACGTGTTTCTAGGTCAGAAGAGGATCCAGGAAAAGCACGCCAGAGTCAAACTTCTTGGAATAAGCAGGGAAGTGTGATGGATGTTTTTTAGCTGGATACAAATGCTTTGGAAGAGCAGCCACGATATCTCCAAGTATTAAAGAAAGAGGGAGAGAAAGAGGGAAAAAGAGAGAGAGAGGGAGAGAGAGAAAGCTGAATGACCATCCTTAAGGACACCTTTGTGATCATCCATACCCTCTGAGATATTCCTCTCATCTAAACTTTGATATTTTTCCCCTTTGGTATGGGGTGCATTTCACCTGTAACACTTGCCACACTTTCATTTATCTGGGGGTTCATCTGACTGTCAGCCCCTCTCTTCTAAACTGGAAGGCCCTTGTCAAGCTGGCACTGTGCCTGGCTTGCTCAGTTACATCTCCAAGCACATAGCTGAGAATCAGTGGCCTAGGTTTAGTCCTCACCATGGCACTCACTAGTTGATCTTGGATGAAGAAAATAAAATCTCGGCATCTCACATTGTTATGTTTTTATAAGAATTCAAAACATTTTATAACACTTTTTATGTATCAGGTACCAATCCAAATACTTTTGCTTATCACAGCTCACTTAATATACACAACAACTCTTTGACATTGGTACCCACATCCCCACTTTACCGATTGTAATATTGAGGCCTTAAAGGAAAGACAGACTTGTAATACAATATTCAGTTATTTCTATCTCTTGTAGCTCATGTCTTTTTTTATCTTACTCTCTAAGTGTATCCTAAGCTAGTAAATTGCTTTTAACCAATAAAATATTGTAAAGATGATGGCATATTTCCTCCATGATTACATTACAAAGATTGAGTCTTGAGTCTCACTTTCAGACTGTTTAAATTGTTTTTTCAGCTAGTAGACTTAGAGGAAACAAGTTGCCATCTGAAAAGCGCTCTGTGACAAGAAATCAGGGGATCAGCTAACCAACAGTCATATAAGCACTAAACTCTACTGTCCAATAATTCCTGAAAAAATAAATGCTACTGAGTTTGAATGATCTGAGTCAGGTTTTCCTCCAGTCAGTCATGGAGATTTCTGGCATCATCACTGACATCTTGATTTATGTCTGAATGAGAGGACACAGAAAGGCTATGCTCTTCCTTTACCCAGAGAGACTATGGGTCATAAATATTTGTTGTTTGAAGCCACTAAATTCTGGGGCTGTTTGTTACACAGCAATGGAAGACTAATACAATCACAAAGAACAAGTCACTGGCTCAAAGTCACAGTTAGTAAGTAGAGAATCTGAATCTGAAACCAGAGAGTTAGACTTAGGAAAAGTTCAAGTTCTTAAGCACAACATTCTGCGACCTTCCTGTAATATAGAAACAGATGCTAATAGTATGTATTTCAAGAGCTTTTCTAAAACTGGTTTTCCACATGCTGAAGACTAAAATTAAACCCATGTCTATCACTATGCTCTAAACTAAAGTTAAAATGGATCAAACATCTAAAAAAAACAGACACTAAATCTATAGGAAGAGAAAATAGGTAAAAATCTTGAAGACATAAATATAAGCAGGCACTTCATGAACAAAACGCAGACCATATGAGAAGTACCACACAGAATAAACAAATGGCATTTAATTTTATTAAAAAGCTGTTTCACAGCAAAAGAAATCAGTGCCAGCGTAAAAAGACAACTCATAGACTGGGAAAAAAATTTAGCTTGCTGTCCCTCAGACAATGATATAAGATATAATGTTTTATATTAGATATAATGTTTTATATCTAAAACATTAAAGAACTAAATAATCAGAACCTCCAAATTCAAAGACCCAGTTAAAAAAATGAGCATCTGAGACAAATATGCACTTTTCAGAGAAAGAAATACAAATAGCAAATAAATATGTGAAAAACATTCAGCGTCACTGACCATTTGAGAGATGTAAATTAAAACAGCACCAAGATTCCACCTAAGAGTGGCTATCATTAAGAAATCAACCAATAGGGGCTGGGGATTTAGCTCAGTGGCATAAGCACCTGCCTTGCAAGCATGTAGTCATGAGTTTGATCCCCGGTACCAGAAAGAAAATTTAAAAAAAGAAATCAACCAATAACAAATGCTTCTGGGGCTGCGGGGAAAAGGAATCTTCTTCCATTATTGGTGGAAGTGTAGATCAACCACTGTGGAAATCAGTGTGGAGATCTCCTCAAAAAATTACAATTAGAGGTCCTTCTTGACCCAGGTATTCCCCTCCTAGGTATCTACCCAGAAGAATTAAAAATATCATACTGCAGTAATATATGTGTATTCATGTTTATAATGGCACAATAATAGATAAATCTTGGAAACAACCCAAATGCCCATCAACCAAGAAATGTGTTAAAAATATGTGATCTTTTTTACAATGGAATACTACTCAACCATAAAGAAGAAAAAACTTGAAACTTTTATATGTAAATGGAAGCAACTTGAGACCATACTCTTAAGTGAAATAAATCAGACTTGCATGTGTAAACATTATATTGTCTACCTAGTGTGAGAAACTGAAAGAGTAAATAAGATCCAGAATATACAATAGATATTGTGAAATGGGAAGAAATGGTTCAAAAGGGAAGAGTAACTGGGATGGGGAAAAGGAGAAAACAAGGAAGGGGAAAGGAAGACAAGACAAAACAATACATATATAACAGTTATAATAGCTATTCTACCAATTTCTCTTAGTTCATGGAAAAGTTTGTGCTTATATTGTTTGACCAATTTTCAGGCCTCTATCTCGTAGTCTTGAACAATACACAATGTATTAACCATTGTTACTCTCTTGTTTTGAAATTTTGTATCATTGATTTTATTGTTTTTTTCTCTGTAATATAAAATTTTTTGAAAATCCAAAGTTTTCTAAAGACACCATAGCTATAAAATGCACCGCAGAGAGCATGACACTTTATGATTAATAAATTTAAGCTGCAATTATCATAGTGGTTATTTGGTACCTTCAAGACATGGCCAAGGAAAAGAGACAGCCTTTAAGTGTGAAGGCTAAAAAGAAGCTCATAGTAGCCTTAGGAAGGTGGCTGTTGCTGGGTGTGGTGGTGCACTCCGGTCATCACAGCTCTCCGGAGGCTGAGGCAGGAGGAGGATCACTGCAGTCTGAGACCAGCTTAGGCTACAAAGTGAGCTCAAGGCCAGCCTGAACTGCATAGTGAGACCCTGTCTCAAAAAGACAAAAAAAAAAAAAAAAAAAAAAAAAAAAAAGAAAAGAAAAGAAAAGAAAAAAGAAAGAAAGTGGTTGTTTTCCCTCATTAAGAGCCACTTCAAAGAGGGTATTTAATAAAACATTCGTGCACCACTGTCACCTGGGAGACTGAAATGGCACCCTCTGGGTGACCCACAAGTATAAGCAGGTGCACTTTTTTAGCTTCTCTTCCTCCCTCCATTTGTCCCAGGAAGCCCCTCTGAGAGCAAGGAGAGAAGGAATTGTCTGAAGCTAAGACGACGTTATAGCCGGCAAAGCACAGGTTTGAGAATTCCCGGCAACACTCCCAGGGCCGTGCCTTCCTCAGGGGCAGAGCATTAGGAGCACAACTGTACTAAGCTTTTTATAGGCTGCCTCCTTCCTTATCCCTCTTGGGAACCACAGGACAGAGGATGTCACAGGAGGGTGTACCCATTGGAAAGCACCTATCATCCCTCTGTGACTGCCCGGCATTCCCAGAACTCAGGACTAGGGAATTCCATGGGCCGAGAGAGTGGTGGGGGATACTGTGTACTGTTAGACCCCAAGTGGAGGACCTCAAAAGAGAGGACATGCATCCATCCTGAGTTTTTCTGCTTGCCTGCCTAATCACAGTAGATTCTGATAACAGAAAAGCTATACACTATCACCAGGAAGATCTAATATTCAAACAGAACGGGGATGTATACTTTTCAAGGCATAAAAGATGAAATATATTCTGGCTCCCTCTTTATCTGCCTCCCCAAAACTTTACATGCAGCTGAATGGTCCGTGTTTACATAATGGTCTTTATTATCTTTTCTCAGTTAATGTTTTGCTATATCTAACTTCTCTGATTTTATTTCTTTGTCTCTCTAGATAGCGACCTTGGTATGTATATGTGTTCTAAATAATGTAAGATTCTTGATATACGACTACAAGCCTTGCAGAAAACACAATACATTTACAGTATTATGAGAATCCAAGGATTCGGAATATTTGAAGACACCGATGGCTGGTTGGTTAGTAGCATATTATGAAATGTCAAAACTTATATCCAAGGAACTCAATTCCTGAATTCTTTCCCATGTGTTATTGCATCTAGGTTTTCATTATACAGTGCAGGTTGTTATGGTGATGGGCAGCTGGAATAGTGAGACTCTTGAATAAACTATATTATCTATGTGGAGGATTTCATCTATCAGTCAGGCTGGGGATGGCGAATAGGCTGCTCCTATGGTCTGTCTAGTCTATCAAGCATGAGAAGTTTAATAGAACATCTAAGTGTTACCTAACTTAGGCACGCTTGTCAGGTCTTCTAAGTACACAGGGATTTAGTAGATTTTGCCAAACTGTGACTCAGAGTCCAAATTCAGCCAGCCACTATTTTGCAAATATTTTATTAGCGCACAGTCAAACCTATTTGTTTACACGTTATCTAAGATTGCTTTCATACTATCATAGCAGAGATGAGTAGTCATCGCAAGGGATTTTACAGCCTGTAATGTCCAAAGATTTGTTATCCTACTCTGTAAGTAACTTTGCCAGCCCCTCATGGGTTCATGACTATGGAAGAAGCCGTGTTACATTGCAATAGGCGTTTAGGAAGATGAGTTGTGGAAACCTCAGCTAATACCTCATCACCTTGACTAAGTCGCTGAGCTGACCTAAATGCACCTGGGCCATATCTTGGTCTGTCTCCTCATTTGTAAAATGCAGATGCTTCTGTCCATACAATGACATCCTCCTTTAGGAGCGACAACAATTCGTTAACCTTTCTTTCCTTTCCTCCATTCAGTCCCAGGAGGTATTGCTGACATACAACAAGAGGTAAAAAATGTTTTTCAGTGAATGAGTGCCCGGCGTTACTGCTTTACTGTTTCATCAGGCTCTGTAGGTATACTAGCAAACACAGTTTGAAAAATATGACATGTTTCAGGAACAAGAGGTTTTTAGACAAGTCCTTGACAACTAAGACAGGAGAAAACAGAGATTGGTTCACGTGTTTTTCACCTTGATCTTTGCCAGATTCCCTTTGTTTCCTCTCAGCTCTTTCAGTTGTAAGAAACAGACTCCTTCAAGTTCCCTCAACAACAGAGGTTTATTATTAGGACAACTGTGAACTGTAATTAGAACAGGAAAGTTGTCAGCACTGAAGGCTCTTTCAGGAGCCAGTCTCTCCTTTATTCTTTCTCATGCTCTCTCTGTTCTTTCTAATTATTTGTCTCATTTTCTTTGTTCCCTATTGTCTGTGTCCTCCATGTTCATCTCCTCTGCTCTCATGATTTTGTCTTTTGCATCACAAGGTCTTTCCACCTTCAGATCCTGTGCTAGTTAGCTCAGTTTCCCAGCTCTGTAATTCTGAGTAACGTGGAGAAATCTGATTGGCCAAATAGCCTCTTAATTAACATGTCAACAAATAGGATGACTGTGCAGAGTGCACAGATCATAGCTCATTGGCCATATTTTGTATTTATCATCCTTGGACCACACATGATGCTGAGCTACCTGAAAGGGTATTAGGAGGCTGCGGAAGTAATGGGATATACGGGGCAAACTGATTTCTATTTCTTTCTTTCTTTTCTTTCTTTCCTTCCTTCCTTCCTTCCTTCCTTCCTTCCTTCCTTCCTTCTTTCTTTCAAGACAGCATCTTGCTTTGTACTACAGGCTAGCCTTGAACTCACGATGCAGCTTAGGCTGGCCTCAATCCTCCTGTTTCAGCCTCGTGAGTGCCAGCACACCCAGAAAGACCATTTTCTTAAATGGGGGTCTCGGGACAAGCACTGAATGTCTTCCCCAACATGAGACCACGTTGCTCTTTTCCTCTTTGCTTCTTCTTCTGATAGGCTCTGTGTAATATTTGATTCATGAAAAGAATTTGGTATCCTGTTTGTAGCACATAAGTGTTGTAAATTAAATATTGCAAACTTTCAATTTGATTCTCAATTTAAGATATAATCATAGAACTTAATTGAACACCAGACTGATTAAGGGATTCCTGGAGAGGTAAGTGGATTGGGGAAGGGCCATACTCAACAGTCCACTGATGTTCACAACTGAATGTGCCATTAGGGAGTTGGGGTGCAGACGAAAGTGGGTCAGGGGTGTGCCTTTGAGGGGTTATCTCTTGCCTGTACCATCACTATGATTTGCTTCTCAGCTGCCATAAAGTGAGCAGCTTTGCCCAAGCATGACCTTCTACCGTGATGTTCCCGCCTCGGAACCAGCAACCATGGACTGAAACTTCCGAAATCATGAGCCGAATTAAAACTCTCCTTGCTAAAATTGCAGTATTGGAAATCATGTCTCTGCAACTAACACATGTGGGCCACTGGACAACTATGAGATTGTCAGACACAGTGTCCTTCCAATGTCCTTAAGCCTTCCTTTCTGTACAATCTGTGATGGCGGGCCAGTGTACAGAGGTTATGACCAGAATCCTGTGGCTGAGTCCCTGAGCCATCTGAAAATGAGATAGAGAAGTGGGTCTCAAAAAACACTTGTATGAACCTAAGGTCTTTTAAATCCTGCCCGTTATGCACAGTGTCTGCTTCTCTAACTGAGGCTAAGCTGTTTAGGATCTTTTAGTTGCCATGAGATGGAGCCAAGCAAAATTGCCAACAAATTGGTTTCCTTTGGCTGCTCTTTCCTGTTGGCCTCTCAACATTACTGAAACTTGTCATTCTCATAATTGTGCACTAATTTTTCTCCGCTAGCCTCCTTTCCTACTTGATATAAATCCACTTATGTTCTTTCCCTTGGAAGGGCTATCTAGTAAATGTGATAAATTACCTGTGTCATTGAGAGTGTTTGGAAGCTCAGGTGATGTCTCACCTCTCGCTCTCCAATTAAAATATATCAGTTAGAGATCTTGGATTGTAAACTATAGAAACACATTCAGGCTAATTTAAACAGAAAATGAATTTGTTAGAACCATATTAAATCCCAGAATCAATGAGAAGGCTGGCAAACTCAAATCAGAGGAAGAAAGAAATGCTATGGTAGTATGGATGGAACAACACTCTTGACAAAGTGTTATTCTAAAAAAAAATAGTGTCAACTACTTTCCTCTCTGTACCACTCCACTGAATATCCACAAAAGCCACAGAAGGAAAGGGACCATGCTGTGGTCATATACCCTTGAATGCGGGAGGTAAATTGCCTTGACTTTTGATTTTAATATGATTGCATACATTTGAGGAGGCAGAATCTGAAACAAAATTAATTAGCTATCATTAAAACTAGAGAGAATGGATCCTGAGCTACTAAAGGCCAAGAGATGTCCCATTCTCCAAAACACAGACCTTAACAGTGAAGATCACGAACAACAGAGATGAGGATCTTATGGGCAGAGGCTGCCCGCTCAAACCCCATCTTGTCAGAATCAGATAGCATTTTGTCAGATGCTTCACACATTGTGAAAATTGAATGGTGTTCTTTGCTCCCAAGACAGTTTCTGTTCACTGAAGCCAGACCAGCATGTAATCAGAGCAGACAGACATCGACAAGCTGTGATTTGATGAGTTCTTGGAAGTCACCCTCTCAACACTATCCTTTAGCCTGTGGCCACTTTTTGATGCCTGGAATCACACCATGCCTGAGACGTATCTTTGGATTTGGTGTTGCTGTCTCCAATCGTCATATTCAAATGGCAGATGCCTTGGAAAGAGCAGCATCTTGCATCCTTCACATCTGAGATTGATTAAAATTTCAACTCACTTGCATTGAATCAATTCAAGAGGAAAAATATGGATCACCTACTGTACTCCAGAGAGTATTCTATGCTGCATGCTAATGCTAAGCAAGATAGAAGCAGTCTCTAAACTCACAGGCCTTGTAGGCCAGCAGAAAGGACCAATACATCACAGTACAACAATAATAAGTTTACAAGAACAATAGATTCAGGGGCATGGGAGAGTGGGTGTGGAGTGGAAAGCCACAGAATAGAGGGTACCTATAAAAACGATTCTCTTTGTGACTTTGTTTCTTGAGACAGGGTCTCACTTTGTAGGGCAACTTGCGCTTGCTAATCCTACTGCTCAGCTACCCGGGTTCCAGAATTATCAGAGTACCACTGAGCTTTGCTGAGATCTGTAGCGCTGGATGTGTGCTTCTTCCACGATCGACCTTCTGTGGAGCATTGTCCGTGGTGCTGCACATCACAACTGGGCCACTTTTCTAAGGATCCCAACAAAGAATTTCTGACCTGAGATGTGCAATTAGCACTCTGGCGGATCTGTGTGTTTGAAGACAAGTATGGAAAGCCTTGGGTATTCCACAGGCTGCAAACCAATGGGTAGTAATATGACCCAAACTGTTTACCGAGCTGTTTGCCCTATATTTTGCAATCAAATATTATTTTAGTATCCTTTTATTCTCTACCAGATCATTAATCCTCATTATTTTGACGTGTAAACATTTTTGCGTGAATATCAGAGAGAGTGGCTTCAAGGAGAGAGTCTGTAAAGGCCATGATCTATGAGTTTAGATCTTTTCTTGCCTATATTTTTTTTTATTTTAAGGGACCTATTTCCCCCTTTTCATACTCCTTCAAGCATGAAGCTAATGTGGTTACAATAACAAAATTAGTTCATCACTTACTAGCTGTTAATTTAATTTTAATTGTCCATTAAATCAGGCACTGGACTGTTTATATTTTAATTTTTAATGTCAGGGTTTTAAATTGCCTTCCAAATGAAGGTTAATAAGGGAGGGCTATGCCTGACTCAGGAAATGAGTGAAACCACAAATATAACACTGCTGTCTGTTGGGGAAGAATGAAGCACGGACCATGGGTGAGGAACTAGAAAAATAAACACTATATTGAGTATTCACTGTGTATTATTCTGTGTCAAGTGCTTTAGGTATATTATCTCATTGATTCTTCAAAAATTCTGCAATGTAATTTCTTCTCCTGTTATTGCTTTATATGTGGGAAAACTGAAGTTCAGTGTGGATAAGGCAAGCTTCAGACAGAGCAAGGAACTGGCTCCCCAAGGGGTTCTCTCCAGTTCTAAGACTCTGAACTAGAATGTACACCATTGTAAGTGTTTCACTGAAGAAAGAACGAGACAGACGCATGAAGGTGAGAAGGTACAATATGGGAAATGAAGAAGGTCCAGCCTTAGAGGGCCACTGACCGACTCACCAATGCGTGGAGCTCCAGATTATACATTCTTAGGCAGGATGATGGAACAGGTCTCTTTGTTGTGTTCTTAGATCCTGTGACATTTCACACGTAGCTAAGTGCTGATAGTGAGTGAAATTCTCACTGCCAGGGAAGAGATGGAAACTGTGAGCATCGCTGCGGCCAGTAACAAAGCAACGTTAGAGTGATGCCCTTCTGGTAAATTATCCATGATTCTTCATAAGGTAAGAGATAATTGCAGAAGATAAAGCCCAGTAGCTTAGATAGTTATGCAAACGGTGTTCCATAAGGGGTATGTGTGTTTGTTAATATTGTTGAGCAGTACATAAGGGATCTGGAAAACCAGGAGCAAAGTATTTCAAAAGCAAAGGTCAGAGGAGGTGAAGTCCCCATCAGCCTCTAAAATTCTTTGTTTAGAGTGTCTCTAGGTAACTTTTTGAGAGTGCAGTATCTCTAAACATCCCTAGGAGGAGCAACACTTCAGATCTTTTAATAGTTAACCCCGGAATGGATGATGGAGGACTAAAAACTAGCTGGCCCTTTTCTTCCTTCCCTCATTCCCTTTTTTCTCCCTTTCTTTCTTTCTTCTTTTGTCCCTCCCTTCTCCTCCACTTCGTTCTTCCATTTTCCATATTTCTTTCATCCTAAAAAATATTCTGGGGTCTATAGTTGCTCCCTGACTCTTTCCTGTCTATCTTTCCCCCCTCTCAGCCTCCCAAATGTCATGAATTGAACTACTTTACTCCACACGTTCTGCCATTAAGTTGTTTCTGCCTTAGACCCAGCTGACTACAGACTGAAACCTCTGAAACCTTGAGCCAAAAATAAACCATTTCCTCATTTAAGTTGTATATAGGAGACGTTCTGTCCCGGCAATGAAAGCTGCCTAATACACTTAGCCCCTGTGTTTCAGTTTCTTCCTCTGTAATATAAGGTTCATAAGTGTTTCTATCTAAGATTGCTGTTGTCCAAATTAAATAAGTTAATATTTTCCACTTGCTTAGGATAGTATCTGGTATACCGGAAATGCTAGACAAATACTTGTTAGATAGATAAGATTGCCTTTGTATTTCCCTCCATAGTGTCTGGATTAATAGCCATCCTCAGACGGAGCTGAATTCTTCTTGTGCTTCTCGCTTGTGGTGCTGGGGTGTTTAAAGGCAGTGGGCTGCTAGGCACGAGCGATATGCATGCTCATCAGCCAACCTCACTCTGTAACAGAAGCACCCAAAGGCATTTGTTCTGTAAAATTCTTGGAAACATGGGGAGACAGGCAGGTTGCCTGGGAGACATGGACTATTTATTTCCTTGTATTCCTGATATCCATGGCCAAGGTTTTAGCTCCTGAGAATTAAATATTGTGCTTTGAACTGGGCCCCAAATGAAGAAGTAATATATATGAGTGTTCCCAGTGCTCTGCGTCCTTAGAAGGACATCAGGGAAGGTCTAAGAGAACAAAAGGATTGCACACGCTCATATTTGGATTCTTTCTCTTTAGATCATTTCTGGACCCCTCCAAGGGCTTCTGAAAAGCAATTGAGTCCTAAAAGGGAACAAGAAGAACAGTCAATGGGGGCTCTGTGGGGTTGGCTAAATTCCCACTGTGATTAAATTTCATATTTTGCCCTAGGCTAGGATGGTTTCCAGAGACCAGTTTGTGAAAACAGCTATACTGAGCCAACTCTGTTTTCCTAAATAACTGAAATTCAGACCCCTTTTCTGACTTGGCAGAGACTCAGAAAGGAAAGGGCTTTTGCTGCTGAAAACACTCCAGCCTGCAGTCTGCTAGCACTCAGTTCTTCAGATTACTCCAAGATAAGTGCAGAAAAAACCATTTTCTTACACCAGAGTGATCTAGTAGAATGAATATGAGTTAAGGACTGAGATATTCTGGGTTTAAATCCCGATTCTTTCTCTTATGAGACAAATATCTTTGAGAAACTCATTCATCTCATTAAGCCTTAGATTTTTCCTCTATAAAATGAGTGTGTCAGTCAGTATAAGCTAGTTATGCTGCAGTAATCAGCAACCCCTTCCCCCAAAGAGCCCCTTCTTCCATAGTGGCTTACAGCAACATTTATTTTTTGCTTATATTAATTTTGGGTGTGGATGAGCTCGCAGTTATTGTTCTGTGTCCCTTCTCCATGTGGATTCTCCGTTCTTGGGCTCAGGATGAAAGATCATCCATTTGCTATCCCAGTTTTATGCCAAGGAGAAAAAGATAAAAGCAGTCATGCTTTGTCTCTTAAGCTTTTGCTCCAGCGCCCTCTATGTTTATTTCTGCTCAAGCTCCTGGAAGCTGTGATGCTTTACTTTTCCCCACAATGCAGATTGTGGGGAAGTAAGCAGGGTTCTAACTCTCTTACAGAAAAAGCAACCTAGAATTTGGAACACTGCTATCGACAACCATAATGGAGATGATAATAGCCTCTTCACAGGACAGTCACAAAGCCCAAATGAAATAATGCACACAAATGTTTGTTACAAACTGTAAAGTTTTTTGTTCATGGTACTTTCTCTCTTTAATGCTGTGTTCTCCATGAGTCCCATAAAACTTGCATGTAGATGTATTTTGTGGATCTATTTGTATAGAAATCTATTTATTTTCAAATACACCCAACATATACGTTGAAGGACTGATTTCATCAGTTTTACTCCATACAGCCCTTACTATAAGACCCAAGAACCCAAAAAGCATAGCTAGTTTTGCACACAGATAAATGAAAAGAATATTTTTGGGAAATCATGAGAAAGAATTGTGTCATTGCCTGGCTATATGTCAGTAAGATAGACAGAATGTCCTTAAAAGAACTGGGTTTTGTCAGCTGGAATATGGTTCCTCACTGCCAAATACTGATTGACTCTTTATTCTTTCTACTGGAGAAAACACAGTAGATTTGCAAAAAGACAAAACCTCCATGGAAAATTGGTTATAAAAAACTGGAGCCCTGAAAGCTGAAGAAGGGAATCTAGAAATAACATCAGGAAAAATATCATTTAGACATATCTGAAGATTTTATTTGACTAATTTATTCCATAAGTTACTCTGAGTATCCACAATATGCTAGGCAGTTGATATTCAAACACTTTACTTATCCATTTGCTCCTTTAATGTAAATATTAATTGGACATCTACTATGTATCAGGAAGGCCCTGGAAACATATCATTAAACAAAACTCAAAATTCTTGCCTTTAGGGGGAGCTAATGATTATGGAGTAGAGAAATAAAAAGATAGACCTCAGCAGACATACAATAAATAAAGGTCTAAAAGTAAAAGAATAAGAAAAGATAGGTAATGTTAAAGAAGAGACTGACATCTTAAATAGGTTCTCTATGAAGCCTGGCTGAGAGTGACATTCAAGAAAAGATCTAGAGGAGTACATGAAGAAGGTCCCTGGTAGAGGAAAGAACGAATGTGAACGTGTGCTCTGAAGGCATGGAGGATGCCTCCATGGGTTGGAGTACGGTTCAGTGATAGAGCAGATGCTCCACATCTGAAGAGCTACAAAGAGGCCACTGGACCTGGCATTGCTTGAGCTGAGAGGAAAACAGTAGAAGATGATGTCAGACAGGAGTAGAGGACCTGACCACAAAGGAGGCCTTTGTAGGGACTTAAATCTTTTCAAGTAAATGGGAACCAAATTTTAGGCTTCGAACAGAAGACCAAGAACTGAATTGCATTTTTTTGAAGACTCGTTCTGGCTGCAATCATGGCAACTGATTGAATGGCCATCAGGACAGAAGCAAGACAGACCCTTTAGAAGATTACTGCAATGGAAGGAGTACCAAGGTAATATGCGGTGGTGACAATGGGTGGCTGGATTTGGAGCACATTTTAAAAGTGAAGCTGCAAGGATCTGCACATGCGCTGGATTTGAGATCCAAGAAAAAGAAGTCACAGCTCCTGCACTCCTGAGGTAATTAACACCCAAGTGTAAAGCTGGTAGCAGTGTGATAGAGGAACGCATCAGTCTTTCCAGGTGACTAACACAGAAGTAACAAAGATGCTTCAGCTGAGTAGGATTTTCCCAAGAGGCTCTAAAAATGATGTCATATTTTTAACATTAGGGAAAATGAACATTGCAGAGGGAAGGGTCAGAAATTCAATATAAGCTTCAAAACAATAAATACGTATCCCAGAAGGGGTCTTCATTTCCATTTCTTGGCTGACCATGAGACTTAAGCTTCATTTAATGGCCAATATGATACCAGTAGGGGTTTAGGGGATACTGTAAGAAGTGATAAAGTCATGAAGGCTCTTTATGTATGGGAATTGGTGCTTTTTATGGGGGCTTGATGGGTTGGGGTGTAGTTCAGTGGTGGAGCAGATGCCTAACATACATGGAAGACTATGGGTTCCAAACCCACTACAGCACATAGGAACACACACACACACACACACACACACACACACACACACTCGAGAAATGATAGAGAAGCAGAAACTATTCAATGGTGGTGGAGGGAAATTTGGTAAGGTAAATTACAAGAAATGAGATAGGAGTGATGATCAGTATCTAAAATTTGGAGGGTCTTATGAATTAACTTGAAGAGCTCCGAGTCTTTTTTGCAGGTAATATGTACTTTGCCTTGCAGAGAAAGACAGAAGACAGATCTTCTGCCCTGTGCGGAACAGATTGGAGACAGAAGCATAAACTGGGGGTGAAGATGCAGGTCATGTAGGTCTGGAGAGAAGGGTAAGACTTGCCTCAAGGGAGCAAGCCGGACATGGAAGCCCATGACTCTATCCCAGCACTCCGGGAGGCTGAGGCGAGAGGACTTGGGGTTTGAGCTCAGCCCAGGTAACTTAGTAATTTGGTGAGATCTTGTACCAAAATAAAATATAAGCAAGTAGATGTGAGTCAGTGTGAAGACCCTGAGTTCAATCCTAGCATTGCATTTGTAAATAGCACTTGCCCAGTAAGATGGAACGTTAAGTATTTGGAGTAGACACATGGCCAGTGTCATCATCCCAGCTCCTCCCTCCTCAATTTATTTTTGCCTGGCTCATCAGACCACTCCATGTTCCAGGAGGTTGCACAGAGCATGGATCCATGACACAGGATAGGTAAACTGAGGGGAAAGATCTTTCTCTGTAACATAGATTGTAAGCTTGAAACTCCGGTGGAGTGATGTTGCTGTTAAATACAAAAGTCTAATAATGAAGTCAAACAGAAGAAATACCTCTCTGAGGAGAGATTAAGGAAGGAAGAAGAAACAGAGAGGAGAGAGGAGAGGAGCTGAGAGGAGGACATGAGAAGGGGTGGAGAGGTCAGAGGTGTAATTCAAATAACTGGGTCTGGTTTACCTAAAATGCATAAGATCGTATAACTTAGAGTTTCACAAGTAAGCTGAATTCAGCTAAGTTTCTGCCGTTTGCAGTGTCACCAGTAACGCAACATTGTGTCTTCCTCTTAGAGAGACACAAACCCTATTGCAATGTAAAAGATTCTGACAAGTCCTGGAGGAAGAGAATTGATTTCACTGTTTTTGTTTAAACAAGTGTTTCTTAAGTCTATCCAACCACCAATTCTCTGTGATAGTAACAATTATTAATATATGGGAGACGATTATTTTTGTACTTTGTGAAATATCAGGTAAAACATTTGCTATCTTAGACTAAAAGGGTACAATACAGATGCAAAAATGCAGTTAAACGGTACTCATAGGTGTGGTGTTAACGTCCCAGGTTAGGGAAATGCTACGGTGCCACAAGCTTTTGGAGCCTTTAAATTTATAATACGAGTAACACAGTAATACTAGAATTATAAATTACTGCTCATAATAAGGAATTACAGCTAGTAGAGGACAAAACAGCTAATATTTGTCCAACACTATGTGCCATATATACTGGTGAGCACTTTAATTTTATCTTTATTAGTACATGTTTGCCATACATAATGTTTACATTTCTTGTATGGGGTTGATACATGTGCACAGCATGTTTTAATTTCTTTTTAACACAGCTTTTCCTCCCCTCTCTCTCCCTCCCTCCATCTCTTGGTCCCCTTCCATTTGAGAAGGATCTTTCTCCCTACTTTTATTTTTCAAAGAAGCTGATTTGTATTGGCGTATCTTTAGGGATACATTATATATACCTAAATTGTGATCACATTCATCCCAGAAAATGTGTATCTGTACATGATATAACTTGATTCTTTCTTCCCATTTCCCCTGCCCTCCTGTCAGCCCCTTTTCCCCCTCCTTATTTATAGAAGTTTTGTTTCCAATTTTTCCTCATTTCTCTTTTTTTTTTTTTTTTTTACTTTCCCCTTCCTTCCTTTACCTTTCTCCCCTCGCTCTCGCTTCCCATTTGAACATTTTCTTCCTATTTCACAAAATCTTTTATACTTTTTGGTCCTTATTTACACTTTCAATTTCTTACACTAGAGAAACAATGTGGCATTTGTACATGTGTGTCTGATTTATTTCCCTTAAAAGTATGAATGCTCAAGGGGCATTCAACTACCTAGAAATGTCTCAAGTTTATCCTTGTTTATCAAACACATCTTCTTTATCCATTCATCGGTGGATGAGCATTTGAGTTGTTTTAGCTCTACAGATTATACTGCTATAAACATGCATGTGCTTACATTGCTGTGATATGATGTTTTCACTTGTCTTGGGAAGATACCGAGAAGGGGAATAGCTGGGTCAATTGGGACCTTTAATCGTAGTTTCATGAGGAATCTTCATACTGATTTCCACAGTGGTTGCACCAGTCTACACTCCCACCAGCAGGCAAGAGGGGTTCTTTTTTGCCTCATCTTCCCCATTTGTTAATGTTGCTTTCTTGATAAAAACCATTCTTTCTAGAGTGAGATGGAATCTCAGTACTGTTTTAATTTGCATCTTTCAAATGACCAGTGATGTTGAACACTTTTTCTTATATTTATTTGCATTTCTACTTCTTTGTTTGGGAAGTGTGTAGGCATGTCAGATGCCCATTTTTGAACTGGGTCTTTAAATTTTGGGGGGTCTGATTTTTTTTGAGTTCTTTATATATTCTAGATATTAGTACCTTGTCTAACAAACAGTTGGCAAAATTTTTTCCCATCCATGGAGCTATTTCTTCACTCTGATGATGATTTCTTTTGATGTGTAAAAGCATTTTAATAAGATGAGATTCTGTTTGTTGACTCTTTGTAGTATTTCCCTTATCAATTGGATTTTGTTCTTAAGTGTTCTCCTACACCACATCTTCAAGAGTTCTACCTATTCTATCTTTCAGCAGGCTTAATATTTCTGTTTTAATATTCAGATGTTTGCTCCATTTTGATTTTAGTTTATTGCATAATGAGAGACATGGACTTAATTTTTGTCTTCAGCATATGGAAAGCCAGTTTTCCCAGCAACATTTATTAAAGAGGGTGTCTCTCTTCCAGTGAGACTATTTGGTCTCTTTGTTAAACATAAGGTGGCTGAGGGTGTTTAGGTTTGTTCCGTTGATCTTTTTTGTTCGTTCACGTTTTATTTTTCGCTTGTCAATACATACTGTTTTCTTTTGTTTTTGAGACAGGGTCTTTCTGTGCAGTTCAGGCTGGCCTGGTGCTCAATTTGTAGCTCAGGGTGGTCTTGAACTCACAATGATCCTCTTGCCTCAGCCTTCTGAGTGCTGGGATTACAGGCATGAGCCACCACATCCAGCTACCATGCTGTTTTTGTCATAGTCGTTCTGTAGTATGATTTAAAGTTAGGAATTGTGATGTCGCTTGACTTACCTTTGTTTTCCAGAACTGTTTTGTTATTCTAGGTCTCTTCTGGTTCCAAATAAATTTAAGATTGTTTTCTTTAATTCTGTGAAGTATGCTACTGATAATTTGATTGAAATCATGTTAGACCTTTACAACGATTTTAGGTATATGGTCATTCTCACTGTTGTTCCTATGCAAGAACAGGGGATATCTTTCCATTTCCTGGCATCTTCTTTGATTTCATTTATCAAGAGTATCTTAGTTTTCAGTGTAAATTTCTTTTGCTTCTTTATTAGATTGATTCTTAAGTATTTTGTTTTTTGATGGCATTATTAAAGGCACAGTTTCCCTAACTTTTCTCTCAGGGAGTTTGTTGTTCATGTACAGGAATACTACCAATTTTTGAGTGTTAACCTTGTATCCAGCTACATAATTGAATTTAGTTATGAAATCTAGAAATCCTTTTGTTGAGATTCTGGGGTCTCCCACGGTAATCACTTTATATACATTATCTCATTTCATCCTCACTTACAAGGCTGGTATGCTTGTGTTCTACATGTAGAACAAGCAGAATATCAAAGCTGAACAATTTGCAAAGATCATGATGCCAAAATGTGACAAGATCAATATTTGAGCTCACACATGGATGATATTGCAATCCATGCACTTTGTTATTATGAGTTCATATTTGAGACCCTGAAAATAAATCATCTAACTAAATATACCACCTAAATATACTATCTAATAGCTGTTACTTAATCAGTACATCTTTGTTTCCACCAAAGAAACCACCTAAAGGAACTCTTCATGATTTACCAAGTACCTTGTCTACTCTTCTCTGATCAAAGCAGCTTGCATAGTTCATAAATATGGGTTACTACCATTGTATTATCATAAGCCTCCTTTTTCTTTTAGTAGATGCAATGTTTGCAGTTCCATGGAGGCCTGTTACAAAACAGAAATTTTGATTTATTCATATCATCTGAATGCTACTACATGGAGGGTAGAGTGGTAGCACAAACGTAGCAATAGATTCAGCTGGATTTATTGTCTGTTAAGAGATGCTGGTTTGCAAACAACACTGAGTTACCTTGTATGGCATTAGAGCAGGAGTCTCCTCTTGTAATACCAGAATCTGCTTAGCTTTGACTCTGATGAAAAGCCATCAGAGGCCAGTTTTATTACCTCTTGGGATGGGAAGGTCATTATATGACATCACCAATCACTGCTAGCCACAGCGAGGAGATCTGGTAAGCTTTAGGACTGTAACATTTAAAGGGAAGGTACAGGGTGAGAAATACAGAACTTTGCATTCTGGCTTCTGTCACCCATGAGTTGAGACACTTTCTTGATTAATCACCTAATCTCCTTAGGTTTTAGTTTTATCCTGTGGAAATGAGAAAGTAAAGCTTGCCTTTAGTACTTGACAAAGTGTTTGTTGTGAGAACAATAAAATATTCTGTTACATAAAAGCACTTTTTAAACTCTCATGGGCCTATAAAATATAAGATAGTCTTGAACTAGATTATTGATATGGTTACTTGGGGTAAGGCCATGTCAAAATGGAGAGATGTTAATAATTATTACAAAAAATAAAACTGATAAGATTTTTAAAATCAGCTCTAAAAACTGCATATCAAATACCATTTACATAAAGTGTCTCTATATATCTATATGCATAGAAAATAAACAAGAAGATGTTTTCTAAAATGCTAGCAGTTTTAGGTGACTTTTACCTTTTCCCATTTATTTTTTATGTTGTTCAAATTTTTATAATGGATATGGATTATTTATACAGTTAGAAACAAGAAAATACCTTTTTTCATTTGGGAATTGTAGATATAATCTGAAATCTGTGGCTGAATTCTCTCTTCAAGAAATAATTCACCATTCAACTTGTAAGTTTCCAGTATCAAGTCCTTCAGCTTTTTAAAAAGATTTATTGGGCAACCCACCTGGGACTCCTGCCTCTCTCTCAGACAGAAGATTTCTTTTTCTCAATAAATATATTCTGTTCTTTAAAAAATAGGTATGTAAATAAAAAAGATTTATTTACCTTTAATTTACAAACAATAATTGCATAGTTAAAGGGTACGATGCTTGATCTGTGTATATGCTGTAGAAAGATCCAATCAAGCTAATAAACATATCCATAACCTCATCAACATTTTTAGTGGTAAGAACATTAGAAATCAGTTATTTTAAGAACATGAAAAATTGGTAATTTAAAATTTGGAATACATTATCATTAACTTTGGTTTCCACATAGTACAATGGCATATTAATACTTCTTTATCCAATCTAAACAAAACTTTCCCAACATCTTTGATCAGCATCTTCCTGTTCCCCAACCCTCCAATTCAACCTAGGAGATACCACATGATTCTATACCATGAGGTCTTTAAATAGTCAAGTTCATAGAAGCAGAGACTACAACAGGGTGAAATCTTCTAATGGAAATTCTCCTTTGCTCCAGAGCCCCCCATGGGTTGCAGAGAGCTCTCCAGGCCAGGACTACCGTCTACCAGCTCCTTTGCCTGACTGGTTACTTCTATTTTCCTTCATAGGTAGACTCCCCAGTGAATCTTTTGTATTTGCTTTGTCTTAATATTGGCTCTCTAGAAAATAGATGGACACTGACATTCAAAATGCAGGTGTGTTAATAAACAGTGCCAGTCTGCATTAGGACAGCTGGGTTTTAGTGTGGTCTCTACTTTCTTTTTTTAAATACTCTTTGTTAAGCCATAGCCAGGACACATCTGGGTCCCAAATGCCCTAGATAAAATGTGGGAAGGTCAGCTCTATAGTCTCCATAACTCCTCTTATTTTTAGGAATTATATAAGTTATAATACCAAGAGGCCCAGCTTCAGTCAATTTGTTAAAAAAAAAAATGACTTAAGCTTTTCTAACTTCCTTCTGTGCTCACACTGAATTTTTAGACTTTGGGCACCTTGTGAGGTCTTCCAAAGCTCCCTTTCTAAATTGTTCTATACTCAGGATTTTTCTTTCCTCTGTGTGTATTACCCTTTCAGCCAAACCTTGTATCTCCCAAATTCCACGTGCTCGGGTTCATTAAGGTAACGAAAACTACAGGAAACAGTAGGGTAAATTGCTCAGGTATGTCTGTGGGTAATTGTTGAGCAGTCTTATAGTTTATTATATGCACCATTCTTTATCTAGAATCCCCCAAATGCAGTGGTTTCCCTTTTGCTGATCCTTCTGACCTCTCTCTCCCTCTTTAGCTGAATAACTTATGCAGCAGGTGTAATTCCTGGCTAGGAGCCTGCACCGTGACATGAGACAGAACAGGATTTGAATCTTAATCCACTAGGTACCAGTTGTGCAACCTTACTAAAACTCTGAGCCTCATCTTCATTCATTAAATGCGGGTAACAATAGCTGCCTCTTAGAGTTATTGGGACAACCACAGCAAAGACAATGTGCTTAGTGTATGATACATTTTAAGCATTTTTAAATTTATGTTATTGTTATAATTATTACCATGTATAAGCATACCTAGTAACTGATATTTATAAAAGTGAGTTATAAATATTGATTATAATGAGTAATGCACATTTCCATGAGGTGGGCTTGCTGCTGTGATGCCTAAATTCCCTGTTTAATATGATACCGGTTCCTTAAGCTACTATGAGGGTGTTATTGGTTGTAGACTAGCCCTTTTGGGGCTACCCCAGCTCCAGAGAGCTGCCTGACCCAACATACAATTTTCCACGAGTAGCCCACTACCCACGTAGGAGTATTAAGGTCTGACCATTTTGACCCAAGTTGATTCAACTTTGAAGGTCATTCTAGCTCTAGATCACCCATGGGACTGACTGTGTCTGCCTTTGAGGTTGCCTTATCCAATTCTACTTTGATCTCCTTCTTCTCTCCCTCCTGGAGAGGATCTCTGATGAATCACCTGCACATTAAATTCCATTTCAAAACTGGTTTCCCAGAGAACCTAGTCTGTGTGGCCTATTTTCTAAATATTAGCAGTCACATCCTGGATGCCAGAGAAATGAGGAAGTGAATCTATTTCTGGAAAATTAATCAGAAAATATTCTCCTTCATTCTCTGGATAGTGATCTACTTTATTTTGATATTTGACTCCAAATTATCAAATATAAATCTCTACGTGAAGCCTTGCATGTGCATACCTTAAGAATGTCAGAAAGACTTTAAAATTCTTTTTAAAGAAGCAAGACTGAGGCAGGAAGATGCCAGGCCAGCCTAGGCTACATAGTGAGTTCAAGGCCACCCTGAACCACAGGGAAAGACACAGTCTCTAAAAACAAATGAACAATGACAACAGAAGAGGCAGTTCTGGTACTGTACGAATGGTCTTTGTTTCTTGTCTGGCTTAAGTGACAGAAATAAAGTAGGACATGAAAAGCTTCCACTCCCCCCAGGTAGGGACGGGATATCTGACTCAGTCACTGCAGGGTATTAATACAATTAATCAAAAAAGGATTTCTTTGATCAAAGTTCGAGAACACTGAATTTAACAAAGTTCAATGTGTGCTTTTCCTAAGGGACTTCTCAGAGCCTTTACTATGCTAATCATTCTTGAGATTTTCTATGAAAGGAACGAAAGGTGGCAAAATTTCCTAGCTTATTTTTCTCCCCAAGGTTGCACTCTTTTGGGGGAGATACATATTGGGTAAGTCTTATAAAGAAAACATTTTTTGGACTGGCTCTACAGTATCATTTTTCAGGACATTTTCGAATTTCTAATGTTAGAATTTGATTGTTACTTAGAATGGTCAAAAACAAAAATTGATTCATATTTTTATTTGGCAGTCCATTGAACATACATTGGCACAGCAAGTGAAGAGCTTCTCTGTTTGCAAAGACATTTCATTGGGTTTACACAGACATAAACGTGGCCCAGAAGGTGGCAAATCCCTTCTCCTCGACGTATTCCTTGTGCAGGAACATGGCATTAAATCATTGCACAATTAAACCCCGGCCTCATTAAGTTTCAGTCTCCCATTAATCCTTCTCCCACATCTCAGACCACTGAGACTTCATTCTTTTCATGCTCCGTGTCTGTTCCTGCCTCCAGACTTTTGCTCCTTCTTTTCCTCCACTTGAAGGTCTATCTTCGGTCACCTTTTCTCTGATTTATGGAGACAGGAACATCCTAAGAAAGGAATGGGCTCTAAGAGAAGTGGGCGGGAGCTGCAGAGGAGGAGGCTTCTCTTCTACCATGGATTCAGATGTTGTTTTGTTGTTGTTGTCATATTATTTTCTGTTCACCATTTTGGGCATAGGGAGGATCGAAAAACATGTTAAATAATAACACAGAAGGACTTGCAATACCAGGTTTACCTAATATTTGAATCCGAGAAGATCAGCTCCGGACACATGCTGTTGTGCAGTAAAAAGTCACAGCTGTGATCAGCTGAGGACTCCAGGAAAAGAACACCAGAGAAATCTGCCTGTTCACTTGGGATGATTTGGAGGAAGTCAGTCCCTTTCCTCTACAAAGGTAGCCATCTCTTCCCAGCATCAGGCAGCATTCCCAAAGGAAACAGAGACCTCATTTATAAATCTGGCAGACAAGATGTAAGTGGAAGTCATTAACCTTGATTCCCTCGCCTCACTTCCCCAGAACACCAGGAGCGATGGAAGCTGCCCTCCCAAGATCCCAGAGCTCAGGCCTCCAAATAATGTGAGACTCTCAGCTCTCCTTGGTCTCTGCCTGGGGAGAACTCCTCCATCTGGCTGTCTGCCCCAGCCATGGTGAACCACCACCCTGAGAAACTACTCCTCGTACCAGGAGAGTCAGAATCAGAGACCTCTGCAAACCAGGGACGTGGTCCCTGCCCTCAGTGAGTCTGGAATCTGTTTGAGGACACAGCACATATCCACACATGAAAGCCACTGTGAAATATTTATAAGGCTGCCCAGTATCCCGTGTAAACAAACACAGTGCATGCTGAGTACTGATAGCCACAAGCAGCCTTCGAGCAGGAAGGAGCTCTGTACATTAGCTAGTCCAGGGATCACTGGATGCCGGCTCATGGCTGAGTCTGACCTGCAGATATGTGATTTGATTCAAACATTACTGTTTTCGTTGTGGTTGTTATCATTATTTTCTGTAAGCCAGCTTTTCAACTAGGGAAGAATTGATATACAACACAGGTTGGAGCTCCTCTTTGACAAAACAGGTGATCTGACAGCCCTGCAGATTTGTATTCTATGGTAACAGCTGACTTGAGCTAAGTGGAAGCTTCTAGCGCAGGAAAGGACGTTCACCCTGTAATATGTCACAGTCATCACTAGTCCCCATTGCGTCTCTGACTCTGATGCCCACACTCATTTGCTATATATCACCTTAAATGGTATACTATTTTCCTTGTGGTGGAAAAAAATCATTTCGGTACCCATGTCTTAATCCAAAAAGGAAAACCTAAGTTTACCAAGATAGCTGAATTTGGCTGGCCTCTCTTAAATAAACTGCCTTGTGCATTAAGTTGCTGAGAACATGTTCCATAGAATCTTCCAAACCCTGTATTTCATAAAATGGAAACTCAGAGAAAGGAAGAGAGTAAAGCCTGGCATCATGATTTTTTGTTTATTTGTTTGTTTGTTTGAGACAGACTCTCATTTTGTAGCCCAGGCTGGCCTTAAACTCTCTTATGTAGCCCAGGTTGCTTTCAAACTCATGAGGCTCCTCCTGTCTTAGCATCCTGAGTGCTGGGATTACAGGTGTGCACCATCACGCCCAGCTAGCCTAGCATCATGAAATAATCTCCAAGCTCAGTCCAGTTAAGAGGACTGGAGGCCTGGCTCTGAAACCTGGAGGCAGCACTGAATTACTATGCTCTTGGAAGGTTATCAGAACCCTCTGAGCCTCTGTTGGCCCATCTACAAAATGGGCACAAACTTAATCATCCTACAGGGGTTATCAGGGTTGAAATAATAACTTCTTAGCACATTTATATGCTATGAAATATAGGGAACCATAACAGTATGTCTGTTTATACAGCGCTCTGAATGTTCTGGTTTCATATTTGATTTTTACTTGTGGCTTCACAGATCCTGCTGTCAGCTTTACTTAAATCTTTGCAATTCTAGAAGGAATCTTTAGCTGTTCAGACTTTTATTTGTCTCATATCCTCTCTATTTAGCTTGGCTAATAGAAAAATTGTGTCCTGGAGCCTGCATCAAATATACTATAATTCATTCAGGGATGCCGCTGCCAGTGCATACTTTTTGCCTATACATTTTCCTGGGACTTTTGAGTCACAGTACAGAGCAAAAACAAATAACAAATAAACAACCAAAGCTCTCTTTATGGCGCAGTGTGGTGATGACAGGTGATAGATCCTGAGTTGCTACTATAGGCCGGGCACTCTGCAAAGCAGAACATTCAGATGCATTTGAACTTCAGTGGCCATCTGAACTGAGTCTATGAGGTATTTATTGCTGAGTAACAAATCGTTGAAAACATTTAGTGTTTCAAAAATTGCAACGAATATTTACTACCTCATATGTAGTTTCTGCTGGTCAGGAATTTGGGCATGACTTAGCTGAGTGGTTCTAGTTCAATCTGTATCATTAGATTGCAATCATCTGAGTTCTGACCCGGGCAGCAAGTTCCATTTCCAGAGTGTTTTGGGCACATGGTGAGCACGCTCAGTTCCTGGCTGTATAGACCTCTTTCCACAAGACTGAGTGACCTAAGAGACAGCAAAATGAAGGCTTTGGTGTCCTTGTGTCAAGTTTATCATTTTAGCAACATCCCCTTGGTTGTATATGTTGGTTCCATTCATTGCCAAAGGGTACCTCGTAAGAACGTAACATCAACATCAAAAACCAGGATCAGTCAGACCATCTTTCAGGTGAGATAGCACAGTCTGTTATTCCCATATTAAAGTGGAGTAACTGAGGCTTACAGAAGGAAGGGTTACATAACTTCTCCAAAATCAAGTGGGTAGAATTAATAGAGCTGGGATTCAAACCTAGATTTGCTCAATATGCAAATGTCAGTTCTGATCCGTTCAGCGCTACTGCATCCAAGTATTTTTGAAATTGTAAAGCACTGTGCAAACATTTCTGTTACTTGTTAGACCACTGCACAAATAGGTATAATTTTACTGATAAGCAAGACAGCATTCATTTATTTATCTGCCTACTTATTCATTTATTTATCCATTTAAATAATCCTCATTGAATGCTTCATTTATACTAGGATCTGAGGTAAATGACTTGGTTAAAACCACACAACTAATAAATGGCAGAGTAGGACACAAACCAGGGCTGGGTAACCCCTAATAAATGTTCTTTCCACCACCTATAAAGTAGTTTTGAATTGATTTTATATGTCCTCAAAGCGTCGTGATAAAATCCAGAGAAGGAAAGTGACTTCCCATAGTCTAAGAGAACAAGCTGTAGTAAGTGCCAGCTCCTTCTTTCAAAATAGCTCCGAGCCCTGGAGCAGACAAGCATTCAGACCTGTAAGAAAAACCCAGCTGGGGCTGTGATTCCGATCTTACAGTATCAGTGATACTGTCTGGTCTGAACACTGACCTGCTCCAAGCATTTAAAAAAACAAATGCATCATGTTTGGTCAATGAGTCCATGAAAAAATGTTCAAATCACAAATCAATAAGGATATGCAAATCAAAACGACATTGGAGTATCACCTTACATCCATTAGGATGACTACTATCTATATAAAGACAAACAGAAGACAAGCGTTGGCAACATTCTGCAGAAGTTGGAGCCCTTTGCTCTGTTTGTGGAAGGATGGAATGGCATAGCTCCTGTGGAACACTGTATGGTGGTTTCTAAAAAAATCAAAAACAATTTCCTTATATAGGATCCTACAATTGCACTTATGAGTATATGTTCAAAATAACTAAAGGGTCTCAGGGATATTTTCGTATTCCCACCTTTATGATCCCAGCAGCACTATGCCTAATAGCTACAATGAAAGAGTAACCCAAGCACTCACTGAAGAGTGAAAACAAAATGTGGGTAAACAAAAATGTGGTGCCAATGTACAACAGAATATATTCAGACTTAAAAAGAAAGGAAATTCTGCCATGCTATCATATGGACAAACCTTGACAACATTATAAGTGGAATAAGCCAGTCACACAGCATAGACAAAACACAAAGCAAAAAACAAACAAAACATGAGTTGTCCAGAGCCATAAATTCAGAGAAACAGGAAGTAGAACAGGAATTGCTAGAGTCTTGGGAGAGGAAAATAGAGAATTAGTGTTTCATAAATATCAGGTTTCACTCTTAAAAACATGCTCAGGAGATGGATGGCACTGATGACTGCACAGCTGATCGATCTGTACATCTGAAAAACGGTTAAGACAGTGAATTTCATGCTATCTGTATTTACCATAATTTAATGCCATCTGTACCATAATTTTTAAAAAATACACTGTTGGGTTATCGGATTACACCTTGAGGACAGCCAAAGATGACAACCCATCTTGCAGGAAAAGAAACAGAGGATTGGAACAGCTCAGTTACTGGGGCAGTATCACATAGCTGGGAAGAGACAGAGCTGGGGCATTTAAACCCACATCCTTGCTATGAAAATATGCAGCTTCCTTTCTGCTTGCCCCTGGATTTTCAGCCAAAGGGAGGCCCAATACCATTCCACCATTTTTAGGGCAGTCACTAAATGCCTCGGGGAGGCAGTTGGCTTTTATGGTCTGAGATCAAGCTGGAAGAAGGAAGAGCTGGCGCTCCCGGCTCTTTGACAGGGGACAGCTGAAATCAGAGAGGCGCGCTCCCTAGCTAGTACTCTCAACCACATTCCAGGTGGGCTTTGGCTGCACAGCTGGGCTAATTGCCTAGCCTGGGAACACCAAGAAAGACATTTATAGGTCCAACTGCGGTTGTCAAATATTTTCCTGCACCAGCTGAGCCAGATAGCCTCAGCTTTTAAAAATCCCCCCAGATACAGGGAATAATTTTTTTGTTTAACTTGTAGGAAGGGAGGAAGGACAAGAGGCAGTGTGGTTTTGGGTCCAGGTAAAGGCTGGGAGCTGACTCGGGATGTCCCCATGTCACCCCTACCTTCTTTCTAAGCTTTGTGCTTGTACTTTTCACCTGCATCTTCTTGCTGGGAAAAGTGACACTTTAATTCAGAGCAAGTGAAAAGGAGGCTACATTCGACTTAATGAGAAGTGACCAGGGAACACGCCAGATTAACCAAAGGAGATTGTAAAGTGCTGTGTAAATATCAACTGCAGGACCTCTCGGGGTGGGGAGGCTTTGGAGCCAGTCTGCAAATGGCACCAGCTTCCCGAGGTGACGCTGAGTTAGCAGATTTGCAACCTGCTGAAACTGGTGACTTCCTGGGTGCTGTCTGAGAGAGACAGGCTTTTCCAGCAGCAGGTTCCAATCCTTTCTGGGACTAAGAAATGCTTCTTACTGATGTAGAGGAGTAGGATCCCAGTCAAAAAAGAACAGAAGGCAAAAATTTTTTCCAAGGAAAGCCTTGTCAGGAGCCATGATTTGTGCCAAATTTTGGGGGGTCACAGCTATCAATCTTTAAATCCAGCTTCTGTCCTTTATTAGCTAATTGAACTTGGGTTTGCCACTTGACCTCCTAGAGCCTCATGTTTGTTTTGGTATGAAAGGACTTAATGCAGGTGTGGGGGTGTATACCTGCCATCTCAGTACTCTAGGAGGCTGAGACAGGAGTGCAAGTTCAAATCCAGCCTGGAAAACTCTGTGACTTAGCAAGAACTCTGTTTTAAAATAAAAAATAAGATTAAAATAGAGCTGGAGATGTAGCTCAGTATGAAGGCCCAGGTTCAGTTCCTAATACTGCAAAATAAATAACTGGAGTTAATAACCCACTTGATGGGTTTTTTGGGAGAACTACATAGGATTACAGGTGGTCTCTGTAGCAACTACCCAACTCAAAACCAACCACAGATAACATGTAAACAAATGGGCATGACCATGTGTCAATAAAACTTTTTTTAGGAGAACTGGCAGTATGTTGGATTTGTCCATTGGGCCATTATTAGCTGACTCCTGCCTTGGAGCAATTTATCTGATTCTTTTTTAATTCCTTGTCACTTTTTGTCTGGTGTAATAACTAGTGGTGAACAGACCTGATCTTTCGGTGTGAACATAAACTTCTTGAAATCGGGATGCATTTCAGAGTTGCCCAGGTATATCCACAATTTCCTCTAAATGGGGAACTCAGTGAATACCTCCTGACTGGATAAGCATCATGGAAGGTTTCAGGGCAGTGAATTGGTTCAGAGTATAGGATTCAAAGTCACAAATGTCCAGGTAAATTCCAGTCATTCACGCTAAGTGATTTCCCTTCTCTCTATCCTAATATCCCAGCTATGCAATGGATTATAAGAATATCCATTTCATTGGATTGTTAGAAGAATTGACTTAGATAATGACTGTAAAACATTTAAGATCTGGTGAGTAGCAAACACTGCATAAGCATTAGCATAAGTAACCCTTTACTTAGAAACCTGATAGTTCAGGTGCTCAATAAATATTTATGGAAAGTTATTAATGAATCAGAAAGGAAAATCTCTGTTTCTGTGGGCCTCAATTTCCTTATCTGTACAATGGTAATATGAAAAGTCATGGGACCACAACTTTTCTTACAGGTCCATTTCCAAGAACCATCTCCAGTATTCTCTCTGCCTTTCATAGTCTTAGCGTCCTCCAGCTCTTAGCTGCCCCCCATGTTCTTTCCAATGAGACACTACTGACGTTTTGGGCCACAGTTCTCTGCTGTGAGGGACTGGCCTTGTATTATAGGAGGCTGAGCAGAACCCCTACCTCTGCCCCGTGTGACACCCCAAAATATCTTCAAACATTGCCAAATGTCCTGTTGAGGGGTTGAAACTTCCCCCTCCTTGGTTAGGAGCCGTTATATCAGAACAAGCCTAACATACAGAGAGGTGAATTTTTTTTGGAGGGGAGAGAAGAACCTTTTGGAGATGTCCAATGCCATCTGTGCTTCAGATACAGGGAAAATGACTATTCCAGTGCAGCGCAGGGTGACCTTGGACAAGGCACTTCACTTCTGTGAACATCGGTTTCCTCATCTGTATGTCGGGGTGCAATTTTCTGTGCCTCTAAGGATTTAAGGAGTACTTGATGAATTAAGGAGTACAAGTGAATTGCTAAGCATATAGTAAATACTGAATAAATCATAAACAGTTTTTATTGTATTTTGTGCTGTGGTTGTGGTTACTGAGCTTTTGTTTTCAATGCTCATAGTATAGATTGAAACTAGAAAATTATAGACTGGATTTGACCTTCACGCATGTTGTGTTTGGCTTATAATGTGATTAAATATGTTTGAATTCAAAGCTTACATTTAAACGTCGGGAGGTTTTGATTACAATTCCATGTTTGGGCTTTCCTGGAAATCTGGGTAATTGGTCAGTCCTGGAGTGACAGACCCACCTGGCAGCAAGCTGTCAGCTGAAGCTGGTGGCTGTCACCCCATTAGATAAAACATGTGCTCTCCTGTCCCTCCCTCCACCCCACCCCCAAAACCTCACCAAGCTTATTTCAACATTACTTAATAACTGTTTCCTTCTTTTGCAGGTAAGTGTTCGAGTTTTCAAGTTCTGTGTCTGGAATTCTTTTACAAGATCCTTTGAATTGACTATTCTCATCCAGGTTTTTCAATTCTTGAAAGCTGAGTCTCTTTTTCATCCTGGGAGAGTGGATCACTTACAACACCCACACCTACCTCAAGGTCCCTTTGACTTTCTCTTGACAAGGATCTGGACAGGACCATCTAACCGTTAATACACTTTGGGGTGCTGTGCAGTTCTGAAGCTCTGGGACATCCACCCTATTTACTGTTCCCAATCCAATCTCCCCCAGCCAAATCAGAGCTGGCAGCTTCTCAACAACCGTTTATCAGACGCAAGGAAATAACAGCTTTTAACCACGGCTCTTATGCTTGAAGACTGTGATCAGATTCCGAACCATTTCCAGAAGTGCCCCTTGGGGCCTAGGGAGACGTGGTTTCCATGATAACAGCTCCTCGCTGTCTCCTGTCTCCAGCCTCTCCGCATCGAAGTAGATCTTGCCGCCCAATGGTGTGGAGGAAATTTAACTACAAAAGCTGGACAGGAATGGCATACCTGTAGACAACCACACCACCTTGATGGGGACCTGTAATCAAACATGGTGTTGGTGGCGGCAGTGATAGTGGAGAGCTTTATGGCTCGCTTTGCTTCTGACACCTCTGCCAGACTTATGCAGGACACAGAGAGGTCAAAAGAGAGACAGTAGATGTGAAAGTAGAGGTGAGAGAGAGACATAGGATGTTTCCTGGCAGGATTACAGCCCTTCCTCAGGCTGTCGGGGTCTTAAGTACTTTCCTGGGAATGATATTTAAAAAAAAGCTAAGCAAAAGAGTAATCAGCAAATTAAACTAGGAAAAGCTAGAGAGATAGGAAAGAAGCTTCCTAGGCATCAAAAGGATTATATATGCAAATTGCTTGGAGATCTATAGTAATGAAAAAGTGCTCCATAGTAGTGATAATATTTATTAAGTTTATGGGATTGACTCTGCTTTAGAGGGTGTGAGGATAACCATTGTGAACATCTACTGAGGATTTGTATTGATTTATGTCCATGATCAGCTTTAGTTCTTATAAACATGTTGCTTAGAGATCGTTATTGTCATTTTAGAGACAAAGAGAAGTTCAGACTGGTTAAATAGCTTGGCCCCAGTCAAACAGCACATTAGTGTAGAATTCGAACCCACAGAGATCTGTCTGCTTCCCGACACAAAGAAAATGTAAGGGGAGGAAAATGCTAAATACCTGATTTGATCAGAGATTGCTATATGAATATATTGAAATATCATACTGTACTTCATTACTATATAAAATTATATGTTAATAAAAATAATAAAATCTATGATTATATCTACCATACCACACTGTACCTTCTTTATTTAAGCCTGTATACAAAGAAATGTTAAACCATTAGTTAGGACTCTAGAAGCCCATGAACTTATAAAAGCAATATATCTATATTACCTACCATTTTAGTCCTGGAGCTCAGAGTAGCACCAGAAATATAGCAGGTGTTCAATAAATATTATTGGATGAACAAAAGGGTAACAACTAATTTAAATAGATATATCTCTCTAGGTGGACTTTCAGGCAAAGCAACAAACTATATTTGTATTATGATTGCTTATTTAATTGTTTTTCTTTGCCTCTGAATTTTGAACACCTGTTTCTCTGATGGTGCCTTTAATAAACTGATATAAACATAGGCTACCACAGAAAATACCAGAGACACAGTGGTTTAAATAGCAGAAATTTATTTTCTTATGGTTCTAAAGGCTGAAGTCCAACATCAAGGTAATGACTGGTTTGGTTTTTTCTGAAGTCTTTCTTTGTGGCTGGCAGATGACACTGTCTCATGGTATATGCTCACCTGATCACCTCTCTGCACATGCTTGTGTCTCTATTCTCTTTCTGTGTCCTAATATTTCCTTCTTCTAAGTGCACCAATCGTATTAGGTTAGGACACACCCCGATGACTATTTTAAACTCAACTGCCTTTTTGAAAGCCCTATCTCCAAAGCGACATATTCTAGGTAAGAAATAAGGGCTTCAACACATGAATTTGCAAAGGTATCTTATTTTGCTTTTTGCAGATATAGCTGAATACTAAAGTTTGAGCAATTATAAACAAAAGGAATTTTATTGGCAAGTGTTTTTGGAGGCTTGAAAGCTCAAGAGCATAGTGCTGACCCTGCTTGGCATCTGGTGGAGCCTTCCTGCTGGGCCATGACACAGTGGAGGTGTCACATGACAAAATAGAGCAAATGTGCTGACTTGTGTTCTTTTTTCCTCTCCTTGTCTGTCTCAAACAAGAAGGCTCTGCTGCTTGAGATTTTCCTGACCATTCACAGTTTCAATAATCCTTTATGCTCCTCTGGAGGTAAAAGGTGTGGGGGGCCATTCTTACCAGTTAACTGAGCATTCCCAGCATTAATATGCCTTGAATAAATTAGTTGTATGAATAAAACATCTGTGTAGTTATACAAGGCAGATTCTGTTGCATTATTTCCAAATGGACTAAATTCAAGTATTTGGATGTGGGATCCTACACATTCCTCCTATAGCATATTCTGAACTGCATAGTCTCTCGGGCAGCTTTGATAAAATGTACAAAATTAAACACTAAGGAACCTGAGGTCATAACTGCTTGAGAATTTAGTCCAGTCTTCTGCATTGCTTTGGTTCTGGCCAACAGCCACTGGGTAACTTTCCCTCCATTTATCTTGGAATTGATTTACTGTGATTAACAAGAATGATGTCACATGGAGACTTTTCTTGATTACTGATGTTGGATTTGGGGGAGGGATTTGAACCAAGATCCTTTGGTTCTTCTATTAGAAGGTCCCCAGTGCTTCTATGAAGTGGGAGGAAGAGCTACTTTTTGGAGTTAAGTTTGCAGATCTAGGTTAAAAATCAGGGACCAGCTGATTTACATCTTTGGTTTTGTTCATCCATCCAACTCAGCCCCATCACTGCCCATGGGCTTATAAGTGGGTGGTTGTGTATTTTGTTGGGAGAAACTTAAAGGTGGATGTAGAAAGGAAGGGGAAAATTCATTTTTCCTTTTTTATCATAGATCTATTTAGAAACTCACTGGAAGCTCTCATTTCATCCTAAATATCTTTTCCCCTTTTCTCTTCATATCTTTCTTTTCTTCTTGTCTCTTCTTCTTCTATCTCTTCCTCTTCCTTCTCCTCCCAACAGATACTATATGTTTCACATTTATTGTAAGCCTGGCTCTTTATCAAGAGTTTTACAAGTACTGTTCCTTTGAATTTTTACCACAGCTCTTGGGAAGACTAGGTATTACCTTTCCCACTATTTATGAGGCTCTGCAACTCTGAGAGGTCAAGTCACTTGCTCAAGTTCATGTAACTTGTTACAAGGCACAAATGAGATTGGAACTTAGATGGTCTGATGCTAAACAAAGCACATATTACAACCAGGATACAAGGTCAAACAAACCCAGGGAGTTGTAGAGATGGTGGCAAACTAAAGAATTCCTGTCTTCTTCAAGATAGCAAGAGGCATAATGGTAATCATTTCTGATCACCTGGTATTCTATTTTTGCATCATATACTATGTCCATCCTTCTAACTGACTCTGTTTTGCTTTGTCACATTTGGTTTTATTCTCTTCAAAAAAAAAAGTAATAAGAACTATGGGAGTAATAAAACCCAAAAAGTGTAATTGTTATTGTAAAAAAGAAAGGAAAAGAAAATGACCTAAAGGATATAACTGCATGTATATTTAAATGTGTAGGATAGAAAACCATATTACGGAGTTTTTGTTGGATCATTGAACAGAACTGTCTGCAATCTCACTGTATGAATGTCCACTTTGTATGCTTTAATTTTGTAATTTGGACAACTGCTTCTAAGATGACAATATGTAATCTATTAACTAGTGATTTCTTACTGTATATTTTTTTCTTGAAATTCTGTACTACTTTACCCTTTTACTGCTTTGTTTTTTTTTTTTTTCTCTTAAAAAAAAAAAGAATTTCTGTCCTCTGTACGGAAGGTTCCTGCTGTTCCTTTTCATCTAAATGTTGCTAGGTAGAGTCCTCTGATTATTTTTTCTAGGAGAAATTAAAAATCCAAATCTTTACATGAAACCTCTTGATTTTTAATGTCAGCAAATAAGTTTTATATTTTGTAAGTCGAGTGTGCCTACAAATTAAATTTAGTTTGTGGATGTGCCAGCTAGTTTAATGTTGATTGTCAGTTTGTCTGGATGAAGAGACTCCTGGCGAGATGACTGCATTGTGAAGTCACTAACCTCATTAATGAATTAATGCATGTGTGAGTTCATTGCTGAATGGGCTACTAGGAGATGGGACCTACTAGGAAGAAGTGGGTCATGGGAGAGTGACTTGGGGACTACAAGGGGTCCTTGGTCCCGCACTCTCCCATTCCTCTCCTCCTCTCTGCTTCCCTGGGTTCCTTGAGTTGAGCAGTTTTCCTCTGCAATGTTCTTCCACCATGATGTTTCCGCCTTAGAATGGAAACCTTTGACTATGGGCTGAACCTGTGAGCCAAAATAAAGCTTTCCCCCCCTAAATTGTGGGTGCAGGTATTTTGTTCCAGCAATGGAAAACTAATACAGTGGACTACCTGTCCACAACCTCAGCATCCATCCATTGACCTTAAGTTCTGTGAGACACATGGATATTTGTCCCCTAAGGGAAGTGTCCACAGTGACCTAAAGGCCTTCCATGAATCTCTGCCTCTTAAAATTTCCATCAGCTTCCACACTGCTGTACTAGGGATCAAGCCTTGGAGGACAAACCACATCCAAAATGTAGCATCCCATGACTCACTAAGAAGCATGACTCCTATAAGATATGAAAGACCCAGATTGCTCCAAAATAGTATCATATAGAGCTAACTGTCCAGTTTCATGATCATTAGTCACATGTGGTATTTATATTAAAACTAAGATGAAATCAAGTTTAAAACTTCAACTCCCTAGATACACCAGTGATCTTTCATGTGGTTTGTGACTATGATATCAAACAGGGCAAACAGTACATTTCCATCATCACAGAATACTCTATCAGGTAGCTGTGTTGAGAATCAAATTCAGGATATTCCTCTTTTGCATGCCTTCCACCAAAACAATTTTTCTGTGTATTGCTCTTCTAGGAAAATCACTGCTAATAGTAAGATAAGTCCATCTGAAGAGAACGGTTAATGGGAGTGAGCTAGTTGATCTGTCTATTTTCCTCTCAGTAAATATGTGCATCGTTAGTGCCCTTCTGGAGACTTTTACCCACTTCTGGCTAGTTGAGAAAAATAATTCTTGGAAAATATTTCAGAACAGGCAGAGGAGCAGCAAGCCCTTGGAAGGATGTTTTGAGAGCTCATGATGCCAGCTGTGTATACTCAGGAGCCCCATCCTAAATCTAACTACTCCTCTTCTGCAGATATATTGTTGGAGCAAGTGAGTCCCAGCTCAGTGATGGGAAAGAAAATTAGGTGGAGGTTGTCTGTTGTATCAAGAGAAAGAATTCTTAGTGGGAATGCACTACTGCTAATAAAGGAGGACAAGCTTGAAATTAATGATGATTCAAAAATGCCAGAGTTACCAAATATTTTTAGAGTACTCAGTAATAAAGACAAAGTGTAGAAGTTAGAACATTTGCCAGACATGTAGAAATTGCAAGGATAGTTATCAGCCAAGAGGTAATTAGAAAAGGCTTGGATGAGTTGGGGCGTCTGCAGGGTTGGCAGTGGGTTAGGTATGGGTAGAAAGCGAATCTGCCAAATTGCTATGTGATTCAGGACCCAAGTGGGTGGGGAGCCAGAAGATCAGGGGAGAAGACAGCCAAAGGGAAAGCTATCTTTGCAGAAAGTTTGCTTAGGATAGCCATCTGGAATCGTGACAAGAAGGCTTGATGAAAAACCGGAATGAGCAACATAAAAAGAGAAAAGTGAGCCTTTTCAGGGTAGTGCAAAACTAATTGCAAGAGATACGAAAGAGTCAGTCAGATGGAGATCAAAGTGTTAGCTTTAGTGCTGTTAAAAACCCCATTTGGAGGACACAGCTTGCTAATACTCTTCTGAATTGAATTTAACCCCCCCCCATCCGCTCCCACTGTATTCCACCTTCAGGCAAACTGATGGGCTGAAGGTTGCTGGACTAAGCCCAGAATTTGTACCTTCTAGGAAGGCAAGTAGACTCCAAGGGCAGATGGGAGACTGAGCTGAGCGTATTGTTTCTTTTCCCAATGCACCAATCAGGTAGGGTAGGATGCTAAGAGTGTAACTGTACTGGAAGTTCCCCTACAGAGAAACATGAAGGGTGGGGATTAATTGTTCCTCCTGCCATTCCACAACTCCTCACAACAGACTGTGTTAAGAAAATAGTATATTGGTGTCTTAGTTACTTTTTACTCGTCGCTGAGACAAAATACCTGAAGCTTAAACTGGGGAAAGGAAAGGTTTGTTTCTTACAGTTTTTGGAGGTTTCAGTCCACACTCAGTTGGCTCCAAGGCAGGCGAGCATGGCTGGGCGGCAGTTCATGGCGGCTCCAAACAGCAAACAGGAACCAGCAAAGAGCAAGACACACGTTCTTCCTGCCATTACATCACATCCTGGCTCCACCTCTTTTGGGTGGAGCACTGACACCATCAATCCAAGCACTAGACAATGAACCAATCACAGATGCACAATGCAAACTCATGAGGCTGGGGGACACAGACATAAACCATGACAATTGGCCTTAAGAATATGAAAGAAATGGGATTGTAGTTATTAGAATCTAAGGAAAACTGAGGTTGCACAAGATTTCTGTTTCTCTTCTCTGCTCTTCTTTTTTTCTTCCTGCCTCTCCTCCTCCTCCTCTTCTTCTGCATTCTGTCTCTCCTACTCCTTCTCCTCCCCCTTCTTCTCCTCCTCATTCCTTCCTTCTTGCTTTCCCTTTGTCTCTTCTTCCCCCATTACTACATTTTTCCATGGAAGTATCTACCCTCATTGCTTCTGTTTTCCATAAAGTAATACATTGACATGATGAGGTGCTATTATAACCTTCCTACTTTATTTACATAAAAACCAGGGCTCAGAGGTGTTTGATACATTGATCAATAGCCAAGTGACCACTAGACATAGGTGTCAGGATTTGAACAATATACCTCTACTGTCCCAAGAGGTAGAACATCATTGGCTCAGACTCTTTGTCTTCCTACCAGATCGTGAGAAAATCATGTGGATCCACAAGAATTCAGACACTTGTCCCATCAGTGGGAAGGAGAATCCTCTCCTTTTCAGCCTTGCCTCTGACCGGTGTGACACAGATATCAGCTGATTAGGAGGACAGTTTAGAGCCAGACAGATAAATATCCAAATCCTACTTCAAGCAGTGACCTACTCTATGACTTTGAGCAAATCACTTCTATTTCTCTTGCTTATAAATGGTGATTTTTTCAATTCCTAGAAATGCCACAAGAAGTTTGTGAAATGCTGAGTGTTAAATCTTAACAAAGTAAACACTGAATAAGTGAATATTTGTTCTTTTGGTTTTGAAAGAGACAGAACATAGAACATTAAACTCAGTGCTCTCGCAGTTATGACAAACCTTTCATGCTGCTGTGTTTTTGCCCATGATGTTCCTTTGTCTAGACTGTTTTTTCTCCTTCCTACCTATTTCCCTCAATTTGAGGACCATTAGTCCCCTAAAACTTAGCTTAACTTTTTATAGGCTTCTTAAAGTCTTTCAAGCAAAATGAATTGTTAGCTATGCACATATATACTGGATCTTTCTTCCTGTCTCTTGTGGAGTTCTTTTCTTTTTTTATTTAAGGAGAAAAAGAAAAAAACAGAAAAAGAATACAAGTAATACAAAATTTAAAGAATAAACAGTAAGGAATCACTAGTTAATAGATTACATATTCTCAACTTAGAAATAGTTGTTCAAGTTACAAAATTGAAGCATATAAAGTGGACTTTCAAACAGTGAGAGTGCAAACAGTGAATGATCCAAAAAAACTCAGTAATATGGTTATCTATCTTACACACTTAAACATATAAGCAGTTATAACCTTTAGAGCACTTTCTTTTCTGTTGTACAATGACAATTACACATTTTGGGTTTTATTACTTCCACAGTTCTTATTACTTTTTTTTTTTTGAAGGGAGTAAAACCAAATGCAGCATATCAGAACAGAGTCAGTCAAATCAAAAGGATGGGCACAATAGATAATGTAAAAACAAAATACAAGGTGATCAACAATGGTTACCATACTGCCTCTTGCTATTTTAAGAAGAATTGCCAGTTATAATAAAATTGAACAAAACAGTAAAGAATAAAGCCAAAGCATTGGAGACATTACAGGACTTTAAAAGAAGATAATAGTCAACCAGAATGGGCGTCATAATGAATCTTATTATCTTCACTTGTGGAGTTCTTAAAATGTAATGCAATGATCTGATCACATGTATCTCTAACCAATGCCCAACTAGACAAGAGTATTTCCAAACTGGAGAACAATGATTAATTCACCATGTCAGCAGATGTTAGAGTGGATTAAGACAATGTATTAGTTTTCTGTTGCTGGTTTAAAAATTATCCTCTTAAAGTAACATATTTATTATTTCACAGCTTTGTGAGTCAGAAATCTGGGCACAGTTTCACTGTGACCCTTGGCTCTGAATGTCTCCCAGGGCTCAGCTTGGACAGCATCCACTTCTAAGATCATTCATGTGGCTGTTGGCAGTACACAGTTCCTTGAGGGTTGTTGAACTGAGACCTTGATTCTTTATGAGCTGTTGGCCAAAGGCCTTCGTGGATTCTTTGCCATATGGACCTCTGACAACACAGAATCTGCCCTCCACAGAGTGCACAAGAGAAAGGGCAAGAAAGAATGCAGAACAAGAGGGAACCGCAGTCTTTTGAATCCTGACCATGGAAGTCATACATCATCACCTCTGCTGTATTTGGTTCATTAGAAGCAGGATGCTAGGTACAACCTGCACCAAGAGGAAATGGCTACGCATGCTTGCAAATGTCAGGAGGTAGGGGTCTGAGGAAGCTATATCAGTAGCTGCCGTGACACTTGGAAAGGCAGAAATAAAAGAAGGGAAAAAAAAAGGAAGAGAGTAAAAAGCAGAGAAGGAGATGCCAAGAAAGGAGGATGAGGAAAGGATGTGACTCATAAGAAAAAGAGAAGAGAAAAAAATGAGGTGAGAAAGGTATCAGTCAGAAAACACTGATTGTGCTTTTACTGTGTTCAAAGAAGGATGATGTAAGAGATTCATGGGCCGTGCCACGGTGCCCGCCCATCGGTGACTGTCGAGATATGGAGATGAATCACCCACATGAGAGATGATTACACAGCCACTCAGGGCCATCTGTGGGAGGAGCCACATGGCGTCAGACCACAGGTGCTACAAGATTGGAGCTGGAAAGCTGAGCATGGTGGAATTGGAACTGGGGCTTGCAAATGAGTGAATTTAGGATAGGGACACAGCATACTAGGAAGTGAGGGGCAATGTGGAGAAAGGTTTAGAGGAGAAAGACTTCCTGAAGGAATGGGACTCCAAAATACCTGTCATGGAAAATTTTGGGCACTAGTGGAAGATGAGACAATGGGAGAATATAGAGACTGGGCTTTGAAGAGTCTTGAAAGGCCAGAAGGTAACTGGGAGTTCTATCTGGTAGATATTTGAAAGTGGTTGATTGGAAGTGGTACAAAGTAGGGGTAGGCACAGAAATTTGGACTAAGTAACACTGACTCTCCAGTTTCCAAGTCTACCGCTTACCAGCTGTGGGAAGCTCTTTGGAGTTATACAAATTCTCTGAGCCTCAGTTTCTCCATTGGCCATATGGTAATATCTCCTCCACGGATTTGTTGTGAGAACTAACAAAATAATGTAGGTGAAGAGCTTAGCACAGTGCTTATTCTATGAGGACTTCTCAATAACAGTACTTATCATATTTCTCAGTTGGGGGGAGGTGGTAAATTACTCTGATAGATGGAGAATTTCAAAACATTAGAGTCTTTCCTTGGATGCCAAAACATTCATCTGGCCCTTTCTCTTGTTTTTTCCTGGTTGTGGACCGTGACAGATGAGCAATGGGGTCTTAAAAGTGACAGATGTTTACATCTAGAGATTAGGATAAAAGAGGAGGGACAGAAGGAAGCAGGGCTAAGGAATGACCCCACAATGCCCAGAATCATGGCCAATAGACCAGCAAAGCTTAAGGAACTATGTTTACAGGAATATATTTCTAAGGCCAAAGTCAGGGCAAGTTACCAGAATTTTCTTTGGGCTCTGGAACAGCAGTTCTCATTCAGAGAAATGGCCAGAGTTAGATTCCAAAGACGGAGGGTCATGAGAGGTCAGTGGATGGACATCCTCCTTGTATGGTATAATTGCTGCTCTCTGAAGAAGGTTGCAGATCTGAGCAACGGGAGGAGGGACAATTGGGAGGATCTCAGGCTCAAGCAAATTAAAATCCTGAACTCTGCAACAGTGAGATTATGTCCTTAGAAAATGGGAAATAGAGCAAGTTTATTTGCCTTTCAGTCCTTCATTTATTTAACCATTTTTGCTTGGGTAAAATACTTTCCCAGCCATGGCGCCTGCTGTAGTTTTCTATTTCTTCCTAATGAAATTTACCAATCCTAGATTATTTCCCCCCTGATTCTGCTTTTTACTCGATTATCTCATACAGCAGTGGCTCTTACACCTTTGAATTTTCAGTATTAGTTCATTTTTCCCTTTTGAAATTTCCATGTCAAGACAGATAGAGATGAAGTCATAGGGATGTGACGATATCTCAATATGGTGGATACCAACTATATTTTTAAAATAAACACATTGGAAAATTATCCCATAAATGAGCTTTTTTTCCTCCAAAGAAGAAAGAATAATTTCAAATTGAAGGCAGTCCTTTGAGTGGTATAATTTCAGCTATGTAAGAAACTCCCCTACAGTGACCTTATATTTTTGTCACAGAATAACCATTTGAAACTGCAGTCACAGATTAATTTATGCTTAGGTGTTAATAGCCTGATAATGTATTCATTTAGAAATATCAAGATCCTATTATTTGACAGGCCCTGTGCCAACTGCTATTCCCATACAGATGAAGGATATTTGGTACCTGATTTCAAAAACTTCGCAGTCGGGTTGAGAAAACATTTGTAAACACTGATGTGAATACAGAACAGCACAGTGATATAGGCTTTCCAAGCAGTTTAAACAAAATTCTATATGAATAGTCAGGAAAAACAATGGAGAAAGCATCACAGGTGGGGAGAATTTGAGGAAGGATATTTCATGCAGAAGGAACTGCCCAGCAAAGGACATGCTATAAAGAACTACTACTTAGCTAGGATCTAGAGCTAGAGCATGCTAGATACATTAATACTACACTTTTATCTCTACTACAACACTATAAGATGAATATTAAGATTCCTGTTTTACCATAAAGAAAGGAGGAGAGAGTTCTCTAGCTAGAGATCAAATAGTAGTAGGCACCAAAACTCACGGATCAAGTCACCTGAGTGATTTTCTCAGCTCAGGAAGCTGCCAGTGGCTCCCAGATCTCACCCATACTCTTCATATTTCTCAAAATCCAGTGATACAGGAAAGGCAACCTGGGTTTAGATTGGCAAGTAATGCAAGATGTTCACTTAAATTTGAATGTCAAGTAAGCCATAAGTTACTTCCTATATATAATGGTCCATGTTTTTGGTCCATGGTCTATGTTTACATTTTGCCTCATGTAACATTCATTGTTGTTCACCTGAAATTCAAATTTAACTGGGTATCCTGTGTTTTTCTTTGCTACATCTATCCACCTTTGCAACAAGACAACATGGGTTTCATTTATATCCCAAAACGAATTTGCAGAATTTGAGAGCAACTGGAGCAAATGTTTTTGTGTCCCGTGAGAGCCCAGATTCCCACACTGCCAGCCTGAAATTAGATTTCAGTGAAGCAAGATGGACTGAGGCTGCCCCTGCCCAGGTCGCCCCAAGTTTTTCTCAGTCTGTTGATTTTGTTCAAGAGTTTTATTTCTTGTACAGAGAATGCCATGGAATAGATTGGTCTCAGAGGAAAGAAAGAAAGAGGTATAAGGGAGCCTGAGGGTCCTAGAGGGTCTCCAAAAGTGGGTTCCACAATCCTGTGAAGGCTTTTCATGACCTTGTCTCATTTTCTCCGAGGTCCGGCTCTGCCTACCTTTGTAGGACTGGCACACCTCAGCCTGAAGGAGCCAGGAGGGAGTACACTTTCAGACCACTTCACAGAGACGAGAGCTTCCCTTTCTTCTAGTCTTTCTGCTATTTGACAAACAAGAGGGTTGTTTAATCACAGAAAGCAGGCTGGAGTGGAGTTTTTATCTTGCGCCACTCACTAAAGGGATCACATTTGGGTTGCCTTTGATGGAATGAAGAAGAGTAGCTTCTCCCCCTTCTTCTTTTCTGTTCCAGCAGCTTTAACAAAAAGCGACAGTTTGAAGGGAAAATGCTTACACCATGGAAAATACAGAGCGAGTTCCCTGTTGGGGAAAGAAGCATTAGTCAAATGTTTTGGGCCAGTGAGACCAAATGTCATTCTACACAGTTTCGTCTTCATTTATTCTCTTATTTTTCTCCAAATCTTCTGACCCAAAACTTTGCACCTTCTGCCTTCTGTCTGGTTGGGCTGCCTAGAATTTAGAGTCTGATAACTATGTTAATTTACAGGTTGCTTAGAAATGCGAGTTAATCTATGGGGAGAAAGGAAATAAGGAGGCCTAAGTTTTGTCTGTGTTACTGCACATGATCCTCTCAACATTCCTATCAGGTGAACACTGTTCTCCCACTGCACAGTTAAGGAACCTCACAGAAGTTCAGGCTAAATGAGGTTAAGATGAAACTTTGAGCAACTCATGGGGTTGGGAGCAGTTAGAGTAAAGAGGCAGATGCTGCTAATTTGACACCCACTGAAAAAGCTCAACCCACCCTGGCTGAACTCTTTGCCTGCAGAAATACTCATTTTTATTCAGTATTAACCCTGAAGCTGCTATGATAATGTGGATATTTTTCTTCTCTTCACATAGGATGGTGTAGAATAAATGAAAGTCATTCTGCCTTTCTGACAGCTCAGGATCAAAAGATAAATAAACCAATGTGCTCATTAGAAGACAGACACCAGGCTCTTTAAACAGAAAAAACCAGAAGTGCTGGTCGGTGATGGGGTTTGATGACCACCCTGCAAGGGTCTCAGGATTCCAGCACCTATAATGCACTTGCTTACTAAGTGATCAAAGCACCGTTAGGGACAGCTTTGGAGACCGATTCAGCCAGCCTCCTACTGCAAATGTTTTCTCCTGTGCTGTGGGCAGTGACCTGCCAGCATGCAAATATCATAGCTTCAAATTGAAAATGAAGAGTTGGATGGAGGTTAGGGTTGAGGGAGGGCTGAAAGAAGGATAGTTCAGATGATAATGATCAACTACGCAAATTCAGTCAGTTCATTCAAATATTCATATAATTACTCAATTGTAATATCTATTGAGTCCTCATTATCTGCCTGGAACTATTGAGGGTGCTGGGATTAGAGCTGTGAACAAGGGTGGGGGTGATAAATGCTCAAAAGGAGTGGTGTTCTTTCCAGTAGATGGAAGGGGTGCAGATAACCTTGTATTCCGAATTACATCATTTGTTACCTAACTACAATGTGTGGCAATTGCTTTGAAGGAGTATGGGTATGTCTAGTGGGAGGGGGTGAATATCACTGGGTAAGTCATGTTAGTCTTCCTCAAGGAGGTAAACTTTGCATAGAGTTCTGGGGGTTGACTAAGAATTAATTAGGTGATATGTGGGCAGTAGCAGAGGTAACCAAAAGGGTTCCAGGGATAGACAAGTGGTGTGAAAAGACTCCAGCGGAAAGAAACAACAAGAGGAAGGCTGCACCCCCTCCATCCAGTGTGTGTGGCATCCTCTTCCCAGCATAGAATAAGCCCTGACCAGTGGGCAATTTCAATCTCATCAACAGCTCCCACGGATTCCCATCTATGGCGCCACCTGGAATCCCTTGGATACCTTCATGGAAACTCAATCATTTAATCCCAGAGTAGTGAACAAAGACACATAAACACAATGTTCTCAGAGAGCTTCAGAAGTCATTGACTCCGTGGACCCCAGGTGTGAGAGAGAAGTGCACATGCATGAACAGGATATTTGAGCCCTTTGTACATCTCCAGGCTCTGGCTGCGCCCCCACCCCACAGTCCATGAACTGAGATACTTTGGGAAGAAGGTCTCTTCTCTCATGCCTCTTGCTTTTCCCCTCTGCTCTCCCCTCTGCCTGGAAACTGTCCGCTCTCATGTCCACCCCTGGATAATTCTTTATGTTTAAGACTCAGCTTAGCTATTGCGTTCTCTAAGAATTTTCGCGTAACTCCTTTGAACTGAGCCAAACACTCCCCTCAAAACCTTTCTCCACTAGAACGCCAATTACTTTGAATTCTGGATGAATGGTTTGTCCCCTCCTACTGGACTGTGAGCTCCTTGCGGAAAGGGCTGTGATCCTAAGGAGATTTACAGTTCTTGGCTGTAGTGCTGGTCCTGAGTTGATGCTCAGTAAGTGTTCTGAATGGACTGACGAACGGTCCAGATGTTGCCCCAAGTCACTTCCTGGCTCTGTGGCTCTGTGATCTCAACTACTCTGCAGGGGTTGAGACTCCTGCTGGCTTACAGGCAATGGGCTCTAAATCACGATTAACCATATCGTACCCTCACGGTTTCACTTCCCATCTCTCTGATGTCAAGATCGACTATAGATAGTCACTTCAATAAAGCCCACAGGTTCTTTACCTCTTCCAGCAGACTGTATAGATCTACTTACTCTACTCGTGGGTCACTTCTCCAGGACCCACTGAATGAGGTTGTTGCTTCTTAGCTGGCATTTACCATGCACTTAATCGAGGGTAGGCCCCTTAAAAACTGGCTCCTCAAAGTGTACTTTGAGCTCCTGTGTAAGCAGTCTGTATGCCTGAGAACTGGTTAGAAATGCAGAATCTTGGGCTCCACAGCTGACCTACTAAATCAGAACCTGTATTTTCATAAGACCTCCAAGTGTCTCTGAAAAGCACAGGAATGTACCCTTTCTCCATTTTGGTTAAACACCAAAATTCTACTAGGGAGTTTAAAAACCTAAAGAAATTTTCATACCTGGCCAGAATAATTAAATCAGAATCTTTGAGGATGGTGGCTCAGCACTGATAATTTTTAACATGTCTAAGGGATCTCATGTGCAGCCACACCAGAATCACTGAGACTAGAGGGTTTATTAATGTCATCACCATGCTCAAATCAGTCCTCAGTGAGGTGGGTACTAGGACTGTCTCGTTTTATTACTGTGTAAACTGAACCCTAGAGAGAGCTTACCAGAAGCTGCAAAGTTGGAAAGTGAAAGAATCAGATATTTACATCCAGGTCTGCAAGTTCTATCCCCAACCCTTATGCTTTTTCTTTAAAATATATGTTGTGTCTAATTGACAGACAGTAATTGTGTCTATTTGTGGGTAATTCAATGACACTTCAATACATGTAATACAATGGTAATTAATGATCAAATCAGGGTCGTGGGTACAACTATCACCACTTTTCTTTGTTCAAAATCACATTATTCAATTTAAAGCTTTATTTTTTTTTTTCATTCCATGTTTTACTAAGCTCTGTGTTGGTCTCGTGGGTAGGGATCTTATTTCTCCAAATTTCGCTTTTAATTTATCTTTTAGAGGCAAGCCCCCCCCCCCCACACACACACTGGAGAGGCCTAGAGTTCTGAAGCCAAGATAGTCTCACTGATTAATTTTGCTTCCTAACTCTTCCTATGATATGAACCACTCTCCCAGGCCCACCCCCACGCCTGCCAAGTATTCGAGCAAAAGTATTTTGATATATTTTGTTGGGAGCCGCGTCTGTGATAGTTCGCCTTACTTGGCGGACGTGAGGCCTGTAGTAAAGAGTGAAGCCTGAGGTAGATTACCCCTCCCATCGAATATGTTAGTTTCCTGCTTACCGCGTAAACAACCCGCTCAACAATATAGTCTGCCTGGCAACTGATGATGTTAGCCAATCAGCTTGCCTTGCTTACTTTAACATGATTGGACACTGTACCCGTATATATACCGGTGCCACCCCTGGGCGGAAGAAGAAGCCAGATAGAAGCCCGGAAGTAGAAGCCCAAAAGGAGCCGCGGAGAGCGGACCGGTAGAGGCTTTGGGGCAGGCTGAAGCACAAAAGGAGCCGCGGGGAGCGGACCAAAGGAGGCTTCAGCTGGGAGAACCCAGGGCAGGCTGTACGGAGAAGAAAAATAAAAAGAAAAGGTTGTCCACTACCAGACTGTGTCGTGTGTCCTTCCTGCCGGCCGGGAGCGGACATCGACATTTGGAGGCCCGCCCGGGGACTGATCACCCCCGCGACGTGGAAGTGGACAACGCTCCAGTACAGAGCTGCGAGACAGGTGAGTTGGGGATAAGCCTGGGCTCTGGGTGGCGCGCACCTACAGGGCTTTTAGACTCCCCTCAGGCTCACGCGTAAGTGGCGGATTCCTTGGGCCTCACGCGGTGAGTAACATATTAAAAAATGGGAAACATGCTAGGTAGCGGCACTAAGAGCGAGGGTGGTTGTGGAGAAAGCTCTCAAGAGCTTACAAAAGTATGCAGGGTATCTGAGCAGGCCCAGTCAGGGAGCTCCCGAGAGGGGTCTGTCAAGGGGAACAAGGATGCTAAGGAGGAGGACGGGGCTCTAGCCTCGGAGTCGTCTGACTCCGAGGACGAGGGAAAGTTGAATGGCAAGGAGGCCAAAGAGACCAGCTGTCAGGAGCCTAAATCGCTCAATAAGGAGTCGCAGGGTTCTTTTCCAGCGTTGCCCCGCGAATTGCGCTCTGCTCAACCTGGTCTGCGGAGGAGTAGAGAGCTCCTGAGCGCTCCCCGGCGCGAGAGGGAGGCGAAGCCTTCCGCCCCACCTTGGGGGCCGTTTCCGGAGGCGATCCCTCGCCGCGGGGCGGCCGCCCGGGAGCTCCCTTCCTCTTCGCCAGAACAGGAAGTGATGCACGGGCCCCCATTTTCCGCCCAATCACGGCCGCTGTCTTATGCTCCGCCGCCGGCAGGTCGGTATTTTTACAGGCGGCTTTGGCAGGGGGGACGCTTGTCTCATGAGGTACATCCACCTGGGATAGATAGTGGCCCCTACGAGATATTTCCTGTACAAGTAGCTATGGGCCAGGGACGCAATGTATGGGAGCCTTTTGAGATAAAGCAGATTAGAGAACTTAAAAATGCAGTTACAACCTTTGGGCCGACTGCGCCTTACACCATTGCCATGCTGGAGAATCTGTCTTCTGGGCCCCTCACCCCCGCGGACTGGATTCAGCTGGCAAAGGCCTGTCTGCCCTCGGGCAGTTACCTGGATTGGCGAGCCTGGTATGCAGAGTTCTCTGCCGAGCAGGCTGAGAAAAACGCCAATCGAGGAAACCGGGGGTGGAACAAGGAAATGCTTATGGGAGAAGGTCGGCACGCTGATGACCAGACCCAGTTCCCCGGCGCTGTCTATGAGCAAATCAATGCCATAGGACTCCGCGCCTGGAAGCAAGTAAGTGGTGCTGGAACAGCCTCCTTGTGTCTTTCAAAAATAATTCAGGGTACCACAGAGCCATTTGTTGACTTTGTGGCCCGAATGCAAGATGCTGCCGATAAGATATTTTCTGATCCGGGAGTGGCTCAACCGCTGGTAAGACAGCTGATTTTTGAGCAATGTACAAAGGAGTGCAAGGCAGCGATAGCTCCTCATAAGAACAAGGACCTCAATGCCTGGATTAGGATATGCAGAGAGATAGGGGGGCCGCTCTCCAACTCGGGAGTGGCTGCTCTCCTGGCCGCGGCTATACAACAGAGGGGACCTCGCGGGTTAGAAGGGGAATGTAAGGCTAAAGGGTGTTTTGCCTGCGGGGAGCCAGGACACATTAAACGTCACTGCCCAAACAATGCAGATGCTAGGCCTCGCCCTAGGAATGAAGAACCATATGTTTGTGGGCGATGCAAGAAGGGATCACACAAAGCTGAGGAGTGTAGGTCGGTCTTTGATGCTCAGGGCAACCGTATTTGTGGACAAGATGCTAGAGAGCCAAAAAACGGCCAGAGGGGGCCCCCTTCGAAGGCGGGCCCCCGCCCCAGAGACAGGACAGCTCAGGGTGGCAGCCTTCAACAAGGGCCACCCCTGGGTCAGCAGGTGTGGACCTCAGTGTCGCCTCAGGACTTATATTAGTGCCTGATATGGGTGTTCAAGTGGTTGAAACCACCTTTAAGGGACCGTTACCCGAAAATTCCGTGGGTCTGGTGATCGGGAGATCCTCCACGGCCCTTCGGGGTCTCACAGTAGTCCCGGGGGTCATAGACTCAGACTACACAGGACATATTAAAATTATGGTTCAATCTCTTGTGGGTACTATGGTAATTAATAAAGGAGACAAGATAGCGCAGCTCTTGCTGCTCCCCAGTCTCCACAAGAGATTTCCCTCAAAGCAGAAAATTAGAGAAAGTCAAGGTTTCGGTTCCTCAGGGGAAGTCTTTGAGGGACTCCATATGACACTTGGTAAAAGGCCTATGCTCTCACTTAAGGTCAATGGCAAAAATATAACAGGGCTCCTAGACACAGGAGCTGACCGTTCCATTATCTCCAGAAAGGATTGGCCTTCCAACTGGCCCACCAACACTGCAGATAACACGCTGCAGGGCCTGGGGATGGTGTCAGCTCCTCAGGTTAGTGCTTCAACCCTGCTCTGGTGCGATGAGGAGGGTCATCAGGGCCATTTCCAACCGTTTGTGTTGCAGTTGCCAGTGTCTCTATGGGGAAGGGACATCCTCACTCAGATGGATGTCACGCTTACGTCAAACTGCTCCCCCCAGGCTAAGGATATACTCAGGAACCAGGGATATACCCCCGGCAAAGGCTTGGGCAATGCCCTACAGGGTCGGACATCCCCAATACCAGTAGAAAACAAAAAAGGTAGGCAAGGATTGGGTTTTTCTTAGGGGCCGCTGAAGAAGCTCTCCTACCCACTTCGATCAAAATCACCTGGAAATCAAATGATCCGGTTTGGGTACCTCAGTGGCCCCTGCCTAAGGAGAAGCTATTAGCCTTGTCAGAAATAGTCAGTACACAACTCAGATTAGGACATATTAAGCCATCAACCTCCCCATGGAACACCCCCATTTTTATAATTAAGAAAAAGTCTGGCAAGTGGAGGCTGCTCCATGATCTAAGGGCGGTCAACGCGCAGATGCAGTCCCTGGGGGCGGTCCAGAGGGGGCTGCCAGCTCTCTCAGCCATCCCTCAGTCCTGGCCAGTTTATGTTATAGACCTTAGAGACTGTTTCTTCTCAATTCCCCTGCACCCAGAGGACACTCATAGGTTTGCCTTTACTTTGCCCACCATTAACCAAGAAAGCCCTGATCTCAGATACGAGTGGGTAACGTTGCCCCAAGGCATGGCCAACAGTCCCACTATGTGTCAGATTTACCTTGATTCCCTACTGGCCCCCCTACGAAAATCCTTTCCCAAGATAAGATGTATGCATTACATGGACGACCTTTTGCTCAGCGGCAGGGACCCAGACATGCTAAATAATATGCTCAGCCAGTTGGTCGAGGCCCTGAGACAAGCTAATCTACATGTTGCCCCCAACAAGATTCAGGGAGGAGAAATGGTGACCTACTTAGGCGCGAGAATCTCCCCTATGCTAGTCTCTCCGCAGAAGGTCACCATTAGGACGGATGGCGTTAGGACCCTAAATGACATGCAAAAGCTATTGGGAGACATTAATTGGATTAGGCCATATTTACATATACCAAATTCAGATCTCAAACCCCTGTTCGACCTTCTGAAGGGAGACCCAGATATAGCCTCCCACAGGAGGCTCACTCCTGAGGCAAGAGCTGCCTTACAGAGAGTAGAGGAAGCCTTAGGTGGGGCTACCTTACACAGAATTGAACCAGGGCGACCCTTTGATGTCTGTTTGCTACAGACTAGTCTACAGCCTACAGCGGTGATTTGGCAGAAAGGACCACTACTGTGGATACACCCTAAGGTCTCACCTGCAAAAGTCATAGAGCATTACCCGGAGGCAGTCGCTTCATTGGCCCTTGAAGCGCATGATAGAGCTGTCCAACATTTTGGCTCAGGACCACAAGCCATCCGAGTACCCTATACCGCCAGCCAGATCAAGACCCTGGCTGCCTGCATAGATACTTGGGCCATTCTGAGATGTGTTTTCCATGGGGATATAAACAATCAATACCCTAAAGACCCTATCTTGTCATTTGTCACTCAGCACCCTATAATTTTTCCAAAGGTTACTGCCTCTGAGCCATTAGTCCCAGCAACTACAATATACACAGATGGCTCCAAGACGGGGATAGGCGCCTATGTGATCCTAGGCAAGCCCCCGGTTACCATACAATTTGAACCAGATCAGCCTCAGGTGGTGGAACTGCAGATCGTTAAAATGATTCTTGAACGGTTCTCAGAGGCCATTAACATTGTCTCCGATTCTAGGTATGTGGTCAATGCTATGCAAGTGCTTGAGACTGCCGGTTTAATTAGATCCACTTCCACAGTGGCTGGACTGTTCCTGTCTATCCAGACATTGCTTCAGAACAGACACCATAAGGTCTTCACCACCCACATAAGAGCACATACATCCCTGCCAGGGCCTATGGCACAGGGGAATGCGGCTGCTGACACTGCCACTCGCCCGTTATGGATTTTTACCTTACTAACACCAATCGAGCGAGCCCGTGCCTTCCATGATAAATTTCATGTTAATGCCAGGACACTAGCAAACCATTTCCATGTTTCTAGAGCAGATGCACGAGATATCGTGCGACTATGTGACTCCTGTGCCACATACAAACCTGCCATACCGATGGGAGTAAACCCTCGAGGTTTGATCCCTGGTGATGTTTGGCAGATGGACATCACACATATACAGGAGTTTGGGACTCTTAAATATGTTCATGTTTCCACAGACACCTGTTCTCGCGTCATATTTGCAACAGCAGAAACAGGTGAAAAAGTGTCTAATGTGATCAATCATTGCCTGGCGGCTTGGGCCGCATGGGGCAAACCAAAAATATTAAAAACTGATAATGGACCAGCCTATATAGGCAAAGCTTTCAATGAGTTCTGCAAAATGATGGAGGTTCAATTAAAACATGGTATCCCATACAATCCCCAAGGTCAAGGAATCATTGAGAGGGCTCATAGAAGCCTCAAAGAAATTTTACAAAAACAAAAAGGGGGAGTAGGCCAAGGCCTGGCCCCAAAGGCACGATTATCCATGGCACTATTCACACACAATTTTTTAAATTTAAATAATGATAATCGCTCCCCAGCTGTGGAGCACTGCAACCCTTCCCCCAACCATAAAGGGTGGGTGAAGTGGAAAGATGTCCTGACAGGACAATGGATGGGCCCGGATCCGGTAATCAGCTGGAACCGAGGCGCGGTTTGTGTTTTCCCACAGGAACCGGGACGAGAACCACTGTGGATACCGGAGAGACTGACACGGGCAACAAAGCCCTCGACTGAAGATCAGACCTGCCCTACTGGAGATCCATCACAGACCAACCAACAAGATGAATAGAAATAGCGGTAGCCCGAAATGGACAAAAAGATCCTCAGGCATATGCATGGCTTGCTCGATTGGCCTACGACCGAGTCTAGGGACGGTGAGCTTCCCACACTCCTCCTCTAAAAAATTATGATATAGCAGGGTAGATGAGTCAATGACGGGTAAGAGCGTGCCTCCCCAGCACGACTCGACCTAAGCCAGGCCCTACCCCATCCTGCACGTAAGCCGCTGGACTGTTAGATGCTGCCCAGGTCTAAATTTCTCTCCGAGGGGATTTCTTTACGGAGAGGAAATGAGTGCAAGCTTGTGTGCATCCAGGTTCCGTCCAGTTTGTGCCTGGCCCTAGAAAAAGGACGAGGGCCTCAGGGCCTTGGCAGACCATGGGACGGCCGACCAGGGTCTAAGCCAAGGACCTACGGTGGGCCTACGCATAGGGCATAAGCCTCTGCACCCAGTCCAGGAAGGGCTACGATGCGCACATTCATAAAAAATAAAATAGGGGGAGATGTTGGGAGCCGCGTCTGTGATAGTTCGCCTTACTTGGCGGACGTGAGGCCTGTAGTAAAGAGTGAAGCCTGAGGTAGATTACCCCTCCCATCGAATATGTTAGTTTCCTGCTTACCGCGTAAACAACCCGCTCAACAATATAGTCTGCCTGGCAACTGATGATGTTAGCCAATCAGCTTGCCTTGCTTACTTTAACATGATTGGACACTGTACCCGTATATATACCGGTGCCACCCCTGGGCGGAAGAAGAAGCCAGATAGAAGCCCGGAAGTAGAAGCCCAAAAGGAGCCGCGGAGAGCGGACCGGTAGAGGCTTTGGGGCAGGCTGAAGCACAAAAGGAGCCGCGGGGAGCGGACCAAAGGAGGCTTCAGCTGGGAGAACCCAGGGCAGGCTGTACGGAGAAGAAAAATAAAAAGAAAAGGTTGTCCACTACCAGACTGTGTCGTGTGTCCTTCCTGCCGGCCGGGAGCGGACATCGACAATATTTCCTAGACTGTCTTCTTCTATCCTGTCTGCCCACCCAGGCTCCTGAATTGCACCTTTGCCCTGGGCACATGATTAGACAGTAGTGTGACTGCTGGAAAGTAGGCTTTTCTGCCCCGGGTGTATCCTGTCCTAGTCATTCTCCTTGATTATGGCCCCCTGGTTCCTCTCCTAGCTTTCAAGAAGTCCACTTCCTGAGAATACTAAAAAGAACAAGAGTCTAATCACAGTTCTCCCACGTCATCCATGTTGCGTGACCTCAGGCAGATCCTGAAGCCTCTCTGGGTTTCAGTTCTTTGACATATAAAATGAGGAGCAAATTTCTCAAAAAAACTAATTGTAGAATTACTGTGGGATCCAGCAATTTTACTCCTAAAAGAACTGAAAAGAGGGGTGAAAACATATATAATAATTCTCCTAATAATATTTTTCTCAGTCAAAAAAAGATAGAACTCACCCAAGTATCCACTGAAAGATAAATGGATTAAAAATGTTGCCTATCCATACTGTAGAATATTATTCAGTCACAAAAAGAAATAAAATTCTGATCCATGCTGCAATGTGGGTGAACTTTAAAACATATTAAGGGCTGGGGATTTAGCTCAGCAGTTCAAGCACTTGCTTGGTAAGTGCAAGGTCATGAGTTCGATCCCCGAGACCGAAAAAAAAAAAAAAAAAAGAAAGAAATGTGGCAGACATTAAATGACAAATATGATATGATTCCACTTCTGTGAGGCACCAGAAAAGTATATTTCATAAAGACTGAAAGCAAAATACAATGTATTAATGGATAAAGGGTTGGAAGAGAAGGAATTGTTGTATACTATGTACAAAGCTTATTTGGGATGATAAAAAGTCCTGGAAATGGGCACTGATGTTGGTTCCACAGCACTGTGAGCATATTTAATGTTCCTGAATTGTACCTTTAAAATGTAAATTCTATGTCATGTATACTTTACCATAATAAAAATAGTTTTAAAAAACGATTGCGTGGAAAATTTGTAAGATTAGTGAGTCTTTAACTGACTCTCTGGACTGGTTTGGAAGCCACTGGTTGTGATGTTATTTTAAATATTATCAGTTCCCACCCAGCCTCTTCTTCAGGTTGTCTGTGTCATATCCAAGGCCACTTAGTCCAAAGGGTTTATTCCTGGTCTGATTTGAGTCTTTTCTCCTCATCTGTGAAAAAAGGGAAATAAAATTTTTGAACAATATTGTGAGCTTCTCAGCAAGTGAGATTTAGTCAATTTAGGAGCAAATTTTTATTCTGAGACAATGTGTTTCTCTTTCTTGTCCTTTGGGTTTAAAGTGCGTTTTCTTTTGTGAAATGATCATGATAATTCATGATAGCTGATTCAGTAAAAAGCTTTCTGTGCTCAACAGAAAAATTGACAGCCTCCATTCCATTCACTTACATTTTTATTATAAATATTACACGTTTATTTCATTTATTTACATTTTTATTTATTTCTTTTAATTAATGCATAATTTTTATATCCATTTACAGGGTCCAGTATGATATTTCATTCATACATATAATATAAAATGATGAAGTCAAGGTGATTAGCATATCTAGTGCCTCCAGAATGTATCATTTCTATGTGTTGGGAACATGACAATCCTCTCTTCTAGCTACTTTTAAATGTATGGTAAAGTATTGTTAACCACAGTTTCCCTGCTGTGCTGTAGAACGGTAGGACTTGTTCCTCCTATCTAACTAGAATTTTATAGCCATTAACCAACTTCTGTCTATCCTGCTCTCTCCCTATTTTATCCAGCCTCTGGTAACCACAATTCTGCTCTTACCTCCATGAGATCTTTTTTAAAACTTTCAGGTATAAGCTTGAACATGAAGTAAAAAAATTGCTCCTAAATTGACTCTCATTTGGTGAAACTTTCCTTTATAAATTACCCCATCTCAGGTGTTCTGTTATGGAAACAGGAAATGAGCTAAGACAAGCTCCTTGCCCTCAGATTGTTTTGACCTTTGAGCTCATTCTCATCTTCTTTCTGAGTGCCTGCCTCCTTCCTCCTCTTTACCTTACTTATCTGAAGAAAATTCATCAGTGAATACATTAGGTGAAAGTCTTATGCTTTCCTGGAATCCGTCTCAGGCCACCTGCTTAGTTGAACCATCTTCTCCTCTGAGCTTCCTCTGTGTCTTTATATTTTGATGATCACTGGAGTTGTACTTCAACCACGGAGCTTAAGTATTAAAGGCACCTACTCTGTGCAGGGTGCTGTGTAGGAGGTGGCCGTGCATAGGGATGAACAAGGCAGGTTATCTTCTTCCTTTGTGAAGCTACATTGTAATAGAGGGAGACAAATAATAATCACAAAAAAGGAAGGTTGCTACTAGAAAAGTAGCAATCCATTCACAGGGACTATATTTTAAAAATAAAGCAAGCAATGAGGAAACACCACTTATTTGGGGTGACCAGAGGAGTTGAATATCTTTAAATTGTGGTAATAGACCATTCTGGGCAAATGTAACAGAAAATGCAAAGGCTTAAAGGTAGGAACAGGCTCTGAAATTCTGAAGAATGCTATGAAATTAAAACCCAAGTACCATGTCATTGTTCGTGTTAAAAGTTCTCAAAATCTCATGACTCTGACAGTGACCACATGAGATCTCCCCCACATTCTCCTCTCCAGCCTAAATTCTTAACAGTGGTGAAGTTCTGTATTCTTTATAGCTGAGTAGTGCTCCATTGTATAAAAATACCACAACTTTTTTTATTCATTCCTCAGCTGATGGACACCTAGATTGTTTCCAAGATCTGGCTATTACAAATTATGCTGCTATAAACAAGGGTGCACATATATCACTGTGGTAGGATGTTCTCAGTTCTTCTGGGAATATGCCTAGAAGTGGAATAGCTGGGTTAAAGGGGACTTCCATTCCCAGCTTTTTGAGAATCTCCAGACTGACCTCCACAGTGGTTGCACCAGTCTACACTTCCACCAACAGTGCAGGAGAGTTCCTTTTCCCCCACAGCCTCTCCAGCATTTGTTGTTGGTAGTTTTCTTGATTCTGGGCATTCTTTCTGGAGTGAGATGGAATCTCAGTGTTGTTTTAATTTGCATTTCTCTAATGACTAATGATGATGAACATTTTTTCATGTATTTATTTGCCATTTGTGTTTCTTCATCTGAGAATTGTGTATTCATCTCAGATGCCCATTTTTAGATTGGATCTTTGAATTTCAGGGATCTGATTTTTTTTTAATTTTTAAATTTAAAAATTTTTAAATTCTTTATATGTTTTAGAAGTCCTTTGTTTGAGGGACAGTTCACTAAGATTTTTTTCCCAGTTTGTGGGTTTTCTTTTCACTATCCTGGAGATTTCTTTTGACATGCAGAAACTTTTTAAAAAGAGGTGATCCCAGTTATTGATTCTGGGAAGTATTTCCCATGCAGTTTGAGTCCTGTTCATGAATTCTCTACCTACCCCTATGTCTTTAAGGTTACCCAATTTGTCTTCCAACAGATTTAGTGTTTCTGTTTTAATATTCAGATCTTTGTTCCATTTAGATTTTAGTTTAGTACATGGTGATAGGCATGGGTATAGTTTAATTTTCAGCATACGGAGAGCCAGTTTTTCCAGCACCGTTTATTAAAGAGACTGTCGTTCTTCCAGTGAACATGTTTGACCCCTTTGTCAAAGATAAGGTGGTTGAGTGTGTTTGTAGTTGTGGTTATATCTTCTACTCTATTCCTTTGATCTTCAGATCTGTTTTTATTCCAGTACCATGTTGATGTTATTATAGTAGCTTTGTAGTATAACTTCAAGTCAGGGATTGTGATGCCTCCTGCCTTGCCTTTGCTGCTTAGAATTGCCTTTGCTATTCTAGGTCTCTTTTGGTTCCAGATGAATTTTAGGAGTGATTTCTCTAGATCTATGAGGTATGTTGATGGTGTTTTCATTGGGATTGCATTGAACAGTTTTGAGAGAATGGCCATTTTCCCAAAATTTATTCTTCTAATCCATGAACAAGGGATGTCTTTCCATTGTCTGAGATCCTCTTCGATTTCTTTTTTCAAGGTATCATTTTCCTTGTACAGATCTTTTACTTCTTTCATGAGATTAATTCCTAAGTATTTCATTGTTTTGGATGCTAGTGTGAAGGGTGTGGCTTCTTTTATTTCTCTCTCAGCGATTTTGTCATTAGTGTATAGGAATGCTATTGAGTTTTGAGTTTTGTCATTAGTGTATAGGAATGCTATTGAGTTTTGACCGTTGATTTTGTATCCAGCTACATTGCTGAGTTTATTTATTATATCTAGGAGTCTTTCAATGGACTTTTGGGGGTCTTCTATGTAGAGTAGGGACATGATTAAAATTACCCTTCACACATTCAGCCACATTGTGCACAATTACAGGACTAGACTTGACATGTAATGTTCCATTTATTGTTTTAACCTCAGCCTTATCTAATCCATGTGCAAATCCACAGAATTATCTTTCCAAGGGGCTGGGGATTTATCTCAGTGCCATAAGCACCTGCCTTGCAAGCAGGCGGTCATGAGTTCGATCCCCAGTACCGATAAAAAAAGAAAAAGAAAAAAAAAAAAAAGAATTATCTTTCCAGTGTAACCCCACCTCTCTTCCTTATTGGTAAGTTTCTGAGAGCAGAAATTCTGGCTGCTGTTTCTGTGTTTCCACCTCATCTTACCTTAAAACACCCTCTCCACCCCTAGCTCACCTGGCATTGCTGTCATTTGGTCAGCACTGTCCTCTTTAGGTGTTTCTCAAACAGATGCTTCAGGAGCCTGTGATAGCACATGATGCAGGGTGAGGAGGGTGGTGCAGAGCAGCTGGCCACTCAGCTGGAGGACACAGCTGCTATCATGCTGGACATTCAACACTGAAATGCTTCCACTCAGTTCCATACATATCTGCCTTTCTGTTGCACCCTCTCTACTGTCTGAGCCACTGGATTTATTTTTCTGCGGCCCCAGCTACTCTGTGTGCAGCATCTATCAAATTAGCTAGCTCCATGCCATTTAGTGGTTACGGATCTTGAATATCATTTTTGGGTTTTAGTCTCAAAATAATCTAGACTCAAAGCCCATACCTTCTACCTTATGCAACCTGTGTGACCTTGAACAAGACATCTGATCTCTCTGAGCCTCAGCTTTGCCGTACATGAAAGGTGAATCAAGATAACCACTTTCTCCTTGGGTTAGTATGAGCAAGGGACAACATGATACCTGTGGGGTACTTAGTACAATGCAAGGTATAATAATTACTCAGCAGCTGGGTATGGTGGCCCACACCTGTAATCCCAGTATTCTGGGAGGCTGAGGCAGGAAGCCTATAAGTTTGAGACTATCATGTGCCATTTAGTGATATAGAGAGAACATGTCTCAAAGTGAGAAATGAAAAGAAGGATGGGAATGTAATTCAATGCAAAGGATCTGGGTTCAAGTCCCCATACATCTGTGTTCCCATACAAAGTTAAGAATAAATATTGCGGGTTTTTTTTTCTGCAATTAAAAAAAAAAAAAAACAGCTAGGCATAGTCTGGGACATGCCTGCATCCCCAGGATTCAGGGATCTGAAGCAAGAAAATTACAAGTTTGAGTCTAGGCTGGCTGACTTAGTGAGACTCTGCCTCAAAATATAAAATAAAAAGTGGTCTGGGGATATAATTCAATGCAAAGACCCTGGATTCAATCCACAACAGCATAGACACACACACCATTCAACAAATGCTACTTTATTCTTTAATTATAATAATTATTCTAAATATCCTAAGGAGAGAAAAGCATAAAGAAATTATACAAAGTCATTCTTCAGAGGGTCCTGATAGATTCTTAATCCTAGAAGTTGCAAAGGGACTGAGTAATTCTGAATGTGATTCAGTTAGGACTGGTAGGGTCTGTAGTGAAAATGACTTTATTTAACCTGTGGGATTTCCATCTCTCTGTTTTAAATACATGTGTCTGTCGAACTGAACAGTCCAGAAGGCTAGTTTTGTTCTGTGGATCACCAGTTTGGGTCCTCTGAGAATCTACCCATTTCCGTGAGTTAGGAAAAGGGGACTCAGCTCAGACCTAGCCCTTCAAGCCCTCAGAGTACTGTCCGTCTTACCTAAAGCGCCCCTTGAAGGAAATGGGACAGCAGTCATAGGCTTATTGTTCAAATGGCTGAATAACAGGCCTAAGAAATTCTGTGTGATGGTTAATCAAGAAGAATTTTATTAAAAATAGTATTTATCACATTTCTAGAAACAAAATTCTATGCCATGTTTATTAAAATCCTTTCTCCTGCCAAAGAAAAGCCAAAAGGAAACGCACCCTAGACATTCTGGCTGCGTCTGACCTCAGTCAATTCCTTTACTTCTTCCTCAGCCTGCTTCGAATACGTACTGTGAGGAATAAACAGGGCTCTGTTCATACAGTGCTTATATGAAGAGGAAAGATTAAATGCTCCAGAAGTTATTCTGAGCTTTTGGGTTGTCAGGGGCTTGCAGAGAAACCAGTCTGCCTGTAAGGCAAACTAAGTTTCCAGGAGGAAAATAATGCATTAACAACTGTGGTCACATCACAACATGGACTATCGATTTGTTTGGTAATTATTTCTGCAGTATCCAATCCAGGCACCAGGAGAAAGGGAGGGTGCTGCTGCAGAAGGCGTGTGCCCCAAAGCCTCTGGCTGCAGAGGATGCATGCCCACCCACCCCCAAGCCCTCAATCCACTGTGTCCTGGGCCTATGAACAGTCTTGGTTTTCTTTTCTTGTCCTCTTTTTATTTCCAAACCAAAGGTCAGTTGCCTTTGTCTTCTGCTTGAAAGCATTGCGGGAGAGAATTCTGCATTCCTTTCAGCAGGGAAAAAAGTAACAGACAAGACAAAGCCAGCCACATTCAGAAGCTGCAGCCTATCTTCAAAAACAGAAGGCACTTGAGGCCATGTATAATATAAACACACAGCACAACACACACACACACACACACACACACACACACACACAGACACACACACATGCACACGCCCATACACACACACAGTTCCCTCCACACACACACAATGAGTGAGTCAGGACTGCTAGAAGACTGTTTTAGATGCAAAAACTGGATTCTCTTAGGCAAGTATCTTCCCATCTTCCTGCTTATAGGGACATAAATTGTTCATTCACGTTTAAATATCATACCAACTAAGTGTAACAGAAGAGATACCCACAGGGTGTACATGCCCAATGCATGTTGTTTGTACATAACAGAGTTAGGTTACGTAGCTTTGTTGAGTCAGATTCCAGAAGGCAGCACTGAGCTGCTTCTCACAGAGAGCTAATACAGTGCACCGACTACTAGTGGTTCAGATACTGCTTCAGGATTTCCAGAGCATGTTTGTCTCATTCGTGCTCTAACTTACTACATGTACTTTTAAAACACGAAATATCTTTGAGAAATATTTTAATGAAAGGGTAAGAGAAAAAAATTTAATTATCTATGAAGAATGAAGAGATAGGATGGGCAGGAAAGGTTGTCTAGACTTCCTGAGTATACCATTTGGGGGACTTTAGCTTTAGAGTCATGTAGATTTTGTATACAATTGAAGAAATAAAATCATATTCAAATGTAATCTCTAAAAAATCACTATGATTCCATTCCGATGGGCTGTAAATCACAATGAACAATTTGAATGTTCATCTAAGTGAGAGGCCAAAACATTATCTTAAACTGATTTCAGTACAGTATTTGTATTACAGGTGGTTATAAGAGTGTGATTATTCTGAAATGAGTGTGTGTATTGTAGGATAAAGATAATGTGTAATTGTGTTGGTATTACTAATTATGCTTTTTAGGCAAATCAGGAAGGAATACAAATGTAAGGCTGATGAGGGTAAAGAAAAATCTGTAACCTCTATCTCAACTAGAAATGTAAGTAGAAACTCACTTTATGGTCTTAAAATAAGATTTTTAGATCTGTATACCCAAAACACCCTAGAAAGATTGACTAATGAATTCTACAGTAATGAGAAATTCTGGTACCCACTAAAATGGATCACTGTGGTTCAGACAAACAGCTGGTTCTGGATGTGGACCTGGAAATATATACTTTGAACTTGATGCCTTTTGAGATATCAAAAGCAAAGCCTTTGAAACCCTTCTAGGTCATATCAAAGAGCTCAAAAACAAATTTAAAAGTTTCTTCCTGTCTTCAGGTGGGACAATTCAGGCATCAATAAAGATAATAATAGCAACTAATTGAAGCATGTCAAATTATATTTAAATCCATAGATTCATTATAAGGACAAATAACTTAATAGCATCTTATAAGGATCCTAGGACCCCAATACATTATTTTATAAGCTAGCAAATAAGGGAAAGAGGCCAAGTATTTGCCTTTTTTAGACCAATGTTGTTCTGAATTACTCAAATAGTTGATGAGGGTTATTTCTTTCCAAAATCATTTCAGCTCATATATAAAAAAATGTATGATTGATTTGAATCCCATTATTGCAACCCCAATAAATAAATAAATTAGGCAATGATCTTCAGTGTCAACTAGCATCATAAGAAAAGAAGAAAACGTACATTTTTCACCTGCTGGTAGAATTTCTTTTGAACCTAAATTTAATTAAGCCTGTAGCTCTTACCACCACTTAACAGAAAATAGAAGGTGCAGAGAAATACGTTATTCGTGCCACAGGTGTGCAAAATCAGCAACCTACAAATGATGAGAAACTCTACTAGGCAAACAACCAAGCTTCTCATAGAAAATAAAGGAGACAGAGAGATAGAGTGTATGCATGTAGGGGCAGTACAGAGAAACTCAGCTGAAAGATGCTTATGGAAACATATGTTTTAATTAGTTTCATCAGTTTTAGAGATCTTGGTCCGTGGTCATTTGGCCCTGTTGCTTTTGAGCCTGTAGAAAGGCAGCACATTGTGGCAGGAGGGCATGGCCAAGGAAATTACACACCTTGTGGCAGGCAGGAAGCAAAAAGAGAAAAACAAGTGGCTGGGTCCCCAAATCCCCTTCAGGTGTTCTGCCACCTTAGTGACCTACCTTCCTTCCACTATTTTCCCACTTTTGAAGTTTCTGCTACCTGCTAATAGTGCTGTGGGCTGGAGACCAAGCGTTCAGTCCTTGAACATTTATCTAAGTTATAGTATCAGTTCAAATACACAAACCAACCAACAAGCAAGAAACAAAGATCTTTGGGGAAACCAGACTTTGGTATTTGAAGATATTAAATGGTAATTGTATCTAGTGTAATAACATAGTAGTTATGCTCTTTAAAAAAACAAAGCAGAATTCCTATCTTTCAGAGCTACACCCTGGAGTATTTACAACTAGAATAGCATAATGCCTTGGATAGGTGTCAAGATAACTTAGTAAGATGGAAAGTGGGTCTGTGTACAGATGAAACAAAACTGACTGTGTATTGATAGCTGCTGAAATTAGACAGTGGACACGTAAGGATTCACAGTAGTCACTACACTTTTATATGTCCTTAAATTTCTCTATGACTTTTAAAAAAGTGACCTAGTATAAATGGAGCACTCCACCTGAAATCTCAAACTTAAATTTTGGATTTTGGAGCATTTCAGATTTTAGAGTTTTAGATTGGGGATGGTCAACCAATAAATCTTATGCAAATATTTAAAAACCTGGGGAACTCCAAAGTCTGAATCTATTCTCAATTTCAGCATGTATCTGAAGTCACTTTCTCAATGTTGAAAAGTCATTTTAAACTTTTAGGAAAATCAAGGCAGGAAGATTTACTTCTGAAATAATTCAATAACCAGGAAGAGAGCTGGAATAACTATCTCACATTATGGTCATGTGTTCTTATGTTACTTAGTGATCTATCTCCTTGGCTATTATCTAAAATTCTGGTATGTATGTGAGGGTACCATTAGAGTTCCAAGGTACCTCACTTTTCAAAACAGTGATATTGTATCATTGACTTTTAGAACTGAATGCAGCAATGATGGTTCTCTAATTTTGCAATCATGGGTAAGATGAGACTCACTTAAAAGTCAACTGAGACTCAGAGTCCAATTGCATTGCATGGAGCACAGTCATCTTTAACTCCTCGACTCTGCCTCCAGTCTCCTGTCAATGTGATCTTTGGGTAAAGCCAATTCCTCCAGTGTGTGGCCTTTATACATCCTGTACCCCTTCCTGAAATGACATCACCTATCTCTGTCTGGCTAGTGCTTACATCTGGTCTCAACTTATACGCAATGGCCTCAGACATATTTTACCTGTTTACTTTCAGATAAGCAAATTCCCCAATCGCATCATTTCTCCTGCAAGATATGGTTATTATTTATGATGCTTAATATCCACTCTTATTCCTAACTTGGTATAAGCTCCATGACAGCAGAATCCATTTTGAGTAATGTGCCTAGTACATACTTGCACATAACACAAAGTCATTTGGACATAAATATCATATTACAGAGAATTTGTAAAATCGATTAAAAGCACAGATTGTACAAGTCAGATTGACTTGCATATTTTGGACCCACATTTTTAGTAGCTGTGTGTCACTGGGCAAGTTACTTCAACTTACTAAGCTCTGGCTTCTTGTTATTTAAAATATGGTTAATAGCAGGATCTAATCAAAGGGATTTTGTGATCATCAAATGAGTTAATATAATATACACGGTTACAGTGCACATAATGCACATCTTTATCTTGGATCCTCTCCACCCAGGATTGAGACTAAGATTCAGGATAGGGTATCAATTAATGCTCATCCAACTGAATATTATCTGGCTTAACATTCTAATAGGGATTACAACAGTATCAACAGTAACAGGTACCATTTAAGATCACGAGCAATAAATATTTTCTCCTTAGAGCACAGCTAAATGAATGTATACAGTATAAGTACACAGTGAATTTTATATTTTCATTTGTAATATGTGAGTATAATACTATACCATATTACGTATAGTCTAAAGGAATATATAGATTAGAATAGCCATCTACTGTTTATGGAATCTACTCATTGTAACAATATTTACTGTTCTCCTACTATGTTCTAATTTTGTTCTGGGGAATTTACTAATCTAAATGTAAAGAGGTAAGGAATACTCTTGGTTTGTGTGGTTAGCACAAAGACATTTAGAGTTTCTAGAAGAGGAATAGATAATAAATAGCAGAGGCAAGATTCAGATTAGACACAAGGTTGAGCTTTCTAAAAGCAAGGACTGATAAACCCTGAATGGTACAATAATATTGTCCCCAAATGTTTATATGAAGAAATTCAGAATCTTAAAATTTTAACGATTCAGCATGATCTTGTTCAAAGGCACAAAGACAGATTGGCCTCATTATCATATTTCCCATTATCTCAGTAATTATTTGACTCTTTCACTGTTCACTGGACTTTTGAAAATGGGTGCAGACTGTCAAGTTCTCTGAAATCCCTTGGTGATGGTAGATAATGATTAGCCTCATTGTACTCAGAGAAGTCCAGTACACAGAGAGATGAGAAGATTTACCCAAGGTAACACAGTAACATTAGGTTTGGAACTGCAACTGCTTCCAGAGGGAAGGTAGCTATTTTTCTGAGCTGAGCTGGAGCAGCTACCTCTTTGGATCACTAGAGGATGTTGTGAAGGTTAAACTTGATTGTCAACTTGATTGGCTTGACAGCTGCCTAGGGAATTAGTGGAGCAGACTTCTGGGTGTGGCTGGGTGGGTTATATAAGTGTGCCTTGAGTACTCCTGGCCCCTTGTCCCCTCTTTGCTGGCACTGTTCCCCTATTCTGCTTCTCAGCCACCATGATGTTTCTGCCTTGGAGCCAGTCAACCATGGCCTAAATCTCCTGAAACTGTAAGCTAAATTAAAACTCTCCTCCTTTTAAAGTGCAGATGTTGCATATTTTGTACCAGTGAAGGGAAAGCTGACCAATACAAATCTCTTTAGCTACTCCTCTAGTGTGCCTCGATTTGCAAACTCTAGAATTACATTTCCCTGGTTTCACCTCTGCATAATGAAAACAATACCCATCAGATGAAGAAACAACCTCTAGAAAAGAATGACAAACTGATTTTAGCTAGAATGCCAGCTCCAACCAATTAGTCATGCCTGTCTTAAAGAGTATTTTGAGAAGGATTCTCAGATGAATTAGTGATGCCTGCTATTGGCAGAGGACAGAAGATAAGGAGCAATTATGCCATGCGTTTATATTCATTAACCAGCATATTGATAGGTCTTAGCTTATGGGATGGGCTGGCTTTTACCTATAAAACTGAAAAGCAATACTCTGAGGGAATGAGACATGGAGAGATATGCTGTGATAAAGTGATGGAGGAATTGAGTTACATTAACAACACCAGAACTAAAGTCTAACTCACTGTGATAATACGGAAAAGAGACAAATGTTAGGCAACAAGGACCCAGAAGGTGAATTTTACTGTGAACCCCTCCAGGAAAGGGACTGTGTCTCCTTACCCAAGATTTTGCCTAGATCCAAGACCAGGGATCACTGAGTAACTGCTGGACTGACATGACCTGGCTTAAAATATTAACATGTGATGATTTTCACAGCGTCAGTCATAACAGCTGCCATTGTAAGCAGTCTCCAGTCTTTTAGGTGTTAGGGACTGGTTTTATGGAAAATAAATTTTCCAGTTTTTCCATGGACAGGTCAGGGATTGAGGGGTGCGGCAGTGGAGGGTGGAGGGTTTAGGAATGATTCGGAGGAGCTTGTAACCTAGATGCCTGGCATGGGCAGTTCACAGGGGAAGAGAAGATGGAGCTCAGGTGGTAATGGAGCCATGGGGAGCAGCTATAAATACAAATGATGCTCTGTTTGCATCCCCATCGCTTGCCTCTGCTGTGTGACCTGATTCCTAACAAGAGCCAGGACCTCTGATTTAAAAGTCATTCAATGAAGTAATGGACACTCTGGAAGTACTATTTTATTTAATCCTCCTAGAAACCACATTAAATATGCAATAATGTCCCACTATACAGGTGGGGAAACTGATCATTATTATCATTAACCCAGGATTATCTATCTAAAAGTGGCAGAGCTGGGTTTCATATCCTGGTTTTACTCCAACTCCAGACACTATGTTCCTAACTGCTCAAATAATAATTGGTATTCTTTAGGAAATGGTGTCTCTAGACACTGATCTGTAGCCTGCACATGTGTTAATTCTTCTAATCTTTGCAGCTTCTCCACATATATTTTTAAAATATTTATTTATTTTTTGTTTTGTCTTTTTGAGACAGGGCCTCACTATACAGTTCAGACTGGCCTTGAGCTCATTTTGTAGCAGGCTGGTCTTGAGCTTGCAATGATTCTCCAGCCTCCTGAGTGCTAGAATTACAGGCAGGCACCACCATTCCCAGCTTATACACATATACTTAATCTTTAGAGAATCTTCACATTGCTGATGAAGAAACTTAAGCATGAATAAGTGAAGTCATTTCTTCAAGATTACACAACTGAGAAATGGAAGGGCTGGAATTTGAACCCCAAAAGACTAATTCTTAATTCCTAAATTTAGTACAGGTAGTTCCCAACTCAGAAGCCTCAGACAGTGGAGGTGAACCTATGATGTGCATGCCACAGTAGGCTGTTTGTATCACTGGAAACTAAAAGGTTTGCCATCACTACTAACGTGATATGCCTCTAACTATATGGCTCCTTGGTATCTGATACATTCTGCATGCTTCTACCCTGGAATGCTTGCTATCCCAAAGATTCCCATCCCCTCCAAGGAGAAACAGAAACTATATTTTTTACAGACTTCCTTTGCTCTCCATCAAGTAATGATGAGCACGCTACTTAGCCATCCTGCACTTCAACTTCCTCACCTTTAATAGGATGTAAGAAGCCAGGTGTGGTGGTGCACAGCCTGCAGTCTCGGGCAACTTAAGGAGACTCAGTCTAAAAACAAGAGCAAAAGCAAACAATAGAATATCTCAGTGAGAAGGTCCAAATTTCAGTCCATAATACCACAAAAGGGGCGGGGTTGGTAAGAGCAGCTTTCTCTCCCACCTCACCTGCTGCTGTCAGATTCAAAAGAGGCAATGCTGTGCCCTTGGAAGCTCTGTCAACTTTCTAGAAATTAAGAACAGCAATGCAGTTGGGAGCTGTTGATTGATTTTAGGGAGGTGGAGCCTCCTACCCCTTCTCCCAGTGGTTCAGTTCATATTCCAAATATGAAGACTAAGGATAGTTTTAAATGTCCCAGGCTACCTAAGGAGGTGGCTCCTATCAGCATTTAAAGTTTTACTAACTTCAGGGTGGGAAACAGGGCTTAGGAGCAGTTAAGGATCGGTGTGGAGCGGGCAGCGAGAGCACAGGCTCTCCACTTCCTTCTGCTTGCAAGCATCCCAGCCCTAACCCCACCTCCTGGCAGCCGTGGCCTGCAGAAGCCAACGAAAACATCTCTAGCTGTTGACCAGATGGGGTCACTGCAGAGCGAGCAGCGCGTTCTGGCACTCGGAAGCTGCACACAACGAAAACACACAAACTAAACCTATTACACTTCCGGCTGATGCTGTTTTATTCCAGCGTTCTTACTCCTCTAACCCCCTCTTTCCCCCGCCCGCGACCCCCGCCACCGTTTACCTTCTGTTCCCTTTCAGACAAGTTCTGAAGTTTACTGGATGTCCTAGCCCATGGATCCCCAAGCTACCAGTGTCAGCAAGAACCATAGATTTATTCCCACTGAGACTGGGACCCGTGGCCCTGTGTTTGGAGGCCTATGAGGTTCTGAGAGGCCTCCTTCCTTTAGTTTGCAAACCCGAGGGTGGGAGGAAAAAGCAATTCTACTGATATTGAAATTCCCCAGGGGAGAGATGGCCTGAGGGGTCCCGCAAATGAAAATCCTAGGGAAAACAAAAGAAAACCTACCTAGACTCAGTCTGGAGTTCACTTGGGATCCTGAACTCCCCCTTGTTGAGATTAGGTTGACTGGAGGTTGGGGCTGAGGGAAGGGGGAAAAGGAAATAGAAAGGAGGAGAAAAGACCAAAAAGTTCTCCTGTAACCCCCTGATCTGGGCCCTCACCTCTCCTCAAGCACTGTCTTTTCCAAAACAGCCTCCTTTCCCGAGACAAGCTGTGTTAAGAAAAGTGGCTGTCGCCGAATCCCCTAGGAGTGGAAGGGGTGTGTGGGAAGGGTACTCTTGCTTTGGACGCGTTTGGCAGCAGGGACTTGGAGCAGGCTGGCTGAGAGGCACAAAAGAGACTCCCTTTCCAGCGCTGCAGGCACAGATGTAGCGCTGCGCGGGTGGAGGCGGGCTAGGCAGATGGCTAGAGGCCGAACCGGCGACGCATTGTCCACCAAGAGCACCTTCTGGGTGGTGAGGACCCCAGCCTCAAAGAACAGCGCAGGAGACCCCCTTTGAGGACTCCGGCGATCCCTTCCAGAAAGTGTGCGTTGGGGGGCAGTTTGGCCTGAGGCTAGAGGTCAAGTTTTTCACTCGCCCCATCCACAGACCCCAAGGGGCTGGGATGGAAGGGGCTGGAGCCCCGAGGGGAAGCCAGGAAGGGCTGGAGAAATGCCCAGGATGCTGGAGGAGGGAAGCAGAATTTCCTGCCGGTCCAGCTCAGGGTACTACGATTGCTTTTCCGAGGGGACAGCCTTGCAACTCCTTGGCCGCGGGGCCTTGGTGACAGGCGCAGGCCCCGCCCTGTCTCCTCCCAAGACCTGCGGGCTTTTGTTATGCAGATGGCGGCGGGAGGCTGAGCCCGGGGAGGAGGGCGGTGGGTGGGGAGGAGGAGAGGCAGCGGAGGGGGGAGGAAAGTGCAGCTCGCGCGACCAGCCTCCTCTTCCAACGTCACATTGTGCAGGAGACAAAACCCGGGCGCGCCGGAGCTCACACGCGCACGCACACACAGCAGACCAGGTCGCCTCTTCCCTCCTGGCGCTGCCGAGAAAGCCAGCCCTCCTTTCCCTTCCCGGGGCGCGGAGCAGCAAGCTTAGAGAGGAGCCCGCAGCCGACCCAGAAGGCGAAGAAAGCCGGCGGACAAGCCTCCTTTCTCTGCTGCCTGCCCAGACCGGAGCGCCCCATCCCCCGCCCGGAACTCCGTCTCTCCCACCCCACCCCTCTGGGCTTTGCGCGGACAGCGCCCTGAACCGGGTGTGCCCCCAGTTTGGAACCCGCGTTTCAGCACTTCGGACAGCACCCGGACGCCCCGGCCCCTTTGGGTTGGCTATGGCGAGCGTTCAGCAGGGCGAGAAGCAGCTTTTTGAGAAGTTCTGGCGAGGAACCTTCAAAGCGGTGGCCACTCCTCGTCCCGAGAGCATCATCGTTGCTAGTATCACGGCTCGCAAGCCGCTGCCAAGGTAATAACCTCGTTCTTAGCAGGGGAGACCCAGAAGGTTCCCCTTTCTGGCCTGTTTTCCAGAACCCTAAAGGGTGGGTGCAGGCAGCTGGGCCGGAGCGCCTGCTGTTTCTGTCACTACTTGTAATCCCCAGCTGGAACAGGGGAACTAATTGCTTGTGAGGAAAAAGCTCTGAGAAGTGTCAGAGATGCTTTGGAGGAGGAGGGGGCAGTGCTCAGCATGTACCCCATAGTTTGTATGCGAGAGGTTTTGCTTTCTTGGGATGGATGGTGCAGCTGGGGTACAACTTGACTGAAAAACTTTTCTTGGCATCACGTAGCTCAGAGGGCAGGGGGCAAAAGGATGAGGGATCTGAAATAGCTGGGATGATTTTTATACAAGAGAAGATGAGAACTGAACCAGCTCAGACAGTGTTTAGCGGTGGCAGCACATTTCTGTCCTCAGCTCAGAAACTAGCGAGCTCTGAGCATTTTGACAAAAAGCCCATATGCTGTTCCTTCAAATACACCCCAAACAGCACTTTTCTCCAAGCCTTTCTGGCTGCTGCTGGATTCTCTCCTCTCCAGCATCCAAAATCAGGACTGTACGCTCAAGAGTCAGGGAGGAGCCTTCCAAGATCATAAAGATGGTCTTGAAAGAGTTTCATTTGGGGTTTTCAAGAAGAATCTGGTTGCTTGGAACTCAGGAGTGAGAATGCATCCTTGGGTAGTGGTAAAAATAATGGCAGGGGGACGTAAAGGTAGAAAGGAAAGACAGAGTGTGGGATAGAAAGGAGACTGAGGGAAAACAAGCATTCTAAGAGAGAAAACCCAGTTCTTTTCATAAATTATTCAATTTAGAGGAGTTTGGGGAGGAGAGGAAGAAGGCTGTGCCCTCCTTCCAGGAAAATAAAAACCCAAAACCATATGAAAACTCATCATTTGCAACTGTTAGGTGAGTGATTCATAAAAGAAGCAGTAGATGGGGGGGGTGGCTTGGAGGATTTATTAACCTTGGCAGACTGAATTAAAGAATGGATTGGAATTATGCCTGGGGAAGTGCTGTGAGCAGAATGCTCGGTCTGCTCCAACAAAATCTGAACTTTCCAGTGGGTGTGAGGAGTCCTACCTGAAAAATCAGATCCATACTGGGGAACTTTTTCCCAGTATAATAGAAGCTCGTATAGTTTTTTAGAAAAATGGATGTCCCATGTTGGGAAAGGGGATGAACAGGAAGCACAGCAGACTAGTGGGGTGCAGCAGGCTACAAACAGCAGCTGATATTTGCGGAGGGGAAGGAGAGGGACCCCAGTATGTGCTAAATGGGGAAGGGGATCGGTAACATCAAGTGTCATTAAGAGCTGGTGCTGCTCTCAGGAGGTGGTTCTTTGTAGACAGTTTTGACGTCAGCACTTTTATCTTCCTGGTTGTCTGCATCCTCTCCACGTTTGGAATACACCTACCGTTGGCCAGGCAGGTGCTGCATTGACCAAAGAAAATGCCCTTGTAGGAGGGACTAGGGGAAATTTTTGTAGAGGCTGGAAATGTGGCATTTGGTCCAGGTTTCCATCTACGTTAGGGATTGAGAGGGAGAAAAGAAAATTCAGAAAAGTATGTATAATGTCTACTGTGCTGTGTAGTTTCATGGTCTGTCTTTCTCAGGTACCCTTTTTTGGGGGTCATAGTCTCAATTATATGAATTGTCTAACCTCATCCTTTCTGAAGCTTTTGACTATTTCTAGTTTAAACTGTCTGGGACATTTAATCTATCTGTGATACATACTACACACGCAGACACACTCTCCTGGTACCGTTTCACTATTGATGTCTTTTTAATACCCTGCGTGTCATTCCTCCCACAAACCCCTAAGGTAAAAGTCTGAGCTATAAAACCTCTGTTTATGTCATGCTAGAAAGATTCTGTTCAATACTTCTGTGACAGGCGTGCCCTCTCTGTAGGACAGATTTCAGATGTGTAGATGTTTCTCTAGGTTTGAGGTGAAGAATGAGCAGGGAATATTTATAGTCAAGTCCTCAGGAAAAAGGCTGGAATTGAGTTGACTTTAACAAACTGGTTATAAAACCTGAATCACTCCATTCTCACCCAATCCAGCCTCATCCAGTGACTGTCAATTTCTACTTCCTTTCCAATGTTCTATACATACTTAAGGGTAGAAACCTCATATTTCCAAAGAGGAGTCCATAGGAAAAAAAAGGACCAGGAGAGCCTCTGTAATTTCCTTCAGAGTCAAGCTGAGGATTTGGTCTCATCGGAAAGGTCTCTCAGCTCACAATCAGCAGACCAGGGCAAGTAACTGCAGGAAGGTGGGGGAGGAGGCCAGAGAACCACTAGCCAGTCCTGTTGGTTGCATTACTTAATATTTGTTTGTAGGTAAGCAAGGCTCCCTGGTTGAGCTTCCCTAGGATGTTTTAAGTCTCTCTCTGAGGATAATTTATCACTGGAATGGTAGTTGCAATTGGTTGATGTCACAGCAAGATGGGTACATCATACAACTGCATTCCAAACAAATCCCCCTCAACCCTCCCCTGTCTTCCTCTCCCCTCTGTGAGGCATACTTGATGAGGCAATACCTTTACAATGGATCAAATTCCAAGCAGATGTCTGACTCAAATGTCAGAACAGTGGAGCAAAGTAGGAGACAGTATATCATATCGATCGATCGGTTAAGGGCTGACTTTAGGGGAAGACAACCTGGAACTCAGCCGGTTTACCGAGCATCCTGAGCTTGTGGCTTTACCTCTCTGGTCAGCTTGAGAACAGAAGTAATAACATTTACTCCAGGAGACAGATGGTGCTGTGACAATTGAGTCCGTTCAAGCACTTTCTACCCTGGGAGGGTGGGGTGCCTGTTTAATAGACATAGTTCCTGTAACAAAGAAGAAGGTCCACAGCTCCTCTGGCATTGTGCTTTTTCTGTCTACCCCATTTCTCTTTCCAATAATGCTGACAGTGAACATTTCAGGATTTCAACTCCTGACAAGCTAGTACATTGAGATGGAATTGATGCATGGGGTAGATTGGAGGATGGAACTCCGGAAAAGTTAACTGCTTTCTCATCTAGTTAGGGGCAGGGGCACCATGAAGAGATGTCTGATTCTGAATTGATTGGCACAATATCCTGATGGACTGTTCTTTTGGTTTGTATAAGGAAGACCAGGTTTTGCCAGTCAAATAAAAGTGCCAACTCCTTGTGAAATCACAACTTTAATTTATGTTATCAAACCTACAGCGACTGTATAATTTATAACACATATGAAGAAGTCTTTATAAAAGAATTGTTTTAGGAATGATTTCAGGATGGAAAAAGCTAGCAGAGATTATCCCATGCAAATGGGCTGTGGGTTATCATAGCCAAACCTTACCCTGCATCAGCTGGATGAAAGCCAAACATGAATTATAAGATACCTGAAGTGTAGAGAGACCTCTTCTATCATCACCAAAGAAGAGTACTCATGCTGCTTGGTGTTAACTTAATTTCCTTTGTTAATTGCTTGGCTTAGAAAAGTTTGTACCTAAGAAGTTTGGCTCAGTAAAAACCTAGTGTTTGAAGCCAGCTCAAAGCATAATAATCATATCGACCAATACTTGTAGCTAGAGCCTTATTGAACATGTAAAAATCATTTGAAATTAGCATATGAATTGTTTACAGATACATGAGGGTTTTTAAAGGGTTAGAACAGTGACCCCCTTAAATGGAGTAAGCGTTCTCTTTACAATTCTTTTGGCAAGCTATTAATTTTCTTCGAAAATCTTTTCTATGCAGAATAGTCCAGAAGCAGACTTCAGCCCAGTCCTTGTCTCAAGGATCATAAATTCCAAGCACTGGAGATTTTACTGCACCACGGGAAAGATGGCCAAATTGTAAGGGAGAAAATAATGCCTTTGAACCATTTAATTTGAGACTCCCCTCAGTGCCAAGAGCTCAGTTAGTACATTTGTGCTGACTCTGTCCTGGGGAACAGAGTGAGGGACAGTTGGAAGGCACTTTTCCGACAGCCTGTGGTTAAGAGCCAATGTTCTGAGGGTCACAGACAGTGCTTGACCTGGAGACGAAGGACCACATTTTTCTGGAAGAGAGAGAGCCTTCTTGTCTGGGTCAAACCTTTCTCCATATCCGAAAGATAAAATCTGTTGAATGGGCTATAGGGGTCGACGAAGGGGTCATTTTGGTGTTCTGTGTTCCCCTCAGCAGACATGCTCTCATAGAGAACCAGGATGTAGGAGATGTTCGGTGGATGTTAGGTACATTGATTGAATGAATAAACAGGTCCAAAGCCAACAACAGATTAGCACTCTCTCAGCCCCTGTTGAGCGCTGACATATATGCAGAAGATTCTGATCAATGTAGCTGAACAACAAACATGCTACAAATAGATTCGCCTCTCCCTAGTGTCAGAATGAGGCTCCCTAGATAGAGACGTCTGTCCGACTCAGTGCATAGACATTAGCTGGTGTGGTAGTGGGGCAGGAGGTTGGAGTCAACACCACCTGAAAGGGCTTTCCAAACTGGTGAGTCTCTGCACCACCAAAAAGAGGACACAGCCCTAAAATCCTAACTCCCGCCATGAGGAAAGAAGCCTGGGTCGTGTGTCTTCTACACTTCAGGATTGCTGCAGCAGCAGTGCAATAAAATTTAAAAATATTCTTTCTTTCATAGCAGCTGCATTTACCTTCCTGGAAGGTAGAAGAATTCACGAGAGCTTAGCAAAACTGGAGCTCTCTAATACCTTTTCACCAAGACTTCCTCGGAGGTGTATTTCTATGATGAGGAAAACAGAATGGTGAAGAGAGCTTGGGCTCCCACAGCCAGCTCTGTTTAGCCTCAGATCCTCTGTCATTTCCTAGCAGGAGCAATTGTTTGTCACTTGAACTCTTTGGGCCTTAGTTTACCCATCTGTGAAATACTCTTCCCGTGGGGTTGTATTAAAGAATGAATGGATCATTGATATAAGACAGCACGATGTGGGCTGGGGATTTAGCTCAGCAGTTAACACCAAGCAGCACCTGCCTTGCAAGCAGGCGGTCGGTTTGATCCTTGGTACCGATAAAAAGTTAAAAAAAAAAAAAGACAAAACAAAAGACGGCCTGGTGCTTGGTATGGACCAAGACTTCCATAAAGTAGGTGCCCTTATTGCTGAATCACAGGCCACCCAGGGGTTGCACAGGGAGGGATGATCAGCGCCCTGCTGTCTGGGCTGTGGTGTTCACTTGTGATGCTCAAGCTGTTGCCTCTCAGCTTTTCCAATGCTTTGGTTTCATTTTTGAGTAATTTTGGAGGTTCCCAAATAGCCCTGGGCCTCTGCAGAGGCAGGAGTCCCATGGCAAACTAATACCAGTCTCACTGTTTGCAAGCGAAAACTGGGTATGATAATTTTGGCAAATGATCTTCTCAGTCTCAGTTCTCACGTCCATAAAATGACCTGACAGTGGCAACCTGGCTCAAGAGGTTCTGAGAGGACTGAGTGAGCTAATTCATGAATAGCACCATCTGACACACAGGCAGGGCTCCATCAAGGTCAGTTCTTGTTACTAATAATGGGCTAAGGTTTTAACTATTACTACGTTTCAGGTCTAGCCACGAGGAAAAGATGAATGAAATGTATCTCATTCCTTTGAAGGCTTTGGAGTTAGCAGCAAAGATAAACAAAATAGGTGCATTATGACATCAGTCTGAAGCACTACAGTTCCAGGAGAAATAAAGACAAGGAAATGCAGAAAAATAGCGAAGGGAGAGACCCTCAGTGAGGCAGGGAGTCCTTACTTATCCACAGTGTGACCTGTAAATGGGTATGATTTAATTATCTGACCTGTAAAATGGGTATGATTCTTCTCTTTCATCAATTTTAACTCCCAATGCAATGAATAAGCAGAGGGGCTTCCAAGATCATTTCTTTCCCCAGGAGAAAAAGCAGTTTAAAGCACCTGGGCGGAGGGGGCATTTTCTGCTAATGAAAGGGCATTTGAAGAGTAATAGCCCGTATAATATAAAATTTCTAACTTTCTTGTCATTGGCTCAGGGATGCAGTCTCTGGTGTGGGCCATCAGTATCTCCTCTTTCATGGTGTAGCTACAGCAAATCTGTAATTCAATCTCAATCCGTATTCTTGAGCAGCCATTGACGACAGGGGGATTGCACTTAGCCCACAAATGCCCAAGATAAAATTAACCGCAGGGGGATAATGAATGCAAGAAGTGGAAAAAGCTGCATTTACTTTAAAACATTAAGCTGTATTTTCATTCATTCACTCTCTACATTTCCATCAAGATATTGCTCAACATAGCAGCTAATAGTGGTCAGGCTGGCCCTGCTCTTGTGGAGGGAAAAGACAATGGAGAAACAAATAAATAAGTACCTAAGCACAAAAATAGCTGATGGCAATAAGAGCTTTAAAGAAGAATAAGTCAGGGGGAAGGAACTCAGGCTAAAGGAAGGGGCTGCTTTGATGGAGCGGTCAGGACCTGGGTAAAGTGAGGGAGCAAGCTGTGAGATAACTGGGGGGAATGTGTTTGAGGTGGAGGGAACAACAAATGCAAAGGTCCTGAGGTAGAAATGAGCTTGTTGTATTTGGGGACAGAAAGGAAGACAAGATAGCTAAAGCAATATGAATGAGAGAGGAGAGGCTAAAGGGGACTCCCAAGATGGGGGTGGCAAATAGGTCCTACCAGGTCTTGTAAGCTTGTTAAGGACTTCCCAGGCCCCTGGCTCCTAAGCTCCCAGGGGGCTCCTGTCCTCTTAGGCAGGGTCCCGGGTCTGATCTACTCCTCTAGAATCCTCCCTCCTGACTCCAGGACTGTCAGGAATGACTTTGAACAGCCGCAGCAGTAACTCAGCTGGGCTCCTCTAGGTGTTATGGACAAGCTTGAAATTTACAGTCTCTCTGATCACGATCCATCAGATTAGGAAGTTGAAGAAGATACTGTTTAGACTTCCAAATCGCAGTGGTAAATTTTGTTCCCATGGCAGCAGCGAGAGTTCGATCCACCCTTCCCGTCCACACACACACACACACACACACACACACACACACACACACGCGCAGACCTAGGCTCCCCTGTGTAAGCCCTGCGCTCCCTGGGAGCCCAGGTCTGTTCCTGCTGTCTTGTTCTCCGTGTGTCTCTTTCTCTCCCCCTCCACTTCCCATTTGAAATTTTGCTGAGGGAGATTCCATATACCACAGCCTGTGTGCGGAGCTCCGTGAAATCAAACATTGAATTAAGATGTCATCGAAACAAAGCCAAACCAAATACAGGAACAATGCTGAACCCTAAAACAGTTATTAAGCAATTCACATCTGCATGTGTCTGCTCAAAACAAATATTAAGATCCTCTGGACGCAAGTGATTCTCATGCAGAGACTCCCCCAGTTGCTGGGTTCCCAAGACTGAGATCCCGCTGACCGAAATCACTGAGCAGGAAAGCCGATGGATCACTGTTCCCTGGCTTCATTAAAAGTTAAGCTTAGGCAAGTGAGCTGGAATTTTATGAGGCAGTTATATTCCTGCAGGCAAACCAGAGCCGTGTGGGACTGGAATGTGTGTCTTCATGGTGTGTGTGCGCCCACCTGGGGGATGAGATGTGTGTGCCGTGCTCCATGATACAGTGTGTCCAGTCCTATGCCGACAGCTCTAGAGAGGCATCTTCAGGACCCTATTTTGCACCAGGCGAATAGAAATCACCTGTTCATGAATGTCTGAGTGTTAAAGAGTCAGAATCAGATGCAAACCCAGAGCTCTGAACCTATGTTATGGCAAAGTCCACCTTGCAAAAGAGGAAAAGCTGGGTCCAGCGAGGTGGGATGGGATTTAGTCAGGGTCACACAGCTTGAGAGTGATGAAGCCAGGCACTGAATTCAGGTGTGCTAGTTGCAAATGTGTTCTTTCCTATTGGCTGGAGTTCCTGTGACTGTGGTCTGCACTGTAAGGCTGTGGATGTTTTTGTTCTGTTTACTCATCCTGTTTTATATCCGGTCAGCTTAGGCACTTGCCATTGTCATAAGGCCATCTTCTACCACTCACAGTGACACTGCCATCCTCTATCCTCAGCCCCGCTGTATCCATTCTCCACAAAGACCAGAAGAACCTCTTTGAAAATCAAATCAGAGCCTATGAACCTTCCCCCTCCCCATCTAAAATCTTTCATTGCTTTCCTATGGTTGTTAGCATACCTGACTCCCTGATGAGGCCAGTACATTTCTTTATAGTCCTGTCCCTGCCACTTCCTTAAGATCATCTATAAAAATGTCCTTCTTCCTCCTCTCTGTCTTTCTTATCTTCCTTTTAGTTACTCAAACTTTGCATGTTCCTTCTTGCCACAGGACCTTTGCACATACTACCAGAAGAGCTCTCTCTCTTTCTCTCTCTCTCTCCCTCCCTCACTCCCTCTATCTCTCCCTTCCCCTGGTCCCTAACTTATACCCATTCTACTTTCAGATCTCAGCTGAAAAGCTGATTCTTTGGCGACTTCTTCCATAAGCCTGCATATTATGTCACACCCTTCATGAAAGATTTCCTTATTTCTCTGTTCTCAATATGTCTGTAACTTATACTGATTTGTGCCCTCAAGTCTTTCCTTATGGATTAAGCACCCAGAAGACAGGAACTGTGTCTGTATGCTCACTGTTACATTTCTTTCACCTGATACATGGTATGGGGTGGGGGAGGCAAACAGACGTTGGCTGAATACATGGAGAGTAGTGTGTCCACTTCAGCTAACCACTTTCACACCTAACAAGTGGAACCATCTGGAATTGCTACCATCATTTGGACACAATCACCTCCCAGAGTCCTGTGACTCAAAGTCTTGGTCTCCACTGTGATGCTATCGGGAGGCCGAGGAAAGTTTAAGAGATGAGGTTGGCTACGACGTCTTCCAGTCACCTGGGTGTGTCCCTGCAGGGCAGTGTGGCCCCGCCTCTTCCTTTTTACTTCCTGCCCATGCACTCCCATCATCCTCTGCTGTCACAGACCCAAAGCAATGGGCAACAGACCATGGACTAGAGCCACAAAATCGTGAGCCAAAATAAGGCTTTTCTCTTTAAAAGTTGACTAAGTATCTGCTATACTAATGTAAACCTCACTGGCACATTTCCCCATACTCAGACACAGCAATGTTATTTTCTTTGATCCATGGGAGAACCGTTTGAATTACTGAGGCTGGGAACTCTTTGTTCCATTCTTTGCACTATCTAGCACCTAGTATCATGGCTCATGGTTTGTTGGGTGAATAATCAGTGAAGATAATACAGCCATAAACAATTTATACAGATAAGGAAATTCAGAGAGTTATTGAATTACAGTAAGAAAACAGAGGCTAAGGGGACTTTAGAGATCTTCCAATTCCCTTATCTTGCATGTGGAAGTCTGAAGGGGGTGTTTTTTTGTCATGTGAATACTAAAATATTGAGCCAACAGACTGTGTCTCTAATTTATAAATAAATACATACTGGGGTTTCATTCTCAGATTTTCCAACTGAGAGAAATATGAGAGCCAAACACTATGGGCCCATTCATCTAACTCAGCTCCTCAATTTGCAGATGAGGGGGTGGAAATCCTCAAGGAGAAAGATGCTCGAGGTCTATCTCCTGAGTCAGCCTCGGCAAGCTCTGGGTTCAGCAAAGTGGCCCTTGCTGTACCTCATGGCTTGTGTTTGCACTTCTCTGTGGCAGGCAGGTGATCAGACACCTGCTCTGTCTTGCCGTCCCTTCCCCCACCGTGAGAGACGGCATCCTGCCCTGTAAGGGCCTTCCGTGGCATATGCTGCCCGAAGGCTGGGGTGGGGATCCTGAGATGGCCATCTGCCCCCGCCTGTGCCTGGCAGAGCAGGTGAACAGCTCTGGCTGTTTCTGGGATCGGATTTCAGGGCTTCTAGAAGATAAGGGGTTTTTGTTTGGCCAACTTCCCCACCCTGCTTCTCTTCCACTGACCAGGTGACAGGGATTCTGGAGCTCAGCCCACTTCCAGAGCAGAGGCTGGTATCTGAGCAGTAGTGCGGGGTGGGCTCAAGGCCATGTTTATCATGAGGACTGTCACTTGTCGCAGGAAGGATGAGACACCATCATCCCCATCTCACCTTCCCATGGTGGTCTGTCTGCAAACTGCTGTCATCTAACTGGTAAGAATGGTAGGACCATCAGGGATTCCTAAAGAACCTTAGGAGGAGACACCATGGATCTCATCCCAGGTAGACCAGATTGAGGGGAACTCGGTCCTAAACTTAAGCATGAAAACTGAGTCAGGGAACCTTTTTTTCCATCGGGAATGAAAAGTCCTGACTATATGTTTCTCTCAAAAGAAAGGACATCTTGGTTACTAGGCGCGTTGGGGTGGTCTTAAGCATATTCGAGTCCTACCTTCCCTGAGTCTTCCTTTGACAGAAGGAATCCAACCCAGAGTAGGGAGTCATTTGGCTGATGTCTCACACTTGATTCATACCACTGACAATGGGTTTATTTCAGAGTGGGTGCTAGGAAAGACAAACTAATATGATTGCTGTGTACTGGCAGCACCCACCCACACTCCAGAACACTGGGTGAGTGCTCCACCCTGGAGCGATGCTTGTTATGTTTCATTTTAATAAACCACTCAAAACCCTCAAAACCCCAGTGGTGGTTTGGACGTGAGACCTGGAGCCTGGGGTCTCAGAGCTCCCGACATAGGGACTGCTTGTTTACTGCACCCTCTCTGGTTCAGAGAGTGGTGTTGCCTTCTACTTCCTGGGCAGCCCTGGGCTTTACACAGTCCCCACACCTCCGGTCCTCTACCCTCTGGAAAGCATCAGCTCTCATCCTCCAACCAGTGCTACCTACATGCAAGGGGAGGGAGGCTGTGCAGTTAGAGGGATGCTTGATCTGTGACGAGTGCTCCACACACTGTGAACTACGTGACCTTGGCAAATCAGCCTGAGCTCAGTCTCCATCTGTGGGGACCTAAATCTTTAACAGGAATTGTTGATTCCTGTTAGGACTTGAATATTTGAAACAGTTGCCTTTGGTAATTTACATTCATGCTCAAAAGACAATCACTTTGATGGTGATGGTCACCTTGATGGAGCATAAGAAGACACTGAGATTATACCTTGATCGAATCCCTAACTTTAGAACCCATGGGCTCTATTCTCTAGTATGCATATGGAAAAAGTAAGCTTTAGGGGAAAGATGTTTGCCTGATGTAAATAGGAACCAAGATCTCTTCACCCTCAGAATTCAGTTCTCTGCCTCAGTGATCTCATGAATATTATTTTTACATTTTCTTCATCTATAAAAAGGATTAACAATAACTACTAATCAGTTCTACCTGCCCAACACTAATTACAGTGCCTTACTTGTACTCAACTCCCCTTGGAGTTATTTTGATACAATGATGATTCCCATTTTGTGGATCACAGAGGTAACTAATTTGCCTAAACTCACACAGCAAGGTAATATCAGAGCTACAATTTGAATCCTGTACCGGTAACTCTTAGTCTCATTGGGAATACCTGTTCTGCTATTCTCCCAACATAGGAAAGAGAGTCAGAGAAATCACAGCACCATACAGAAGCAAGGAAGCTCCTGATAAGTTCTCTGTGCCTGCCAGTAAGTGGCTCATCCCTCTTAGTGTCGCAGTGGTACAGGGCAAAGAACACGGTTCAGGATGGCTGTCTGCTGGCACTGTCCAGTGGTTCTATTTTGGGACTTGCCAGTTGGATGCTGTGCTACTGTAGTAGCCTCCCTAGAACAGGCATCCCTTCAAAAGACAAAGAACCAAGGAAACAAGTCTTGAGTGAGAAATTCGAGACTTGTGATTGCAACGTTTACCTCACGCTGAGCTGCACAGGTGCAGTCGTTATAAAATGATAGTCCTCTTCCATGTCCATAGCACTTTCATGTTTTTGGCAAAAATGGTCCTTAATCGACCCCTTCATCCATTTGTCATACATTTACTTGTGATCCTTTCCTGCTTCTACTGATTTATCCACCACTTACTCTTCCATCCATCCACCCACCCATCTATCCCTTGATCCATTGTCCCCTTTATCCATCTACTGATCAAGGAGCCACTAGTTAACTCATTCCCACATTCATAATTTCATCAAACCATTTATGTATTCTCCAGTCATTCATTCCTTTATCCATTCTCTGTTTTCTTTGCCATCCATCCATCCATCCATCCATCCATCCACCTACTGTCTGTCTATCCATCCATCCAAACATTTATTAAGCATCTATTTTGTGTTCTTTTTCACTGCTTCATGATACTATATTTATGGTAAAGTAACTTTTTTTTTTTACATAACTGATGATAAGAAGTAGCTTTTCAGATAGCTCCTTTTTAAGACTACCAGACATAAAGCTGACTGAAGTTGATCTCCCAACCCTTTTTCCAGGACACTTAATGGCCATTTTAGATTTGCTTTCATGCGCCAAGATTTTTTCCACCATGGAAATTTACGTGATTACATATTTCATTCATCTCAAAAACAAAGAACCACAACAATAACGATGATTCTTTTTAAAAATTTCCTCAAACAGATTTCACATCTGCTTTCTGATGGTTCAGCCATGACTTTATCCAGCATCCAGCTTCTACTGTATGCAAAATTTATCAATAAAATGTCTCTGTTCTCAGTTTGCTCATACTGTGGTGTAGGAGTCAGGCTTATAAATACCTAACAATTAGGTAACAGAGAAGAAGTTAATATTGTCAAAAAGAAAATTGAAGTCACAGTAGATAAAATGCATGCTCAAGGACATGCAAGTTATTAGTAATGTCATGCAATTTTAGATGCCTTTTAGTCATAAACTGAGCTCCGTGTCATGCAATTAATAGATGTTCTTTCACTAAAACTTCACCTCAGCTCTACATACTGCAGTAGGTATCATGGTCCCCATTTTAAAGACAGTGAATGTGAAACTCAGTGTTGAGGCGATTTGGCCAGAATTACCACCTTGTAAGAACACAGTTTGGACTACAGCCCAGCTCTGCTTGCTGCCATGTGAAACTTTACTGTGACTCAAAGTCCCAGAGCGCAGAGCATCACTGGGGAGGTCCAACCACTCTCCTTCTTTCAGATGACTGCATGTTCTCTGTAGTGGAAGCACTACTCAAGAGAGGGTTCAGCTGAAAGAGGAAGGATCTGCCTGGAGGTGAGGCTGCCCTCCTGGAGCTGGGGGTGGGGGGTGTTGCTGGGTGATTGATGGTTCCTTCCTGCACTGGGAAATCACTCAAAGAGCATCAGCAGTCCAGCCAGAAAAGTGCTTTCCCAGAAAGAGGATTATCAAGCCATCCATGAAGAGGAGTAACCCTTCTAGACAAGGTGACAAGAGATGTTATTAGTTAACTGTATGTGTTCTTGACCAGAGCTAAACTCAGAGATGGCACCCCAGAGGGATACGAATTGAATTACCAATGTGTTAAGTGTTAGGGGGAATAGATAGACATTTGTTAAGCACTAGGACTATACCAGCCATATAACTTCCTTACATTTGCTTTTTGAGTGATTGATTGGAAAGTATCTCTTACTTTGCATATGAGAACACAGGCCCAGAGTGGTTATTTTACTAGCACAGGCCTGCCCCAGTTTGACAGAGCTTTGGCCATTGCTACCAGTCCACACGTGTAACCATGGAAACATCCATCATCCTTGCTCATGTGGCACCTTTCTGTTCTTATCGGTCTCTCTATCTCTGTCTCTCTGTCCCTTTTGTTGTCTATCTGTCTCTGCCTCTGTCTTTCTCTCCCTCTCTGCTCCCCAGACATACAGGCAATCTCTTTCTACTCAGGGAACTCTTCCTTCTTTTGTATTTCTTCAAGATTCTTTCCTAAACGCATATATATCCTTCCCTTAAGGACTTTGACTTTTCCATAAAGCAAAAGCTAAAACACTCTCGTGTTCTCCCTGCTTCAAACCTGACACATGCCTCCCTGAGGCAATGAGGGTGGATAGAACTGATTGCCTGCTTAAATGGTAAGAAAAGAAAGGCAAAAATATACGGGGGAAAAAATCTTCACAGATCAATACCTCAAAACATTAACCCTTTTCAGTGCAATATCTCCTGTAAGCGCCTCAAGCTTTTGAGATGGGTACTGTTATTATCTCCAATTTACAGACGAGGAAGTTGAGGTGTATGGATGGGATATGACTTTCCCAAGGGAATATAGCCAGGAAGTGGGTGGCGAAGCTTGTAAGATACCTGTAGGCTGGTTTTCAACCCCCATGTCCTACCATATATCACCTGCGGGGGCGGGGAGGGGGCTTCACTTGCCTAAAAACACTCTGAAAATCAGCAGATGTGCTGATCAGAGCCTCGGTTGGCATCTATGGTTAGCGGGGGCACCTCTTCATGTATTAGAGTCTAAGACTCATGTAGATCAGTCTCTAAGGAGTTTATGCTCACTACTGAAGACAAATGTTCAGAGAATGGAGAAACTATCTTAGAATGCCAGCCACACTACAGAGCTAGGTAGCTGAATGAGAGTGAGGGAGGGCAGAGTTCCAGAGAAGGTCAGCAGCTACAATTAATAGGCAGTGATTGCCGGATTATGCCTGAGATCAGTAGCAGAGTGCTTTGATCAATTAATGATGTCTGTCACTGGTGCAGAAAAGGGAGGCAGTAGTATGTATGCTATATGATGATCTTTAGGGAAAGGCATGCTACTCTGTTTGCTGCAGCATGTTGGTGCCATGCTATTTGTATTCCATGTTTCATTTACTATTCCTCATAGGATCCCCTTTCCCCACAGCCACACAGTTTCCTGATGAGAAAACAAAGCCTCAGAAAAGTGATGTAACTTGCTCAAGGCTCAAGAAACTAGTCAGAGGCTAACCAGTTCTGGTAATTACTGTTAAATACGTAAACCATGAAGCTGATGAATAGAAATGTCAATAGAGGAACAATGCTGGAACCTGTTAATTAGTGTGCTAATGTATATATTTGGCCACAGGGTTTTGTGTTATTTATCTCCATACTCACAGCAAAAGAACTCTGGGCTCAGGACATAACTGATGCCCAATACTTTATTTACGTAGCAGTGTTAATAGACACTGTGCTAGACACCTTGGAGAAGTGATTTTAAAAATAAGGAATTTGGCTTTACATGTGTGGAAATGCATTTAGCCCAAGATTTGCTACAAACTAAGTATACAATATATACTTGAATCAATGGGTGTGAGAGGAGTTGGCTACGTGGTGGCATCTAGAAGATCAAAGGGAGACATTCTTGGTGAAGATAAAACCAGTACATTCTTGATCCATCTCAAGGATGGAAGGGGCTGAAGGGCCAGCCTGCTCACTGCCGATTCTCAGAGTGCCATGCTAAGGGGAATTTCACTATCTCTTCAGGCAACTCAGGGACAGGTGTCGTGCATCCAGAAGCTCTTGCTGGCTCTGTGTATGGGCTGCAGGGCGCTGGAAGGTTCTGAAAGTTGAAAGTGCTGCAGGGCTCTGGAATGCAGAGCACAGTGTCGATGGTGTCTTGCCTGAAGCCCCCAGAGTCAGGGGCCATGGCAGAAAGCAGAAGGGAGGGGTCCCTTCAGGGAGCCTAACTGTCTCTTGCCACATCTTTTCCCAGTTATGTCCTGTCGGTTTTAAATTTTAAAATGATTGATTTTACCTGAAGAAAAATTGGTACAGTATACTGCATTTTTGAGTGATGGACACGAGGAATTATTTCTTTCCAAAGAAAACTAAGACTAATAGAGTTATTGATACTAAGAATGACAGCAGTACATGGTGGTGATTATATTCAGCGTTTTATATGTATTAATTCATTAAAGCCTCACAGTGGCCAGAAAGACAAGAGGATCCATATCTCTGTTTCACAGATAAGGAAACATAACCTCAACAGGTCACAGTCTCATCAAACTGTGCCATTTGATCCCATGCCTCATGTTCTTTAACTGTGATGCTGTCTTATTGTCTGGACAATTAACAATTATTAATTAACACTTAATAATTATTATTAATTAACAATTTCCATTTATATAGTATTTTACATTTTTCAAACACTTTATATATTTGTAAATGCCATTGCATGGTGCTCTCATGCTATAAGCTAGATGGAATAGTTATTTTTTCTTCACATCCATTGACAAATCAAAATTAATGGGAAGGAACTTCCTACTCTGCTTCCGATGATACTTTGTATGGTACTTATGACTCATAATACTTTGTACCTCATACAGTGTGCGTGGAATCCGATAATTTGTACAATCCAGCAAAGTAACTCCTCTACGATCCTGTATCTCCTATCTACAAACTTCAATTTTATCAACTGTAGAATGTGAGGAAGTAACTTTCTTTCAGGCCCACTGTGAAAATTGAAGAGGATTCATTGGAAGAATCTAACACATCTCACCCATCAAAGAAGCACCATACACTATGGCTACCCAGTTTTACACCTAGAGTCATTTTACAGGAGAGTGAGATTTCTCTTGCTGATTTTCCTTAAGAACATGAGTGAACAATTACCAGATGACTGGCTGGAGTAACCAAGGAGTACCACAAGTTTATCTTTAGCATCCCCCTCTGAGTGAGCCCTTGTGTAACTAGTTACTGGAAAGGAAGAGACTCAGCCCCAGGAGCTGTGAATTCTCTTAATATATTTGTTGATCATGGACCCTGTTCCAGTGACTGACTGTGTACTGATGATCTTGTGTCCTTAGTCTCTGTTTTAGCAAGGCCAGGCACGAGTGTTAGCCAGGATTGGGTTAAATTGTTTCCAAGTGCAAGAGGCAACTCTGGGAAAGAACAGAGAAAACATATTTACCACTGGAACTTAGATTTTGTGATTATAAGTCATCTAGCCATGTGTAGCTAGATCCTTGGGCTGTAATTAGGCATGTTCTGAGTTTTCTCAAGAAACAGAGAAAGAGGCAGTTTGCCAGACTGGATATTAAGTGGAAGTTTAATGCTGCCCACAAACATGGGACTCTTGAGCAAATGGAGAAACTTGGTAGGGAATGCCACTGGAGAGTTAAGGATTCCTTTTCCTCTCCAAATCTCTCTTTATGCGTATCTATCTATCTCTATCTATCTATCTATCTATCTATCTATCTATCTATCTATCTCTATCTATCTATCTATCTATCTATCTATCTATATAGGAAAAAAGTAAAACAAAATTTCATAACAAAATAATAGGAGTATAACAATAGTTAATGACTGGCATATTATTATCTTTAAAGTAGCTACTTGGACTAAAAGATGTGGTCACAAAAAATTCTCCAATCAATATTAGCACAAACCTTTTCAATGAACTAGGAGACACTAGTAACAGTATAACTATCCTGCCTTTTTCCTTTTCCCTTCCTTTCCCTCATCCTAGTTCCTTTTTCCTTTGGAACAATTTTTTTCCCATTTTGCAATATCTGTTGCACATGTTAGACCTTATTACTCTTTCAGTTTCTCACACCAGGGAGACAATCCAATGTTTGCACTTGTGAGTCTGATTTATTCCACTTAGAGTTTGCATCCATTACCTGTAAACATCAAGTTGCATCCAGTGACCTGTAAAAGTCTCAAGTTTATCCTGCTTTGTGGTGGAGTGGTACTTCATTGTACAAAAAGTCCTCATCGTTTTTATCCATTCCATGATTGATGAGTATTTGGGTTGTTTCCAAGATTTAGCCATTACAAATTGTGCTGCTATAAACATAGTTCAGATGTATGGCTGAGATATGATGTTTTTAATTCTTCCAGGAAGCTACCCAAGAAGGGGAATAGCTGGGTCAAACGGACTTCTAATCCTAGCTTTTTGAGGAATCTCCATGGCTGATTTCCATAGAGGTTGCACCAGTCTACACTCCCACCAACAGTAAAGAAGAGTTCCTTTTCCCCGACAGCCTCTCCAGCATTTGCTATTGGTTGATTGTTTCTGGAGTGACATAGAATCTCCAGGTCCAAAGCTTTTCAATGAATACTTTATACCACTGAGATCAATTCCCAAGTTTCCTTTTCTGCCAAAGAACATTCTGTGACCATGTGAGGTATCTGCTACCTGTACATACCATGGAAACACTTTCCAGCTTTCCTTTGGCATATCCCAATTGCCAGAGGTTTAGAGCTGCTATTTTGTGAAATAAGGGTTAATTGAACACTTGTGATATAACTGCAAAAGTCCATCTAATAACTCTGATACTTACTAAGTGACTAATGGATACACGGTGAAAAGGAATGATTCAAGTCCTAGGCAGAACTGAGCAGTAAAACATTGGATTTCATGACGGTACTCAGTAACACAATTTAAAAATTACCAATTGTCAAAAAAAAAAATTACCAATTGTCAATTCCTGAAATAGTCTTTTTTTGATTTCTGGACCACAGTTGACTGTGGATAATAAAAATGTCAGAAAGCAAAATTCCAAGCAAAAAGATGGCCACTGTGTATTGTTATTCCCATTTTGTAGATAAAGAAACTCCCTAAGACAGGAAGTAAGCTGATCAAAATCACAAGCTAGAAAGTGCTAGACCCAGGATCTTATCACTTCGAAAGCCCACGCTTCTGACCATGAGACCACACTGCCTTTGCGACGCACAACTTTCTAAGTGTGTGCATGTGTGTGGAGGGGTGTTAAACATAAAGACAGACAAAATGCTTAGCTCAGTCACGGGTCACATCAGTGATGCTCCTGAAGTGTTGGTTATAAAAAGGATACAAACAAAAACTAAAAAACTACCACAAGGTTTCTCTTTGATCTTTGCGATCATTTCCTTTGACTATTTTTACCTTTTCAGACTGGTATCCCAGGCTCTCATTTGCACATTCAGTGAGCATGTTTACTGAACGTGTTTTACGTGCTGAACTAGTGGTAGGTGTGTGGGAGATAAGGATACACTGGATACTCACCCCCCTCTCCAGCAGCAAAATCAGGGAGTGGGAAAGATCAGTTCTCCCAAATTCTTGGAGATTCTGAGAAAGGGCACCCGCCTTTCCAGAAACTGGTTTGTCAGTTGGGACCCAGCAGGAACCCCACTGCTTGAAAGGACCCATTTCCCATTTTCAAAAAATAAGAGAATAACAGGAACTGTACTTTTATCATCTATCTCCTTTCAGAGAAATTTTTCTTTTCTGTATAAAGACAAACCTGCAGCCTTCTTAATACCATGTGAGGCCATGATAGATACAATTATTCTTCTCTTATTCTGTACACCATGACTGGGTCAGGGAATTACTTCTTCTAGTTATGGACGAAGAAAGATAATCTCGGCCTTTTCTTGACATCACATTCAAGGGACAGTATCTCTTTTCTGGACACTGGTGGCAAAAAAAGGCCACGCTGGACGGGAGTAGTAATAATAATACCAGCATTGATGGGCCAGTCCTGTGTTTGAATTATGTTACTTGATACTTACAACGATCCTATATAAACTGGGTACATTGTCATTGCTTCCATTTCACAATTAAAAGACATGGAGCTCAGAGCAGTGTGAGCATTGATTCAAGGTCATAAAGCTAGTAAGCGTACAAGCAGGAATTTTGAGTCCCAAGGACTTATAGTCACCATTTCACCCATCATCTATGAGCAGCTATGAGCAGCTATTTCTGGGTCCCAGGAAGAAAGGGAGTCTGTGAAGATGGCTGGACTTGGAATACAACCACGGCAAATTAATTGAACCCATCCACTTGAACCATTCTTGTGCCTCCCCTCATCCTCCACAGCCAGTGTTATCCAAAGCCCAAAGCCAAAAAGCACAGAACCCTCGTGGTTCTCAGCACATCCTAAGCCCCAGTCCCCAGGGCTCTAGAGGCATCCTTGACTCTTTGTTCTCTCAAACTCACCCTGGAAAGCTTCAAGTTAGCAATTATGTAGACTGATCTCACAACTGAGCACATTTTTATACATATTTCCACTTTCTATACCCTCTACTCACTTCCTCCCAGGGGCTTGCGATTTTTTTTTAAGCAGGACAGCTGGTAGAGGTTAGAAGGGAAGTCACCACCTAAAAATGAGATGCCTTCCCTACAGGGATGTCCAGAAGTGGCTAAGACATTATACCTAGCACAGCTTCAAAAGGAAACAATTTTCAATGCATAGGTGAACATGAGAGAGATATCGTAAGGTCTTGATCCTCAACTTCCCGAGGGTCTTGCCACAGTGGCTTGAGGCCAGCTGTCTTTTCATATCCTGACATTTTCACATGTCCTGTGTCCCTCAGTGTTCATATCCCCGTGGGGTCTCCCAGCACCCTGGCTCCGATCCCTTTAAAGTCATCTTAAGCAAATTATCACAGAAAATATGCTGAATTAGGTTTCTTTTCACTCCATAGATGATGATAGTACAAAACTGTCATGCGAAAGAGTGATCTGAATATACAGGCAAAAAGTATTTGGAATCGGTTTGATAGATGTATTTTAGGATGTTAACTCATAAGAACTAAACTATGCTCTCAATTTTGGATGTGTGTGGGTTTTCTCAGCTTTTGAGTGTTTGTTGTGTGTTATTTGTCCTCTCATTCAAAAATACTTATGTTTGATTGTTGTTCTTAAATTTTTATATTACTTTTGTTAAAGAAGACCTCCAAATTTGGGTGAGCTTCAGGCTTCCCACACCTGGTTGGTTGTGGGTCTGGTTTTAAGATTTTGAGACCATAAAATCGTAGTGACTTTGATGTTGCAGAGATCCATGGTTTGTCACCTGATGAGCCCTTGGGAGGGGGTCCCTTCCAGCTATTCTGCTATCCCCTTCTTGTGGAGCAGGCTCCAAGAAAGATCAGAGGGACACTTTGTGCAAGTCAATATTTTAACAAACCAGCAGCTTCCAGAGAGCAGAGGGCTCTCCGAGGAGAACAGGCTTTTGTCAGGTTTCTACATTCATTTGAATTTCTGTTTTCCGTCCTGTGGTTCATAGGTGCTTCAGGTGAAGTATCCTCTTCTGAACAAAAGGCAGATCCAAGATGGGCTCCAATTTCTCTACTTTACAGGCAAGGAAACTGACCAGAGAGGGGCAGCCTATTAAGTAGCACTGCGGATAGTCAGGACTACATCCCAAGAAAGACTCCCCTCTCCTTTGCTCCCCCAGACACAGAAAGGAGAGCAGCCCACTGCCTGCCCTGGGTTTCAAAGACAGAAGTGCAGACGACTTTCAGTGTCTGGAAAATAAAACCCTCCCCACTCTCACCAGACCAATGTCTTCCCAGGGTCCATTTCTTTTGTTGCCTTGGTAGTACCTGAAATTCCTGCTCCATTATTTCAGTGTGTTTCGGGGGTACCCAATGAATTCACCCAAACAAGATGAAAAACACTTCTAGCAGCCTTGCGGTGCCTGTGGCTACAGAGTCCACTGTTTGCAGTGGCACAAAAACCTAATTTGAAATAAACATAATAAAAGTTTTACAACAGGCTTGCTGTAGGTTTCCAGAACTCTGGCTGCCTCTGGGAGGGAGAAGGAGAGGGAAAAGCAGTGGAAACAGACTTCTTTCTTGAGCTCTCACCTCAGAACTCTGGGGCATTAACACTTTTCTGTCCTGAGCCTGGAGGGGATAGGTTGTTAGTCCACCCAAGCTGAGGGAGCATCTGCGTCCCACAGGTATTCTGAGGTGGTCAACGGAACAGTCCCTGAGGAGAGGATAAGGAGATGATTTCCAAACTGAGCTGCTCACTGAAATGGTCTGGGGATCATTTTTCAAAAATATTAATACCTTGGCTTCACCTCCAGATATCCTGATTCAGTTGATTTGGGAGAAGACTTGGCTGTTGGAATGCTCTAAATCCTCCCTCAGGTGATCGTAGTATGCACCATAATTTGGAACAGCTGTTAGTATGCTAGTAAAGGACATGGAATTTATATTTGAATTCACTGAATTAAAACTGCATCCTTCAAGAAGTGAGTTCAGCTAGGTAAGCTTCAGTCTTCTACATCTGTAAATTGGGTCCAGTGGTAATACCTACTGCCTACGGGGTCAAAGTTGGAAAGGAGGTGGTATGCATTCAATGTTGAAAACAGTGCTATCACAGAATAAGTTACCGACATATATTGGCTTTATTGTTACTATTTTACCACTAGTACCATCAGCCGAGACCCCAAGTTAGGGTATGGGGGGATAGAATTCCCAGTGTGTTCGTGGTTGATTTAGGATTTAAGGGATGTGATTCTCTCTCTTACCATTTTGCAAGAAATTAGCTGTGTGACCTTGGGCAAAGCTCTTAACTTCTCTGAGTTTAGTTGCCAGAAGGGTCTCTTAGCCCTTGACCATCTATTGTCCAGGGGAGTTGTGAGATTCCAATAAGATAATGGATTTGAATGAGCTTTGCAAACAGAAATGCACCAGAGGAATTTGTGATATTACGATTATGACAGCCATTTCATCCCTCTCGTGCCCTGGCTGGCCCATCTGTTCTGGGAGCTTTCTGTTCTCTCTCTGGCTCCTTTGGCCGCCAGTCCTGATCTGCTCAGCCTGACATTTGGGCGCTTTCCAGGGAGGATTCTGTCCCTCCTCCATCTGCCTCTCCACTTAACTCTTTTGTCACCCATCTTTTGGCCCACCAGGATCTGAGGGTGTGAGGTAATGGCCTGAGGGAAGAGATGCTGAAACCTTGCTATTCATCTTGATTCCTCAGTCTCTCTGTAGCAGAGGTCTTGATTTTCTCACCGAAAAAGGAAGAGACCTTCTAGATAGACCAGTGGAAGGGCAGTATAGGAATAAAGGGGAGATTCCCAGCCAGCTCCCTGGACTCCCCCGTGACACTCCTCAGCTCCCCAGTGCCCATCCCACCGGGTCCTGCATTATGGACCCCTGTCTTGATCCTCGACTTCTCTCAAAGGGATTTCTGCCCATGGGAGAATGTCAGGGGATAGGGAGGTTTGCTGCCTCCCTCGGAGCCTGGGTTCACTTCCAAGAATATTCTGAGCCAAGGCATTTAGCTTCCCTGAGACTCAGTCCCATTAGCTACCCAATGGGACAACCACCTTCTGTTGGTTGGTCAAAGGAACGTGAGAGAGAGAGAGAGACACAGACAGAGACAGAGAGACACAGAGAGACAGAGAGACACAGACAGGGAGAGAGACTGAAACCTTGGATGCCTGTGCTGCTGCAGGGCTGGGGGTGGAAGAGTGGGGATTCTCCAGCCCCTGCTGGCAGGAGACAGAGGCCAAGGCCAGGCATCTGGCTGCTCCTCACTGTGTGGGCTGGGAGGAGCCCAGAGAGGCCAGGCCCTGACCAGGATTGGCAGCTGCTGGCCTGCTGGCAGATGGTCTCCTAAGTGGGCCACTCTAGGGTCAGCTCTGTGGGTTTGTTCCTTAACTCTTCTCTCCCCAGTACCTCACTCATACCAGTCGCTGGGTCCCTCTAACTGAGCTGCAGAGTAGATCCTGCCACTATCTTACCACTGCCTAGCCTATCCCAAAGAAATAAATTATCCCTTGTATGGACAAGACACTTTATAGAGTGCAAAACCAGGCCCTGGATCCCTACAATGGAGAGGGGCCAGCTGGCAATATGTGTTGCTCCTATCAGGACTAAGTTTTGTAAACACTGATACATAAAAATTTATTACTGCACACAGTAACAGTCATGACTATTTGGGGATACATGAATCTGGACTTCCTAACTCTTGGGTTTTTTCCTACCTTTTTTCCCCCTCATTTTTTCCTCTTTTTTCTTTTTGTGTGTCTTAACTAATAGGCAATAATATCAGGCATGTTGTTTCATTATAGACTTTTAAAGATTAACAATACAGTCTCAGTATCTGCCCATGTAAATATCCATCCACCCCATCTTTTTTATTTTATGTTTTTCAGTACCAAAGGCTGAATCCTGGGAGCAGTGAGCTACAGCTCTGACCCCCATCCTTTTAAAAAATATTTATGCTTGTATATGTGCGTATTTAGATATGGCACAGTGGACTGAACCCAGGGTTTTTGCACTGAGGTATATCTCCACCTCCTTTTTATGTTTTATTTGGAAGCAGGGCATCGTTAAGGCTGAGCTCAGGCTGAGCTCAAACTTGTGACCCTCCTGCCTCAACCTCCCAAGCCTTTCATCATTCCTTAATGTGTTCACAATGTTCCACTGTAAGTATGCCCTGTTCCAAAAGAAATTTACCGTCTACCATGACCGGATGGCATCAAAGACATGGAGGAAACAAACTCAGACACTGCACTGCTCAACACAGCTTGGGAATAGCAGCCTAAATTGTGTTCTTGGACTTCAAATTCAAATTTATTAATTTGTCTGCTGTAGGGTAACCAGTGAGGAAGTAGAATAACTGCTCTCATAAATCAGCATGGACTCAATCCAGCCCCAAAGCAAATCCAGAGAAGCCTAACATTTTGCTTATTAGTTGGCTCACTTCTGGATTAGGATGTCAGCCTGGTTGGCTGTGTGACTCCCGGTGGGCTGACTCCCCTCTCTGAGCTCCAGTTTCTTTTCCTACTAAACAGAGGTACTCAGATCTTACTTACCAGGCCGCTGAGATTAGATTAGATAGGGAACTATCCCAGTTCATGGCACATAGTGACTACTCAGCAGTGAAGGTTGTATCATTCTATTGCTGCTAGGATTTGGGGCATTATTAGTTACAAGGATATTAATAATATTATTAATGTTATCTATTATTGATTTGCATTATCTAATGACCAGTGTTACTTAAGGCTATATAATATCTAATAGTGGTCCTCTAATACTAGTCTTAGGCCCAGTTCAGGATCTGTAGGACCTTAAACCTACTCTTTAGCCAACCCAAGCCTCAGTTTACCCCTCTGTAGAAGGCAGATGCTGCCCTCCATTGTTTGAGGACCAGTCTGTGTTTAGCCCTGCAGGCTGCAGGCGGGTCCCGGCCCCTCCCCCACGAGCCGAGCCAACTGGCCGCCCCTCCTCCACAGCTCCGGGACCTTTGACACTAATTGATACGGAGTTTGCCCCCCTAATCCCGCTTCTGCTCCAGGGCCCTTGTTCTGAGGGCATCTGCTTGGTGAGAGGAGGAGGAGGAGGCAGGCGCGACCGTCACCAGCCTGTCTGCCATCTGCTCCCCGTCCCCTCCCTTTTCTCAGAGCCACCAAGAAAAATCCGTAATGAATCCATGGCCCCCGCCCAAGGGCGGAGTGAGACGGACTCACGCTGGCTACACACACACACACACACACACACACACACACGCACACACAGGCACGCGCGCTAGTGCACCCGGCACGCTCGCGGACACCGCGGTCAGCCCGGCTTTGTGCAGCCTCCCTGGCTTGCCGCAGCCCAGCAGCTGCCGGGGGGTGCAGGAGCCAGAGGAACAGAGGGAAACTTTAATTACCAGACCTCCGGCCTCAGGCTGCACCCGCTCCCCGCAGGGGGCCTGGACAATATGGGAAGAGCGGCATAGCCGGGCAAAGAAGCCAGGACAATTAAATGGGGGACGGGCAGGGGGCGGGGACGAGACAGGGGTGGGGCGCTCTGATTGACAGGCGGAAGGAAGGGCAGGACTCCCAGCCTCCCAGCCTCGAGAGTCAGGCCTCCCAGGCCCAGGGCAGCGCAGCAGATTTGGAAAACAGTTCCCACTTTCTCCTCCTTTGCTGAACCTACTGCCCTAGGTAACTTTCGCTCAGCTGGGGGCGGGATGGGGCTGGGGGACCTCCCTTTTCCAGTGTCTGGGGTCAAGAGCAAGGCTTTGAACTCTGTGGACCTACTCTGATTTATCTCTTGGCTCCTTGCTAGCTGTGTGATTTGAGGCCAAATATTTCACTTGTCCGAACCCTGAAATTCTTCTGGGTATAAAGGACATGAAGGTAATGACTAATCACGGGCTGAGTCCCCCTGGATCTCTCCTTCAGTTGTTGCCTGATATGTACCAGACCCTGTGCTGAGACCCAGGACATTTTGGGAGAGGACAAGTGTTTGTGCAGACAATAGACAAAGACACTTAGCTAATAGAAATTGTGGACAGGGCCCAGATACCAGTTCACTTCAAGCATTTTCCAGAGGCTTCTCCTGCTGCTCAAGTCAATCAGAACATTTTTGCCCCTTTCTTCTTAATTCCAGAGCTGGCTGGCATTTCGTGCTGCCAATGTCCTATCAGTGTTTGCAGGCAGGAGCTTATTTTCTCTGTATGGGGACAACTTTGAGCTTAGTGCCCCGTACATAGTAGGTGCTCAGAAAACTTTTTTTGAGAATAATTACTCAGAAACCTAGATAGCCAGGTGCTGTAACTTCACTTACTCAGGAGGATGGATTGCAAGTTCCAGGCCAGCCTGGGCAATTTAGCCAGATCTCAAAATCAAATTTAAAAAACAACAACAAAAAAATAAGACAGGGAAGGTAGCTCAGTGATAGACTGCCACTGGGTTCAAGCCAGAGGCAGAAAGGGGAAAGCAGGCAGAGATGGGGGAAGGGAGGAGAAGAATGGGAAGAGGAGGAGGAGGAAAAAGAGAGGGAGGAGGAGGAGAGGAGAAAGAGGAAAGAAGAGGGTGAATAAAGAAAAGCAAAGCCTGTATCTAATAATTGGCCCGAAGTGAAAAGTGCCAGCCCCTGTATGAAAGGTCAAGATGAGACTCATCAACTTTAGAAATTTTTCTCTGCTATTTCAGGGTTTAAAGCTAGACATTTGTAACTCTCCAGATTGTTGAAACTACAAGTTGTGATACAACATTTTGATGAAGAGGCAGGGAAACAGGACTTTCCATTCATTGCTGATGGGAGTATAAATTGGGGTAAACTTTGGGGAAATACTATAGTGTTTAAAAACATTTTTTTTTGTCTACTCCATGAGCAACTCTTGATACCAACTCCAGAGGTGAGTGGAAGAGTGTTAGATGAAGTTGTGCTTGATGGTGAGGAAAAACCACAAGCTGCACAGAGAGTCTTTATTTGTGAATGGCTTAATAAAGTATGGAATATGCCTAATGCAACATAGAAAAGAATATAGAAACTAAGCATGGTGGCTTTCACCCATAATTCCAGAAGTCTGGAGGCAGAGGCAGGAGGATTTCTATGAGTTTGAGGCCAGCCTGGGCTACATAGTGAGTTCAAGGCCAGCCTGGAGTACATAGTGAGACTCTCTCTCAAAAAACCAAAAAAGAAAAAAAAGGAGTAGATTAGTGTTTGCTGACATAACTTTCTAAGACAGAGGACTCCCATCCCCTGGGGCATGGATAGACACTGGTTGGTGACCTGTTAGGAGCAAGAACACACAGAAAGATGTGAGCTGCAGTCACTGGAGTGAAACTTTATCTGTGGACTGGGGTGTGCTTCTGAGAATCTAGCATCAGCTGATCTGATGTGGAGCTGAGTCTGATGCTAGGACTGGGGAATGTAATTATGATGTATCTCTATACCAATAAAAACAAAAGAAACTACCTCCACCTGTGGGAAACTCGTCTCCCATGAAACTGGTACCTGGTGCCAAAAATGATGGAGACTCCTGCTTTAAGAGATTGCAAGAGAAAAAGCAAGTTTAGGAAACTGGGATATTATTTTATATAGTAGGCATGTGTAAAAGCATCCTCATTACCTATATGAAATACAAAAGAAGACCATATTTATATGGTGTCATATAAATGCATGTGTAGAAGTTGTCTCGAAGGATGTGCACCAGTTTGCCGAAGAGAACATCACTTATGAAGAAGGGTAGCATGTTTTAGCTTTCTCTTTGTATCTTGTATCCTTAATGAGAATATTCCCACCATTCACAAGATTTTCCCCTAGTATTAATTATGTATGTCAATATTAATTTGAAGAAACAAAGAGTGGGTAGAAGATATATAAGTAGCAAAAAGCAAACAGTCCTGGGAACGAAGCTTGGGGTTTTAACCTCAGCACTATTGCCCTTTGGGGCCAACAATTCTGTGTTGTGTGAGTTTTCTGTGCACCTAGCCGCATCACTGGCCTCTATCCAGGAGATGCTGCTAGCACCATCCTCTTGCTAGGCTGTGATGATCCAAAAGATCTCCATTCCTTGCCGGATGCCTTCTGGAAAAGAAAACTGCCATTGGTTGTAAACCACTGATTTAGGAATACTTTTCCACCTCTGCTAGATGAATAGTCAGGAAAATTAGAAACTGCTGAAAATCAGGACCATTAAGATGACTGGTGCAAATCAGTCTCAGTGCTATGGAAATCACAAAATAACAACAACAACAAAAAGCGCTACACGGAGTCCTGTCTCCTGCCTTCCCTTGAGCTCGGCAAAGGGCAGGTTTGCATGGAGAAAGCAGCATGTGGTTGGAGTCAGACAGAGCTAACTCTGAGCTCTGGTTTTCCCAATGGCTGCCTTCTTATCTGTAAAATATGGGGACTGGATCCTCTCCCACTGTAGTCATTGTCAGTCAGGGGCAGCTGGCGGCTGGGGCTTTGAAATTCACACCTCTGAATTCTAGTCCCAGCTGGGTAGCCTGGAGCAAGCACTTCTCTCTCTCTCTCTCTCTCTCTCTCTCTCTCTCTCTCTCTCTCTCTCTCTCTGTCTTTCTCTCTCTCTAAGTTCAAAGCTCATCTATAATGTGGGGACGCTGAGGGTATCCATCCACAGATTGGATTCTGGAATTAAATGAGTTAAGGCCTGCATGCATTCAGCACCATTGTGGCCATGGCAGTTAGTCAGTGCTAGCTATGACACATTGGTGGGAATATTTGTAAACTGTACATTACCCCAATGTCCTGATATAAACTAACATGATTTAGGTAGAGTAAGAGGACCAGGCTCTTGTTTTGCTTTGCTTTGTTCTCACCTCTGGGATGATGGCCTTGGGAGGTCAGGTGTCTGCCCCTACGTGAACAGTACCATTGATTCATTTGTCAGCAGATGTTTTTTCATTGCTTACCATGGCCACTTCTTTAAAATAGAGATGAATCAGGGTCCCCCTCATGAGGACCTCCAGACACTCCATCAAAACCCGGTGTCTGACCTGGGTGTCTTTTTCATTGTGGTCCCTATGACATAATTCCCAAGACAGCATCCTTGTCTTAGCAGCACTCCTCAGGGACAATGCTTTTTTTCTTTTTTTTTTTTGTAGCAGAGATCAAACTCACAACCTCATGCTTGCCAAGCAGATGCTTATGCCGCTGAGCTAAATCCCTGGCCTGCTCAGAGACAATGCTTTTTTGCAAAGTCTTTTCTCCTGGTCACGTTCTCTGTCTCCCCATTCAGTCTTTTCCCACTTCATAATCAATTGTAGGAAATATTGGTTACAATCTTGTTTTCTCCATCCTTGGACTTGTGTGTCACAAACTCCTTCAAACTGACCTTTGTCTGCCCCTGGGGTCTTTGTTTGTTGGTCCTTCTTGCATGGGCCAGTTTCTTCTTTCAGCTATGTCATCATCATTGACTCATTTCTTGTCCTTATTTTATTTTATTTATTTATTTATTTATTTTTTTGGTCTTTTTCATTTTTATCAGTACCAGGGATTGAACTCACGACTAGCCTGCTTGCAAGGCAGGCGCTTATGCCACTGAGCTAAATCCCCAGCCCTTTGTCCTTATTTTTAATATCTCCCCTGCTTACTGACACTTACTGTCTCTATTGACTCTCACTCAAGACATAGTGACCTAGCTACCTTCTAAACTTTAAGGAAGTCTCCTGAGAAATATCTCACCAGGAGAGTTACACCAACCTGAGAGGTAATATTATTTGCTTTCAGCATGCACTAGGCCACAGGTGAAATTAACAGCAGAAAAGGTGAAAATTGGATCACCTCTGCCATCTCCAGATTTGCTCTCTGGTGGGGAAATATAATTTTGTTTCCCTAACAAGGTAAGTAACATGAATATCAGGTCCATGTTTATTCAAAATGTAACAAGAATTTGAGAGCCAGTTAAGCTGCTTACTTTTCTGTACCAGCTTACCCCACTAGTAAATAATGTAGTCAACAATGGCCAGTATCAACAAACTTGTAGCATCTTCAATTTAGTGATCAGAAAATCAGGTCGATAGATTAAGTAAGCTGTGTAACAGAGTCATAAACAGCCTGAGAACTTGATTAGGACTTAGCTATTCCAGTTTCCAGATTTTCAATCCAGTGGTAATGATCTGCTTTCTGCTAAAATATTTTGTAAACAAGTTTTAGTCATAAAAGTGACACATGGTAATGCTTTATAGAAAGTGCTGTGGAAACATAAAAATGTGAAATTTTCTTCATCTTATTTTTAACCCTACTTTTTAGAAGCAACTACAATGGTGTTTTCTTATATGTCCTTCCAGAAAACTTTCATGTGCAAATATAACATATTGGGGGTTGGGGATTTAGCTCAGTGGCACAAGCGCCTGCCTTGCAAGCAGGCAGTCGTGAGTTCGATCCCCGGTACCGATAAAAAGGAAAAAGTCCAATATATATATATATATATATATATCGTGCTGGAAAATTTGCCTGTTCCTCTTAACTTTATCTCTTGTACAGATTTTTCACCATTTATTCTATCGATATTCTGTTGATTTCCTATTGATTTCCAATCAAGCTGTTTTCAGGATTTTTGCTACAACAAACAATATTACAATAAGCATTTTAAGTATACTTATCTTTGTTCTTTGTTCATTTCGGGATGTAGTTATGTGTGAACACTATAAATTCCTGCCAAGGGAATAACTAGAAATTCCTAGAAGAGCATATTTCCAATTGCTCTCCTCCCATCAGAATATAAGAATCTTTTCCCCTGACCACTACAAAATATAGGAGACGGGCTGGGCGTAGTGGTGCAGGCCTGTAGTCCCGGCACCCAGGAGGCAGAGGCAGGAGGCTTGTTAAAGTAGGAGGCCAGCCTGGGTATGGATTGAGTTCAAGGCCAGCCTGAACTGCATAGTGAAACCGTTTCTCAAAATGACAAAAAGCAAAGCAAAGGCAAATAAAAACTGATATACGGTATTAGCAAGCTCTTCTATCTACTTCATTTTGAGAATTAGAATAGTATATGTGTATTTGTTTTCATTAATTTCCCCTTCTTTAACAATGAGTGAGGGCACATACCTTTCCATATTTGTTGACTGCTTGGGATAATTCTGTGATTGCCTATTTAAGTTGTCCTTTATGCATTTGATAGAATTATTGCTTTCTTTAAGTTGTAAGACCTTTGTGCATATTAAGGAAATTATTTTATGTGCATTGCATCAAACATTTCGCTTTTGCTGAGTTTTTGGAAGAGGAATAGGAAGGAAAATGTGAATAACACAGTCTCTCTGTCTCTCTGTGTCTCTCTCTGTCTCTGTCTCTCTCTCTCTCACTTTCTCTCTCTCCTTCCTCCCTCCCTCCCAAGGACTTGCTGTGAGTCAGGACAGGTAGGAAGCTCTAATCTCCCCTCTTCCTGCTGGACCTAGTTTCAAAGTAGGACAGGTATTGGAGGAGAGGAAACTGACCGCAGGGAGGCCTGGGCTATTTCCCAGATCCAAGCTGCAGCGGGCAGCCTGGTCTGCATTCCCAAAATGTCACTCTGTGCTTTTAGAGGCCAGACAGAAGGTAGCATATGGTCTACAGGAACCTTGTAATTTTTAAATGTAAAAAGCACAGGAAGTGGAAAGAGGAGGCTCCTTGGAGTGGTCAGCTTCAGAGAGCAGATAAGGGATGGGCTTTGTTTTTCCCTGCCTTCGAAACTGTGAGACTATATTATGGAAAACCCACCATCCCTTCTCAACTACACTTCTAGCCTGAAGAAGGCCCAAATTCTGTTCAAGATATTTGCCAAAGAAATGAGCAATGAGATTAATGTTGAAAGTGATGTTTACTGCACTGCTGCTGTAACTATAAGAAATTAGAAACAACTTAATTATCCAGGACTAAGGGAGTTTATAAATAATAAATTGTGATTTGCCCAAAATACAGAATGGCCAGCTGAATAAGGCTGAACTATTGTAAGTAAAGACAGAGAAAAGAGGACAGGTGCTAACCTGAGTGAAAAGTGGCAGCTGCTTAGCATGTAACACGCAGGATCACATGACCTTCTTTTCCTTTTTTCCTCCCTAACGTGTAATCAAACCATCAGCAAATCTATCTGTGATAAATACAGTCTGAATCCCCTTTTCTCTGTCTACACTGCTACTGAACTAGTCAAAGCTGCCATCTGGACTTACAGGGATGCCCCAAATTTCCTGTTGCTGTTTACACCACGTGCTCCTTCTGAACTGAGCTTTATGCACTGGGAGTAATTATGAGCCAAACAATTCAGGTCTCACTTCTGCTCAACACCTATGCTGTTGGACACCACATGGCATCCCGAGCTCCTGGCAGTGCCTTACCTCTCTCTGCTGTCCCCTTGCTGTTCCTGCACACTGTCCTCATCCTGGAAATAGAGTTGGGTCTTTGTACTCACTCTGAACTGTTTCTCCCCCAGATAGGTGCATAGCCAGGTCTTCCTTATTCTTAAGAAAGAAGAAAAGAAATGTTACCTCCCCAGAGAAGTCTTCTCTGCCTGGCTGTACTGTGTAGTGAGTTAAATAGTATCCCTGCCAAATTCATGTCCACCCAGAACCTTTGAACTGGACATTACATGGAAATGAGGTTACTGAAGATACAATTTAAATTAAAATGAGGTCATTCCAATTAATCGAGTATGACTGGTGTCCTATAAGAAGAAAAGAGACATAGACACTGAGGGTAGACAGGCCTGTGAAAACAGAGGCAGAGTTTGGAGGGGCGCTGCCACAAATCAAGGAATTCCAGATCCCCCAGAAGCCGGAAGAAGCTAAGAAGTTTCCTCCTCCCCTAGAGGCCTTGGAGGAAGCATGTGAACATGATGATTTCAAATTCCTATTCTCCATAATTATGAGAGAAGAGTACCTATTATTTTAAGCCACTAGGTCTGTTTGTTATGGTAGCCTGGGAAGTTGACAGCACCTCACTCCCAGCCCCGTCCTAGTATGGTGAGGCCTTCTCCTTCTCCTCTTTATCCCTGTTTATCCCAGGATGCTCTTAGAGATCAGTGGGATGGATCTTTGCCTTTAAGAGTTCAGGATGCACTAACATGTTCTTTTCTCAAAGGAAAAACTGAACAGACTCTTACTTTCTATGCACTGATGTTTTTAAACAAAGAATTATGAAAATAACATAATTTACACTTTCAATTGTTTTTCTTTTGTCTACCAAAGGACTCATGCCCAAAATTATGGTAGCATACTAGTAACTCTGGGGAAGGATCCACCTTGCAGATCTGTGACCTGGGCCACTGTGTATCATTTATCTTCTTAACTCTTACTTTGCTTGTGCGTCTATCTATTTGACGATATTTTAAGGGCATATTGGTAGTGTTTTTGTCCTTTACAATGTCTTAGGATGGAAGTAGTGGAAGAGAGCAAGGTAGAATCATGCAGACAGGTGGGCTGAATCTGTGTCTCAGCTCTGCCACTCTCTATCTCTTGATTTTCCTACCTGTAAAATGGAAATGAAATACCACCTACCTCATAGGGTTGCTGGTAAGGATTAAGTGATATAATACATGCAAATACTAAGGGATCTAAACATGACAAGTATTATCACTATATCAGTCAGCTTTCCCACTGCTGGGCCACAATACCTGACACCTCCAACTTCAAAGAAGACAGATTTCATTTGGCTCAAGTTTCAGGTTTTAGAGGAGTTAGCCTGTGACTCCAAGACAGAAGCGTGGCAGAGGAGAGGAGTGGGACAAAGCTGTTCCATTCGTAGTGGACAGGGAGCAGAGCACAGAAAGGCAGCCAGAGTTTAAGGGGTCAGGGTCCCATAGAATATTCAAGGTCACATCTCCCCCCAGGCACACCAAGAAATGTGTTTCAGTAGTCCCCTGGGTCTCCAGAGCCAATCAGGTCCACACAATTAAGGTTAAAGGTCATAATTATGCTTGTTAAATCACACAGGCAACTTTCATATCCTCATGGTTTAAAAAAAATCTTTGAGGTGGGAGCTGTGTCAGCTGAAGACAACAGCCCTTAAAATTGTTTTATTTCACTTTTATATACCCAGTGCTATTATCATGTCCTGTGATATATCATGTCCTGTGATGTCCTGTGTGCATGGTAACTGTTTGGTAAATATTTGAATGAATGAATGAATGAATGAATGAATGAATGAATGAAATCCAGTTCTTTCTCTCAGGTAGGTGATGGTAGATAAGTCACTCTTCCTATCCCGAACTGATAGACCTTCAGGATTTCTTCCAGTTCTGGAGTTTCCTGATTCAGTGCCCAAAATGGCACATAGGCATCCTGTTTCCTTAGGTCAGACATTGTGCTCTCTCTAGATATTTTTTTACTGGCAATTTTACCCAAGACTCCCCTAATATATTTGAGTTGAAGATTCAGCTTGTGGTCTGTGGGCAGGCAGCTGCTGCATTCCCTGAGCTAAGGAAGACATAAGCAAGGAGAGATGAGCAAGGGACTTAGGTGGGCCCTGGCAGGGAAGGGGAAGGGAGGGGAGGTGGTCTGGTTATGCAAAGGATACCTGGAAAAGAGTCTTGGGAAGCTTCCATAGTCAAAGAGTGGAGGGCTTTCAAGGAGCAGCTGAGAGCACTTCCTTGCATCCTGGGATCCACTTCATCTTTACTCTAACAAGGCCCCCTCTGAACCTGTCTCCCCAGTCTCAGCAGGACTGGTTAAGCCACAGTGACCTCTAACTGCTTCACTTACCTAGATCCCTGCTTTCATGGCTCTGCATACCCGTGACTGACCTCCAATCTTTCTGTTTGGCCTCAGAGGAACCTGGATTCAAATCCTAGCTTTACCACTTACCTGCTGCCTGACCTTCAGAATGTTATTTAACCCTTGAGCACCCCAATTTCCTCATCGTTAACACTGAAGGGAGAATAAGTTAATGAGAGAAAATACTAGGGTCGTTTTGCATATTAAATGAAACAATATCAATAAAAGACTTATCAGAACATTAAGACATAGCATGAACTCAAAGCATCACAGCCGTTGTAATTATCATGTGAAAAAGAGAAGCAGAGCAAAAGGGAGAAAGGCATTGGCTCAGACATCTGAAGAACAGAAACCGGAATGGATGGGTTTAATTGAAAATGCTGGGTGGCCACCAGTATTGAAATAGAATCCCATGGCCCATACTCTAGAGTAATGGAAAGAATTACTCTACCTAATTTGCCTTGCTGTAAATTGGAAATTTCATATCCGGGATTTATTTAAAGTGGGGCATATCTACTCTCAAGTACCCTAGGAGTTATGAAGACCCCACTTAAGATTCTCAGAAATTGATGCTGCCATCACTCATCACCAGCAGTGTTTGGAGGGTACGTGTTTCCTCTAGGATGGATTGATTGCAAGAATCCAAAACTTAATGAAGCCCAAGTAGGAAGGGGCTCATCACAAGGAATTCTCTCAGAATCCAACTGTTTCAAAATGACAGATCAGTCCCCAATTCTCCCTCCATAACCTTCTAGATCTTCTGCTCCCTGCAGCTGACAAACTGAATCTCCTGGCCCCAATTTCACATTCCCCGCAGAGAGGATCTGATTGGTAAAGGTGGTGTGTAAATCAATTTGACATAAATCAAATCCTAATTTAAATGCTCTAAGGGCCAGCTACTTAAATATTTAATAGAGGCTTTAAAAAAGCTGAGCAGAAAAATCTTTTGTGCAACGTGAACCCTAATCAAAGGCACAGTTGACCATCCCTGGATTGCAACAATGGGTGTTCTGAGGTGGGGGGAGGGGGAGCTATCTGCAGATCTGCTCCCTCCTTCTCCCTGGTCAATCTGGGTAAATATGGAAATCTAAGTAAGTGGCTGAAGTTTCCCAGAGTTTGAATTCCTCTGAGCATTTCCCCATCACCCACCTGCCTGGGCTGCATTTGTTTTAATTTTGGCTCTGAGCCTGAAACCTCAAACAGCAGCTTCTGGCCTCCTCTGTCTGCAGCTGCCTTTCACACTGTTATCCCCACTCCGACCATTGCCAAAGAACACATTTTACTAACTTCTCTTTTTATCCCACTCTTTTTAAGAGCCCCCTTTTTTTCTCCACTCAGCCCCTTTAGGGTTAAAGTGTTTCACTGAGCACTAGAACCTTTGACCTTCCAGACAGACATCCTCTCTCTGGCTATTCTATTTGAGGAGTAACGCTGTGGTTATTGATCCTTTCAAAGTTAGAATAGGGGTATTCAAAGGCAAAATGGAATACCGACAAGCATACAGAAAGACAGGGAAGCTAGGGACCTGAGAGACCTTGTAAATTGATGGTTTTGAATTATTTGAGAGGACAGGGGCTGTGCTTGAGAAGCTGGAAAGCCCAGACAGTTTTCCTAGGAAAATCATGCATATGCAATAGCACCAAGACTGCTGTTGAAGCACCCCAGACTACTGTGTGAGTTATGGAAAGGAGCTTCTTTCTTTAGAGGACACAGTTTTTGTTTTTTGTTGGTAGTGGGGATCAAACTCATGACCTTGTGCTTGCCAGTCAGGTGCTTATGCAGCTGAGTTAAATCCCCAGCCCTAGGACACAACTTTTAAGTCAAGATTCCAGCCTTCACTTACTTCCTAAACAGAGTATGGTTAGCTTTCCCCTGCTGAGACAAGCTCAGTTTAAAAGTTCAATGATTTTATAGGTTTCAGCCCGTAGTAGCTTGACCCTGTTCCTTTGGGCCTGCTGTGGCACAGGACGTCAGGGCAAGAATATATGGCAGAGGAGGCCTGTCCACCTCCTGATGGCTGGACAGCAAGAGAAAGAGGGGAGAGCTGGGTTTCCTGTGTCCTCTTTGAGGCCATGCCCCCAGTGACTTAACTTCCTTCCCCTAGGCCCCACCTCCAAAAGCAGAGGGCTGGGACCCAGTTTAAAAACATAGGATTTGGGGGCCACATTCAAGATCTAAATCATAGCGCCATCTCAGTGCAAGCCACACCTTATACAGCTGAGGATGGCAGTCTCAAGTGGACTTCCCACAAGGTGTCCCTTCCGGGAACAAGCTCACAGTCCATTCATTTCACTGATAGGATCCTGAAAACCAGAGTAGGGAAGTGACATTTTCAAGGTGATAGAATGATTCATTTACCTGGTCTAAGAGTCTTGGTTGTCAGTCCTTATTTTATCCTGTGTACCCCAAAGACAGGGACCCTCTCTCCTATCTCCTGATTAAATAGCCCATGGATTAGGCTTACTCTGCTAAGAAGTGATGCCACTGTGATGCTCAATTAAAAAAAAAGTCTGTTGTCTAAATATCTAAATTAAATTCTTGTAAAAAAAAAAAAGTCTTACAGTAAAGTGTTGGTAAACCCAGTGACCCCCGGCAGGGAAGAGTTAGTCACCTTATCAGACTGTCTGCATTGACAGATCCATTTCCAGCAGTGCAAGGAATGAAATCCTGCAAAGGATCAGAGTTCTGATGGAGAAGGAGCGAACCTGGAGCTGGTAGCATTGAAAAGGTATAGCTCAGAGGGGGCGTACTGTCCTGAAGAGGATCATTTAGGTGTGTTAGAGACAGCCCCAGTGTGAACATACAAATGAATTGCCCAAAATAGATGAGATTTCTCTCAGTGGTAATTGCAAATGGAGCTAGGGAAAGGCTTTATATGGAGAGCACAGGAAGGAAAGGGCTGGAGGAATCAGGAGGATTTCATTTTGAAACTAAGAATGAGGAAGGGCTTTAAAAAAAGAAAAGAAAAAAAAAAGTCTCTTTCAAAAAGAGAAAAAGTCCCTTCTGGATGGATAAGAAAAAGATGTTAATTCACCCCTAGAGTGCACTGTAGGGACAGAGAAAAATGATTCAGTCATGGTGCAATGGGGGAAGGGGTGGGTTCTCTTAGTTGCCCCTGACCTTGGCTTGTGATTCTTCTTTCTGAGCCTTAATTTTCTCATCTGTAAAATGAAAGTAAGAACTGCTTTTGCATGCAACAGTGGATGGTTCTTACAAATTTAGTGTTGAACCAAAGAAAGGCATGAAAGAGTATCTCCTGAATGGCTGCATTTGTAACCAGTCCCCAAACAGATAAAACACATCTAGAAGTCAGAAAAGTCACAATAGGTAGATGAAGATGGGGGAGAGTGGCACTTCTGGGCATTGGAAATACTCTGTTTTTCTCAGTCTGGTGGAAATTGGCCAAGTTCTGTCTTGACACTTTGGGTATTGGTCTGTAAGAATGGCACTGTTTATTTTTTTTAAATTTTTTTATTTTAAAGAGCTTAAGATAAAAGAGGACATAACAAAGCAGATCAGAACAGAACAATTTAAGCAACACAGTATTTCACCACAAGACAACCCGATATAACAGTAGCTACCATAATGTCTCTTCCCTTGAAATAGTTGAGTATACCTTCATACACAATAGTATCAAATATGACAAAATAGTATAAAAACCATTAAAGAGAATGAAAGTATTACAGGGTATTCAGCACCAAATAACAGAAAATGAACAATGGTTACTACATTATCTCATTGTCCATAAAAGATTTGTTTATACTATCACACATGATAAAATCCAATAGGATACAACATGATAGAACCAGTGGAAACAGAAGAATAAAAGCATGGTAGGATTTCAAAACAAGATGATGTTACATCAGCACTGGCTATTATAATGTCTTGTTTTCTTCAAAATAGCTGTTCATACCATCACAGATAATAAAATCAAACAACTCAGGATAAAACCATTCCAACTAATGAATGGAAACATTATAAGGCTTCAAAGCAATGTAATGAGGAATCTTGATTACCATAAACTTTTATGTACTCTTACCATTTCTTACACTAGGGAGACTATACGATATTTATGAGTTTGATTTATTTGGCTTATGAGTACCGTCTCAAGTTGCATCCATTTATAAATATCTCAATGTGATCATTCTTTATAGCTGAGTAGTACTCCCATTGTATAAAAATACCACAACTTTTTTATCCATTCCTCAGTTGATGGACACTTAGGTTGTTTCCAAGATCTGGCAATTACAAATCGTGCTGCTATAAACATGGGTGCACATATATCACTGTGGTATGATGTGTTCAGTTCTCCTGAGATGACAATGTTTATTTAAAAGAAGAAACCAAACTAACCCTGTGCTCCATCAAAGCATCTTTCCATGTCAAAGGAAATGGAACCTGTAGGCAAATGACTACTTGTGGTTCAAGGCAGAAAGTAGAAGGCAGGTAGAGGAAGAGCAGAAAGACCAGCCATTCAGAGACACCAGCTGACTTGTAGCCAGGGGAGTGTGTGCTTTCATCAGGTACTGGATCAGAGACCAAGATCTAGCAGACATCTCTATTTGGTTGGCCAGATAGGAGCTTGGGAAGACTAGGACTTGCCAAGGACCCAAGATGTATGTATGTATGTGTGTGTGTGTCTGTCGATTCATATGTCCAACTACCTGTCCTCCAGTGGTCATTGTGGACAGAAACACATTTTGAAAGGACACCATCTTATAGATGGCCAAGAGTCTTTTGTCCATACTTTCTAGGGACCCCTATCTGGAGCAAAGTAGGGAAAAACAAGTGGTGTCTTTGTGTGATTTTGTCAAAGGAGAAGAATGCTTGTTTTCTTTCTCTGATAGAAAAATCTCTACTCAACTCGCCGATCAAGAGTTTGTGTTTATTTTCTAAAATACCGTAGTGCTACAGATTCAGCCACAGCTGTTCCTTGGGACTGAACTTCTGGGCAGTGGTTTAAGGTAAAGGGAAGGTCTCCAAGGGCCTCTTTTCATAGAGAGGTAGTTTCTAAAGCAGCAGCAGGCACCTAAGGCAGAAGGCAAGCAAAATTTCCTGAAACATTGTTTGAACATTTACCTGATAACAAAGGAAGAGGTCATACTGGATGTAGATTTCATATAGCATGGAGTTGAGTTGCTAGACATGGCTTATCTAGTATTAGCAGGGGGACTGTGAAATTTCTGAAGTATTGCTGCATACATCTCAAACTGAGAACCTGCACCAATTAAAATGCTTTCAGCAGGTCCCAGAAATCACAATGGAGGGTGGCTTACTGATAAGGAATGTATATTCTCCCACCTAATGGAAGTCCCAAAGAATGGTTAACTCAACAGCTTAACTAGAGCTCAGGTTTGGCTTTGCCATTCTTAGGGTATTAAGAATATTTCCTCTCACAACTATAAAAAGACTGCAGCATCTCCAACAATCGCATGCAGTCACAATGCCACAGTCTTTCTTTTTTGTGTTCTTTGTTTGAGAAAAGGGAAAATTTTCCCTTGGAACCTCTCAGAATCAAATCACATGGTGGTCCCTGAGTCAGTCACTGGTAAGACAGAAGACTTCCCATGATTGGCTTTCACCAGCCAACATTCATTCTCTGAGAAGGGATAACTCTTTTTTTTTTTTGCTAAGGCACAATCTCTTTCACCCAACCTAAGTCTGGATTGCTAAGCAGGATTCTGGTTAGCAATTTCTTGCTTCCTTTGCAAAGGGGAGAGTTTGCTGGGTAGATAGTGATGTGTCCACCTCTGTGACATATTAGCAATCATGAACCAAGCCCTCGGTCTCACAATAGAAAGCTGCCTGCTTGCCCTTGCATGTGGCTCTCGGAAGAGGTTGGCATGTGAGGAGTAAGTTTATCTCTATCTTTTACTCTTCCTGGAGCAGTCTGCTGCTGAATGGGTGGATGAGGGACTGCATGAGCCAAGATCCCAAAGGACAGAGTACTTCTTCTGTGCCCATTAAGGGCTAAGTAATAAAGAAAGAGATCACAAGCCTCAGCTCACATGCCCAAAGGCAGTTTGTCATGTGCCAAGTGGGTAGAGATGGAGCAGTCCTGAATATCATCCCAGAGTAGCTAGCAAGCACTGAACCCTTAATGCACACCAGGCTCTGGTCTCCTGAAAGCAACCAGGTGACTTCCCCAACACACAGATCAGATCATGTCACACAGGAGCTTAAAATTTCCAGAAACTTCTTGTTCACACCAGAAGAAATCACCAAATCCTTACTGCGCTCTCCAAGGTCCTGAAAGTTCCGGCTCCCTCCTAACTACTGCACTGATTCACTCCTTACCCTGCTTGTCTATTGACTCCCTCAACAAGTGGACTCTCTGCTTCCCTCATTCCCCAAGACCCCAGTGTATAGTGCTCAGTAAACATGTGTTACTGGACACATGTTACTCCCCAATCAGATATCTTACTTATTTCTTCCCCCATGTGCTAATTAACTTCTACTCAAGCATTTTCCTGAACAATCTCTTATCCTCTTAAAAATGACCTCCTCCTCATAATCCCCTCTCATAGAACTCTTGATTTTCCTGCATAGTGCTTATCATAGTTGTTTTTGTTCATTTATGTGATTGTTTCATACCTGTTTCCCCCAACTGTTTTTTTTTTTTTTTTTTTTTTTTTTTGGCCCAGGGATTGAACTCATGACCTCACGCTTGCCAGGCAAGCATTTAAGCCACTGAGCTAAATTCCTGGCCTTTTCCCCCAAATATTAATACATTTCAAGGAGTCCACATTTCTATCTTTTCTTCACCTGTATTGCTAGACCTAAACACAGCCCTTGGCCTATCAAAGTGGGCTCAAAAATAGTACTCCCAAATGGGTGGTCTTTCCAGCCTACTCCAGCATGTCAGAGGTCCACAAAGGCCAGGACTGAACTCTGCTGCCTCCAGATTCAAATTTTTTCCTCAGAGTACAGCCCCTCTTCAGCCATGCTGGCCTATGGTGCATCTCTGTGCTGTTACCAAAGGTGCCTTCTCTGGATTGTTGAGTTCTGCCTGATGCAGCTTCCCAGTGGAGAACACAGAATGGTGGGGGGAAAGTGGGCTGGGTTACAGCCCCTTCAGGTCCCCTGAGCTGGGCTTTTGTCTAACTCACCAACTGCATTCACATAGAGATCCTGCTCCTCACAAGCCCCTTCTTTGTGTATATTCTGCTCCCATCATCTCCTTATGTATCCTAGCTGCCCCCTCCCCAACAGACTGCTTGTCAGCTTTGATCTTTTAATCCAGGATTCACCAAAGCATGATTGACGTGCATTTAAACTGAACCTCCCTAGGGATGAGAATGACTCCTGTCTAAACCCAGGGACAGACAGGCTATCCAGGTCTCTAAGCTTGATCTTGCAGCCTGGGGATCTTTACGATCCCTGTATATCCACACTGTGCTGAGGATGGGGAGGGGATTACATGAATTCTTTTAGAGCTGTGTTAGGGATTCTCTCCATTTCCCCAGCCATGTCTGGGAGCAGAGAAAGAGAAGGAGCCATTAGTCTATAAGCACTTACTGGGTGACAGATCCTGTTCTGGGTACTGGACAAATGGGAAATAAGAGAATATGATTCTGCCCCACAACTAGGCTGCATTCTGGGCCCCAGTGCTGAGACATGTTACCTTAGGGCACGCGCGTGTGTGTGTACATGCATGCGTGTTTTGGGGGATGGAGAGTAAAGTATTTCAGAGAAATAACAGTTCCACTAACACTTCAGTCAAATATGGATTGTAGGGGCGATAGCTTTGAGGCATAGAAGCAGCATATACAAAGGTTAGTAAGTAGGAGGAAGATGTCTACATTTCAGAGTAGATGGGACATGGAGGCTGAGGAGTAAGTGCTAGGGGTCAAGGCTGGATAGGTAGGCAGGCTAGATCACAGAGGTCTGCAAGTTCAAGTCCTCTTAGCTTTAGATGCCAAGACAAGATTATGAGTATAGTCACGCGTCAATTAACGACAGGGGTATGTTCTCAGAAGTGTATCATTAGGCAATTCATCATCATGGCAAACAAAACAGAGTGTACTTACACAAACCTAGATGGTCTAGGTTAATCCTGGACATGGTCTCTCGATCATAGAGAAAATAAGATGTACCAGGCTTCTGTTGGTACAACCCGGCACACGGTTTTACTTTTTCTGGATTTGTTTATAAGTAGTTGTACATTCTAAATTAATAATTAAAATAAACACAATAACCAGTAACATGGTCATTTACTGTCGTGTTGCACATGACAGTAACTGTGCAGAGATTTGTTTACCTTAACATCACCATAGATACCTGAGGGATGCAATGGGCATAGATATGATGGCAATGATGTCACGGGTGACAGAAAATGCTCAACTCCCTTATTAGCTTATGGGACCACCACTGCACATGTGGCCCATCACTAAGGAGAATGTCATTATGTAGTTCATGATGGCACACAGACTTCACTAGGAGAACTTTCAGAGAGGGAAACAGGGTGGGAGGCTGAGAAATCATCAGATGTACTTGCAAGTAATCAGATCTCAAGAGAAAGGGAGGAAGAAAGATTAGACAGATCAGGGCTCAGGCCCAGAGGTCCTTCCTTGGTCAACTGTAGCCCCCCATGGTTGAAGATCTGAGAGATACATTCTCATACCCACCACATATGAGTTTGATTTACTTGAGAGAAGATGGGAAGCCACAGAGAGTTTAAAGTAATTTGTTATTTTTTAAAAAATTGTTTTGGTTGCTGTGAAGGAGATGGATAGAGACAGATCAAGAAGAAATTTTAAAAAGAATTGTAGGATGGACCTGTTGTAGAGGTTTAGGGAAAACATTATGTTGACCTAGACTTGGAGAGTGATAGGGTCATGTGCAGAAATGGATAAAGTTAGGGTGCAGCTGCTTAAAACTTGGTGACTGCACATGAGAACGGAAGAAAAGGACTCAAAGTAGAGACAGAAGATAAGGGAAATGTCTGTAATTGTCACTGGTGGGTCAGGCAGTATCTAGCACTGTAATCCCCTGTAATTGCCACGGTAATTCTGTAAATTTGGTTCTAGCCAAATTCTCCCCTCCCCCCCACCAGTTCATCCACACCAACCTGAGTGAGCAACCAGGATAATCCAATTGCATTAGGAAGGGGAGAAGTCTGCTGATGGAACCAGGGATAGATTGCTCATTCTTGAGGAGTTACATTTGGATGGTGGCTTTCTTTCTCTGGACTTCCTGGTGTCTAGGTGTGATGCTTCGACCATCTACCATCTGCCAATCATGATGGAGAGAGCCTGATAATACAACCGTCCTATTATGAGTGGGGAGTAAGAAAGTGGGAAAACCTGGTCCCAAATGACACTGCGGGGCCACTGAATAAAGCTACACTGAAACCCACTGACCACTGGACATATTGAAATTGAGATCACATATTTCCTTATAGTTTGCAGCAATTTGAGTCAAGAGTTTCTTTTTCTAGACTCATACAAAATATCACCCCTATTTTTATCAGTAAAGAAATGAAAGCAAAGTCACAGGACAGGTAGATGGCACAGTAAAGGCCCAATCTTAACTCTTTCTGCAATATTGCTTCCTTCTGTCAATGGCAATTTTCATTCTGGATGTCAACATAAATTGACTGGTCATGAGAAAACTAGAAACCTGAACATGTGGAGCACTGAGAATCACATCTACAAGCATTAATTATGCCCCTGCTGTATATCCTGCACAATGCAAATCATTGTGAATAATATAAATGACCTAAATATTAGTCCTAGTTTTGAAGAATTTATGATTTAATTGAGATGAAATGAACACAGTGGGAGACTACAATAATACATAATCTTGGGAGGGGGCACTTAGAGCAATGAGACAAGTGTTCTAATTGTCTTATCACAGTTTATTCTTCTTAACAAACAAGAATGTATTATCACTATCATTGTCTCTGTATTACAGAAGTGGAGGCACAGAGCAGATATTAAAATAACCAAGATCGCCCAACTCTTCTAACCAGAATTTTGGGCAATCTGAACCTGACCCCAGAGTCTGTACTCTTAATCACTGTCCTATCCCAGGTCCTGTAACAGAGATTCATTTAATGCAGATGAGCATCAAGCTCAATGATGTATGCACAGAGTAATAGCAAAGATTCTTAAATACATACATGCAGGTGCTTTTGCACACATTGTTGCTAGTCTTTGGTGGCTCTCAAATGTGAGCATGGATTGGAATTCCTTGGAGGCCTTGTTAAAGCATGGCTTACTGAATCCCATCCCCAAAGTTTCCAGCAAATTCAGGATAAGGTATTAAGACTTAGTGTCTAGGTTACTTTTCTCCCATTGCTGAGACAAAATACCCAAACCCAAAATGAAGGAAGGAAAGGATTCTTAGCTCACTGTTTGTGGAGGTTTCAGCCCATAATCGGTTATGGCACTGGGGCAACACTTCAAGGCAGCAGCAAGCAAAAGCAGCCAGAGCAAAAGGCGGGAAGCAAGCCTCTTTATCGCCCTTATATTGTATACAGACCACCTCCACACCCAAGGGTGGGTGTAGCACTCACAAAATCTCTGTACCCTTCTTTGGCACAGGATGAGGATATTTACAAAGTAAGAACCTTGGCTCCCTACTGGGTCTCTCAGTTAAAATTTCTAAACTTCTCAAGTTGACACAATGTATCAACCATAACACCTGGATTTCTAATAACTGAATGTTAGCAGATCACATTTTGAGAGCACTACTTTAGAATAACTCTATAAAGGAAGGGTTATATACCCATTTGACAGATGTGAACATGGGTTTGGACTAGGCAATTTATCTGCCCACTCCTGACAGCAAGTAAAAACTGCTTCACACTGATTACAAAATTCAAGCTCTGTCTGTTGCATGATGTTGAGGAGCAGCACAGATTTAGGAGATGAGGATTCTATTTTCTGGCATGCTCAGAGAAGCCTTCCTGAAGGAAGAGACCTTGAAGCAAAGTGCAAGCTGCAGGCATGAGCTGGGGAACACTGGACTCAGAGTTGTGCAACAACCCTGGCCCTGGAATTCCCCATAGTGAAGAGTTTATAATGAGGTCACAGAATCAGCATTGTCACATTAATAGGAGCTCTGGGCAGAAGGTGTGCCCTGGACTAGGAACATTTTAGGGATCTCAGAGGGAGGAAGGGTTTGAGTTAGAGACTACTACCACGCCAAATAAACACAGATGCTTACCACCTTCCAGGTGCAAAGAGGAGAAACAATTTACAACGTCTTTTCACATGAGTGGAGCTGGATAGGCCCACACCATCCCTTTTCCCACAAGTGAAAAATGAAGAGCATGGCTTGGATATACTCTCACCAGAACCAGCCCCTTATTCCCTTTCTAATTTCCCTAATCAAAGTAAAAGACAAGGACAGTGATTTCTTCTTTGTCACTGAGTGAAAAATGGTATTATTCTAAGAGAGATCGAAGGCACTCAGAATGTTAATCCTCAGGGAAATATTCAATGAAGACATGAAGATACCAGCATTGTGAACAAACATTCCTTTTTTTTTTTTTTTTTTTTTTTTTCCGGTACCAGGGATCGAACTCACTATTGCCTGCTTGCAAGGCAGGCGCTTACGCCGCTGAGCTAAATCCCCAACCCCGAACAAACATTCTTAAGACCCCCTGTGCTGAGGTTTCTTCTGGGTGGTTGGCAAGATTGAAGTTTGGGCCAACAGATGACGATTCTAAGCTAAAAAATAATGTGCTAGTAATTCTTCATGTCTTCTACTTCTGTGGTCATGATGTCATTCAAGAACCATCTGCAAGGAACTCACTGTGTGCCAGGGATGGTCATACATACTTTGGAGCATCAGATACAAACAGTTTTTGTCTTTGTAGTTTGTCTGACCACCTGCTGTTACAGCTTGGGCTTAGATTCAGAATTGAAATATTTTAAGGCATTCCTCGCCGAAATGAGATACGGATATTCACCAGCTAACCTGTTTCCTACCTACACCCCCTTTGCTTCCTACAATGAGAACATATGCCGTGGTTGTCATGGCACTTGCTGAACATGACAGAACCCTGTAGCTTAGAGCCCCTTCCCCTCCAGGGAGTGGAGCTTTGGATTCCATATAGTCATGATATAGTGTAGGGCAGAGTAAGCACAGTGTACCAGATACACACGGTAGAAACTCATTCTGATGTAGGAGGATGTGTATCTTGGTGGGGACAACCTCTTAGCTAATGGCTCATCCCTCAGAGACCCACACAAGTCTGAGAGAAAAAATGTCCATCAGCTCAGCTATTCTCAGCCTGGGAGTACTTCAGCTTCATAATAATAGGGTTGTTATCTGGGTAACAGATGAACCGAACAGTAAGAGAAGGACAGAGGTAACTGAAACAGGAGAGAAAAAAATACATAATGAGTTTCCATGTTCTTTCAGAAGACATATTTTCCTCAAAATGCCCTCTACCGCCCAGCATCATGAAATGCCAGGAACTAAGGGGTTTGGAGACAACAACTCGAAGAACCAGAGATGTGCCACAGGATGAGAAGACCCTTTCCACTAGGGAGGATGACAGATTTCCAGAAAGCAGAGAGCTAATCCAACAGAACTAATCCAACAGAGCTGTTGATGATATCATAGGGAACTTCTAAATTCACTCTCAGAGATCTTTAGGCCCTGGAAATCAGGCAAAACAATTTGTGAGACACAAGGGACCATGTTCCAAACAGAAAGTTTAGTGCTGGCTTAGGAATTTACTCCATTGTTGATATGCACTAATTAACCTTATTTCTGATTACAAAAAGTAAGAAATGTCCAGTGTAGAAAGTACAGGGAAAAAAAAGGGAAGAAAACTCACCCCAACCCCATCATCTGCAGAAAAACACCCTCAAATTTTTATTATTAGTTCCTACAGTATTTATCCTAAGCTTATCTCTCTTACAAAATTAAAATTGTATTTTCATAGTTTTATAAATTTTTCCCATTTAACAGATCATGATGTTTTCACGATGCTTTCTGTCTATTACATTTTTCACGAATACGATTGTAATGGCATCGTTGTATGAATGTATTAGGTTGAAACATAAAATTAGTGATATTTGACTTTTCTTTAACCTCCCAAAATTGCTTCATACGGTTCATCTGTGTTATAATTGATTTTTCTAGCTTTGTGTTTGTTAACATTTAAACTGATTCCAAATGTTCTCAGTTATAAAAATGTTGCAGTGAGCTTCTTTATGTCCAGATCCATGATTACTTCCCTACAGAAAATCCTTGTGCACTAGTTATGTATTACTGTGTAACAACATATCACGGCAAAATTAGCAGCAAAAACAGCGCATGTTTTGTTTTGTTTCTTGTTAGGACAGGTCCTCACTCTGCAGTCCAGGGTGGCCTGGAACTCATTATGTAACCTAGTATGTCCTCAAACTTACCCTCGTTTTCAGTGTAAACTATCAGTGTGCTCCGTGCCATCCAGCAGCATGTATTTTTAAACCTTAGTTTCCATGGGTTAGATGTAGCTGGATCCTCTGCTCTAGAGTCCCTTCCCAGGCTGAAATGAAGGTGTAGGTTACACTGAGATCTTATCTGAAGACTCTCTGAACAAAGAATTTGCTTCCAAGTTCACATAGGCAGTGGTGGGAAACACTTAGTTCCTTGCTGGTTGTAGGACAGACAGTCTCATTTCCTTGTTAACTGTTGATCTGAGCCCCCTGCAATTCCTTTGTGTGCGGGCTTCTCCTCATAGATGATAGCTGTCTTCATTAAAACCAGTATGGTAGTGAGTCAACTGTCAGATGAATGTTAAAGTCGTTTCCCCACAGGTGTGACAATCCATTCTCTTTGGCATATTCAGTTGGTTGGAAGCAGATCCCAGGCCTTTCTCATATTCAAGGAGGAGGGATTACACAATGGAGTGAATACCAGGAGGTGTGGGTTGTTATGGATCATGTCTGAGTATAGTATGTCTACTACATACCGCTTTTACAAGTGCAAATGCCAGGCAAAATGATATGAGCCATGGATAGGGTTTTGCAATCTACTGTCGAATTGGTCCGTTATAGTTGCATGTAGTTGCAACTATCGCGATAATTGCATCCTAGTAGTAAATGAAAAAGTTCAGCGATTTATAATCTGGCCAGATATACTATATAACTATTCCTTTTTTGTTGTTTTTTTTGATTTGATGGGGAAAAGACATAGGTATTTTTTTCATTTATTAACTAGCCATTGTATGCCTTCTTTTTGAAGTTACCAATTCATGCACTTCACCCATTTTTAAAAAGCTATTCACTGGTATTATTAATCATTTGTTTAATGTGTATGCCTTAGATATTTTCTCTTGTTTTATTGTTTTAAATCTTTGGCAGCAAAGTTTACAAAAGTATTTAGTCTTAAATCAAGCAATAATTTATGATTTTGGTCTTTTGCCTTTTATTCCTAAAAATGTCCTCAAAGGTCTGACAGGTCATCATCTAACGTTCACTGTTTATAATTATTTTATGATCTGAGTATTAACCTTGAACTCTTCAGTCTTTGGGCCCCTTTTCCTCACACATTTCACCTGAGCAAAGGTGTGCATACTCCTGGCTGGGAGCGAGGGCTCATCTCTTATTGGTATAGAGGGAAAAGATGAAGTGGGGAGACTGTGTTTTCAGCAGCCTGCACTGAGGAGAACTTTGGAAGAACCATGAAATCAAAGAGACAGTAGTGGGTGTCTTTCTTAGGAATGTCCCCAGCATTTTACCGTTCAGCCTGGCTTCTTTCTTGGTTGGATATATATACATATTCTTGATTAAGTTTATTCATCATGCAGGAACTTTTCAACTAGATCTATAATGGGTGTTAGCTTCAGGAAGGAAAGCATTAGTTTAACTGATTCCAATGTTTATTTCTTATCTGACTTATTGGAATACAGTTCACTGGCATTGGTACGTTTAACTCTTAACAGCTTCTGATTTCCATTTGCTACTATTTTATTAATGATTCTGGCATTTACATTTAAATTGAAATTGATTGGTTATTTATTACTATTGGGGTTATGTTAATCTCAAAAACTTTTAGAAACTTTTCCCTTTTCTTACATCTTGGAAATATTTATAAGCTATAATACTGCTGCAGTTTGGGAGTTTAAAAAGCTTACTCTAGACTGGCAAAGAGCCAGAAGTTTTAACAGGGTAAGCACGTAAAAACTCTTCAAATTTTTTGTCATTAGTACTCAATTTTCTGCCTCTTATGTGATGGTAATGGTAATTTATATTTCCTCTAAAATGTCAACCTTTTTTAAGAGTTTAAAATTTATCAGCTAAAAGATATAAAAATCTTATAATATTTAAATCTAACATTTGATCTATAATTATCTTCCTAATATATATATATATATATTATATATATATATATATATATATATATATATATATATATATAACAAATGTTCTTTCTGTATTTTTGGTTACATATGATGAATCACCAATTTTATTGTTGATTTTTAAAGGTATAATTTTTTAATATATATTAATTCTATTAGCTTTTAATTTTTTCTAATTCATTTACATCTTCATTTATTTTTATTACGCCTCTCTGTTTTATTTCTGAATTATGAAAATATACAGACTCAAAATTAGAGAAGACAGTACAATGTATCTTTACATATCCATCACTCTTACACAACATTTATAAAGATTTTATCCCTTTCTCTCTTTACATCTTCCCTTCTTTTAAAAACTGCTGCAGTATCTTAAAGAAAACCCTAGAAATCATGTCATTTTATTCACTCCAGAATACATCTTTAAAAATATTGTCCTTATCTCCTTACCTGTTTTATAGTCTTTTCTCTACCTTATTAGATTGATAGTTCATTATCCCTTTCATAATAGTAAAGGCATTTAAAACTATGAATTTGCTTTAAAATACATAAGTAGCAGCACACATTAATAAATTTGATGTGTGATATTCTTATTGCCCTTCTGTTCAAAGTCAGCTTCAGTTAAAGTTTTGGATCTTAATCTAATGACTAAAGTGTAAACTTGCACTTTCATAGTTACATATAAAGAATACACATGTACTTTCATAGATGTCCCTGTGGTTTTCTTGTTTAAATACTTTAGCAGCAATTCTAATAGTATTGCAAACTGGTTGCTTTCACAGGTTGGGTTGCCTAGTGCTATAGTTTGGATCTGAAAATCCCCCAAAGGCTCGTGTGTTAAAGGCCTGGTCCCCAGCTTGTTACTACTGAAAGGTGATGGAAACTTGCAGAGGCGGAGGGGCCTATGTTTTTAGGTCATTGGGACCATGCCCTTGAAAGGCCCTGCAGGACTCAGCCCTTTCTCCTTCTGCTCTTTTCCGTCCTGGCCATGAGGTGAGCACCCTTGCATTACTGTGTGCTCCCCACCTGATCTGTCCACAAATAGTGGGGACAAACTGATCATGGACTCTTACTGTAGGGCAGAGTAAACTTTTTCTCCGTATAGGTTGATCATTTTAGGTAGTTGTGACAGTAGCTGACCAACACAGCTGGACAGCAGCTGGAGATTGGCATACACCAAGTGACCCTGAGTGCCAGCGACACTTGTAGAAGGGAAGGAAAGAAGCAGGAGAAGTAGAAGCCTCAGGCCATCCCACAAAGAATGCTGGAGGGAAAGTTGTCTGCAGCTGGGGGAGAAGACTGGCTAGAAGAGGAGCCTTTATCCCCATGTCAGCTACTGAATGCAGGCGGCTTCAGCAAGGAGACGTGGCTGTAGCATCCACAGAGCAGGCAGTCTCCCAAGGGGCCCAGTTGCTCATTATGTCTTCAGGACAGGGCTCAGTGACTGGAAGAGCCCACCTTTCCTTCTTTAAGATAAACCTGGGCAGAGCATAGCAGCCCCCACCACAGGGGGGAATTTCAAAGTTTGGGAAACTCTTATCTTTTTTAATAAATAATCTTGTTCAAGATTCATGTTTATTCTTCAGAAGACTAAAAATCTGTTTATTACACTCATATTATTCAAGTTTACTCTTCACTTGATCACTGAAGAATGTTAAAAAGGATTCTAATAACATCATGATTTGGCTGTTTCTCTTTATATTTTCATTTCCAGTTTTTTTTGTTGTTGTTGTTTTTTACTGGGCACCTTTTGCAACGCCACTATGCAATACATAAGTATCCACAGTGTTGCATCTTCACTGTGCTTGGCTTTCTTCACATTCAGGTACACCCTTGGCCCTTTTAAATTTATTTTGAGACACAGGGTCTCTAAGTCACTAAGTTTCCCGTGGTTTGAACTTGTGATCCTCCTGACTCAGCCTGCCAGCACACTGGGATTGCAGATGTGTGTCACCTGGCTCACAATCTACCGCTTCATGCTCAAACTGCAATTTTATATTTAATTTGGCCAATATGTTTTTCATTTTTCAGGGCATTTACCAGATTCCTTCTTGTTTAATGAATGGAACACCCCTTTTCATCTAATCAAGAAAATTTCTCTGCTCTTTTTGAAGTAACTATTGTTGAGTCTTCTTTATCCTAGGAACTTTGAGTCTTTTCATACGCATTTATCTATTTGCTCACGCTTAGAGAGCAAAGCCTGTCTTTAACATACACTGAAGCTTGTATGAGTTCTAAGAGAAATTTAGTAGATCTTTCAATGGATATTTCAGGCCAGATGAAAGGAGAAAAAAACATTTAGATGTATTATAATTTTGCTTTTCCAAGATTCATCTGCTTGGAGAGATAAGACAGGTGTTCTGAACCAAAACTATCATTGGTGAGGAGTGTTGCCTGTGTGAAAAAGTTTCTATTTCTTATTTGTGGGAAGCCAGAAAAGACTTCAGTCTTTGGCCAGCAAGGCCCCAGCAGTGCCCATATATTTTTCATACTCCAAGTACTCAGTAAGAACTGCAGGGTCCATTTGGAATATCCATTGGCTCCACCTTGCCTTTCAAAGATGCTGATGAGTTCCAGAATCATTCCACGGTGACTTTGAAGCCCACCCTGGCTTCCAGCCAGGTATTTGGAGGATTCGGCCGGGGTCTCCACCACTGGCATCCAAGCCCATTGTCCTGAGCATATGGCGGCTCACAGCTGAGCTTGGCCTTTTTTCCACACTGGCAGCTTCTACCATGGTGATACTCCTCAGTGCTTCTCTGGCTTATGAGAGTTGGCTTTCCCTGGCTTCTAGCAGAAACAGAATGGCTTGTGGTTGAATAAAAGCACAACATAGTTTTCTTTGTATTTTTATATTCTGTGGGTCAGCTTAGAAGCAGTTTGGGGACCAGAAAGAAAAGGAAATATGTGACAGCTTGGGGGACACTTGATTACCAGTTTGAACCTGAATCATGCCCGAGGGGAAAAATTATTCAGGATTTAAGGAGAAGAACAATAGAAAAGAAAAAGGTGAATGCAGAAGACACAAGGAAGAAGAAACAAGACACAGAATAGAAAGGAGGATGGGCCTGCTAATGATCAGTGATGCCCAAGTGTCTTTATGATACTTATGCCGCGGCTGCCAGTGATGCCCGGGATTCCTAGTTGTCGGGGATCCTGCATTCAATGGTTCTTCAGAAATACAGTGACGTTAAGGTTGCTGTGTTGGGTGAGCTTCTTTCCAGTTCTCTTCACTTCTGCCACTCACTCTTCTGGAGAAAGAGAGGACCTAAGATTTTATTTTTTGTCTCATTCCTAAAAGGTGTTAGAAGTGGGTTGGAATGGGAGCAACAGGAGGTGTCAAAGGCAAGCCAGAGAATTGCACCCCCTGCTGGTAGAAACAAGAAAAGCGTCCAGTGCCTTTCTGTGTTATTTTTCTTCAAATATTAGGTGTAGAGGTGTAGATTTAGGCTGGTTTGCTGACATGATAATGGAAAAAGGGGGAAGGGAAGGAAAGAAAGAAGGGATAAGAAAGGAGAGAGGGAGAGAGAGAGAGAGGAAGAGAGAGAGAGAATAATCTAGACTGCAAAATATTACACCATGTATGTGATGGGGAAAATGTCCCAGGAGTAGTAAGAACCATTATCAGAAAATAGATTTTCCTGTTCAGAACCAGAATCAGGTAGTGGGGCATCCTTGTGGGTGGGGCTCGTGGGTAGAGTCCGAGAGGCGGGAGGAGAAACAAGCCTCCACTAGCTCTTCAGAATGAGGATCGGATTTCTGTTGATTTTTTTTTTTTATAAACGTCTGTGTGCCTCCCCATCACATTACAATCTGGGTGAAAAATTATCCCAGGCTCGCCAAGGAAAATAGATCTGTGTGAATCAAGATCTCATTGCCGAGGGCCGTGTTAGCACATGGAATTTCTTTATGGGTCAACATAGCTGATTTATTTATAAGTGCATGCTGTGGGTGTCTATTAGGCTTCCTAGACTGAGATCACCGGGGGGACAGCTGGCTTATATATGTGCTGCCTGGTGTGTGGGAAAGCTCTGTAACACATTCGCTAAAGAGAAGGGGCAGACTTGTGTGGAAATGTATCTGGCTGCTTCCAAGCACGCCAGGAACACCGGGAGTTGAAATGCCTGGATTTTCATCCAGCCCCATCAATTCTTAGATACACAAACTTGGACAATAATGTCAGTTTCCTCAGCTGTAAAACAACAATTTCCCACTGGCCCAGGGGGTCAGTGAATTGTGAAACTGACCAGAATACTATAGGAACAACTAAGAATTAATAATCCCTATTACATTGATTTATCCATTCATTTGTTCAACAAATACTTATTGAGAAACTGCTATGTGTCAGGTCCTTTCACAGATGTTGGGGACTCTAGAAAGATCCAGCAGCCACTGTCGTGGCCTTGGCTGTGCTCACAGCCCAGTAAGACTCTCCTCCCATCTTACTAATAGAATCATTTCTTTATGGTTGAAATTCAGAACTTCTCCCAAGATTTTTAGGTGTTTGTCTTTTCTCATTATTTTGTCCCTGGCACTTGCTAAGTCTATTTGATTCGCTGACAGAAGCTGTTTTTCAACTCTGCGAAGTTTTCTTCATCATTTCTGTGTTATTCTTTTATCTTCTTATGAGATGACACCAAGCGTTCGTGCCCCATATTCTTTAATTTTTTCCTGTCTTTTTATGTCTTCATGGAAAGGTATAAGGGATTGATGTCCCCAGGCATTTGCTAATGGTATTATTGCTGCCCAGTTAGACCTAATTTATTATTCTCTCATCAGAGCCCTCGCCTCCCAAAGATACATCTGTAAAATGGGAACAAGGGGGTACAGAATTAGTCCAGTCAAGCTGTGTCCATCATGGGGGTGGGCACACTGACTGAGAGCAGATCTCGCCCACTTTACTTCCATGTCCCAGCGACTGCACCTGGGCACCGAAGCTGCAGAAATGAAAAAAGTCAGAGCTAGGACTGGCCTGACACACAGCTGGCATCACTGCAGCCCTTACTTCTTGGAACCCCATACAAGTTGAACCAAAGCTGTTCTCATTGCCATGAGCAGCAGCAGCACCCCGTGTGCCGCCCTGGAACTTTGCCTTGTACTCCTGGGAGCACAGGGGAAAAGGTCACTAAGCAGGGAGTGATGTGGCAGAGTTGATACACCGACCGGTGTCCACCAGGCACCAGAGCAGTCTGCATAGATGGTGCCCTCTTGAGCACGCAGCAGGCTCCTGGAGAGCTGGCTGAGGTAGTCCCTGACTGATGGGAGTATACATGATGTCCGTTTCTTTTCTGCTTTTTCATTTTTTTTCAGTTAGATTTTTCCAAATGGCCCACTTTTTTTTTCACATTTTACCACCAGAATTACTGTCTGTTTATTTAGAGAGTTTGGCATATCACTTGCTACATCGAAGGGTAACCAATTTGTCCTAGTTTATATAAGGACTGTTAGTTTTGGCATCAAAAATTTGTTATCCCAGGATCCCTCTTAGTCCTGTACGAACCAAAAACATTGTACATTCTACTAATAAGTCATAAAAATAATGTGGCAGATTAGTAACCGATTAAAAACAAATACTGAAGTAAATATCCAGGGCTGATCATGAAGAAGCTGCTGTGGAGCACACAGCCTGGCTGTGAGGCTCGATTAGGACATTCACTGTTTATTCCTGCACTCAGCTGTACATTTTCAGATGTGGCGGGCACATGAGGAAGCTTTCCTCACCCACCCAGATGCAGAGGAGCCAAGAGCAGGCAGAATTCATGTGTGACTTTGCATGCAGTGACCCCACCCTGCAAAGACCTGTGCTGGTTATTGCTGTTCTCTGACCAATTGGGCTGGCGGTTTTCATATGGGCAGAAGTAAATAAAGGGAGGAGAGAGGGCCAGAAATGTCCCCTACAACCTCCCTAGAATGAAAGAAATAGAAAAGGAGACACACACACACACAGAGAGAGACAGAGAGACAGACAGAGAGACACAGACAGAAAGAGACACATACAGAGATAGAATCTGCTCTATAAATTGCTCATTATGATCCAAGCATCATATGAAACTTCTTACATATGTTAGTGTATTTCATCCTCATAATAATTTTCGAGAGGAATTTGTACCCATGTAATTTAGGCAAGGAAACTGAGATATAAAAGAGTGAAGCCACTTATGCATGACCTTCAGCCAACCTGTGCAGACCTGGCATTCACATCTAGTTCTCGGTGGGTCTAATTAGGTGATACAGCTCCAGGCATAATTGTAAATTGATTTGAATTTAGTCGAGCACCTTCTTTTGTCTATGCCTCAGTTTCTTCATCTGCCACTTAGTAGATGTGAAAGCACTTTAATTATCTTACTTACATACATTACTTTAATATAACATATACTTTCAGTGGCGTTCTTGTTTCAAGAACAAAACAACGAACCTCACAATTTCCAAAGATAGCATTGTGGGGCCTACAGACACTGCTAAGATGAACTCTTTATTGACAAGCAGAATTAGGGAATAGGGTGAGGCCTGACCCTGGACTAAGCCTATAATTTCTCTCACCTTTGTGATTCTAGAGGGATCAGGGGTGCAATGGGTACAAATGAAACGCAACCTCATTTGATTCATGATTGAAAATCACTGTAAGGTTAAGACTCAGAGATGTGGAATGTGATTAGTGAGATACAGGTGGTTGGATAACCTGGATGGGGCAAGGCGAGGAGCATCTCAGGAGAAGGGAAGACTCAATAAGGTCTGTTGGTAGCAAACAGCTCTATCTGCTCCAACTTGGCCCTTACTGGAGATCTTGCCTTAAGGGAAAAGGACAAATGGTCTCTCCAAGAAACTCCAGGAATCTCACCATCACCTGAAAATACCAGTCAGGGAAGCACAGGCTTTGAGACCTGTGGATGATTTTGAAAGCCACCTAGTCCAATGCCTTAATTTGGTAGACAACAAGAGTCTCAGAAAGATCCCAGGACCTTCCTGAGAACATACAGTCATTTAGTGACAGAGGCAAAAATGAGAAGTCAAGCCTCCTGACTCTAAGGTCAGTGGCCTTTCTGTCTGACAAGTTGACCATAATGTAGTTGAAATCCCAGGTTTGAAAGCACTTTGTACAATGGGGTCAGTGTGTTAAAGAGAGCTCTGGTCAGGCCTGGTGGGGGAGGGAAGGAGAGACAAAGGGAGAGATGGGGAGGGATTGGAGAAGGCCGAAGAGAGAAACAAGATTTGCAATAAAAATGAAGGATGCTACGGAAATTACTTTTTGAATGGCATTTAATAGGTTTATTAGTGTAATTCAGTTGCACTTTGATTTGATTCAAACCTCTGATGTGTGTGACCTACTGCCCACCAAGGACACAGGCAGCCTACATACAACAACAAAGGGCAGATCTGAGAGGAGGGAGGGAGTGTAGGATTGGGACGAGAGAGAGAGAGAGAGAGAGAGAGAGAGAGAGAGAGAGAGAGAGAGAGAGAGAGAGAGAGAGAGAGAGAGCTGTATCCTGGGCAGCTCCTGGGGCCCCTGAAGACCCGTCAACTGGACATTGTCTGAATTTCTGACACTTAGTATCAAGGGATCACAGGGCTGCCGCCTTCCAGGCTATTCTACAGCTCCCTGAAAAGGAAGCCCTTGCATGTCAGCGGTGCTGTCCTCACCCTGGTGTTTAGCACAGGAGAAGCTCCTGGACACCTTGGTACCTTGGAGACTGAAAGGGCAGAGCTGGGAGGCACAGACAGTGATATCTCAGATCTGCAGAGGTCCGCGGTTGTGATTGAAAGAGCCCACTTTCTTTCACTTTTGAAAAAGGGAGCACCCAGCAATGAGAATGGAAAAGGGACAGAGCCGTACCCACAGAGTGACTTTGAATTTCAGCTCTGTCACTGAATGCCCTTGGGCCACTTAGTTATCTTGCTCTGCCTCAGTTTTCTCCTCAGTAAAATAGAGATTGAAGTAGTTTCTCCTTTATGGGATTATTTGTGAGCACAAAGTTAATATGGTGGAAATGCTTAGAGCAGGCTGTGGCATGCAGCATTGTTGGGTAAATGTTAGATTTCATTGTTACTCTCCTTGCTGGGCTTGGTTACAGAAAGCCCAAAGCAGAACCTCCAAAGTCCAAGCGGTGAGTCCAGAGCTGGGTTTGAGCCCAGACATGCTTACAAACTCAGGACTGCCAAAGAATCCAGAATCTCTGTTTGAGAATCTTTGCACATCGTCACACGTCCCCAAAATGGAGACCCACCCCAACGCCTTCCCCAAGGCCACCACTATGCAGCTTGTTCCTTCGGATTTAACCTTTAGCTATTCTTTGCTGAAAATTCCTCCTTTCCAGAAGTTAAAAGTGCAAAATGCACTGCAGTCTGACTTTGGGGCACCCAGCACTGGTCACCACTCACCAGCCCCCCCACATACACAGGCTCACACCCAGACTGCCCCACTTCTCTGTCTTTAGTCACTGAAACCAAGGCCATGTGCTGGTGGCGGTCAGCTGGGAACATAGGCTGGATTCGTGTCCAGTGCCGATTCCAGGAACCTGCAATTTTCATCAGTGTCACATGGCTTTTTTATTTTGAAGGTAGTAAAAATACAACAGAACAAGACAGAACAAAGCCAATCGAGACAATGCAGTGAAAGTGGTACAGAATGTCACAGCAGGATACTGGAATGACAGTAATAGGTACCATAGTGTATCATGTTATATTCACAATAGCTGTCCACTCAATCAGGTATAGCAAAATCAAACCAAAAACAGAACATTATAAAACCATTTGAAAGAGAATACTGAATAGAGTAATACAATGAATCATAATGAAACAAAACAGTGAAAAACACATTTGCATTCAAACAGAGGATGCAAGCATATATGGGATCCCCCATATATGCTATATTGCATATGGTCATCCTTTCAAGATGTGCTCAGACCTCTGTCCCCAGTTGCTAACTGGGGTGTAATGGGGGTGTGGGTTGGGATGTTTGATTTCTAGCCCACCAGCGAGTAGGCTCACAGGAGCCGCTGACTGGGTCTCCTCCTGGCTTGCCCCGCAGGGAGGCGCTTACGAAGAGGGTGGGTGAGTTGTCTTCTTCTTCAGCCTCCTGGGTTCCACCATGGCTGGTTCTCACCAGCTATCGCTGCCGCCACCTGACTTTTTATGAACCTAAAAGATACACGTGTAGCTAATGAGTTGCAATTCTGAAGAGTTCCTGTCCTGATTGGGACTAATTATTTTTATAAAGAAAATAATTAACAATCCCAGCAAATCGCCGATGGGGAAAGGAGGGCTGCTTGGGTACCATTAATTATCCCAGGGCTCTTTTTTAGGGCCTCTTCATCTCTTCTCAGCCTGGACAGAGTGATGGGGAGCAGAGGGGATGCTTCCCTCCCATCAAAGAGCTTTGGCAATGGGCCCATAGAGCAGGAGGAGCAAAAAGCAAATCCAACCTCTTAGCAAGTGGAAGGGAGTCTCCTGGTCTCTGTCCATACTGAGGTTCACCCAGAGAATCTTGCAGCTGGAAGGGACCCTGAAACTCTGGGAAAAGCCTGGTGATCTGGGTACAATTCCAACTCTCTGATCTTGAACAGGTTAATTTCTTTTGAATGCCAGGTTTTCAGCAGACCCTGGAAGGCTCATTGCATGGACTAAATGAGAAAATCTACAAAATATCTAGAGCTTAACGACATTGATAAAAAGATTCATGAGTTTGGTCTCAGCGTGGTTCAGTTACGGCTCAGAGAAGGGAAGGAAGCCAGACAAGGACACAGTTTCCAGCAAACCCAGGGTGAGATCCAGGTCTCTTGGGTCCCTGGTTCTTTGTTTTTGTTGTTCTTTGTTTGTTTATTGTTAATTTCCCCGTGATGCCCAAATTCTCAGTTACCCAGCCTCTCTTGAAACGTCTAGAACTCTGATAATGTATTTCTTTAGCTTAAATTATCTGGGCACAGTTTGGTTTGTAAGTCTCTTCCAGTGTTTAAGAGCACAGGAGTTTGTGATAAAGAGAACTGGGCTTAAATCTTACTATCAGCTCTCATTCATTTTTTGATCTTGGACTTATGAATTAACATCTCTGAGCCTCAGTTTTTTTTTACTGACAAAATGAGAGTGATAACAATAATAGCAATTACTGGGGCTGGGGATTTAGCTCAGCAGCATAAGCATCTGCCTTGCAAGCATGTGGTCGTGAGTTCAATCCCCCGGTATGGATAAAAAAAAAAAAAAAAGCAATTACTTAAAGAAGTTGTGAGGACTGATTCAACCATCCTGGGAATATTTATCATAAAGTGCCTACCGTGTGTCAGGTGCTGATCTAGAGTTATAGCAACAAGTAAAAGGAAGTCTTTTCTTCCACAGAGCATACCTTTTAGTGGAGACAGAAAGGTTATAAACAGACATACAAGTAAATATATGTTCTGACCAATGGTGGTAAGAGTTTGGGAGAAGAAGAGATCATGATAAGAGAGACAGACAAAGGCCAACATTAGGCGAGGGGTCCTGGGGCCTCTTTAAACCTGGTGTTTAGGGACACCCTCACATGAAGTGGCATTTGAGTGAAAATTTGAAGGAAGTAAGGAAACAATCCAGGGACATCTGGGAAAGAAAATACCCCAGGTAGGGGATAAGACAAGCGCAAAAGCCTTAAGGTGAAAGGGTGGTCGACCAGCGTGGCTGGAGACGAGAGAAAAGTGATGGAATCAGAGAGAAAAGAGGGGGTCAGTTTGTAGAGATTCTTTTCCCCCCAGCCGTTATAAGGACTTTGATTTGAGCTTTGAGATGAAGCCTGGGTTTGGGAAGAGGAATGACATGATCTGACTGCTTTTTGACAGGGTCACTGTGGCTATAGGGCAGAGAACAGATTTAAGGAGACCAGGACAAGAATTAATGAGACGATGCATGTGGATCCCTTAAATACACAGTGTGAAATGTGTTAGATAGTCAATAGTGTATTAGTTTGCTAAGGAGGTGTGTGTGATAGGATTCTCCAGAGAAGCAGAACCAACAGAATATGTGTGTGTGTGTGTGTGTGTGTGTGTGCATATATATGTGTGTACATGTCTGCGGACAAACACATACACACATATGTATGTAATTTTATTAGGAAATTTCCTGTCACAATCTCAGTAGTGGGAAAACTGCATCATAGTCATTTTTAAGCTACAGAGGCCAGTAGCAATGACTTAATCCAAGAGGCAAAAGGCCTTAAAATCAGACAAATAAACAGTACACCTTCCAGCCCAAGGCCAAAGACCCTCAAAATTTCAGAGGATCATTGGTGCATGTTTTAGAGTGCAACAACCGAAGAATGTAGAGTGACATCCAAGTAGCAACAGAAAAATGTACGCACTGCTTAAGGGAGAACCAAAGAATTTCCTCCTCCTCCTTCTGCTTCCTGTTCCACCCCAGTTTCCAGGAGGTTGGATGGTTCCTGCCCAAGCTGAGGATTGTTACCCCCTCCCAGCTGTCTGACCCCCACACTATTTTCTTTACAAATGCCTTCATAAATACACTCTGAAGTATGTTTTTTCAGTTCCTCAGGCATCCCACAATCTAGTGGAACTGACATCCCAAATTAAACATTATATGCTGTCATAACAAAATGCTACAGTCTGCGTGACTTAAACAGCATACATTTATTTTCCTGTGGCTCTTAAATCAAAAAGTCAGTCCTGGATCAAGATGTCAGCAGATTTGGTCTCCTGAGTCCTCTCCCCTCTTTGTGACTTCCTGCTGTATTTACACAGTCCTAATCTCCTCTCATTGTAAGGACACCAGTCATAGTGGACTAAGGCACATGCATTTGACCTCATTGTGCCTTAATCACCTACGGCCCTTTCTTCGAGTATAATTCTGTTCTAAAATACCAGGAGTTAGGACTTCTACATGAGATGGAGTAGATAAGATGTGATTCAGTCAGTATAATAAGTAATATAATTCCTATTTTTATTATTATATTTATGTTCCAGTTAGGATCTTTTTTGTCTATGCCAATCATATACTGTTCAGACCTGAGTAAAATTCCAGAAAGTGACAGCATGTCCTTTGACCCTTTCCCAGCATCCCTCCAACTCTTCCATCAGGAGGTATTTGCTAAACACATGCCCTGTCCCAAAGTTCCAGGATACTGTTCTAAAAAACAGTACAGTCTGAAGTTCAATGTCCCATATATGACATGATTTTCAGTACCTTTGCTATCATGAACAGAGTCTCTTGGATTTGTCTGAGATCTCTTTGCAAGAAAGATTTGCTGCCTATCTAGGTGCTAAGCACTGTATCAGGTACTGGCAATGAAAATTATGAGCAAAACAGGGCTCTGCTTTCAAGGAGCTCCTAGGGATTCGGTTTAGTATATTTAATCACATAAACATGTCCTGATGCACCAGTGGATTTTAATATATTTCTCGAGGCAACTTGTGTCTTTTGGAAATCTTGCAGTTTAAAGGAGAAGGCAAGGTGGAATTTTAGGCAGAGCAACTGCCCTATACGGGATTTATCTTTTTAGTAAAGATAAAAGCTCAAAGTTTACATTGTTTTATATCTTAGAATGTGACATCTTGGCTGATACATAACAGCTGCTTAACAAATATTCATAGGATGAAAAGATGGATCCCAAACTGTATTATTTAGAACTTTTTTTAACCTAATACATTAGTCAGCTGCAGCTATTTATGTTAAATTAAAAATTACATAAAATTAATTTTTATTGTTAAATGTATTATTCATTAAGTACTTAGTTTATTTAAAAAATGAAAAATCAGTTTTCTCAGTCACCCTCGCCACACCTAGTAGCCACATGATGGACAGCACAGTTAGAGATGCAAAAGTCTCTACCATCACAGAAAGAAGGTTAACAACAGTGGCTCTCAGTCAGAAGCAAATTCATTCTCAAGGGCCCTTGACAGTAGTTGAAGGTACTTTTCATTGTCATAGCTTAGGGTTGTTACGGGTACCTAGCTGGGAGAGGTTAAGGATGCTGCTAAATATCATATGGGACAGATCCCCAAAGCAGTCATGCCCAGGTGTGGTCTAAATGATTATTCTTCAGCAGGGCTGGTCCCCAGGATCTGAAGCAGTTTGTATTTACATGAGATTATGATGCTAATTTATGGGCAACAGCTCACATATGTATAATACTGAACAGTTTATAAAGTAGAATTAGCTTATGTAATCCTTCTAGCTCTGGGAAATAATTAGGACCAGAACCACTCCCACTTTGTAGGAAAAAAAAAAAAGATCAAGGCTCAGAGACATTATGTGTGTTGGAGAGAAGGTGAATAGGACTCATGTACAAGTTATGAGGAAGCTGGGGTGTTTTCTTTTCTCAGTTAAGGAAGAATTTTCTAACCATAAGAGTTTTCTAAAAGTGGGAAGAGTGATTTCCCTCTGGTTAATGGTATTCCAACTAAGATTACTCCCTATGGCTGTGTTTCCCCCTCAGAGTTCCGTGGAATATTATAAGCCAGCCAGACCAGGGAACAAAATCTCTGTGGCCAAAGGTTTTTGAAAAGGCTGATCCTTTCACACTGCACTGAATATGGTAAAGACCTGAAAATCCTGGTAATAAAAATGTTGGTTTTTATTTTTATCCTACTGTTTCTCATTCCCATTTGGGTACACAGTCCCCATCTTGATTCCATGATAGAAGAGTGAACAACTTTTAATTTTGGTAGACTCAGTGTTTGATAGAGCAAATTTTGGGAGCATGGTCAGACATAGAACATAATGTCAAATAATTTCCATGTCCCTTGGTGTCTCTGCTTTCTGTTACTATCTGGGTAACCAGGACAATTTGCATGTCCTGGTGTTCATAAAGAGGCATTTAGAGTATCTGGATTTTATTTTGTTTTTTGGTACTGGGGATCAAACTCAGGACCTTGTGCTTGCCAGGCAGACACTTCTGCCACTGAGCTAAATCTCCAGCTCTAGATTATCTAGATTTAGACTAAATGACTTACCCTTGTCCACATAGCTAGAGTGCACCACTTAGAGTTCGGCCAGCATGAATTTATTTTCTTCTTTCTCTCTCTAGAGTGTGTATTGGGATTAATATGACATCTTTCTCCTCAAAAGTCTGAATCAGATGCAATGTGCTCAATTCATCTGCCTGATGCCACAGTTCCTGGGAGAATTACATCACAACCTTGTTTAGAATAATCACCATGGCAACTGTGGCAGCTCTTATATAGGTGAGAGGGCTCTCATGCAGCAGGAAATGGGTGCTACCTCACCTGAAAGAGGGACAAGGTAGTGAGTGTCCACTGATAAGGACCACTAGCTTTCATATGTGTCTGGTGAGAATCAAGTACACATGTTAGTGGGCAATTCAGTGTTTCCAAGACTCAACTGAGGAATGATCCTTGCAAATATAATTATTTATTTATTTCTTGGTTTTTCTCTATGCATCTCTATTTCCTGCTTAACTTAATTCCAACCAAATACCAACATAGAGAGATGATCAGGATATCCAACTGTGTGCAGAAAGAAAGAGGATGAGATGTGATAAAGAAAGAGAATCTCTAGGTAACAGCTTGGAGTTTGCTATGTTTTCCAAACTTTTAGACCCTTATTATTCATCTGAGAGCTTGAGGCAGCTCCACAGATACAAAATCAAACATCATAGAATCACATAGTGAGAAGGCAATTGTCCTTTCAATTCACTTCCTTTCCAGTCGTTAGAGTCACCTCAGTTCAGAGTTGCTGTTTTTAACACCTCTCAACACTTGTTAATCTCCCGTCCTTAAAAAAGAGGGAGCAGGTGTGGGACTGAGCGCCTGGGGCAGGTAGCAGTGTATGGCTGGAATTTAATAAGTTCCCCCTGTTTCATCATATCTGTTTTTAAGGCTATCTTCTGCTTATGAAGGAGATACTAATTTTCCATTTACAATGGTGATAAGCAGTTTCCTTTTTAATTAAATCTATTAAGTTAAAAGGCAAGTCAATTTCAGGAATAATGATAAGCCAATCATTGTAGAGGAAACACAGGTGTAAACATACAAGGATCAGATTGGGTCTTACGTGAGCATTGGAGGTTTGGGGAACATGTGGGAGACAGGGCAAGGGAGAAATTAAACAGGTGATGTGGCAGCTCCATCAAGGCTGGTGTCTTGAGCAAGGTTCAGGGGGTGAGTTTGTAGTCTGTTAAGAGGAGATAATTTCATATCTTACATGGTCAATGTGAAATAATCGTACAAGGCATATAGTAGGGATTCAAAACTGGCAACTGTCACTGTGTTTATTTTGTGACCAACCTATCAATTTGTATCCATGCTGCTTCCAAGGGTCCAAAGTCTGGAGTAAAACAACATTTTTGGGATCAAAATCACACAGCAACATTTCTTGATGGTCTATTCTGTTTCAGACTCTATTCCAAGTCTTAGATATGTGTTATCTCAGGACTTGGGGAGGCATGACATTTAATGGGCATCTGTGCAAGGTGACACAGCTCAGCCCTGTCTGCTTCCAGGACCCGTGCCATACTACATAGCAGAAATATGCCCTCTTTTGGGGCACCTAGGGACATCCTTTAACATCCAGGAATTGCAAGGTCTCTCAGCCCTCCAGTCTAGTCAGCTCTGCTCTGCACACCCAGGCTACAAATTCCTGCTGCAGTGTCCTGAAATAACTCTGCTTTTCCGGCCAACCCCCCTCCTTCCTTCCCTCCCACCAGACCCAGAATAGCCACATACATCATGGCTCCAAAAGAGTCTGCAGGATGCTCCCTCCCCTTTGATAATAGCTCAGCTTTGTCTAAGTGCTGGTGTAACCAGGGCCACTGTGCCTGCTGCAGACACAATGAAGCTTAGGAAGGCTATGCTGTCATGTAGACGTGTCTCTTGATGTTACTTGCAAGAGGTCACCATCGTTGTACATGGATGAGGGGTGGTAATACAGCCCATGTTACCTCACCTTGCCTATGGATAAACCAAAAGGTTAATGACAGCTTTGTAATGCTGGTTTAAATCCTGGGACTTTACCACTTATTAGGAGCTCACATTCCTTGCATTACTTCTAATTTCCTTGCTGTGGTACTCAGGTCTTCCAAGACCTGTTCCCTACCAACTTCTGTTACTTTCCTCCTATGTTCTCATTCACCATTTTGTACAAGTCTTCCTTGCCTCTTTTAGTTCTTTCTTTTTGAGCTCTCTTTCCTGCCTCAGGGCCTTTGTGCATGCTTTTCTTACTATACTTAGCCAGGCTTCCCTTGAGTAGCTATTTCCTCCCTGCAAACCAGATTTCAAGAAAATCTGTCTTATTTTCTGCTCTTTCCTTTGTTGCACATATCACAAATTATCATTTCACACATTTTTCAGAACACTTCTATCTTTAATGTCTACCTCCTCCTCCATAGTACATTGCAAGTTCCACTAGAGTAGCGACCTGTCTGTATCGTTCACTAAGATTTACCCAGAACTAAGATTATCCAGTGTCTGGGTCATAAGAGGAATTTATTAAATACTTTGGGAGGAGAACCAGGCCCACAACCATGGGATGCTATTCACACACAGTAAGCATCATTCCCGTTCAATAATGATTAGCTAGAAACACAAAGTATCAGAAGACTCCTTAAAATCATTCTCAAAGGTAAAGACAATAGAAGTAAAAATGGCAATCTCAGCTGCCTTTAGAACAAGGACACATGATCATCCCAGAGTGATATGTGATATAGGAATGATATACAACCATCAAATGATACAGGGGAAATACTATAACTCCCAGCCTGCTAGATGTACAATGTGTTGAGTTTGTTTTCCCCAAAATCAAAGAATGAATTCTAAGGAACAACAGAGGTTAAGAGTAGAAAATATTTATTGAGGGACAGCTAGCTTCTGTCTAAGAGACATAGAAGGGGACTTGGAAAGTGGGCTGCCAAAGACCCCATTTTTCAGGGGACGTTTTATAGAGCACAATCATGTGGATACAATGTGTGTAAAAGCTATGACCAACCAAGAAGATTATAAATGTGATTGCTTAGGTAACATTGATCCAGTAGGGAAGCAAGTCACATAGTAAGTGCATATGAAGGGAACAAGGAACTTTTCAGTAAGGGATGAGACCAAGGCTCTTGGTCACTCACTGAGGTCTGATGTGTATCTAGAAATTACTAGGCCAGGTGTTACCACTTATCTTCGGTCTGGTTATTCCCTCTTTATCTTGAGGCCTGGACTCCAACAGATGTACCTCTGGCCACAGTTGTAGTGAGTTTTCATCTTTGCACTGATTCTCTCAAGGGCCAAGCCGTATCTTATTGCTTGTAATATTGCTACTTAGCTTACCTCTATAATAATGCCAGAAAGGAGATCTCCTAGAAAGTATACTCTGGGATGATTCCTAACCTGTGGATCAGCAGTCACTGCAGAAGAACATGGGAGGGATGTACCAAGTAGAAGAGAAGAGAAGAGAAGAGAAGAGAAGAGAAGAGAAGAGAAGAGAAGAGAAGAGAAGAGAAGAGAAGAGAAGAGGCAAAGCTTCTAACTGCATAGCAAACACTAGGCCTATAATGAGTGTTTTCTTGATTTCCTGTTTACCCATTTGTTTACATGCATAATATTTTCTTGGCCTTTCTATGTAGTGGACATTCTGGAGGCATGTAGAATATACAGGGTAACAGTCATACTTATACACTGATGTTACTTTTTTGGGGGGAAGAGTACTGAGCATTGAACTCAGGGCCTTTGCACTGACCTACATCCTCTGCCTGTACTTCAATTCTTTTTTTGATTTTGAGACAGGGTCTTGCTAATTTGCTAAAATGCCCAAGTTGGGCTTAAACATGCCACAGCCTCCCAGCGTGCTGGGATTACAGACATGTGCCACCCTACCTTGCTCTAATTTTTAAATAAAGTAATTAACAAATATAAAGATTAGTCATTAACAAATCCTAAAGATTAACAATAATTACTCCATCTTTACTGAGCTCATCTTATGTCTCAGATGCTGGGTTAAGTGCCTTCTGTGGAACATCTCACTTTTAACCTTCACAACAATAAAATGCACACCCGCTGAGACTGGGATGGGAGTTGTAACCATTCTACAGAGAGGAGAGGTAAGATGGTGCTTTTCCCAGGTCACACAGCCCACAGATGGCAAGGCTGAACTGGAACCCAGGTAGTTTGGGTCAAAAGCCTAAGTAATTTCACAAGCCATTGGTCACCTTGATCCTTCTATAGCTCTGCTATGGAGAGGGTGCATCATAGGACAAGTTTCCAGGAATGACAGGAGCACCCCCTGGAAGCATGACCTAGTGAGAGAAATATCTTGTCCTTCTCATTTTGTATGATGCTTCCTAGAGCTGTACACACCCCAGCCACAGACCCTTCTCCCTGGAACACACCCTCCAGTCTCATCACCCTGATTTTGCCTCCTTCCCTTCTACATTTTCATTCCAGAGACATTCTTCCCCCAAACACCCTTCACCTTCCCTTTGAGGTTGTCCCTGCCCCAAGCAACCACGTTTGGTACCAGGCATCCTCCTCTGCAGCTGTCTGTGACATTCAGTGAGCTCTACTATGGAGAGGTCTGTACTCACTCTCCTCTATACCAGCGGAGCCAGACAAAAATGTTGCCTTCGAATCCTGCAATTATCTCTCCCCTAGATTGCAGCTATTTAGCTGTAGACACCTCTGCCCAGCCTTCCTCCGTGCCCAGCAAGCTCAAGGCCTGCGAACAACAGAGCAGCAATTTAAGTCTGTTGGGAAGTCCTCAGCCCTGAAGCCACTTCTCTTTGGGTGTTGGCTTAAGAAACATTGATTCTTTTTCTGTCCATGCTCCTGTTTTCTACTCCACACTTAGCCCCTCACCAACTCTGCTGAAGAGGCTGAGAGTGATGTTTGTTTGTTCATTCCTTTAATTATTCACCCTTCGTGACAGGTGCTGAGCTATCCGGGTACAAATTCCAGAAATAAACTGTTTGTCTTTCCCTAGGTGATGAGATGACAAGAGATACAAATTTTATTGAGGACTAGGAGACCAGCTTGCAAAGGGAGTACTGATTACAAAAAAACTTGAGATATAAGCAGGAGTTGGATGGGGAAAGAAGAGAAGAGTGGAAAGTATCCCTAGTATGTATAAAGAGTGGGATGAGAAAGGGCTGGCCGGTCAAGGGAAACGATACCTCGGAGAGAGTGTGGGATAGATATTGGGTATTGAAAGAGAGGGAGTGGGGATGTACTAAAGGAATATGGTTTCTCTACACCATAAAAAATATTATCTTCTCTTAAAGGCAATGGGGAGCCACAAAAGGTTTTAAGCAGAGGTCTTCTCCATGTCTCATTCAGGCTCTTAACCATTTTGTATACCTTTCTACCAGGAGATCTTTGTTTACTACCACGTTAGATCTGGGTAGTCAAAGACTATTCCCCCCCACCCATCTTACTTCACCTGATCAGGGCATATTCTAAAACTGAAGTAATCAGAGTCTTCTAGGGGTGAGAAGAGAGGGTCCAGGGTCTCTTCATGTTGGGATTACAGGGATGTATCTTTACCCACCAGTACTAAAGTTCTCTGCTGCATGCCAGCCCAGCTCCCTGCTGCTGAGGAACCATGATTAGTACAGGGGAATTACCACTAGGGTGGGAGTCACGATGTCTGGTCAAGGCCCTGCCTCCACCCACTTTGTGATTTGGGGTGGATTTAATTCACTTTTCCAGATCTCAGATTCTCCATCCAGAGAATGAAGTCATGGGAGGCTCTTTCATATTTGCTATTCTATGCACATAATGAGTATCTAAGAAAATCAAAATGCTATCTGATCAGGCCAGGACCCCAAAACACCCTGCACATCAGTGCACCATGAATAAAACTTTCTCCTTGGGGCTGGGGATTTAGCTCAGCAGCATAAGCACCTGCCTTGCAAGCAGGCAGTCATGAGTTTGATACCTGGTACTGATAAAAAGGAAAAAGACAAAAAAAAAAAAACCCAAAAAACAAAACAAAACAAAAAAACCCAAAAAAACAAAACAAACAAACAAAAAAAAAACATCTTTCTCCTTGGAATTACCAATATTGGTAGGCTGGTGAACAAAACATAAAAAACAAAAACAGAAGTTTCCCAGGATTTCCCAAGAGAACCATGAATGTAAAGGGGAAACAAATGTTGATCCAGTGCTCTGATAGCACACTATGAAACACTCAGGGACATTTCGCCATGCACTCATACAAGCATTCTGAAATAGTTATGTGGATAACTCATGTGTATGCCTTTATACACACATGCATTGATCTATTTGCCCAAATTTCCTGAAGATTTTTGTGTACCTCAAATGTCTTTTATAAGGATTAGATGTCTGTCAGCATTATGCAAGAATTAGTAGAATTTATTTATTATCTGTAATCTTTTTTTAACAAAATCTCCTCTCAAGTATCATCAAAGGAGCATTAGAATAAGAGCAAACACTTCAGCTGTGTAACATTCAGTTCCTCTTTCCATGGCAGGTCCTCCATATCTTATATCACAAGTTCTGCAGCTTCCGAAAAGACATAATGACCTCTAAGACTGTCTTTCAGCTTGAGATCAGCTCACAACAGCACTTATCAACATCTTGTCACCCAACTTATAGTGCGGATGGGAGGAAGGAATATAACCCTCACTTGCCAATTAAATCCCAGTTACTGGGTAATTTGCTCTAAGAATGGAGCTTGGAATCCATAATTTCACCTCCCATTTCCTCTTTTGAGATACCTTGCTTCTTGATCTCTTACACCTCTTAATGTGTAATGTGTGTGTGCATGCACGTGCAACAGCATGTACGGCAGGTCTATGTACTTAGTGGCAGGAAAGTCCTTGAAGGTTGAAGGGATAAATACAGAAGGCAAACAATCGCCATCCTGTCAAGCCCCAGACTGGAAATTTTTCAAGATGGACACAAAAATAGCAGTGTTTCCTGCATGTTAATTAACTTCTTCCAAGGGCAGGGGAGAATGTCCTTGAGATCTGGAGGTTAGAAAAGAAAAATGTGCAGCCCTGCGTGTGCACTTGGAGGTGCGGGCAGAACTTCCTTTCAAAACCAGGGGCTTTGCTGATTCATGTCCCTCAGAGCCCGACAGAGCTTCAGCACCGAGGACAGCAGTCACTGATTAAAGGGCTCAAGCTGCAGGGCTCCGACCATGAAAGGACTACCTGGCCATAGTTCTAGCCATCCTCACCGAATGAATTCATTGGTTACATCATCTTTCCAGGGACCCTCATTTCATGAAATACGTGCATATGAAGTGTATGTAAATGGAAATTTTATAACGCAATCAATTCACAAGCACATTTATTTATTTCCAATCAATCTTCCAGAAAGTTGAAATGGGAATCCTGAAGATTTGATGCTGGTTTCTGGAAAAAAAATGCATTTGAAGACAGTATATTTTGGTGATTAAGAGAAGGATACACAGGTATTATTGGCTCTCTCAGAATTTTGGACCAGGTACTGTGGAGCTGACTTGTGCCTTTATAGGTGTTTTCTAAAATCTCTGTCTTCTATGTTCCAATTGTGTTTCCTCAGTTGTGAGAACCCAAATTGTCTCCAAATATTGCTTAGCACTCCCTAAGGCTAAAATCCCTCACTTCCATTGAGAATCTATGAAATAGATGTATTTGGAATTGAATCCTGTTTCTGCCACTTATTAATGGACTGGGCAAATGACTATGCTTTTTCATCTGCAAAATGAAGACAACACTGACACTACCTTATTGGGTTACTGTAAAAACCAAATAAGATATTTCTTGTCAAACTATTTGCCTTAGTTCCAGGTATCTTGGGATCCTTCAATAGATGCTGGTGTCATCAATAAGGTTATTGATATCATTGTTGTCACCATCACCATTTCAGCCTGTCACAGTTCCACATAACACATTTAGAAGATGCTACTTATATCTACCAAGTATTTGGCATTCTTTTGGATAATAAATGTTCAAGGATATACATGCCATAGTCTTTTTCTCTGAAGAACTAAAAGTTCCAGATTTGAGCTCATGTTTATAAGTGCATGTGACTCTCACAGTAATGTATGCATGGGGATTTATTCTGTGTGTGCCAGTAAGGATGGGCTACGGTAACAGAATTCCCCAAATGTCAGCACTTTAAAACAACAAGGATTTCTTTTCCTGCTTATGTTCTATGCTCCTCATGAGTTGACCAGATACTCTGCCCTATGTTGCCCTCCCTCAAGGGCCCCAAACGGAAGGAATTTCTACCATCTGCAGTGTCTGCTGTTACAAGAGAAGGGAGGAAGGGGAAGTGATGAATCACACACTTGCCTTTAAAGCTTCTATCCAGAAAGTACATGCATTCAATCCCATTCATCTTTTGTTAGTCGTAGCACCATGCTAAATCAAAGGGAGAGAGGTATGTGAAATCCCACTATGTGGCTGGAAGGAGGACCAGGATGTTATCAGCCCTACTAATCTCTACACAACCATTTTGCCAGTGCTACTGAAATGTGCCATGGTATTGGTATATAACATTCTGTGATGACCTGCTTAAAACTTCACGGGAAGAATGCATGCTTTACATAAGAAAGCAAGGAGCAAAACAATGCCCACATCTGGTGATCTTGTTATCTTCTAAAAATAATTAACAAGAACATTTTAATAGGAGCAGGGCGAGACCAACTCCACTAATTTACAGCTCTAATAGGAACAATCCACATCAAGACTCCATTGGCCATTTCATGTTGGCTTCCAGAGGCCCCATTATTAATTCAATTCTAAAGTGATCTCTCTCATTCCCAAGGGGTATATCCTAGTAACTACGTCCTTATAATAGTCTATTTGATTAAAATTTAACAAGCTATGTTATTGGCAAATAAACTATTTATTTCAGTGCTATTTCCAATGCCAAAAGGAATGTTTCAAAGAAAGGAATGGAATTGACACACTAAAGAGACGGTCATTAATAATTTACGATAGCCAAAACACACATATATACATATTCTTTCCGGTGATGGCATTAGAGCATAAAAAGCCAGAGAAGTCAGCCAAAGTCTTCTGGTTTCCAATTGATTAAAAGGGTGGAAACTAATAAATTGAACTCTGGCTTCCGTGTGGTATGGTGGAGAAACGTTTTTTTTAAAAATGAGATATAACTCTGCTATTAACTTGTTATGTGACCTTGGGCAACACACTTAACCTTTGTAGGCTTGCTTGTTTCTGTTTCAAATGAAACTAAGAAAACTTTGTTTATTTAAACCTTAGGGTTTTGTCAGGATAAAATGAAAGATGTAAGCATGCTTTGAAAATGCAGATTATGAGTTATACATTTGTGTATCATATGATGAGTATGTCTTTCTCTTCCTTGTTCCTCGAACCAAACACCAATTTACCTTACAGAAATTTGTGGCAAAAAGTGCTTTTTTTCTCATGTCTTTTCGGGCATTTATCCTCAGAGAAAACTCCAAAGTTTGGTTTCAGCTGATAATGAAAAGATTGATCTGAGCAAATTGCTCGATGGACCCTCAGGTCTCTTGCTTTACTGATAATGACAATAGTTAGGACTTGTTTAGCATCTATCTAATATATTCCAGGAATCAGGCCAAGCTCTTTATAGATTGTGTGTTGTTTCCCACACACCTCCATTCCCAAGATGAGGTGGATACTGTTAACATTCCCATTTTCTAAAGAAAATTGAGGTTTGCAGAATTGCATTAGTTGTTCAAGGCCATCCTGGAGAGCAAGCAATCAGCACACTATCTCAGATCTGTCTGGCTCCAAATCCTCCACACTCAGCCACCTTTCTTTTGGTCCTTTTTTAGTTATCTGAGGATGTGATATTCTGAGCTGTCATCTGCCTGCCCCATCAATAGTGTGGGCAGCTCTGAGAAAATCAGAACACCTTTCTGAAACATGGAAACATCAATTAATTTGGATTCTAGAGGGCATGAGTGTCATATTCATTTAACTGAGGGTTTTTTCCTAATTTAAGGTACTTGAATTTCCTGTGCCTAAGACAGTTTATCCTAATACTCATGACAGTTTCTAAATCATACAATAGGGGTTTTAAAAAATCAATAGAGAATATGCTGGTTGGATGGTTGGATAGATGGATGGATGGAGGGATGGATGGATGGATGGAAAATTGTAAATAAATGAATTAATGAAGAGATTTCCCACTTAATGCATAGATAAGTAGACAAACTGATTTAACAACTGTGAATAGTCTCCAATTTTTGTCTGTTTTGAAATCTTGCTTGACAAAGAGTAACCTTTCATATGCCCTACCAAATCTGGGTCACCAATATAAAGTATTTTCCACTGTAGTGGCCTCAGGCTTATTCATTAAGATATCATTTTTAGTCTAAATTCTAATGTGTTATTGCCCAAGTGCTAGATGAAGTTTTTCTTGATAATAATAGCAATGGTTGTTGTTTACTGGGTCTCTTTGATGTGGCTTTTTATTTGATTTACTGTGAATGCATAACAAGCTTGTAATGTTGATATTACTGGTCCCATTTTACAGATGGAAAAAAAAATCCTGACTGTTAGAGAGGTAATCTAATTCTAACCAGATAAATAGGATCAGCAAATAGATTCAGGTGTAAGTGAAGGTGGCTACAAATTGTGTACTTTTTACCTTCCTCTAACTGGAACTGAAAACATGTTCTCCACGTCTGGAAAATAGCCTCACCTGGAGGTTTGTTAGAAATACAAGTTTTGGGGGCTGGGGATTTAGTCAGGGGCATAAGCACCTGCCTTGCAAGCAGGTGGTTATGAGTTCGATCCCTGGTACTGATAAAAAAAAGAAAGAAAGAAAGAAAGAAAGAAAGAAAGAAAGAAAGAAAGAAAGAAAGAAAGAAATATAAGTTCCTGAATCTCAGACAGACCTACCAAGAATCTCCAGGAGTGGGATTTGGCAATCTGGGCTAGAACAAGCCCCATAGGTGTCTTTTGTTTTGTTTAGTTTTGGTTATTTTTATTTTTATTTATTTATTTATTTTTGTACCAGGGATCAAACTCATAACCTTGCACTTGCCAGGCAGGCACTTACACTGCTGAGCTAAACCCCCAGCCTCTCCAGGCATTTTTGAGGGATACTCCAGTTTGAGAACTACTGCACTAGTTCAGAAAGTTTGGTTCTTTCGGCCTACAAGGATGCATTTATACTAAATCATCCACGCTGTTGCCTTGTGTTGACTGGAGACAGGGAAGATACTTGTGCCAGGAACAAATTTCATAGCCCTTTCCTTCTCTTCAATATAACCATCAACCCTTGTCAAAATCCCTGGAAGGGCCTCCTATCTGCCTCCCTACAACTCGTTCTGCCTATTTCCAGAAGGGGTCTTTGATTTAAGTGGTCCTGGACATGTCACTCTCCTGCTTTTTCACCATGAGTGGTTTCCTACATCTCTCAGAATGGAGTGTAGATACCCACCTATGGCCTCCAGGCTGCAAAGCCAGCTCCTGCCCGCTCTTCCAGGCTCATCTCACAGTTTTCTCACTCACTGTTTTCTGCTCCAGCCATCCCTTTTATACCTTCACTCAATACTACCTGGTTTCCTTTATGGTTCTTCTGTATAAGTACATATATTTTGTATCTTTCGCTAGACAGTAACTTTCATGGGGTCAGCACTGTGTCTGTTTTTCTCAACAGCCTTATATCAAGCATACCTGACACATAGAGTGCTAAATAAACATTCATACATATAAGATCTTGGGTCTCAGCATCTCCTAGCATATGAGGAGTGATCAAAACTTATGGTGAATGTTTACATTTTAACTATTTATTATTTAACTACTATTTCAGTCATTAATCCCCCTCTATTTCCACTTCTTTCAAACTTATCTAATCCCTCTTGCTATTTTCTGAAGCAGTTCTAGAAGTCCCCTTTCGTGAGTGTCTCTATGAGGTGTGATCAAAAATGCAAGCTGCCCAGTGCCATGCAGGGGGAAGGCAGGCTCAAAAATGATATGTCCTCGCCCACCTTCTTAACCAGACCTAGAGCCCTCAGCCTTCTGCCTCTCTCTCAAAGTCAAAATGACCATGAAACATAAACATTTTAAGGTAATTCAGGACACTGAGGTGGTCACGACAGCACAACTAGAAACATTCATGAAAGGAGACTTCCAGGACTGCTTCAGAAAGTGACAGGAATGACGTGGTAAGTGCACTTTAAGTGTGTGAGAGTGCATTATTTTGAGGGAGATTAACGACAATGTGTCTTTTACTGTAATAATTTTAAAAATTTAAACATTCACTGTAATTTTTTTAATCACAACTTTTCTATCTTCCTGGAACCACTCTAGCATGATTTGTTACCCTTCTGTGGGACTATTAGATCAGATCTTGGGCTTTAGGAGCTACAAGTTCTGAATCTGAATCTTAGCTTCTCTGTCCACACAGAATGTGATCTTGGCTTTGTGATTCATTTCTCTGAGCCTCAGTTACCACACCTGTGCAGTGGGGGTGGCCAAGCACTTGGATAGATAAGTGAAATGCTGTGTGTCTCACCCTTGCTGTGATGCCTACCATACTGGGTCTGCCAGTTCCTTCTTCTCCCTGGCTGTATTGCTAGTTCTTCAAGCTTCTGGTGGCATACACCTTACCTAACAGATGTTCACAGACTACAAATCCACTGCAGATATCCACATGGGGACAGAGCCCAGGATAGTCGCCGAATAGCCTAGTGGTTATATACCAAGCTCCAGAGGCAGCCTGGGAAATTCATAGTTCCTCCACCTCCCAGTTATGTGAGTTGGTCGTGTTTTTGGCTTTCACCATGCTTTAGTTGTCCTCCCTGTAACTCAGCAACGGTGACAAAGGGCCTGTGCTGTAACAGGCAAGAATCAAATGCTTGTGGTGCACACAGACAGTGTCCAGCTTGAGCCAGCGTGTAGCAAGTGTGGAACCCTGTTAGTTCTCATTATTGTCATCGTCATCATCATCGCTCCTGTGACACAGCCTGGGAGCCAGAGGATACAGAAGGACTCAAAAGCAGGCTTTGTGCAGACTTTTGCCACATCAGATTCTCCCTTTCCCTTCTCCCTGTTGTTGTTTCTGTCTCCTTTCTGTACTGGCATTTCCAAAAGCGTGGAAGAGGATGAGCGGCTGCAGGGGCCTCATGTGCACTCCACTTTCTTTCCTTTGTGTGTGTATGTACAAAATCACCTTGAAGAGCTTTGGCTGTTTCCATGGAGTTGGGAGTTTCAGATATTTATCTCCCATCTGGTGGACCCCTGGGCTCTGTAATCCACATTCGGTATTCCACGGAGCTTCTATCACAGTGGCTCAGAAGTGCCTCTTTCCAAACACCCGCTGTGGAAGTGTCCAGAGCAGCCAATGGATTTCCAAAACCTGGAGATAAAATGGCACTTGTTCCTGTTAATTGATCCTGAAAGAAATGGAAAGCTTAGACACAGAGATGAAGGAATGGTAAGGAGAAACAAGAAGGTCTGCAGTCTGGGAAGAATTTCTAAGGGAGTTACGGGGAATGGGCAGACAGGAACTGATGATTTGGGGATTTCCTGGTTCTTATTTTAAACTCTTTCCTAAAGGATATATTCTACTGCATCTTTTTTCTCTCTGTGACACTGAGGCGCAGGGAATCTGAGGGTCTGTAGTGAGACCGAAGGAAGTAATTCAAAGTAGCTGAGGGAGAAAATCAGGAAAAGAACTGTTTGACTTAGAAAGATAACCTTGAGGGAAGTTTAAGGCAAGGCAAAAATAGAAGCAGGAGAGCCCCAAATAGCAAAGTCAACATTGAAGGGAATGTAGAGCAGAACAGGGGTGCAAAGTGAGCCATTTAGCCTGTTGTCTCCAGACCCCAGCCCTGACGGGGCACTGCCTATAGAGCTTTCCATAAATATAGATGCTGGAGTCCACCCCTCTACCACCATGTCCCATTGGATTAGATTCCCAAGGTGGGACAGGAAAGCTACACCTATGGGACAGCCCCCATGATTCTAAAGCAGCTTTAGAATACACTAGTGGGCATACGCTAGGATGCTATGGATTTAGATGGTTGAAACACAATCCCAGCAGCTGGAAACCACAACATCAGCCTCAGGACGCTTTCTAAACCTCTCTAGGTTTAGATAAGTTTTGAAACCTAGGAACAAAAAGCCCCATGGGAGAAAGGAGTAAGTGGGTGCCTGGGGGCATCTCCTTTGTGAGGAAGAAGAGAACATGGGTGCTAATGTGTGTAGCAACCCCTGGAGCTCTCCCCTAGCCAATGAGATGTAAATCTACCCTTGGAAGCAACAGAAAAGGATAGATTGCATTTTCCCAGACCAGTTGCATGGAGGCCCATTTAATTTTTGACATTTCCTAGAATTTGATGGTGATACCAGGTAATTCACTATCACTGAAGTCAGGTGTGGCTAGGTCTGTGCATCTCCAATATTTGCTTTAACTGAAGAAGCAGCCTTTAACCCAGAGTATTATAAACTTACATTTTTACCAGGATCATGGAGGTGCCATAAGTAGATGACGGGAGCCAAATGGGAACCAAGGTGAGGTAGGGGGATCCTGTTCTCTAGAACTAGCTGATAGTATAGCTCTATTGAGAGAGGAAAGCAAACCCTGTGTCTCCAGTTTTGATCTTCCTTAAAATTCACAAAAGAAGTGCCTGATGTTAAAATGTTGGCAATGAAGTTAAGTAGAGTAAAGTATTCTGCAGAACAAGAAAAATGTGTCCTCAGGCACTTTCTTTCCAGGAGCTTCTGCACACAGAGGAGGGGAAAAAATTCTGGCCGCTTTCTAAATGAATAGGCTTTCCAAGCAACCTGTCCACTCAATGTCTGTTTATCGGGCTAAGTGCTACTCTAAGCAGGAGGGATTTAGGTATGGCATCAGGGCTTCAGATTTCAGCACTGAGGAGTCTCACTGTCAAACTGTAATTTCCACACTGTGTTCCACGGAGGCATTGCGGGGCTTGTCTGGGTGGCTAGGGATCCAAAATTACCACTACTGCTTGAAGCAGAGGAGCTCCATTTTTAATCTGTTCGGAAGAGGGGGTAGTAGGTGCCCTTCAATTCTCCAAGTAGTACAGCTAAAGCCCCAGAATATGATGGTATATGGCCTGGGTCACATACAAGTATTGGTCACCCAGCCAGCCTGAGGAATCCCTTCTCTTGGCTTCATAACAGCTACAATGGATGAGGAATAGTTACTTTCATTCCTGTTCAGGCCATGTATTCTTATGGTCCAAAGCCTCTGGGGTCTGGCTTATGCCATGTCTTTGCCGTGCCTGGAAACAGAACCAGATGACAAGGGATTCAATGGGGAGTCTTGGAACTGGCCGTCCTGACTTCAGAGATGCCAAAGCTGCCTTCTTTCCATTTCATCTGCTCCTGAGGGGGTTCAGAGACGAAACAGAGTGGGAGGGGAGACTGGAATGAGCTGTGAGCTGATGATGCAGAATGCTTGGTGCTTTGATATCACCTATCCAGAGGGGCTCAGGTGTTTGCTGCTCCTCAGGACTGGGGTCCTTCATGATGAATGATAGCATACTTGACGTGATATCATACTTACTATTTCTCCTCACACAAGCCTGGTAGATCCTTTAGCTCTAATTCTGGGATATATTTTAATCATATGGTTCTAAAGCCTCAAGGCCCAGCATGGCAAATATTGGTTGAGAGATGAGTAATTAAATATGAACGAACCTCACGGTAAGAAGAATGACAAAGGGGAGAAAGGGTAGAGCGGTACTTGGGAGCACAGACACATACCTGGATTGGAATCCTGGCTCTGGCTTTTTCTAGCTGTCTTAATCTTGGGCACATGACTTTCCCATTCTGAGTCTCAATAATACCATTAGGAAAAGGAAATGTATTAATGCTTGTCAAGACTCAGCACAAACTAAACATATAACATTGGATGCTAACACTATTTCTGTTTATCTTTCAATATTTGTCCCAAGTATTTATAGGAAAGATTTATATACACTCAAAACATGTATATTTAAGTGCCCATTAAGTTTTCCCAAATATGTGGCCTCTGGTACCCACATCCTACCCAAACGTAATGCATTTTCATCATCTCCAGAATTTTCCTCAGCTCTTTCCTCAGCCTGTTCCTCTCTCTCAGAGATAGCGACTATCCTGAGAATTTCTTTCCGTGATAGTTTTCACTTGCTTATTCTACAATGTCACTGAATCTGAATCGTGTCTTTTATGTCTGACCTATTTTGCATAGCGTGGTGTCTGTGATGCTCTTCCAGACTGCCACAGTTATAACTTTTCAATAAAGAGCTTGCATGCATCATCCCGATTGGACTTGGAAGTCCTCGAGGCTGGGCTCTGGGTGTTTAGAGCCTTGTTTCTTGGTACCTTGTCAGTAACTGGCACATGGTAGATGTTCATGGACTATTTGATGAGTAGATGGCTGAGTCCTTGGTGAGAAATCAGAGGGTGAGTGTGGCTGAGGCATGCTCTCAGTGAGTGAGGTGAGGACTCACATCTCATCCTGTACAGATCCAGCTCTTCTAGTTAGCAAAGGGAACAGGGTCTGAGAGCTCAGGGTTGGACTCAGCAGCATATGAGCCCTGTCTTTGTCATATACCAACTGAGAAGTTTTCAATCTCTCCAAACTTCAGTTTCTCCATTTGTAGTGTGGGTACGAACAGAACCTTCTCCATAGGGTTCTTAGAAAGACAAAGAAAGACAGCAGCCTTGCAGATGCCATAGTAAGAATTTGGGGACTACAAATCTTGATTCTTTCTGCCCATCCCTTAAAGAAAGTGGAACACTGCACACACACACACACACACACCATTTACTCCAAGCTCAAGCATCAAACTAGATTTATAATGGGGGGAATGGTAGCTATCACAGAACCTGAAAGGTAGCTGACCTAAAAATAGACTCCTCCTCTCACCTTTCTCTACCAGCTCGCAAGCAGGCTTCTGCACAGGCATCATTGGTCCAGGTCTCCCGCTGGAGAGAAGCATGAGCACCAGGGAGGGAGAGAAGATGTGTTTTTCCCCAAGCTGTTAGGAAAGGGAGGGTGAAGCTGTTCTCTCCGATTTGATTGATGTTGCGCTTTGGGATCTGAATTCTCTGATGTAATTACACTGTGTGCTCCGTGCGATAAGGAGATTAATCAGTCCATTACGTGGGGGGCTGTTTTACCCACAGATGAAAGTAATTGAACAGAGACATCGGACACTGCTAAGACCTTGCCAGCCAGCCAGCCTGTTCCAGTTATAGGCAGGTGAGTGGCCTCTGGACAGCGAGGCCATCTTCTCCAAATAGGAACAACCACTGTTACTGTCACATATGAGTCTGTCTCAGGCTCCTTTAGGTTCAAGGCTTTTATATGTATTGATCATCATAATTGTCCTGTGACCACGGTTCTTTTTCCCATTGTACAGAAAGGATGATTGAGGTACAGCCACTTTAAGAAGCTTGCCTTAAAGCCGAAGAGCCTGTCAAAGCCTAAATCTGAATCTGGATTAGGTGGATTTAAAAATGGCACTAATTATCTTCATCTGTGATGACACAGGGCTAACAGCTAACAGCCAACTTGTCCTTCACCTCGCAAAATCTGAACAAACAGGCAAGGCAAGAGGCAGGTGCGTCATCTCAGCTGGACACACAAAGAGAAAAATACGATGCTCCCAGGGAATAATTGCGCCTAGGAGCTAGTTTGCAAAATGAATTGCTTGCCTTTGAAAAATGAGGAAGTTTAGTGATGTACGAGAGAGAACTGGTTGACAGAATTGGATTTGAATCTGGCATCACCACTTTATTGCTGGGTGACCTTGAACAAGTTAACCTCTCTGAGCTTCCACTTTCTTATCTGAAACCATATTCATAATATCTGCCTGATAGGGTTGTCAGTGGCTGAAAGGAAGCAATATATGTAAATTGTTTCAACAAGGACCTGGCACAGAGTCTGGGCTCATTATTAATGATGCCACTGCCGATGATGATAGTGACAGTGGCAAAAGTGTGACAGTTTAAGGTGTGGTGAAAAATATCTTGCTTAGAGTAGAGACTGCTTCTTATCTTCCTTGGGCTGACTGCTTGCCATGGGACTTAGTAAAGGGAGAAGAAAAGAAATCACATTTCCTGGGTGCATCATTTCATCTAATGCTTGCCATAAATACCTGCGAGAAATAGATGCTATCTTCACCTCCAGTGCAGATATGGGGCAATTGAGATTCCAAGAAGTTAAAAAGAACAGAAACTCTATCTCTGAAAGCCACTGGTATTAGTGTAAAAGATTATTGCAATCCAATTCCATAAACATTTATTAAGTACCTATTAATCCATATGTTAAGGCTGTAAATGCAAAGATGAATTTATGACTTACACCCAGTGGGTTCCCAGTCAAGCGGCCTAGAAAATCATACACATGTTTAGGATATGATTATAAACATGTAAATTATTTAAATAGCCTAAAGCAGTAGTTATCACCTTTGGCTCTATATTAGAATAAATTACTTGGAAGGAGGATGTGCTTTTTAAATGTACCAGTGCCTGAGCTCCTGCCTAGAGACTGTGTTTTATTGATCTGAAATGAGCCTAGACAATGACACTTAAAAAACTCCCTTAGTGATTTGTATATGAAATCGGTGGTTTAGAGTCTTAGTTGGTAATTTAAAAGCCCTAAGTGACCCTACAAATAAGCCACCTAATTCACTCCCCAAAATGTATATAATACAAACCACAAGGCCAAGTATGGTTTTGCCCTCCTGATACATTAAATCCAAGAGGACTGAGAATAATGAACCCATGTAAGATGGAAGAGAGGGGTTTCCTTAAGACCAAGAAATGTGAGAGAAACTCAGAGAAAGTGGGACTGAGGACTCTGGAGAGGGATCTTTGAGTGATTCCTGATAGATGAATGAGCAGACCAGTGTCCCTTTTGTAAGTACCAGTGGGTTGCATGAAGGTTAGAACACACAGTGGTCACCAACCCTAAATTACACTTGCAACACATGTCAAACAGATCAACACTGCAAATGAGGTTAGTCATTTTGGATCTTCTCTCATTCACTCACAAAACATCAAACAAATATTTACTGAACACTATATGACAGGCATTGTTTGTTCTTATTTTGGAAAAAAATGAACAGAATAAAAGAAGAGATCAAACTTTTTGATCTTTTTTTTTTTTTTTTTTTTTTTTGGCCGGTACCGGGGATCGAACTCACGACCGCCTGCTTGCAAGGCAGGTGCTTATGCCGCTGAGCTAAATCCCCAGCCCCAACTTTTCTGATCTTAATAACTATGCATTGCATCAGAATCTGATCTGGGCTACCTGATAGTGATAGCGGAGAAGTGTGGTGACAGAGACATGGTGACAAAGATGGTGATGATGATGTAATGTATGGTGGTGATGATGGTGGCCGTGGTGATGATGGTGGTGATGATCACCGTCGTTGATATTATGGTGGTGATGATGATGGTAGTGATGAAGATGACAGAGACCCAAACGTAACTCCCATCTACTGAAGGCTGACCATGTACCAACCACCATTCCATTTTCTAGACAAAACACTGGGTTTGAAAGTTTAGCTGCTTGTCTAAGGTCATCAGCTACTTAAGTGGCAGATATCAGGATTCCAAAAGAGGCAGCCTGGGCATATTGGGAAGGACTCTGCCCTCAGAGCAGGATGCCTGTATGTTTTCCCACCACTTTTGTTCTTTGTCACATCAGCTAAATTACTCCTTTGCCTCTTCCTGCCTCCATTTCCTCATCTGTGAAATTAAGTCTCTTAACTTCTAAGGTTTAAAAATTACCTCAAAGGCATAAAGTACCAAATTACAATGAAGGATGTTGAGGGGAACGAAGTGGGGGCTGGTTACCCTAGATGAAGGTTTTATTTTGGGAAGTTGTCAAGGCCTGGTATTCAACCACCCCAAGGAAGTGGAAACATACAGCTGGTGCTTTGCTGATTCAGAGAAATGGCTGGCAGGGAGAGGCGATGCAAGCACACTGAGAATCTGTGTAATCAGAGAAAATGTCTCCATGATTTGCCATTATAATTCTTGGTAACAAACTCTGGGACTCCAGCATCAATACTGATAACTTGTTGAAGGAGGAGGGAGTGAGAAATGAATTAATTTTTTAAACTGCTTTTTGGTAAAGCACTAGGAAGTGTTCTGGGCTCCTAAATTTAAAGGGGGTATTTTTAGCACCTGTAATCAAACCAACTGGCGTAAACACATCTGCTGGAGTGCTGGCATCAAAATGTCTTTGCTGTCTTCATTTTATATCTCTTGCAGCCCTCCTGGGACTGACAGAGACTTTCACTGGTTTTCCTCTTTTCATTAAGTTTTTCCGCATCAGCTCAGTGAGAAAGTTAAATAGGATATTTTCTGTTCTATGGGAAGCTGCTGGGACCCTACCTTGAGAATAACATTAAAATCCTCAAGCTTTAATGAATGTAAGAATTCGTATAAAACACAGATCTCAGGTTCTTGTTCTCTGTCTTAATTAGCTTTCCCGTTGCTGAGACACAATACCCAACACCCACAATTTAGAGGAGGAAAAGTTAATTTAGTTTATAGTTTCAAGAGATTCAGTCCATAGCCGGCTGGCTCCAATGGAGAAGCATCATGGCGGAAGGCTGTGGCTGGGCAAAGTGGCTTAGGTCATGGCAGGGAAGCGATGCCAGAGAGGAATAGGTGCAGAACTATATGTGGTCCCCAAGGCCATATCTCCATGACCCATGCAAACACATCCAGGAGTATTCTTCACTAGTCTGCTAGGCATTTCTGAATCCAATGAAGTTGACACATCAGGATTGACTTCATTTTCAGATTCTGGGGGTGTGGCATGCACCCAGAAATTTGCATTCCACACAAATATGATGATTTTATTGCAAGTAATTCATAAGCCACATTGAAAAAATGCTGGAGATGGGTATCAAGGAGACCTAGGATAAGATTCTGGCCCCATCGCTTACCAGCTACTGACCTTGGGCACATTACTTATTTTTTTCAATATCAATCTCTTCCTGTACAGAATGGGGTATTAATGGTACCTACCCTGTAACTTACTTGTGAAGATTAAATTTGACATCTTGGCTTAACACAGTGCCAAGCATTAGAATAAGCAATTGATAACTGTCAACTGTTTTCATCCTTGTTGATTACAACTAGCTAGGCAAGTTATTTTCCTTTCTGACTCTTGATTCTGCATCTGTAACAGGAGATTAGCTATAATAGCATCTCGAAATCAATTGCAATCGAAGAGCCATGAACAAAATCAGAAAATTTCTGCAAAACTATTACCCGGCACATAGTAGGTACCCTGTAAATATTGGTTCATAAATATTTGTTCAGTGAATGAATGAATTTAATGAGTGATTCAGTACTTGAAAGCTACAGACAATAAGGGTGATCTTAGGAAAACATTTCTCTCCCAAAGTGGGCCTTTAGGAAATGCTTAATTTCCTCATGCTAAAATTTTTGTTCCCTGAATCCTCTTGAATGCTTTCAGCCTCTCACTAACTCTACCCCACTGCCATTCATCTTTGTGACTTTGGGAAGGCCAGAACACATCTCTGGACTTCATTCCCCTTCCCTGTAAAAAGAATTATTGAGAAAACCTATTCATCCCTTATGCTTTGGTATGGTGAGCTTCTGTTTGCACACCTGCTGTGCACTGAACTATGGATTTTTGTCAGGCAACAGTCTCAACTTAGATGTTAGGCAATTGCAGGTATAAAATAAATGGGAACTGAAGGCCTAAATGACTGGTCAGCTAATCACTGATGTTCATTTTGAAGGACTCTGGTCACTGTTGCACATACTTTTAAAGGACTGGCGAAATAAGAAAGCAATGAGCCTTAGTACTCTCATTCATAGCCAGAAAGGTCAGAAAGCATTTCGAGAGAGAGAGAAAGCTGCTGCTGACTCATCTCGCAAAGCTGCACATCAGACAGACGATCATGAGCATTTCTGGTAAATCTGCCCTCATTCATTCAACAGCGTGTGCATGTGTGCTCTGGCTGGATGCTGTACTAGGTTCCACAGACAAAACACACAGACCTAGGTCATTGCGTTTATTGTGCTCACAGACAATGACTGTTCCAGGTATGCTTGTCATGACGAGGGAAGACACAGCAGCTCTTAAGGCACAGAAAAGCGGGACAAACACAGCCAGTGGTGCAGAAGGAGGGCAGGCAGGAGTCCAAGAGGTAGGGGAAGACAAGGAAGCATGCTCCAGGTAGAGGGCTCTGGGTATCCGAAGACCTGAAATCACGACAAGAAGAAAAGTATGGACTGAGGGCCATTCCATTATGCTTGTGTTCTCAGAACAAAGAGTGCTGGAGGAAGGACTGGAGAGATGATGAGCAAAAACCTGAGTACATCTGGCCTTCTGAGCCTAGGAAGGAGCCTGGACTGCTCTAATCTCAAGAGGAATCCAAAGAGTTCTAATCAAGAAAATGATTCAGTGAGGAGTGGTTTCCACTGTGGAGGAGAAAGATAGGAAGGGAAGAGATGGGAGACAGGGAGACCGATTAGAAGGCTATCATCTAGGATCCTAATGGCACGGATACTTATCAGAGTAATTTCTTTGAGCCATTTGGTCCCTGATTGCCAGGGGTCTTCCTCAGCTGCTTCTGTTTGCAGTGACCGTGAGCTATGTGCAGCAGAGTCCTTTAATCATGTTTACCTCTGCGGTACCATCAGCCCTGCCTGATGGTCTCATTCTTTGTTGAAAGAACTGTGAGCTATACTGTAAAGGAAAGGGATCCTGGGGGTCAGCTACCACCCAGTCAGCCCCCAAAGCATCCCACACTGTCACATCCCGTAGATGCTCTGGCTATCACACCTGATCGTGTCCACCAGAAAACTGCCGGGATCGCCTAGTCAATTACGAGTCAAGTAGGGTAATGTGCATTTCATTAGGACCCTCTCATTTCAGATCCACAAGGCTGTACATGAAATGTTTTAGTTATTTTTTTTCACCCAGTGATTAGGTGCTGTAATTAAGAAGGCATTGTGCCTGATTACCGATCTTTTTTCTTTATTTAAATTTAATTGATTTTCTCCTTGATTTAATCAACCTGAATTCAACTACCTGGCACCCTCTCCCCTCAGATGCTCAGAAGAACACTGCTATTTAAAAAGTAGCACCATGCCTGGGGGATTCGGGGTGTTGTCTGGTTCTAAGCCCCAACTCTTTTTTTTAAAGCTTGAGTAAAAACTGTTGACGTATCAGGGAGCTGCAGGAAGAGAGGCAGGAGGGAGGAAAGGCCAGTTTTAGATCCTTAAAACCTGCTTAGCTCTGTGACCTTGGGTAAATTAGTTAACCACTCTGTGCTTCAGTTTCCTCGCTCTTAAAATAAGTAAGGGGTTAATCCTCACAGCATGGCAGTAGGATTAAATACAGTACAGACACCCTTAGAATGAAGGCTGCAGAGTAGGAACACTAAAAGTATTACCTGTTATTATGCCCATACCATTGTCTCTCTTGTAACCCATTGAATGCTCACAGTATCTGTGCGGGATCTGTGTGACTTCTTAAATGAAGAAACTGAAGCTCACAGCCAAGATGCTCATCCTGATCTTTATCTCAAAATACTCATGTGGTCATCTATCCTGTCCTGTGATGTTCTCCACATTGAACATGGGAAAAGAGTCTTATGAAATTTAATTCCCTCAGTAAAGGTCACTCAGCTGGTAGTGGCAAAATCAGGACCTCACCCCAAGTCACACTAGGTACGGTGGCTATTGGCATTGTCTCTCAGCTGTCGTTCAGAGAGCGCTAGCAACTACTTCAAAGCCAGACAGCAATGAAGAGCTATGCAGTGCCCACATTAGTCTTGTTATTGGTCTTTTTCAAGAGTCTAGATGTAGAGTGGATAATGTCCAGGTATACAACATGGCCTTGGGCATAAACCCAAGGTCATGGGATATGAGGAGTCTCCACACACAAAGCTTAATTCTCCACCTTTATTTCCTGCTAAATATGGCATAATGGAATTCAATGGCGGGTAAAGAAATACATGCTAGGGGGAATCTTGCATTGGTTCATTTGTTTATTTAACAAGTATGAGTTAAGCCAGGGTCATTTCAAGGGTCTAGGAAACAACAGAGAATGAAACATACAACTTGCATCCTATTAGGGGTGAATCATATAATAAACAATATAAGTATAAAATGGTTATATTATATGACAGGGTAATAAAGCAGCAAGAGAAAATGTACAATGGGGACATTTTGCAATTTTAAGTAAAGTTTATATAGAACTGGTAGACAAGGAGAACCACTCAGAGCAAAGACTTCAAGAATATAAAGGAAGAAATCATGTAGATATCTGGAAAAAGGAACACCAGACAACAGAAACAGCACATGCAAAAGTCCTGAGGCAGGTGTATAAGGGACATACCTGAGAAACAATGAGGTCAGTAGGGCCAGGATGGAGGGAACAAGACCAAGGGAGTAGGAAGTGAGATTGTTGTAGTAACACGGGTCTTTTGATAGGTTCTGTTTCCAGGAAGTCATAAAAGGGCTTTGAAGAGAGGAGTGTCATGATTTGGCATGACTTTTAGTAGGATTCCTCTGGAGAGGAAGAATCCCTCTGGAGAGCAGGCTTCAGAAGGGCTGGGGAAGGTATGGTGGAGGTATGGAGGTACTGAGGGTGGCTCTTAGAAAACACAGTGAGAAAAGATGGACTCTTGGACCAGAGTGGCAGCCACTCAGGAGGAGAGAAGTGGTTAGATTCTGGGTATACTTTGAAGGTGGCATCTAGATTTGCAGAGAGGTCAGACTGGGGATTTGAGCAAGAGAATCAAGGATAACTCCAAGGTTACCATGAGAAGGATGAGAAGGAGCTACCATTAGCCAAGATGATGAAGATTCGTGTATTTACATATTTCTTTTAATTGAAAACCATTCCCCAAACTTAATCTTTAATGATCATTAGTAACATGTCCATGGCAGAGCTCACAAATCAGGACAGATCAGCATGTCATACTGTGACTGACAGCTCCTGAGACTTCTGTAGGGAGAGATCATTCCTAGGAATTTGTGACATCCTAAGATTTGGCTTCTGTTTTTCAGAATCAGCTTCAGTGTGCCATGGAAGTCATTGGGAGTGGATGAGTACCTGGAGAGGGTCTCTGAGCTCCTTAGAGCATGACTTGAGACTCTTTACCAAGAAAAGGAGCCTCACATTTTACATAGCCTCCATATACCATCTGCCATTAGGTGTGAGGCCAGGCAGTCCCTTTCCCACCTCTGCCATCCCTGAGGGTCCCAATAGGTGAGACCTATGACTCCACCTGAGAGCCCTCTCTAGCCGTAAAGAATTCTCTGTCCACACCCAATGCAGTAATGAATGTCCTTTTGGAGGAGTCTTCTACCAATGACTGATGGGAATTGGTGCATAAATATTCTAGCTCCTTCTTGCATGAGGAGAATAACTCTAAACCATGCGATCTACACAGTGTTAAACTCCAGTTGCCTGCAGTGGTAACTAGTTCCCTTCTCTGCTTCCTTTTTCCAACTCCCTACCAGAGCATCCTAGAATCATGTCACAAATTAACAACTTGCTCACAAATCATCCATAAGGCTGGGTATAAGTAATGGCCCCACTCTTGAGATGACCAGCAATATTTGCCTGTTGGCTGGAGCTTTGGAAAAGAGACTTGGATTTACTGTGTGCTGCCACTGTGCCTGCTGCCCTCACTCTCAGCTGTCTACCATGAGCCTGAATCTGCACTAGAGAAGAAAAGAGCCAGCAAGAGCACCTAGACACACAGAGGAGATCCGACAGCAGGACTCGGCCCCTACAGAGATACAGGGAGAAGGCACCACGAGAATGGCATGCACAAGACGTGGAATTTGGAATTATTATTTTTAAAAAGATGAACCATGGAACCCTAGCCACAGCTCTGGGAAGGAGGTGATATCATGCTTTCCATTTTGCATGTGCAACAGCTGAGGCATAGAGAGGCGAATTCATTTGTCCAAGATCACACAACTGGTATGAGGCAAAGCTAGGCTATCAACCCTCGGAGCCTTTGGAAGACAGGAGAGGGAGAGATTGGTGGAGCGAGGGGCTCTTGAACATGAGGCAGCAGAATGCACTTTGCCCTTTGGGCCCTGGAGCTAAGGGAGCTGTGTCTTTCGGAAGGTGGGTCGGGAGGGTGAGCAGTGGAATGACGGGGCATTGCAGTAGGAAACCAGGGTGAAATCACGCTCCATTTTGATGCACGGTGTCCTCAGGGAAAGTCTTGTGCTCTTCAGCATGTGCCTATTTTGGAGAAACATCTATTACAAATGGCAGTGCTCTGGGACTTGGGGACTGTCCTGAGCAGTCAGTCTGCAGCCATGATGGCAGTGAGATACACTGTCATCTGCTGCCTGACCCCTCACTTCGCCTCTCTCTTGCTGGCTTCATGGGGCTATTTCTCTGGTCGGTTCTCTCACTCACCCAACATCTATAGTGCACGATGAAGACACATTGTGGGCCTGGCACTTAGGAGCTGAGGGCAGAAAAGACGGAATTCATGGTGTACTGGGGGAAACAGAACGTTTAACAGACATTTACTATGCAAGGGAGTTGTAAGCATAAAGAAGGAACATAACAGGTCTAGTAATCATGGAAGGCTAAGCAGGAAATGTCTAAGTTGCAATCTGAAAAAAAACAGACAGGAAATGATCAAGTTGAAGCCGGCTCGGTGAACAAAGTCATTTTAAAATTAGTTAATACAGAGCACTTATTGTATGCCAGGCAGTGTTCCAAGATCACTACATATTTTCACTGTTAATCCTCCAAATAACCCCCAATTTGATATAGGTGCTATTATTACCCCCATTTCACAGGTGAAGAATTGAAACTCAGAGTGGTAAAATCAATTGCTCAGCTGCTACTGTTGAACCTGGCAGACTGACTCCAGGCCACGCTCTTGAATTCTAGCCTCTGCTGCAACCAGCAGGAAGGATGCAGGAGCTTTCATGGCACTGAAAGGGAGGCCTGAGCACAATTAGTAAGGAGCGGCAGAGAATGACAAGCCAGGAGAGGTCAGCCAGGGCCAGACTGGAAGACCTGAGGGGCCTCCTGGAGACATTTGGGCTTCCTTCTCAGGGCTCCGTGGAGGGAAAGCAGGAGACAGGATCTATACCTTGCACAGACAGCCCTGCCTTCTGGGTAGAAGGGTAGGAAGTGTCAGGATAAAGGCAGGGAGCTGCCCAGGGGGCTGTCATGATGTCTAGGTGAGAGATGGCGGTGGTGGAGAAGGCAGTGTAGAGGTGGAGGGGAGATGGTGGAGGTTGAGATGCTTTGAAGTTAAAATGGTCAAGATTTACTCAGGAACCAAATGTGTGAGGGAGAGAATGGGTAATTCTGCTGGTCACAATTGTACTTTGGATAAACAGACAGAAGGTAGAGCCAGAAAACAGGCCATGGAGGAGATGGCATACTGAAATCTGGACATGTGTGAGGTGTCTGTGGAACTTTAATGAGGAAGAGTAACTGATCTAGTTGGACGTATGAATTTCCAGGTCAGGAAAGGGAGATGACCAAGGATATTTATAGTCAGTGCTACATTTGAGCAGTAAACTGTCCCAGTTTGGACAACAGACTAGTGTATATGGTCACCCTTGACATAATTGATCTGTCCCTCTGACACAGCTGGATACTGAGAATATCTGGGTTCCTGTTATATAACTCCGTACACATGCACATCTGAACACACCGTTTATGCTCCTGTAGACATTCTTAGCTGGATGCGAACTTAAAAAATGGTCCTGAATGTGCAGTTCCTCATGAGGAAATTTCATAATAGTTGAGGGATGTCTGATTGTCTCAAGGTCTTTGATTGCATCTTGCTGTCCTTCCCGTAAGCTTTCTTGCCCCATTGCATGGCCAAGCAGTGGGCACCACTGGGACTTAGACAGCAACACTCAAGTGGTCCCATGGAGTCCAGCTCAAGAAGCACAGTGGTGGAGAGGTTAAGATCATGGACTCCAGAACCAGACTGCCTGGGTTTAAATCTCACCTCTGCTACCTCTTAGCATGCTCTCCCCATCCCCTCAGTTCTTCTGTTGGTAAAACAAGATTGACAACTGTACCAGCCTCTAATGAATGTGACAACAATTACAGGGCCAAACACAAGGGAAGCACTGAGAACAGTGCCCTGCACATGGCTGGTGCTCCATGGACAGTTACTGTTATCAGTAATAGTATTAGCACTGATAATGCTGCTGTCAGTCATAATCCAGCAGAGATGGATACAGGTACAAGAAGCCAGGAGAAGAAACAAAGAAGATAAAAGAAACAACAGAGCCTTTTGGCTGCCATGTCCTTGCCTGGGAGCTCCCAGGGGTCCATGTGATGACATTTCACTCATTTTTTTTTTTAACCAGAATGAGAAATGCAGGTTCTGTGTCAGAAATCATCGCAAATTCCAAATTAGTGAGGTTTCATGGTCCTCAGAAAGGTGCTGGAGGGAAAATTGGTCGACTGGGTGTTTTTTAGCTGTCAGAGCAAGCTGGCTGATTGATTGAGTGTCTCAGTCAATAGACTGTGCAGACAGCAACTAGGGAACTGAGCAAAGGCAAAGAAATAAGGAGAAGACTGAACAGCAGCCAGCACGTGGGAGGCGGCCACATGGCCAGCAGTGGAGAGGAACAAAATTACTCCAAAAGCTGCAGACCCATTCTGCCTGGACCGTGGAACTGTGTTCAGTGTGGAAGCCAAAGACATCCAGCTATAGTTCTTCGATAACTCTGGGCTCTCTCACCAGCTTGCTGTGTGTCTTCAGTCAAGACACTATACCTCTCTGAGCTTCTGCTTTCTCCTCTAAACACTTGCAGGTGCTTATTATGGGATCAGTGATGGCAGGTTTGAAGTGTCTGATGAGGTGGTAGTGAATGTGTGGTTTCTTTACTGACAGGTGTGTTAGAAAAACTATTAAAGAAACCAGTATGTCATGCTGCAGCCTTTGAACTGAGCCTCTCTATTTGGAGATGACAGCCATTGTTCTTAAATTAGGGGTTAATCAACCACCTCTGCATGTGGTCAGAAAGAAATAGAAAGATGTGAATGGCATAGACCCAGAGAAGAATCTGATTCACAAAATCTTTGGAAGTGGAGACGATTTGCAGAGGTCATGGGGGTCAATTCCTTCATTCAGGATCCCCACACTATTCCTGAAAAATTTGAAATCATGCTATCCTCAGAAATGATGGGGAAAAGATAAACCACAGGGCTTTTCACCAAGCAGAAATTCTTTCTCATAGGGGAGCTACCAAACCTCTCTCAATAAAAATTGTAATTATCACAATAATAAGACATTTTGCTTAGCTTAATAGAGATATATTTCCCACAACCACTTTAATCTATAAAGTATTGTCATTCGCATATTTAGAATATAAAAACTGAGGCTTACATAGATGAGGGAACTTGCCCAAGGTCATGCAGCTGTAACTTGGAGGGATTCACAGGGTGCTGGAGCATGGCAAAGGAAAGAAATTATTTCCATGAGAGAAAGGTCACAAACAGGATGGAAGGGTGATCTGAACCTCGCAGGAACCGTGAGGCTTCTCCGGGCAGTGAAGGTTAGAGAGGACATGCTGGGCAGAAGAACTGGCTTGAGCAAAGACAGAGAGGTTGAGAGACTCTGCCCCAAAGGCTATTCACAATGAATAACGACAATAACAGTGACAGCTAACATTGATTAAGTGCTTCCTCTGCACCAGAAATGGTGTTAAGCATTTTGCACGCATCATTTCTATGAGCTGGGCACTGTCATCATCCTTGTTTTGCAGAAGAGATGAAGTGACTCATCCAAGATCACAGCTTGAAAACCGGCAGAATCGGCTTCTGAGTTCTGGTTTGCTTTGTGCCAGGGCTCCTGGTGGCTTCAGATGGTTGAGTTCCCACCATAGTCAACAGCAAAACCTTTTCCCATATGTGCATTGGTGGTGGTGAGGTGGGGTCCGAAGACATCATATTCTGCTATGCACACACACACACACACACACGTGCACACACACACACACACACACACACACACACACGTGCACACACACATGCACACACCCTGCTGCCTCACATCCCCTGGAGCCAAAAGGAGCCCATCAAAATTGGTAGGAGACAATCATGAAGCTGACTGCCTAATAAAGATAAAGCTCTCTAATAAACCCACACTTCTGCGGTAATGGGTTTGACTTTTAAAAGGTTGATGAAAGTCCCAATGGAGGGGCAGAGCTTTCCTGTCAACTGCTCATTCAGGATCACCGTGAAAGGGCCATTTCCTGTAGATGAGACAGCTGGATGTCTGGGTTGGCACTGAGAAACGGCTACTTTTCTCCGCAGCCTCCAGACATCTCCTGTCTCCAGAGCTCCCTCTCTCCCATAGGGAATTTTCCAGCCAGAGAAAAATGATAATGACCAAACAGGGAGTCTCTAAGGTGAGCCCAAAGGAGGAGAAATAGAAAACATGTCGTTTGAAAGCTTGCTGGTGATTGGTACTGGTGCCATAGAGGTGGAGACTTGTGGAAACTTTCTGCTGATTGGTGGAGTTGGTTTGGACAGTTATCCACTCATCATGCACCATGCGCATTATCATCATCATGGCCATCACCAAATAATATTTGTTGATCATTTATTATGTATCCAGGAAACACGCCAAGCATTTCACAACTACCATATAAAGCTAGTAATATTAATGCTCTCATTCATCCTCGGATGGGAAAACTAAAACTTGACAATGTTTGATAACTTGCTGGGGGGCAGACAGCCCCAGAAGCTGCAAAGCAAAACGATTCTCACCCTTGTCTGTAGAGCCTTAAATGATACAATGGTTAACCATTGTTTTGTGTTTGGTAGTATGATAGAGAAAAATGGTCTGTGTCTATATCTTAGATGGGATTTACAAGAAGTAAAGTCTGAGAGAGGGATTGAAATGCACATGAGTTTCTGAGTTTCATGCTTGCAGGATGAAGGAAGGAAGGGGGCAGGATAGAGCAGAGGGAGGAAGCTAAGGGAAGACATAATTTTAACCAGAGTCCAACCTCAGCCTGAGCCCCAGAAGAGCCCTGGAGTGTGGCTTGCAAGGTAGCATTGGTCTGACCTTGAGGCAAGAGGAAAGGTCTTAGGTACATGGATGGAGCTTGATCTTTGGCCTTGGGCTACACCCTGGGCAGGGATGGGATAATCTCCAAACAATCGGCATCCAGAAGCATTGGCATCCACTCCTGACACCAACCGGATAAAACAGATCTGCACTTTGAATAGCTGCATCCACTATGCAGTCACAGTAGGAGAACTGATGGCCCCTGCTCAGCCCTTATACCCTGGGTGCCCTTAAGTGTCACATGCATCCTCTCAGGACTTCAGGTTCTGCACACTTGGACTCAGTGTCCTCCTGAGGGCTGGCCCGGCTCTGACAAGTTTTGACACGGTGATGTGGCAACACAGCCGCTGACCCAGCATGGGACAAAGCAGAAGGGTCCCCTCTGGTGGCTCCAGCAGTGTGACAACCTCCTACAATGAAGCCCTTTATCTCACTTCTGGGTTGTGTTATTTTAAAACTAATGAGCCCAGGCCTCAGGAGCTCACTGCCTGCTTGTGGCTGCCATCCAGATTTGTGATTTGTCTGCTTCATCCTTTGCACATTTCAGTGGCAGCTTCCTCTCTGCTTGTTAGAAAATTTGTCTCAGTCCTCAGCCTTGAGTACCAGTGGAATGTGTGTTTGTGGGTGTGTTTGTGGGTGTGTAACTCTCAGGAATCCTCTGTCTGCAGATCAAGCTGACAGAAGTGTCCGGTGGGTGATTCTGGGTGGGACAGAGAACAATTTCATCTGTGAGCTACTGAGACAGAAGAGAGGACACAGCAGGGAATAGAAATGAACTATTTCAGGTCCCCAAGTAGCCACTCAACTTGGAGGCATAGGGAGCCAGGCCCCAGAGCAAGAGCATCTCAGGGGAACCCTCAAGGACACTCCAACCTCCCTTAGAATCCATCCCTTGCCTTGAGTTGTCTGGGGAGAGGCACTCAGAATCAGCCAGAAATCAGTCCCCAGAGGAAAGTGCCACATACGAGCCTAGAGACCAGTTTGGGCTTCTTCCTGCCACATGTGGCTGATTTTAAAGTGTCACCATGTGTCTAGGGGCTGGGCATGCATCATCTCATTTCATCTGCACAAAAGAAGCTCTGTAAGGTCAAAATGATTACCCTCACTAGGAAGGTGAAACACTTACTTAAGATCACCCAGCTAGTGAGTAGCCAGGCAGAGTCCATCTGATGTCCACCAACCTCTTGGCCCAATAACTTAGCATTCTCCATGCAGTTTACCTGGCTTCCTGCAGGCAAATGTGCCTTCTGTCTGTCCAGGGCAACTTTTACCCCTCTATGATAATTTCTTACCCTGCTATTCTATGTCTTCTGCCAGACTATCAGTATCAGGTTTGGGTCACCTTGAAATGTTCCTCCAACAGAAGTAAAATGATGCTAAGAAGGTGAATGAGTGGGTGAATAGCTAATGAGTGAATGGGTGAATGAACAAATGAATGAATAATAACTAATAAATGAGTCACTGCATCTGAATAAATAGACTGAAGCTCTGGGTCACATCACAAGCCTTTTGAGAGCCAGTATACCAGGTGAGGATACTTCTCTGAACATCCTGCTACTCCCAAACTCTGCTGGGGCAAGTCCATCGGGGCTTACTTCCCTCCTCAAGGTTCCATCCCAGCTGGCCAGGTGCTCTATCTTGCTCCCGGAAGATCCAGTTCCTTGGCTTCAGATATTCTGCCCAAATGCTGACATCTCTCAAATGTATTTCCCTGCTTTGATCTCTTCCCGTACCCAGCGGTCTCCCTACCAGATCCACATGGATGACCAACTGCCAACTCAGAATTAACATCTCCAAAATGGAACTTGAGGACCATTCCAAAGCACCTATCTATACCCATTGTCTCCAACTCAGTAATTGGCATCTCCATCCTCTCAGTAGCTCAGTGCAACATCTGGAAGTAGCCCCTGACCACATATCCAATCATGTGAGAGGCTGTTGATTTTACCTTCAATCTACATCCAATGTCTATCCATCACTCCCCACCCCTGCAGGGATAAAAAGCCACCCTCTTCCTCCACATGGGTTTATTGCAGTCATCTTTTCACTGGTGTCATGGTTTATGTCTGTGTCCCCCAGGCCTCATGAGTTTGCATTGTGCATTTATGATTGGTTCATTGTCTAGTGCTTGGATTGATGGTGTCAGTGCTCCACCCACCTAGGGGTGGAGCCAGGATGTGATGTAATGCAGGAAGAAGGTGTGTCTTGCTCTTTTGCCAGTTTCTGCCTTGCTGTTTGCAGCCACCATAAACTGCAGCCCAGTCATGCCCGCCTGCCTTGGAGCCAACTGAGTATGGACTGACACCTCCAAAATCTGTAAGAAATAAACCTTTCCTTTCCCAACTTTGGGCTTGAGGTATTTTGTTTCAGCAATGAGTAAAAAGTAACTAAGACAACTGGACTTCCTGCATCTGTATCTGCTATGTACACACCATCAAGCAGCCAACAGGATCCTTTAAAATCTAAGTCAGATCATGGTTCTTTTTTATTCAGAACCCTCCGGTAGCTTATTATATCAATGAGATCCACCAGATTGCCCAGGAGCTGGCTCCTCATTACCTCTGTGACAATACCTTCTGCTATTTTCCCCCCCTGCTCATGCAGATGGAGTCAGGCTGCGATTCCTCAGGGGATTTTGTATGTGGCTATCTCAGGGCCTTGCCCTGACTGTGCCCTCTGCCTGTTATGTTCTACCAGGTACACTCAAGGCTCACTCTGTCATCACCTTGGAGTGTCTGCTATATCGCCTTCTCAATGAACTCTCATCCCTTACTCTGCTGTAACTCTTTTCTCTATAACATTCATTAATGTCTCATAATCTACTTATTTACCACTTAATTATGTTTATGCTTTGCCATTCTATTTCTTTCACTCATTGGAGTAGATTGCACGTCTCATAGATTGGGTTTTTTTTTTTTTTCCTGGATGTTCACAGAATCCAGAACATGGCTTGTACACTGGACTTGCTCCACAATATATTTACTGAATGAAGAGCACATGAGCAGTACCTGGCAGCCCTCTTGGAACTAATTTTCACCTTCTCAGGTTTTGAACTAAGCTTGTTCCCAATTCAGGGTTTCCTGTTAGGCTGAAAGCTTGCTCCTTTTTCCCAGAAGTCTTGCTTTTGTGGTCTCCATCAGCAGTGGCTATCATGATTCCTCAAAGGAACTTGTCTGGCACAATCCTTCCTGCGGCAGAAAGCATGATCAGCAGTTACCTTCCTCGGAGAAATCCAAACCCTGTCTTCAATTCCAGCTGAGAAAAAGGTCCCTCAGCTGGGGTAAGAGGTGCTTTTCTTCCCCTGGCTACACAGCTGGGCAGAATCAGGGCTTAAACCCATGTCAGCAGAATTCCTGGACGCATGTGTTTTCTCAGTGCTGGCTAATTATATTTTGAAAGCTGTTCAAGTAACAAACCATGCTGTTCTGACACCCTGCTTTGCCGGCAGTCCCAGTGATCAAATCTAATCCTCTTCTCAGCAGTTCAGTCCCTCGCTGCAAGGGGGCAATGGACAAGCTGGCCGGCGGAGGGAGAAGTGACTGGGTGGACTGGGGGCTGATGGGAAGCCAGGAGATGGACGTGTGCTGTGATAAGGGTTCAAAACCAAGGCAGGTTTGAAACCTGACCTGCTTGGCTAAGCTGGACAAGAAATGCTGAACTGATTTTTTTTCCATATGGTTCCTTTGTCCTTTGCCCTGAACTCCAGAATCAAGCAATTATTGGTACAGAGGTATCAATAATTTACACACACACACACACACACACACACACACACACACTCACGTGCTTTCAGGCCTGAGATATGAACAAACTATTCCTATCCATTGGCTAGGAGGGAGCATGGTAAGGGGCCATTGCTCATCCTTGTAGATCAACCTTCAAGGTCAAGTCCAAATCGTTTGTAGCAGCTCCAGTCTGGTCACTCAAATCGTGGTCCAGGGAACAGCAGCATCACCCAGAAGTGGCTGGAGATGCAGAAGCTCAAGCTCTCATTCGCATCCAGAGGCTGAAAGATCTCAGGTGGTGGTGTCCACCTGGCCCTGATGGACTCAGCTGCTGCCCCCATCCCCAGTCTCAATTCTTGCTTCCACCAGCTGCCTGTGTGAACTTCGCGCATCTCCTGCCGTCACAGGAAACTAGACCTTTGCACATCCTGTTGTTTATTGCTTCACTTTCCTGTCCAGTTTCCATTCATCCTTTAGAAAACTCTCCATGACCACCTGCCCACATTCCTCAGGCTGGGCTCGGGGCTCTCTCTAGTTGCATGACTCCATCATCCTTTGTCAGAGGCGTTTACTTTCCTCATTGTAACTCCCAATACAGGAATCTCTTTCCAGGCTATGAACTTCTGGAGGGCAGAGACTATGTCTCTGATTACGTTAAAGATCTTGAAATTGAATGCTAAGCAGATGTTCAGTAAACAATTGCTGGCTAATAAATGAAACAGTGAAGGCAATGCCAGCCTCATAAAACTTTCTTGGTTTTCCTTCAGTTTTTACTAAAATGAGCATGACTGTCCCTCAATCCAGATGACACCTCTCACAGCAGCTCCCCAATCTTATCTTTTCTCAAACTCTGATGCTTTTTCCAGCTGCAATAGATAGGAAATCTCAGAGGATCACAACTCCCGCAGATTACCTCCGACCAGGCTTAATTAACTAGATTAACCTTGAAAACCATTCAGAGTGCCAACACTTCAGGCCAGGATATTAACACAACCCAGTCTGAAGTCTTAGGAGCCAAGGCACAAATTAGCCAAGTCCATTTTGCCCCTGGGTCAGCCCCATGATGAATCCTGTGCTTTCTAGTGGGTACATGAGCAGCACGGAGGTCTGGGCTTTTGTTCTCTACTGAAACAGGCAGATTGGTGGGGGAGGGGGCTGGCGGGTACAGGGAAAAGGCTGGATCACTCTTAGCCCTGTGTGCAGGCATCGAGCAAGTGTGTGTGCTCCTGAGCCATGTTCGGGTACAGTCCCTTTGATTCTCTAGGTCGCAGAGTCTTCAGCAGTGCAAGGGAGTAGGGCCACCAGCGCATGCCTCTCAGGAGGTTGTCGGCATCAGTTGAGACATGGAAAGAGCTGCCAGTGGGACTGGGGTAATCAAGGCTCAGGGATGTCCTGAATCTAATAGCCAAGTGCCGTTTCTCTTTGTGGGGCACACAATTTGGAGCTCACCTTGAGGTACAAAGTCCTCTGCTGACACAGAAGACAAGTTCCTGTCTCATAAGCAAATGACCAAGTTTCACTCTGCATCCCCACTCACCACTTCCTTCGGTTTCTATTTTTGGGTCACTCTTCTTTTTTGTCAGTTGATTCCTAAAAGCAGGCGGAACTGCTAGTGTACTGGCCACATAACATCTCTGGGTTTCTGCTTCTTCCTCTGTACAGTGGGTCTGACTCTGTGTCTGCTTGTAAGTTTCCTTGGAAGCTTTAGTGAGGTGATTAGTAAGAAGCACTCATCTAAGTGTCTGGCATACAGTTGGTGCTTCATAAAAGCTTGCAAAGAGCACTGGACTGGGAGTCACAAGGCCACCATTTCAGTCACAGTTCTGACACGAGGGACTGTGTGGATTCAGCCAAGTGCACTTGCTTCTTGGGGGCTCAACCAGCCCACACTCCACAGAAATAGACTGGACCTGGAGCTCTTTCCACACCAACGTTGTCTCTGATACTGAAAATGATGTCAACTGAGTCTATGGCTTGGGCAACAAGGATCTGCCCTCAGCCCTGGGCCAAACGAGCACTTTGTTGAGAGCAGCTGGCACCCCAGCTCTGTGAGCAGATGTTTGGATGAGGGTGGGGAGCAGGGAAGAGGTCAGGAATCCAAGAGACAGAGAGAGTTTGGCAGAAAGTTCAGTGTTGACTCTTATCAGCGGCTGGGAATCTGCCAGTTGCCATGACAACAGCAGCAGCATCTAAGCTCCAGGTCACTGATTAGCAGGAGCACCGGGGTAGGAGGAGCCTGGGATTCAGCGCGGGTGGCTCCCCTGCCTCTGTGAAGTGGCACATACAGGCCTTTGACTCCTCTGCTTTAGCTGTCCCCTGAAGATCGTGCCTTCTTTTAAGTCCTTTTAAAAATTCAACATGGAAGAGTTCTGTGGCAAAACTAGGTAGTAGCCAGTATTCTCCAGCAAAAGTGGAAACTAGAACTTTCTTTGAGGCCCCAAAAAAGGATGCAGAGCGGAAAGCAGGGAAGATGGCGAGGCGGGGAAGCACATGCAGCTGAGGTCTGATCCCACTGAAGGGCTTGTGACTTTGGAGCGCTCTTCCTCTCAGGACCTTTGTCTCTTTATCTGTAAGAAGAGGTCAAATCTGATCTGTGGTTCCCACAAGGAATTGTTCATTAGAATTCATTTTATTTGTCACATCCATCCATCACCCACTCACTCGACAAACATTTATTTAGCAGAAAGTAGAGTATGTCAGGCACCGTACCACTGGCAATACTGGCAATTCAATGGCAAGAACAGAGAATACTTTCCTTCTCTTGAAGCTTATTTTCTAGTTTAAAAGATAATCGATTGACCAATAATCACATAAAATGATAATTCCTAATAGTAACAAGTATTATATGAAGAAAGACACAGCAGATGCCTGCAATTCCTATCCCAGGTTAAAAAAGGAGCAAGATGAAATAGGGAGAGCTCTCAAGAAGGGGACTCTTGATTGAGGAGGAAGAGCTGACCATGCAGAGCTAGAAAAATTCCAAGTCAGTTAGGGGGTACAACAAGAGCAAAGGCCCTGAGGCAGGAAAGCCTCTGACCTATTTGAGCATCAGCAAGGAGGCCATGTGTCTAACAGTTGAAAGAATTGAGAAAGGAACAGGAAATGGGGCCAAGAGGGGCCCTGAGGCAGGATCATGCAGGGACTTTGGATTTTAGTCATGATCTGATAAGAAACAGAAATTACCAGGGACATTTACTTAACATGCAGATTCTTGGGTTTACCTCTTAAAGATTTTCATTTCCTTGAGATGGGACCGAGGAATCTTTATTTTTAAAATCTCTTTGGGGACCTCTGATATTGTGCCAGCTTTGGGAAACCCTGGGATGCATGCTCTTTGAATATCTTTTCGCTTTAAGCAAACTTAAAGAAGCAAAGCGGTGGAACATCTTGAAAAAAGATCTTAAGTGCTATGTTTTGGAGGGCTCCCTTGTTCCTCTCCTCAGCTTCTTATCTGACTCACAGAACTAATTCTATTTCTGTTTGTTTTATTGCAAAATCCACAGTGGGATATCCAGCCCAAGAAGATGAAATAACTACTATTAGAGAAAAAGAACGATCTATGTACTCAAAGGGTGCGAAGTTATATAAATCCCTGCGACAGCATGGGATCCTTATCTTATCACAGCAAGATCAAATGTCCCCATCTCTGACCCTGACCCTTCCAGCAGGCAGTGATGGGCGGGACATTGTTTCCCCACTAAGCTATGTGCCCCGGTACCCCGGGAATAGAACCCACCAGCTTCCCTCTACTTTAGGAAACTGGAGCCTCTGCTCCCTTCACCAAACACCAAAATTGAGAGCTGCCACTCAACACCCCCATGACTCACCACATACTTACTTATTGTCAACTGCCTCCCACTAATTCTCAACTTTTGCCTATCATAAAATTATTTCTGGCATACTCTTGTGTGTCTTGGTTTTCTACAATGCCCCAGAGACTCCAAAATCCCATTTTAATGTGGCTCCAACTCCAGGCTAGGCTGAGGTATATGCACACGTTGATGAGTTTTCTGACCATTTTGCTTTAAAAAAAAAAAAAAAAGATGGAGGACAGAAAAGACAATGAATGATCTGAGTAGACTGAGGCACTGAGTTACCTCCCTTCTTTGGATCTCCATCCATCCCCACCAACTCTAATGTGAAGGGATTGGAACAAACCATTTCAAAAGCCCTTTCTAGCTTTCTGAAATGAATGTTCTCTAGCTATCTGATTTTCCTTTTGTTCATTGAACTAACATCGCTGAGATGGGTGTTGATTAAGCTGTAGCCCCAAGGTGGAAATCAGCTCTATTCCCAGGGAGCACAGGTCCACAGTGAGAGGAGACAACAACACATTTTAAAAGGTGTACTTAGCATAGCAAAAGGACCATAGTAGCCCCCCAAAAGCTTGCTCCCTACACCACCTTCGCAATCTCACCAGCAGAGACTTCATTATTTCAGTTTCTCAAGCACAAACCATTAGCATTGGTCCAGACTTCTCCCCTTCTCTCCCACACTCGACCAGCATTAGGTGATGTTGGTACGTCTTGCAGACATCTGTTAGAATCTGACAACGTGCCATCACCTCCATGGCTGCTGTACTGATCTGACCCTCGATTGCTGCAATATTCCTCCTCACTGTGCTTTCCTGCCTTCCACCTAGTGTCCCTCAATCCCTCGAGCGAGCAACGTGTCTAAAATACGAGATGGACCCTGTCACCCCTCGGTTCAGAAGCCTTTGCTACTCAGCTGCAGGCTTGCAAAGGCCTGATCTCTGACCTAACCCTTTCCACTTTGGCTCTTGCTGGCTGCTCTTTGCATATGCTAAGCATCCTTGACCTTTCCTTCTGCCCATAGTGACCCCTTCCTGCAGACTGCAGTCAATTATCCCAAATCTTAGTGACTGAAAACAACAATAAGCAGTGTCTCACAGTTTCTGAGGGTCCAGAATTTTCCTGAGTGGTTCCGAATCACTGTCTTTAATGAGATGATGGTCAGCCAGGACTGCAGTCTCCTCTGAAGGCTGGCTGGAGCTGGAGGATCTACTCACTCCCACATCTGGCTGTTGGCAGGAGGTCTCATTTCTTTGCCTCATGCTGCCTGCGTGTCCCTGCGGGACAACTGGCTTCCACCAGGATGATGATTCCAAGACAGCAAGGCAAAAACTGCTTCAGGTGACCTAGACAGAAAACCGCACATGATAACCTCTACCACGTCCTGTCCATTAAAGGGAGTCACTAAGCCCATCTAATATTCTGGGGGAGAAAAATTAATTTTCATCTTATGTTGGCAGGAATATAAAAGGATCTGTGAACACCTTCTGAAGTATCCAAGTTTCAAGGTTAGCCCCTAATCCTTCAAGTCTCTACTCCCCTGCACCTCGAAAAGATCTTCTCTGAATACTATAAACAAAATGGCTGCTTCTCTTCCCATTTCTCTGCCCGATGCTGCTTTATTCTTGCCATCATTAGTTGCCGTTCAGTAAGCCATATTTTTATTTACTTGTGTTACTTTCTTTTCCATCTAGCACATAAGCTCCAGGATCCAAGCAGGCATCTCTGTCTTGTTCACTTTTTTTTTTTTTGAGACAGGTGTTGCTAAGTTTCCCTGTCTGGACTCCAACTCCTGATCTTCCTGCCTCAGCTTCCCAAGTAGCTGGGAGACAGAGACCACCACTACGGCTACTATCTCTCTTTTCTTGCTTACTGCATCCCCACACAGAGCTAATCCCCCACGCACCATGAGCTTTCCGGGAACTGGAGTAAATGAATGAAGTTATCCCAGGTCACCGCAAATACAGGACGGGGCCAGGCTCTTCTATGAGAAGCAGAAATTAGGAGTTTGAGTTGTTGGGGAAAAGCCAAGATAATATCACACATGGATAGATGGGCAAGAGCAAAAGCCCTGAGATGCAGCCTCATCGTAGGGAAAATGGGATATGGAGGTTCAGGAAAATCACTACTGAATAGGACAGAAGGAAATTCTGAAAGCTTAGCGTTGGCAGGGTGGCAGTCTTGGCAGCCCTAATTAGAATCTCTGTCCCTCTCTGGCTTGTAATGTCTCCCTGGCTCTGCTTTTAAAGATGGATGATAAGCAGCTGACAGAGATGGATGTGTTTTTCTGCACTTCCTTGAATATTGACTGGGTGTGACTCTCTCCGCTGGAAATCTAAGGAGCAGGGGGCTTATCAAATGCATTTATTCTGAGTCATAAAACCACTCTTGATGCACTGGTGGCAGAGCCTGGTGGATGAGAAATGCTCATGCCTTTGATCAATGCCTGATCGAAGGGTCTGAAAATCGGTGCACAGGAAGGGAGCACCTGCATTGTGCCAAATATATGCATGACCTAACTCCAGGAAGTTGAGTGACAGGCTCTGCAAATGTAACTTCCTGTTCCCTTTTTGGACTCAAATAAAGAGGTAGGGCTTGTAGGTAACACGCAAGTGTTATTTGAAGCTTATGTCACTGGCAGCAGAGGGAATTTCAGGCCTTCATAGGACCTGCTATTTTAGGAGGCCTCACACCTCTTAGGTTGAGGAAGATTTGTTTGTAAGAAAGCAAAAGGAAAAAAATAAAAATCAAATGTAAATTTTTCTAAAAAATGGAAAAGCCACTTTCTAGACCTTTTTGTTTCCACAAATTATTTAACTTTGTCTTTGCAATAGCTCAACAATACATGGACTGATACTATTCCCCATTTTATAACTGAGGAAACCACACCTCACAGATTTTAAGGGAAGGATTCCAAGTCCTATGCATACTAAGTGGACAAGGCGGTGTTTGAATGTAGGTACACAGTCATCCCCTGTCCCTCCACTGGATGGATGGAACCCAGGCTATCACCATATAAAGTTTAATTTACAAATTATACATGGTACAGGATTAACAATAATAACTAATAACACAATACTAACAGTATACGATAGTAAAAGCTATGAGATGTGATTTCTCTCAAAATGACATATTATTCTTGCACTTTGCACCTTCTCACTTAAAATAAGCACTTTTTTGCTTTTTTTGGGCATATGCAAATTACCACATCATTATCTTATATTTTTGAGCCATTGTTAAGTAAAACAAGGGTTACTTGAACACAGGTGCCACAATACAATGGGGTCAATCAAATAACCAAAATGACTTCTAAGGGACTAACAGGTGCATAGTGTGTAGAGTGTGGAAATATTGCATACAGGGTAATTTATTTCATAGGAATGACACAGTGGAACAGTGTAATATTTCATCACAGTACTCAGAACAGTGAACATTTAAAATCTACGATCTGCTTGTTGTTGGAATTTTCATTTAATATTTTTTGTTTTTCAATTTTTTACCTAAATGAATACAAACAGATACTAATAAAGAAAATATAAAAACATCATTCTAACTTTTATAAAAAATAAAACTATTTTATGACAAAATAATTGGAGAAGAATAATAAATATACTATATATTGTGATTTTATTCTATTTTAAAGAGAATAAAACCAAGCAAAACAAAACAAAGCAAAGAAGTCAATCAAAACAAACTAGTGTAAGTGACACAAGACTTCAAAACATTAGGAAATCAACAATGGTTAATATCATGCCTATTGTTGTCTTCAAAATAGCTGTAGATAACTGTATCGTGATTTTTAAAAGAATAGTCAAAATGTTACTCAGAGTGCAAGTCACAGCAAAGGCAGATTCTGTCTTACAAAGAAGAAACAAAAGGGAAAAACTTTCTTTTCAACTAATAAAAGAATCTAGTAATATAAATGAAACAAATTAGGATTTATCTTAAAGTATTTTTGAAACAATAGATAATTCAGGGAACCATTTGAACTTCTTATTTCTTATTTATCTATCTTCTATTTTGTTCATTCTCTCTTCTCAGAGAGAAAGAAGGAGAGAGAGAGACAGAGAGAGAGAGAAAGAGAGAGAGATTCTCAGCTGATTCAGATAAATGAATCCTCAAAAAAGTGATAAGAAGATAAGGCAGAGAAGGACAATAAAAGTAGTAAAGTGCAGTTTGAGCCAATGAGATCATGCTTTAGTCTGTAATTATGTCTTGAGAAAGAAAATAAAATGCTGGCTTCCAGCATTTCCGGCTAGTTTAATCAGGATAGGATACAGTGTGCTGCAGTAACAAATAAACCTTGAAATCTGATTAGCTTAATCCAATGAAGGTTTATTTCTCTCTTGTAAAGTCTGACATGGCTCAGGCATCTCTGCTTCATCAAGTAGTTTGACCTTTCTGAATATAAAACTCCCAAGGTCACCATAACAGAGGAAGGGATGGGGGGGAGGCACATAGATCTTGATCACCTTGAACTACAAATGATATCAAATCACGCCACTCAGTGACAATTGGCCAAATGGAATCTCAAGGCCGGAACATAATTGGAAAGGAAGTTGAGAGATAGTAGAAAGAATGAATATTGAATGAACAGTGTCTCTGTGTATCCTGACACATTGCCTCCTCGTTTTTCTCCTGTAGGGCAGAGCCCCAGAGCAGCCCCATGGTCACAGCCCAAGATGGATCTTCAGAAAAGCTGGGCCAGCGCCTGGCCACAGAGGCCTTGGGCACGAACAGCTGGGAGAGAGACAAGGCCTGTCGGGAACTGGGTCCTGCCCGAGCACGCAGGTGAGAAGCTGTTTCAAGTTGAAGACACAGTAATAAACTTTGTCTCTCTGACCGCTTCCCTCCTCTCTTTTGCCTCCTCTTCTTTCATATCTTTAAATCCAAGATTAGTAAAATTTTTCTACAGTGCACCAAACAGTAAGTATTTTAGATCTGGGGACCTGATGGTCTTTGATATAACTACTCAACCCTGCTTCTGTGGCACAAAACCTATAGTAGGTATTATGCAATCAAATACGCATACCAAGTTCTAATAAAGATTTATTTATAAAGACAAGAGACAGGCCTCGCCTGGCCCATTGGTTGAGGTTGTTGATCAGTACCTTAAGTGAAAGAACTCTTCTCCATTTTTATGATTCTGTTAGCCTTTGATTCCCAAATCATGATTCAGCCTAGACTTGCCTCCTGGGTTCAGATCTCTGTTTTTATTCCTTAATTCCATTATTCGACCACTACTTTTTGAGCACCTGTGATGTGTTAGCAATTGCCAACACCGATAACATACCATCTTACCAAGCTTTAAATTCTCTTCTCCCGTTCTGGAGCTCTTGATGTACTAAGGCAGAGATTTGAAGCCATCCTGAGTTCTCACCTGAGAATTAACTGACAGCTATGGGTGTTGTCTCCAGGAAAAAATGTCTGTGCTTCAAGAATATCCTAAAAACTCTGAGTAGCATTTTAGAAGGCTCATAGACCCCACAGCTGATGAACAGGGACCCCTACAGATCCCCACTAATGAATGCTGAAGTCAGAGTAGCCGGTTAAGTTGCTGCTCTCACCCTTAACCCCCTCACCCACCCCCAGCCTGTGCTATCTCTGACTTCAATGAAGGGAAACTGGATCAGCTCTTCAGAAGTGAAGTTCAATATCTGATCTGGAGAGTACTTCCCAGGAGACAGGAAGAAACTGTTTCTGTGAGAGGCTGAGGAAGATGGAGAGAGAGGAGGAAGGGAATTTCTGAACTTTTTTTTCTTGCTTTTTTTTTTTTTTAATTTAAGGAGAAAAAGAAAAAAAAAACAGAAAAAGGGTACAAGTTATACAGAATTTCAGAAAAAATAAACAGTAGGAAATCACTAGTTAATAGATTACATATTGTAATCTTAGAAATAGTTGTTCAAGTTACAAAATTAAAGCATATAAAGTAGACTTTCAAACAGTGAGACTGCAAACAGTTCTGTTCAATGATTCAACAAAACTCAGTAATGTGGTTATCTATCTTATACACTTAAATATACATGTAGTTATATTCTTTAGAGCACTTTCTTTTCCTTTCTTTTGTACAATGACAACTACACATTTTGGGTTTTATTATTCCCACAGTTCTTATTACTTTTTTTTGAAGAGAGTAAGACCAAATGTGACATAACAGAACAGAGTCAGTCAAATCAAAAGGATGGACATAATAGATAATGTAAAAACAAAATACTAGGTGATCAACAATGGTTACCATACTGCCTCTTGCTATCTTAAAAAGAACTGCCTATATCATCAGTTATAATATACAAAACAGTAAAGAATAAAACCAAAACATTGGAGACATTACAGGACTTTAAAAGAAGATAATAGTCAACCAGAATGGGCATCATAATGAATCTTATTGTCTTCAGTTTTGCCTATACTTTTGAACTTGGTATTATCAAGCAAAGCAGAATAGAGGAAAATCAGTCAAAGCAAGATGTTGAGGGCTACACAGAGTTTCAAATCAAGTTAATAGGAAATCAAAGTAGGTTACTATAATGTATCCTGCTATTTTTTATTTTTCCCTTAATTAAAAAGATAAAAATAAAAAAGTAAATAATTTTTAAAAAGGAGATTTAGATAAAAGAGGGCATAACAATAAAATAGCGCAGATCAAAGCATAACCATTTAAGCAAAATAGTGTTTCACCACAAGATGTCCTGACATAAAAGTAGTTATCATAGTGTCTCTTTCCTTGAAATCTTTGAGTATAACTTCGTATACTATTGCACCCAACTTATCAAGACAATGCTTGCAAGGCAGGTGCTTATGCTACTGAGCTAAATCCCCAGCCCCTTTGGAATTTCTGAACTTTTAAAACAGCATCTTCCAAATGGCTAAAGGGATACAATAATTTACATGTATTGTAGAACCTTGTGAAGACATTTGGACTCTGCCATTGACCAACGAATGAATATGGAAACATTCTTTATTCTCATTGAGCCTCAGGTTTCCTAAGTATAAAGGGGGAATATTTAAGTCTCATTATCAAGGGCACGGTAAGGATTAAATTAGGTCAGGCATATATAAGTCCTTGTGGTAGGTCTGGAACACAGGAAGTCCTTTAAAAAGCTTAGTTGGAGCCTATGAAACCATTCTGGACATGAAATCTGAAAACTGCTGCCATGTTGCCAACTGTGTTATATAGTTTTAATCTCTTCTGTGACTGACTGTGATGTGTTAAAAATCACAATAATACTGATAACATTAACAGTGATAAAAGTCATAATACTACAGTCATGCACCACTTAATGACAAGTGTACATTATGATTACTTATACTTGAGAGATTTCATCATTGTGCAAACATCTCAGAGTATCTTACACAAACAAAGATGGTATCACCTCTGCACACTCAGGCTATACCATATATATATACACATTCTCATAGGCCATGCTGACGAAAACAGTACAAGATTAAATCAATTGCAAAAAAATGAGATAAATATGAAATTATTAGATCGTGTTGGCCTAACACAGCATATGGTACAACTTTCTCTTTATAAATAAAAGTACATTCTAACAATAAATACATGATATTGTAAATACACATCAGAAAACAGTAATTATTATCATTATCAAATATGATATAGTACATACAGTTGTCTGAGCTGCGATTCTATATGCCTGGCAGTGCAGTAGGTTTGCCTACATCAGTATCACCCCCACCATGCACGCACACACACACACACACACACACACACACACACACACACACACAAGTAATGCATTGGGTTGTGATGTCACCAGTCAATAGGAGTTTTTCAGCTCCATTATCATCTAATGGGACTAGTCTCCACTAGTCTCCATCACTGATCGAAAGGTCATTTTGTGGTGCGTGACTGTAACAAAAGATCCTTTTACTATAAACATACTCTGTGCTCAGAGCACATTCCACAAGGCAGCTCCTTATTCCTGGCAAAAACTTATGACCCCACAACCACGTTTTATTTTCAACTTTTAGATGATGAAAATAAAATTCAGGAGGAAATAGGAGAACTTTGAATCCAGTTTCTGCTACATTGTTAGTATTGCATATTTATCCAGTGGGCGGTGAATCACTGCATATTGTGTTCATTGCTTTCTCGTTACTGAGACACTCAACACCCACGATTTGAAGACGTTTATTTTAGCTCACAGTTTCAGTGGGTTCATTCCATGGCTGGCCAGTTCCCAGGCAGGATGGCATGGAGGAAGGGCTTGGTGGTGAGAAGCTGCTTATTTCATGGTGACCAGGAAGCAAAGTAAAGGAAGAAGCCAATAAGAAAAATACACCTTTCTGGGTCACAGCCTCAGTATCCACCTCTTCCAGCCAGGACCCACCTCCCAGCACATTCAGCCTCTGACCTCACCAGTAAATGAATCTACCCTCGCCTGTAACCCACCTATGATCAGCCAGCCACCTTTCAAAAGCCTCACTTCCCAGACATGAGAGTTTTAGGGAGTCATTTTTTTTTCTTCTGAGACAGAGTCTCACTATGTAGTTTAGACTGGCCTTGAACTCACTGTGTAACCTAGACCATCCTCAGACTCACAGCGATCCTCCTGCCTCACCCTGCCAAAAGCTGGGATTACAGGTGTGCGCCATCCTACCCAGGGGGTCATTCTTGATTTAACCCTGACACGTATACAACCACTTCATACCTAACCAGTATAGATTTCACTACTGCATACACAACCATGACCCAGTAATCATCACTATATACTTCTCTTTAGCCTACTCCTCTGCCTGTACTTAACTACTGCATTTTATCAGTATAAAGTTAGCTGGTACACAGGTATCAAGGGTAGTCATTGTACTCGCCTACTGTGCCTATAACCACAGCGTATGCAAGCATTGCTTGCTCTGCCTCTGCACACATAACCATGGTGTACCTCACCCCCTTCCATTCCTCTGTGCTGCACACCTAGAACTAGTGCAAGGGGAAAGAAGTAGAGGAAAAGTGGATCCGACCAGGACAGGGAATTCAGGAATTATACTACTTCACATACTTCAAATCTGTCCAAAATTAACAATCTTCTCAGGTTTACACCATAACTTTAAAGCCAATTCTTGGATAGCGGTTCTCAAACTGTTCCCTCCTGGGACCATGGGGTTCCAGAAGTTAAGAGTACTTGACTAAAAAGTGGGAAATCTTTCTTCAATTTACAAGACACAGTTTAAAAATCTTTTAAAAATTTTTTCTTACTCATTTCTCCCGTAATATTTTTCCTCTCAAATTCCTGGCAGCTACTGCACTGGGAAATGTTCGTATGAAACATGATGGTTTAACAAGTAGCTAAATTATTTTTCCCATTCATCCCTCATTTGGTCACTTGACAGATATTTATTAGACTCTTGCTCTCTGTCAAGCACTCTTTGGAGAAAAAATTTGGAAGTGGCCCACCACATTTATGTAAAGCAGCCTGTCTGCTTCTGGATATGTGCACAATTCTTTGTGTAAGTGGGATTAAGTAGCTAGGTCTTTTATTCCTATGATACTTGGGTTTAGTCTGCTATAAGTGAGTCTATTGTAAGGATTACATATGTATAAGTGTATATATATAATTCTATACACACACACCTATTAGAGATGCAGAGACTTTTCACATATATTCTAATTACTTTAGCATTCTTCTGTTAAGCCTATTGACCTAATTTTTTTAATAATTAAATATGGAAGTATTTTATGATGGTCTGTAGGGAGTTGGGTAATTTGTAATTTTGGCCACACGAACAAGTTTGAGAAAACACCTGATTTTCTGAGAAAGCTTTTGGGGCACGAATCTCCTGGGTTCCAGCCTCACTTTTGATAATTCCTGATTTTGTGGTCATAGACAGGTCAAATCAACTTTCTGAACCTTGTTTCCTTCATCTGTAAAATAAGATAATAAAAACACCACCCTTAAGGCTTTTGGTGAATAGCAAAACACATAAAAACTCTTTACAGATAACAAATGCATATATGCTAGTTTAGTTGCTACTAAAACAATGATAATAATAGTATTAATTATATATTTTCCCCATAAGATTCAATTGGGTAGGCATGTTTTAATTCCCAAGCAGTCTTTCATCCAAAACCATTCCTCTTTGCTATGGGATAGTGTTTAAAAAAAAAAATTCCCTGGAGCCTGTCCCAATTATAAAAGAAGATAACTTGGCTTCATTTAACTACAGCCTGAGCATTTGAATTTAATTGAACGGGAAATAATTATTCCTGAAGAGCAGAGGTTTTTGAGGCTCCGTAAGGTGATATAAGATATGTATCTCATTACATTAAACCTCAGCAAATATACTTTTAGTAATCAGCTGCTACTTAAAATACTTTCGGCCTCCTATTAAATTTCCAACAGGAACTACAGACAGGATGGCTCTGGGAGGGAGGGGGCTGAACTGCCAATTAATTATTTAAAAAGTGACTTATTTACCGAGGTGAACCATTTGCAAATTCAATAATAAATCTATTAGGGAGTAGTTAACCTCTATAACTCTGTTTTAAATAATCAATTGGTGTTTGGTGTCCTTCTCATTAGGTTGGCATTAAGCCTTTATTTGAGGCACTTAATCTGAAGTGTGACCAAGTCAGCCATGAGGTGGTAATTAGGTATTTGCTATGGGTCCCTGATCCTCCAAAGAGCTGGGTCCTTCCCTTCCCGGGCTGCTGCAGCTCTGATTGAGGGGTTGGGGAACCTTTGGTCTTCTGATGCCACACCTATTGCTGCCCCACAGTGCCTCCCATGACCGAGACTTGACTCCACCGCCTTCTTCCAAGGGGAAAAAGAAAAAGAAAAAATCAACCCGGAAGAAGAGAAGGAGGTGAGTTCAAAAGGGGAGAGGAACCCTTCAGGATGGGAGAAAAAGACAGAAGAGGGACAAATAATGTGGGTTTTGGAATCCAACAGAGACACCTCGTTCGAGTTCAGATTATCTTTTTGTCTCTTAATTAGCTACATAACTTTGGACTCCACTTCTCTGGGTGTTTTTCCTTTTCTACAAAATGCTAACAGTAATTGCCATGTGAGAAAGTTTTGTGAGCATTAGATGGGAAATGGAGGTAGAGGAAACAGCTGTCACAGTGCTGGGCACATAGTAATGACCAATTCATGTGGAGTAAAGTCATTACCATAAATACTGAATTTTTAAAGTACTTGCTTAATGCAAAGGATTATGCTAAGCACTCTGATATGCATTATCTTTTTACTCCTGGCCAGCATCTCCAAGCAACCCTTGTAGAGATGACAAAAGAAAGATTCAAAGAGGGGTTTACCGAGTCTGTAGGGCTTGACATCCTGGTTCCTCAGTTCTTCCAATACACCCATCCACCAGCTTAAATTCCTAGAATAAAGGATGGACTTTATATTATCACCAGCTAGTGACTCTATACATTCTTTTCTATACATAATTGCTTTTCAACTTCTTGTATCTACTTTTTAAATTTTTATCTAGTTTTTTTTGTTGTTGTTGTTTTTGTTTGTTTGTTTGTTTGTTTGTTTTTTGGTACCCGGGGATCGAACTCATGACCTTGTGCTTGGCCAGGCAGGCGCTGTACAGCTGAGCCATATCCCCAGCCCTACTTCTTGCATTTAAATAGATTTTGAACTTTGCTTGTGGGCTGCCACTCACTAGAATGAAAACATGTTTATTTTTTCAGCCCCAGAGTTCTGGGCTTTATCCCGGAGGGCTTCCAGCTGAGAATTTCATCAAACCTTAGACATGGTATTTATAGAAATCTCCAGGGGGCAGCAGAGAGCAATGTCTGGACCATTTGGGCTTCAACTCTGGATTTTCTGGAACCCTGCTTTCTGGACATCCTGTTAGGCTAATTCTAAAAAGACAAACCCAGAGAGGACCTGAATGAGGACTCTGAGTTCCAACCATTATAGAGTAGGAGTGGAATTGAGGAATGTGGCTTGAGTTCCTGCTTTGGGGAGTTGGTAGAATTTCAAAGAAGGAAGCTGATCACAAGGATTCACTAACTTTTCATGCATTGAATGCTCACTGAGCACAGTTTTGGAGACAGATGTTTTGATTCCTTGAGGGACAGGACAGTTATTTCTCAGCCATCTCTCTCTGATGATATATCTCGTTTGACCTGCAAACAGCTCGTTTTTTCTTTTTAATTAGTGGCTAAAATTTAAAAATAAGATTTCATATAAAGTTATGGATTCCTGGAGGCTTCTATTGAGAAGGCAGGTGCTTTGGTGACCCAAGGTCCAGGTTCCAGACCCTAGGCTGATCTGAGCAGCAGCCACCCCTCCAGTCAAGTGCTCGCTGGTTCCTTACAGTGCCCATCACTCCCTTCAGTCCTCCACCAAGTCCGCGTTATGTTTTGTGGAGGCTCCCATGGGCAATGAGTTTGCAGTATCATTTCCAACCCTGATCTTTTGTCACTGGTAGAAATAACAGACCTAGACACAAGCCATTGTGTGCCTGAGATGATTCTGTTAGTTGGCAATAGAGTCAGAATTGGAGCTCAGGGTACTGAGCTGTCACCATGAATACAGGGCAGCTTTTTACTCAGCTACCCAAGTAGCTATGGTGTGGTTGCTCGGTGAGACTTTGTCCAGGGATTCAGTCTTATCAGGGATAAGTCTTATCAGTTTGTAATAGAGAGAAGACACACAGCATATATGAAGAGGGTCATTGCCAACTAGAAAAGTAAAAGTCTTAAGACGAGAGATTTCCACTTGAATCCTAGTTCAGTCACATCTTAGTTGTGCATCTTTAGAAAGGTCATTTCACTTCTCTGAACCTCACTTTAATTGTCTAAAAATAGAGGGTAACAATTTTACCTAACTAACAAGTATGTTGACAATAATGCATACAGTTGAAATAATGCATATAAACTACACAGTAATATTTGAGACAAATGTAAGCTACTGTCAATACTGAGATTACCCTTGATGGATGGTTCTCAGAGATCCAAGATCCTGGGAAGGGACTGGGGAAGTGATTGTAGAAGCCTCCCTATGAAGTGTGTTTTTCTCCCTACAGGTCCCCATCCTACAGCCCATCACCTGTCAAGAAAAAGAAGAAGAAAAGTTCTAAGAAACATAAGCGACGCAGGTATTGTCCTTCCCCCTCTACGGACATTGTCCCAGGTTGGGCAGAAGTTGGGGCATCAAAAGGTTATTTGAAAGCATCTCATTCCATTTATGCAGAATATTATATCTAATGTTTTGTTGTTTATTTGTGCCTGATAGAAGTTGGGACTCTATTTGGGAGGACCACAGGTAGCTAAAGCTAACTAGAGCCAGAACAGAGACTTGATTAGAAGAAATCAGGAGAGACACAGGGACCAATCAGGCCAGGGTGAGGGGCTGGGACCAAAGAGCAGAGAGCTAATAGAAGTCAAACATGGTTCAGCATTTCCTCTGTTTCCTGGTCCATGTAAGAGGACAAAGCCACTCCCTGACCCATTTCTCCATGCTGCAGGTCAACCCACAAGCAGACACCAAACTCCCTATCTTGTTCTGTGTTCCAAATTCCCAAGAAAAAGACTCTCATGGGGGATCCATCCACTTCACAGTGGGTTGGATAGTGTTGGAAAACATGGCTGCTTGGATAACCCACCCTTTTGGGCAGGGTGTGAATGGCATTTTGGCTGTAAGATAGTGTCTACACTCTGGTGAGAAGCCATCTGGCTTCTAGAATCCCATATTGAAAAGTTCCTCAAACTGGTATAGATCGTTCAGCCTTGGAAGGTGATAAAATGTCAGTCTACACTCACAGACATGACATTGACTCTACTACTGTAGGCCCCATGTGGAAAGATTGCTGATACCAAATTAAAATTTCATTAATTGCCCAAGTCTTACATTTACTGGTGTGTATCCTTCCAGTCCCTCTCCAGTTTCACAGGCTGTGTTATACTTGGAGATTTGCAATATGAAAATCCAGTATCATGGTTCCTCTGTGTAGAAAGTTCTGTCTTTGTAGGCCATTTCCCATAGGCAGCCATCACCTGACACCTAGTAGCTATTGTGCATTTGAAAGGAACAGCATTCCAGACTGTTCTCCTCAGTGATATACATTTCCCAAGCCCTTAGGTTAGCTGTGGATAATAGAAAAATGTGATTCGTATTTTATTTTGCTTATTTTTATCTTCTAATTATACTACTTGAATTGTGAATGATTTGTGTAATTAAACAACCATACAACCAAAGGTATGAGATCATTGGGCTTTTCATCTGCACCTGAAGTCTACTTCAGAGAGTCTCCAGTGTGGCTTTTCCCAAGCCAAGGTTGGTGTTCTTTCTGCCTGTGTTGCTAGACTGCCTTAAACCTAGATCTCACTGGTTCTGTCCATTGTCTGCCCAGCCTTTCTATGGATGTTTTCTGAGTTTCCTATAAGACATGGAAAAGTTAATGAATGAATGCAGAACTTGGGCATTTAGTGAAATCTTGTTAATTTGAATCTTTCCACCTTGGGGCCCATGGTGGTAGAGCCAATGTCATGCCTGTGAGTGCAGACTAACATTTTATCACCTTCCAAGGCTGAACAATCTATACCATTTTTCATTATGAGAATCCTGGAAGTCACATGGCTTCTCACCAAAGAGCTCATTCTCCTGAGAAAGAGATTTGACAGAAGTTTAGAAATAGATCTTTTCTGCCCACTACACAGTCAAAGGGTTGGAGCCTTATAAGATAGAGATGATGGGAAATATTAATGCAGGTCCTTCCCAATCTTCACCTACTCAGCACCTCCCTGCTCATGATCCAGCTCCTCCAATTTCATAACGTATTTGGTCAATGATAGTTGACTTTTATTCTTGGAAGTTGAAGGTAGGAATAGGAGAAGCATGGAGGTTTTTCTTTCTCTTAACTAACAAAGCTTAAGAGTTCTCTTTTTTTAAATCTTATTTTTCATATCTATTTATTGAGCACCCATTATAGTATCATGAATGAAGATTCTAGGATCCAGAAACAGAATAGTGACCAAAACCCAGCTCCTGCCCTCAAATTACTGACGCACTAGTAGGGGAAATGGGTGATTATAGTGAGCAGAAGACAGGCCTCTGATAAGGACAAGTTCAGAAACTTGCCCGGGGATTGAGAGAGCAGAGAGGAGGTATCAGCGAGTCTTAGGAACTTAGAACATGTTGGGCAGTGTTTCAGTGAGAAAAGGAGGTTGGAGCAGAGCTCTGAAGAACAAGTAGCATCTATACTGGTGAAGCCGTATGAACACGGGCAACTCACTAACACATCAATGAGCTTCAGTGTTTTTGTCTGGAGAAATATTTGTTAGCAGTACTCTGCAGAGTGTAGTGGAAGACTGAATGACCTTGTCTGTGATGGGTACTTAACTCAGAACCTGGCACACAGTGAGAATTTCATATAGGGAAGCTGAGGGTCTCAAGGTGATGAGAAGAAGAAGAAGCAGGAGGGGGAGAGAGAGAAATAATCCACAATGAAGAAGAGAGAAAATGAGAGGGAGAAGAAGAGACAGAGGATTCTTTTATGGTCCAACTTCATGCAGGACAGACTTGCTAACAATTGTGGGTGAGGATTAGAGCACTGATCAGCTTTAGCCTAAGCATTCAATAGGCAAATCAATAATGTCATCTTCACATTCTTTAACATCCAACAGAGGAGGAGGACTGGCTACATGTCCTGATTCCCGGGTAGCATAATTCCAAACGCAGTGATGCATTCATGCCAGAAGCAGAATCCCAAACTCACCCAAATTTTTGTCTCCCTTCCCTTCTTTTCTCACCCTTTTTCTTCCATCCCGCTTTTCCCTCCCTTTCTTTCTCCTATCTGTGCTTCTCTCCTTCCTTATTCTGTTCCTTTTTCTTTTCAATCAGGTCATTCTCCAAGAAAAGAAGGCACAGGTAAGACTCTTGCAAACTCTTGTTACGTGTTCAACCTTCATCTTCCCCAGCCGGGCTTTGGGCAGCTTCCTGGATTAGATCTCAGTCTCATCTTTGTGTTCCTCCAGTTTCCACCAGGATGAAAACATAGCTAGGTTTCCATGAATGTTTTAGACCAGCTTTTAAATTCCACTGAGCTTGTGATTGCCCTGGATTTGCCCCTCGGGATGTTCCTCCCAGGAAAGCCCCATCAGCTCTGTTTGAGTCTGTTTTTACCACTGGTTGAAATCTTGAGCTATCTATGCAGAACATCTGTTCCATTATGCCATCTAAACTTTCCAAGAGCTGACCAGAGAATGGGGAGCAAATCTTAGTGTACTGGAAACACCAAGTGAACATAAATAAAGCTTTCACTAGCGGAGACTCACTGCAGAGGAGACCCTGCACTGAGCCCCTTCTCCATGTGCATGTATTTAATCCTCATTAATTCCCATCATAGCTGTGTAGGGGATGGTTTAGAGTCCCTGATGGCGACACTGAGACTAAGACAGGAGATGTAATAGTCATGTCCATTGAGCTAGATGCCATCAGCACCAACATTCAGGCTCTAATCTATCAGAGAGAATCAGGACAAGTGTCAGTGGCTTCTTAAATAAGAGTAGCCACAGGTACAGTGCTTTTCTGAATTTGAAGCCCTGTCACTTACTCATTTAATTCATGATGCTGATTGCCAATGTCACCCACCCACTCAGCTCCACAGGCTGAACAATGGCTGTATTTCATGGTTGAGTAAACTGGGTCTTAGAAAAGACAAGTAAGTTGCTAGACATCACACAGCAAAGAAACAGCAGAGCTGGGATTTGATTCTGATCTTTCGGGAAATCCTGCCCTGTTCTGTGGCCAAGGCTGCATCTCAATGTGGAGACAGTTCCTACGGCTAACTTAAAGTTCTGAGACAGCTGGGTGAAAATGATTTCCCCTTCCAAGGACAGTGATGGTTCCTAGTGACCCTCTGAAGCCAGTCTGGCTCAAAGTAACAAAATAGCATTCACCTTCTTAGATCTCATTTGATTACCTGAGACCTTGAGTTCTCATCATCTGTTCTAGCTGCAGCCCAGCTCTCTGTCTCAGAATTTTTTTAAAAAAAAACCTGAATATTTGAATATGCATGGAAGGAACATTTCAGAATCTACTAAGTTCCATGGGTGTTAGATTTCTCTTCCCTTACAAATTAAACTAAACATCAATCAGAAAGTATGGACTCTGGGACCCATTGTCTGGGATCCCTTTCCAGCTCACTTCTATGATCCTGGACATGTCTTAACCAATCAAGGCTCGGTCTTCATGTCTGTAAAATGGACCTCATTAAATGACCCTTCCTCCTATAGATTGTGGAGACAGAACAGTACAATGAGTTTTCTGATCTAAAGTATTTAGCAGAGTCCAACCTATCATGGGACCTCCAAGAATGAGATTTTCCTAGTATTACCTTTATTACCACCATGACTTTTAACTTACCTCAGCCCCCCATTTTCAGCATGCATGTGTGAATCAGGGTCCCGCTCAGGGCTTGCTGCACGAAAAAATTGGCAGCAACTTCTCTGGTCTTGGGCAATGATCAGTGTCCTTCCCCAAACTGCTTGGATCTAGAGACTCACTATATGTTCAGCATTTTAACTACTTGTTTATTTTTATCTTTCATTGCATTTCAGGATATTTTTTTTTGCCTCTTTCAATTAACTGGACGTTTCTTATTTAGCTCCTCTAGCCCAAAAAGCAAAAGAAAGGAAGTGAAGAGGCACAAAAAACAGTAAGTAGACACTATCTGGAATACACTCTCCAGTTTGGGGATCAGAGTCTTGGCTTCTAGTAGCTAAAGTGATAGTTACCAACTACACAAGAAAAGGGGAGAGGGGTAGATAATTTAGACCAAGGAAGTGAAAGAAGGAGAAAGTAGAAAGGGAGCTGTGTGTACACTTAAAGTCGTGGGTGAGTGCATGAGTGCATTCAGTTGTGTATATGATGTAATGTGGATGTGTATGCATGTGCATTTGTAGGTGCATGCAACTCTTCAGTTTGCATGTGTGCCCACTGTGTGTGCAGCTTTTGTGTGAATTGTGTGCATATTATATATGTAGTATGTACATTTGTACTGTGTACATTATAAAGATCTATCTGTACATCGTGTGTCATGCAAACATTTGTGTATATTATGTGCACAAATATATAAAATGTGGGCATAGAGTGTGTATATGTGGTACCTACTTGTGTTTATACAAATGCATTTCTGTCTGTGCTTGTTTTAGTATGTTTGTGGGTGGTATGCTTAAAGGTGCACCATGACTAGTGTGTATGATGAATTCTATGCACTCTGTGTGTGTACTGTTTATATGTTTATATATCTGTGTGTATTGCACACACAGGGCATGTGTCATGGTTTTCACATGTGTGTACTATGTATACTATGGGGCTCTGATCATGTGTGCATATTTGTGTGAGCAGATATATGCATCCACTCTGTTCTTCCTGGGTTTACAGTGAGGAGCTGCCAGTAAAGCTCTGACCCCCAATCCCGAGGCCCCAGCTGTTTCAAGGTTTATAGCTGGTAGTAGAAATTCAAATCATCCACTGCTGCCTGTGGAGTTCAGTTCCCAACCAAATTAAAACTAAATTTGGTATCAACCCACCTATTTTATACCCTGCAAATGTTAGTGCATGTTTTCCAATCAACTAATATTTTATCTCCCGCCAAGAAGCTTCTAAAGAGAGGATCAAAGACAATAGGATAAAAGGTAGTCAGTTGCTGGGGAGGGAAAAGAGGAGATAGAAACACAGAGGGAGTGCGTCCAGCTTGGCCACCTCAAAGGACCTCCTCATTCAAGGTCAGTGTGGTGGGCATTTCAGCCGCTGCCCTAAAGGCCTGGGAAATTCTCTCTAGAGCATCTAGTTAGCTTGGAGCAGAACTTCCTCAAATCAGGCTTGCACAATAGAAGTCAAAATTGTTAATCTTATATATTGACTATGTTTTCATGCTAAGCACAGATCTGGTCAGAGATCTGCTCAGAGATCTCAGCGTTACATATACAGTGAGGCCACAGGACAGGCAGCCACGAGACCACCAGGGGTCCATGGTCCCAGCTGCCTCTAAGCACTGAAGTGACTCAGCTCTCTTTTATTCAACACCCTTTGGTGTGGTTTAATATGTGCTGGGCCCAGGGACAGTGGTGAACAGACATTCTCCTGGCCTCGGGGAGCCCACAGTGGATAGACATGGGACAGAGGCAGGAAGTGGAAACCCACATCATAGGGTCTTCCTGCAGGAGGGGTGTCCAGGCTGGGGGCAAGACTGGGAGGCTGTTCCAGGTTAAGCAAGCAGTTTGAGCTCTCTGAGTCATTTCTTCATCTGTAAAATAAAAATAATGAGAAAAGCTACATCCTAAGTTATTGTGAGGCATAAATGTGTCTATTGAAGAAAAATGCTGAAGCACAGAGCCTGGCATGAAATATGTGTTAGACATAGCTGATCTGTCATTGTCATCATCCCCAACACCGGGACAGCATGAACTGGGAAATGTAGTGTGTGAATCAGGATACAGGCAGAGGGTTACACATCCAAAATGGTTTGATTCTGCTAGGACAGGGCAAACCCATCAAAACCTGTGGCCAGAGGTCAGCGCAGGAGTTAGCACCTGAAGATGCTTCTGTTTCAAAATCAGAGTTTGAACTCAACAGAAGGATCATGGGGATGCTTTACAGAGCAAAGAGACATGGCCTGATGATTACATTACAGGAATCTCTGTATCCTTTCTTGAGATAACCAGACGGCCAGCCTCTCAGTAGAATCATCTCTAACTCCCACTGGCTTCCCAAACCACCGACACTGTTTTTGCATCCTTAATCACCACTGCCACTGCTGGTGCCACTTCTGGATTGTCATTATTGGTCATAAGTAGCTGAACTAACCTGGAGTAATTCCATTACAGTGGTGATGGTAGTAATCCTTAATGATTGCTTATAGACCATTCTGAAGGCTTTCTATTCCATGCTAAGGATATGGAATTTATTTCCAGAGTCTAAAGTTACAAATTGGCAGCCCAAAGGCCTAATTTACTCCGCAAATTGTGTTTTGTTTTCCACAAAATGTAACTTTAAAAAAAAGGAACTTCCATTTAAAATAGGAATATTTTACATTAAAAATACCTATGTTTTCACATTTGCTTGAAAAATTAAAACATCCAGCATATCCTTGTTCTGGAGATAAAGCAATCTTTTCATACTTCAGTCCAGGCTACAGGCTGGTAATTTTTTTAGTTTTTGGCTGATCCCACATTCAGGGCACCTGACTGGTCCTGGAAGCTGTGCAGAACTCAGACTGCTGTCTGAGCTGAGGGACAGGTGGGCTGGGGAGTGGCTTTTTGCCCAGGGTATGATCTGCACCAGGTCTGCTTGCAGTTTGGGGGGCAGGGCAGGCCCTGAGTCATCCGCTTTCCCTCCAAAAACTCTCTCCTGCTCTGCTGTTTGGTACCACTAGGTGGAGACCCTGGACACACAGGAAGCTGGGGTGGTGCAAAGCAGGGGTCACAGACCTGTGGGAGGGGTCGTGACTCCTGGAGAACAAAATGGAAGTTTGTCATAAGACCTCTCTCTCTCTCTCTCTCTCTCTCTCTCTCTCTCTCTCTCTCTGACTGTGTCTTACACTCCACAAGATCCCGAAGCCGGCCCCGAAAGTCTCATCGTCACCGCCATCACCGCTGTCCCTCCAGGTCCCAGAGCTCAGAGTCGCGCTCCTCCAGCTATGAGAACAGGTAACCCTTTGCCCAGTGGAGCCCGATCGATCATCCATCCCACTTGGGTCCTGAACACAGGCTAAGACGATAACAAGGTTATCCCCAGCGGCTGCCCCTGCCCTGTGCTCAGCAACTGACTTCCTCAGAAAAGGGCTGCAGTGCAGACGGGGCTGCCTCACTGACCGCATGGACAGCAGCACTAGGGATCCCAGATGCATGCTCTCTGAGTGCCCATGAGGCCGCACTTTGTATACAGATCCACAAGGTCCGCTCTACACCTCCATTGAAGAAGGTACTGTTGTTACTTTCTTTGTAAAGATGAAGAAACAGAGATGCATCACTGACACTGATGTTACAGCTGTGAAAACTGCCTCTTGGTGGGCAAAGAGACTTACAAGTACAAAGCACAAGGCACAAGATGAGAAACTTGTTCATCGCTTAGCACTAAGCGACAGACCAAGCGTGACAAAATAGCATCCTTCACTAAGGGATGCTCAGAGCAGAGACACTAGGCACCTATAAAAGGTCACACAGCACAAAGTACCAATTTATAAAGCTCTTCCGATCACTTTTCTCCTGCCTCAGACTGTGTCTGTGCTGATACACTGACTCCCCGCCTGAGAAGGGGAGAGGGGTTCTCCTGGGGATGAGAAGAGGAAGGAGCAAGAGAAGAAAAAGGAGAGAGACAAGAATAAGAACCAAAAGGCAGTAGGGTTTTGTTGATGGTGATGTTTGGGGTGCCGAAGTCCAGCAGAAACATCACGCCCAGATCTGATGTCAGGGGCTGCTTGTCTCCCTCTGAAGTGCGTCTCACGCTTCACTGCAGGTTCACGACGCCTGGAGAGGTTCTAGAATCTCGGTATCTGGGTCCCACCTTACGCTAGTGAAATCAGAAGGGCCGAAGGAAAGGACAAGAGTGACCGCATGAAGGGGAGAAGGTGGGAGAGGAAAGAGGAAAAGAAACAGAAAGAGCAAGGGGCAGGAGGGAAGCGCAGAAAAACAGAGTGAGGGGGGAGAGGAGGAGTAAGAAGGGAAGGAGGAGGACAAACGGAAGGAAGAGGAAAGGAAAAGGGGACAGGAGGAGGACGAGAGAGGGAGAGGAGGAGGAAGAAAAAAGAGCAGATTTACCCAAACCCTGCTGTGTGCCAGGCACTGGGCTACAGTTCCAAATACTTTTTCTCTCTTAATCACCCAAATAATGCCATGACCTAGACCAATGCTTCTCCACCTCAGCTGCACTTTTCAATCACACCAGGAGTTTTTAAAAAAATGACAGTGCCTGGGTCCCACCTTCGAGCCACCTTCCTGTGATTCCGACACAGTGGTGTCAGGGCAGTGATGTGCTTAGATCTCCCCAGGCATCATAAGCCCACAGTTCCATGTGGGAAGCAGTAGAGACAGTAGCCTCTCATGTCCCCTGTTATGAGCTGACCTTGGTATCCCTGCTGAACACTGGTGGCCAATACCACCATCAGATGAGCCTATGCTGTGACCCTGATTGTGCAAGACAAAAATGGGACACCTCTGTAGTCAGATCGGTGCCCAGAGGGAACAAGAACTTTGTCCCAAACACAGCATTGTTCAAATGCGTGTCTAGCTAGCTAATTTGAGTAGCGCCTGCTTCTTAGGCAGTTCGGTTGTTGGCCTTGGCCTAGTCCTCTCTCTCTCTCTCTCTCTAAATAAGAAGGAGGTAAGTGCCTGGTCACTGAATTACTCTGCTTTCTGCATGCATCTAATTCAGAAGAGAGCCCTAGTCCCTTTGGCTCTCCCAAACCACCTACTACAAGCCAAAGATGATGGTAGGCTCATCCTAACATCCTCTTACGGAAACATGCTGCATCCCCCTGTGGTATGCATGCCCCATCTGCAAGGCTTGTTCTGACATGCGTGGGTTCCTGAGCTAAACCACATCACTGACAACTTATAGCTGAGAAAACTGCCTCCTGGTATGCAGAGACCTAAGGGAGGTCCCACAGCTAGAATGTTGGGACAAATAGTTCTGGGGGACTCATCCTGATTGCTCTACCTCCAAATTGCTCTTCCTGGTTAAGTACTCCTGGCTTAGGCCAGAGGATTGTGCAGAGACTCAGCAACTTACCTGCCAGAGAAATGGTTCACACGGCAGACACTGGCCCTGGGCACCCTGCTGCTGTCCAGCTCCTGGTGGTGCTGCTTCTTGAGTGCCTGTTGAGTTAAAGGGTTCCCCAGAAGGCCTGGGAGTAAACCAAAAATTAGCACATGGGATATATACTCACTAGAAAAGGGATCTGGAAGAGCCCAGAGCAGAGAAGGACTGTCCAGAGCCATAACCAGAGAAATGAGGTCATTTCCTAAAAGTGCAGAAAACTGTTGTGGCCCTGCTATTTTTAAGATGTGTGACCTCAGAGATCTCAGCTCTTTGATCTGCAAAATGGGAAGATAGTACTTGACCTTCAAGTTGTAGGGGCGACTCTGAAAGTACCTTAGGAAGGGTTTCTAGGTGCTGACCAAATCCATATGATATTATTTCCATTTCCTATTGTGTCTCAGCGAGTTGATGGAACATGCATCAAATGCGCCCATTTCAATGATCATGCACCCCCTCGTTTCAGTACACACAAGGCAGCCAGCTCTAAACATAACAAATTTGCATGACCTATTTCGGTATTTTTGTCCAGTCACTTTTCCCCCAATATTCTGAGTAACATTGAATGTTCTGCCTTCATTTCACAGAAGGAACACAAACAGTTACATTTATAGACAAACCCATGGAAACTCTGACAGGCATGCCCAAACATGGTCACATGGCAGAAAATCACACAGGCATGAAGGAATCAAGAAAGACCTTTGCTCTATTCACAGATGAACCTCAGCCACCAAAATAGTGTCAGGTACAAGAATAAGCAGGGCCAGGTGTGGTGGTACGTGCCTGTAATCTCAGCAGTCGGGAGGCTGAGGCAGGAAGATTGTTGTGAGTTTGAGACGAGCCTGAGCTACAAAGTGAGCTCAAGGCCAGCCTGTACTCCACAGTGAGATCCTGTCGTGAAAAGACCAAAACAAAGGGGGGGGGGGAGTTATCAAGCCATCAAATGAGATAATGAATGAATGAATGAATGAATGAATGAAAATTGAATGGATGAATAGATGGATGACTGGAGATGGATGGATGAATGCATGGGCAGAGGGGGGATGGGTGAATGGGCAGAAGGATGGATGGATGGATGATGGATGGATCAGTGGGTAGGCAGATGGATAGATAAACACCCAGTCTAGTTTTCATGCACACACTTTCAGACATACCCAGGGACTAAGTTATATGAACATGTGCAAACACGCTATCATGTTGATCCCTCAATCTCCTCTCTACCCTGCTCACCTTCAAAAGACCCTCAGGTCTCTCTCCTCTGCCTCCAGGCACCGAGGCCGGTCTCCTGAGGAAGGGCGGAAGTCCCGCCACAGGCACTCCCGCCGCTGCTCCAAGACCCTCGGCAAGGCCAGCCCCGAGGCCCGGTCCAGCCACCCTCCCAGCCAGCCTCTCCAGATGCTCAGCTTCCTGTCGTCCAGGGGTGTAGTAAGTATTCTGAACAGCCTCCTCTGCCAGTCTTGCCACAACATTTGGGGGAGGTGGAGGTACAAGTTCAGGGCAATGTATGACACATTTTAATTCAGTTTCGGGCAAAATATCCCACTGGCTCCAGACATCATTAGTGATGAACCAAATGGTCATTCAGCAGCCTTTGGCAGCACTTGCCTTGGGGATTTGGGGAGCAGAGGAAGAAAAACTAAAATACTCAGAATCTTTTATCGGGGGATGTTCTATAATAAATATTGGTCTTCAGAGTGACACCTGCAAGACTACATGTGTGAGATATCACAGGAGATTTGTTTGACAAGGGAAGGGAACAAGGGTCTTTGACAGGACAGAAGCTCTAGTTTTTACTCAAATTCTGCATCTTTTATGCCAGCTGGCTGGCAGCATTTGTTGGCAGCTGGAATTTGATTCCAGCTATAAATGTGACCTTGAATTTATATGAAAATTTTCCTCTAAGGAGCTCATAATACTTGACCTGTCTCTTCTCATGTGTCCGCACAAGGTCTTGAGGACTTGGGGGAACAGCTGCTGTCAGTCGTCCCTTCCACATATGAAACAGAAATACCAAGCTCACAAAGGTTAAGACATAGGGTGAAGTCACAGAGCGAGGCAAGAGCAAATCCAGTTTAACAAAATGGCCCTGGGTTGTGTCTGCCGTGTCCCCCTGGGTTAACAAGGAGCTGGAACCTGATTTCACTGTGAACAAGAGCTGCAGGGATGGTTCTGAATTGAAGTCCTAGCTTTGCCATTTGCTAGCTGTGTGACTTTGGGCAAGGGACCTGGCCTCAGTCTTCTCATTGATAAACTTGAAGTCATATCGCTTCCTATGGGACTGTTGAGGTTCTCCAACAAGAGAAAGTAGGTGAAGGCTTATTATAGACTCCAATGGGAGAAACACCCAAGGAGGGGAAGCGTCAATGCTGGCACAGCCATACTTGCAGCCAACAGCTGCAAAAAGACCTGTTTGTCCAGCTATATGAGGTCTTAAAAACTTCAGAGAGTTTTTCCTTTAAAAAGGATAAGGTAGAAGCAAGAAAAAATTCAGGATGGCTTGCAGGGTGGTCAAGAAATGTGAGGCAGTGATAAGCCACAGAGAGCCCTGAATGATACAATAGTTACCCACAGACCATTCTGGGGAAACTCATCTTCTTCAGGCAAGCCACCTTGTCTCTCCAAGCTCTCATTTGGCTTCCTATTGCCTACCTGGACCATCCACAACTCTCCCCAGATGCCTTCTTTGTGAGGAGGCCCATGGTTACTGAGTACTTAGAGGAGGCAAGTATGCACATGCATTCTCTCCTTCCTAAGCGTCCTAAAATGGGTTTCTCAGCCAGGTGTGGTGGGGCATGCATCACAACTTCAAACACAGCCTGGGAAATTAAGGAAAATCCTATAGGAAAGGAAGAGAGAAAGACAGACACACAGGCAGGCAGACAGACAGACAACAAAAGAAAGAGAATGAGAAAGAAGGCTGAAGATGTAGTTCAGTCCGTGGGCCCTGAATTCAACTGCAAATATCAAAAAAGAAAGGGAGGTTTCTACAGCAAAGAATCCAGAAGCCTGGATGCAAGTTTTGGCTTGGCTAAATGGATCATTTTACCCCTTCCAGCCTCAGTTCCCTCAACTGAGAAATGGGCGTGGTTATCCCACGTGTCTCCCACGAGCAAAGGTAAAAATAAATTTGAAATACAAGCAATAAAATGTAGAAGAATGTTTCTGAATTCGCTAGGGCTGTCTCTGGTCGTAGTATTTGTGGCAGCTAATCTGGCAGCCCCAAGTGACCCTAATACTAAGCACCATTGGAAACGACTTATACCGTAGGGCAGGAATGTTTTCCTAACAAGGCCAAGTCTGTCAAGGTGCTGCAGAAAGCTGGATCTGCTCTCCCACACCAGCCACTTATGTGACCAGGTTGGCTCCTGGCAGTTATTCATCCTAAAACACACAGGTGTGGGATGGCTTTGGAGTAAGATGCTTCAGTGTCCCACATGAGCCAAGCACTTATCAGAAGAGCTGAAATCCAAGGGTCATCTGTGCCGTCCATGCTCAATCCTTTCTCATCTTTTCTCTTACCAAGGCAGAGATGAGAGAAGACTCCAGGTTGGACCAAAGATTTATCAAGAGTCCTGGCCCCAAGGTTTGTCTCTCTGTTAGAGAAAACAGCAGAGACTTTAGGAGTTCACCTAAGCCCATTGCCCTAATTAGCATGCATGAAAATGAGGCACACAGAAAAGAGAATTCCATGGTTTGATGATAAGGTGGACTTGTTAAAAGCAATGATCAAAACCTGGTTTGAAGCTATGTGTTAGTTACTTAAACCTTTCTGAGCCTCAGTTTCATCATCTTTAAAATAATAATAGCAATCATAATAATAGATAAAGCCAGTCTCTTATTCAAAAGACAATTTTGAACCCAGTGCTTAACCCAGGGGCAAAACTCAGTGAATATTAGTAATGTGATGATAATACCATTCCAGGTCCCAGGTCTGCACTTGAGCACCTGTGGAATCTTGAGCAAGTTGTAGAAACTGTGTCTCATTTTCCTTTGAATCACAAAAACAACCAAGACTGATCGAATGAGACTGCCAGGACTTCAAGGGAATAAAAATGGTGGGATGTGATAGACCTGTAGTAAGTCTATCTAATGTTTGCTGCTAGCAGGAGCAGCGGCACAGTAGTGATAACAGAGGTGGCAGTGATAACAATAGAGAGGGAAGAGACCAGTTTCTTTCTGTCCAGATAGCAGCTGCAGCCCAGATGACTATGTTTACCACCTCCAAGTTGCCTGGCTCCTGGAAGAGTCAGACACTCCTTGAATCTGATCCTCTGAGTTCCTTCCGCACTCAGACCTTTCTCATCTTCTCTGTTACAAGGGCAGACATAGAAGAAGGCTACAGGCTGGACTAACGGTGCTCCAGAAGTCTGGCCCTAAGGTTTTTCTCTCTGTTAGAGACAACAGCAGAGGCTGTTTCATGGAATCTCCTGTCAAACAGTCATTCAGGTCTATCAGCATCTAGTGAGCATCTACAGCTGATCAGGGTCTGCTTTGGGTTTGGAGAGCCTATGAGTAAAACTGAAACAGCCCTAACGGGGAGAGACAGACAGTACACAACAATCGATGCTTGGATTGGGGAGAAGGTTAGCAGGCAGAGGAAGGGATTAGGAGTCAGGTCGGCAGAAGAAATAGCCATGAGCCGAGAAATGAAGGAGCAGAATTTAGCCAATGAAAGGGAAAAATGAAAACTGGAGATGAGGTTTGAGATACAGTTGCAGACCTCTGGAGGTGAATAGGAGCCTGAGCACGAAGGGTCTTCTACACCATGGCTCCTGCCACACTCACCTGCTAGCATTTAACATGTACAGCTCTTTAAAATATCAAGGATGGGTACATTACATCAGTGGGGCTCATTTGTATATATGACTATGTAAATGTAGGGCTTGACTATTACTAGCTGGTGGGCTCATTTGCATATATGACTATGCAAATGTAGGGCTTGACTGTTACTAGCTGGTGAGCTACAGTAACTTGCGACTCTGTTGTTTGGACAGAGCCCTGAGTCAAATAGAAGGTCCTATGGAGACGGGGTAGGGCCCCTTAATAACCTACTCATGGGCCTTATTTTCCCTCAACCATTTCTGTTTCAGGCACCAGGGAGATGAAATAAGTAGTCTTCTTTAACTCCTAGAGCTCACAGTCTAGCAGCCAACACAAAGCTACAATATAGAGCTAGAGTGTTATTCTCAAGGTTCAGATCAAGTCCGTGAGCACCCATGCTGATTCTGCCTGTGAAAATCTTCAAATATTTGCATGCCAGTTGGCAAATAGTCCCTGTCACCAGCTCACTCCATCCCCAGTCAACCCATCCATCCCTTTCTTCCCCTGACATTTTCTGGACCTCCTCACAATCCAGCCACTAAAATGTGACATTTAATCCCCTTCAACATCCAGGCCAACATCTGTTCTAGTGAGGTAATGCCTAGACCCAAGTGAATATTGATAATTTTAATGTCACCTCTGGCAGTGATGGAAGCAAGTACAATGTACAGGGGAAAGGTCACAAAATGTTGTCTTGATGTCCTGGGCTTTGAAGAATGGGTAGGAGTTCATTAGTTTGAGATGGTTGATGGCAGGAAGAAGGGAGAAATACTACTATGTGCCAGGCATTGTCACATACTTGACACAGTTTGCTCACTTGATCCACATTAACAGTTCTTTGAGAGAGATGCAATTATTATCATCATTTTACAGATGGGAAAATTGAGGCTCTGAGAGGCAAAGTGACCCCGGAAGGTAGCCCAATTGGGAGAAAATAGGGCTGGTATGGATCAGGGCTGTGCCTTGGAAACTTACTGTGACAGCCAGCATGGAAGGCGGGTGGGAGGAATAAAAGGCTAAGGGCCATGGTGTGGCCAAGCCCTTTCTCTGTCAAGTGGCCCATACTGGAAGGGGCCTGATCACAGAGGAGTGCGCCCAGGAGAAGGGCAGGATTCTTTCTTTCATGCATTTAGCTTGGGCCAATAGTGGCCTCGTACGTCTTGTCACCAAACACCTGCACAGATGACAAGACAAAGAAAAGATCAGAGAACTTGGTATCCAATAAAGAGATAGCTGTAAGCTGAGAAGGCAAAACAGCACGAGTGATGAAGGCACGGGAGCAGATCCGAGCTCTCTGGAATCCTCATTCCTGTCTCCCTGTGAGGCTGAGGGTGACAGCAACAACTGATGCTTATTGAGCAACTATTATGCACCAGAAGCCTGACTGAATTCTTTATATGAATCTTAGTCACTTATTTTGTATAATAGCCCCATAGGACAACTGCCACGCCTACCTCCTTTTCTAGACCACAGCCTAGAAAAATCAAGGAAAGAAAGCTAGGTTTTGAACCCAGAAAGTCTCACCTCAGAATCCATGTGTTTCATTACAACCTCCCTTGGGTCATTTCACTTTTGTACATCTCAGCGTCCTCCTGTGTGTCTGAGGCTAATAATGGTAACTATTTGCAGAACTGTGATGAGGATGAAGACACAGAATCCACTCATTTTTGAAATGTGCATTAAGTCCCTTCCACGTGCTGGACACTGTTCCAGTCACAGCCAGCAGCAGTGCTTACCTATGTGCGACTTCTGCTCTGTGTAAAAATCTTATCCCAATTCTGCAGATGTAGCCAGCACTCCATATACGATAGATGCTGCTGTTAGGATTTGTTCTCATAGTAGCTTTTTACAGTTTTCTCAAAACAAGCCCAGAAGCAATCTCTGACCTTGGAAAGCTTAATCATATCCAGAATCATAGGTGGACTTCACAACAACCATGGAAGAAAGGCAAGATGGGAATATGCTTTCCCTTCTGCAGATAGGGAAACTGAGGCTGAAGGAGAGTTTGTGGATGGTCCTGGTCTTCAGAACCCTGCCCCAAGCTTTAGGATATCCCTGGGAGCCTCAATATCCAAGCCATTCATTGCTGTTGAGAGGACTGGAGGGTAGAAAAGGATAAGCTGACCTGGAGATTTTGGGGACCACTTGTATTTGTTGTTGTCGTTTTTTTTTTTTTTTTTTTTTAATGAGAAGTGACACGGTAGTGTTAACTTGTACTTGTGCTAAGGACAGAAGGAGCACTGCCATTTTCCATCACCCGATGAACATTTCACCACTAGAAAACATAGGAAGGACATGACCTTGGGCCAAAAGATGTCTAAATCAAATACATTGTGCTACATGAAAAGCTCATTACTTTGAACTTATCTCCGTCTTTTCAGTCTTGGCAAGGGAAAAATATTGTCTAACTGGGCCTATGTAGAGATTTTTCAAAAGCTGGTGAGCAGGGGCCCTCCAAAGAAGTTCCCGAGAAAGGGAAAGCCAGAAGACACCGTTCCTTTCAGGCCCCTGGCAAGAACCTCAGACTACCTCCTCCAACCCAGGACCAGGGCACTGCACGCCCTGGCGATGACCCTAGTCTTAGAGGACTTTGTCACCACCTCATAATCTCGGCAGATCTGTCTGTCTTTCTCCACCTCCTCCCCCTCCTCGATGAACTCCCAGCAGGTCAATGAATCCATTCTTTTGCTGTCTTCCTAATTAGTGTTCAAAGGAAGATGAACAACAGCAAGAAAAATAAACTTAATGTCTTTGTGAAACAAAAGGATTTTTAAAAAAAGGAATAACCTGAACCCTCTAGCTAAAAGCTCTGCCATGCAGCTCTGTTCTCACATGAGATTTTCCAGTCCCCCATATGGCAAAGAGGGAGTAAAAAATTTATAGCCGTCTCTCTCCATGGGGCCATTTGAAGCTCCGTAAATGGACTTGTTCAGTTTAATTGGAATTCTCTTCTTGATTGTATTTTTGTAACCTATTAGGCCAAGCTGCCTCTTGATCTCGGAATTCATCTGAAATTAAATTTTGAAGTGTAAGTGAGAGGTTGCCTTTTTTCCCTTCTTGATTAAATAATGATTTGAAACAAAAACAATAAATAACAGAGCCGGCTCCCCTGGAGGGCAGAGAGAGATTTCCAGGGAAACACAGGGGATGTGGGGTTTGTGATGGGGGGATTTAATTACTTATTAGAAAAACCCAAGTGTTAACATGGAGTACATTAAACAGCAAGGAATGCTTTTGGGTTAAGAAAGAGAAGAAAAAAAGGATAGAGGAAGAGAGAAAAGGAGAGATACAGAAAAAAAATGGAGCTTCATATTGAGAGATTAAAAGAATAAAGAAAGACACAAGTTTGCAAAAAGCAAATTTCCCTTTAAAAGTTTGTATACATATATTTATGAAATTTCATATATACATACAAATATATAGGAAGTCTCATAAATACACATACTGTATCTAGAAAATTGGCATCTCAGGTCCAGAGTGGAAAGGTTTGGAATAGCTCTGAGATCCTGATTGGCTTTAAGGGCTCTGGTCTCCTGGTTCCTTTCACTGACAAGGGTCCCATGGAGATTAGAAGTGTGGCGATAGGGGCTGGGAATTTAGCTCAGCGGCATAAGCACCTGCCTTGCAAGCAGGCGGTCGTGAGTTCGATCCCCGGTACCGATAAAAAGGAAAAAGACAAAAAAAAAAAAAAAAAAAAAGAAGTGTGGCGATAGGGAAACTGTGCAGGACACTCCTATTGCTGGGAAGGAGAGGTAAACATACAAGAGGCACCCTGTGTGGCTTAGAGAAAGATCAGGATAGCAGCAGAGTTTCAGAGCCAGAGGTCTTAAATTCAGATATCTCAGGGGTCAGGTAACTAATAGACTTTAAGCCATCCCACACAGCCTGGGGCCAGGACAACACATGCCTTGTCTAAAAGGAACAGCTGTGATCATTCTCAAACCCATTATTGCCAGGAAATGTGGGCCCGGATCCTATTTTTTTCAACAAAAACTGGAAATGGGGTTATTATGTGAGATCTCTCCACTTCCCACATTTTGGCAGCTAACTTAAATTTGTTTACAAACATGGAAAGTGGGCGAAAGAAAACATATCCAAGACAAAGCACCAATTGGCTAGCTAGTTTTTCTGCATTGCTTTAGGGTACTAAAGCACAAACTTCTCCTATATCTGTCTCTTCATTCTCCCTGATTCAGGGCACACAGCTGTCTTCCAGTTTCTAGATGATACTTTCTGGCCCAGAAATGTTGCAGAGCTGGTCTATAAATCCCCAGCTCCGACCTTATTTGGCCTCTGCTAAAGCTGGAGTATATATTCTACGTAGATTCGCACAGTGGCCCCTATGGAATTCAGCTACCACTGCCCCCTTTATGGACTGACAATGTATCTTTGATTTGTTCTGTCAGCTCATTTCCCCACCCCTTTTCCTCTCAAATAAACTATCAGCACTCTAATTCCTGTTTCAGTTTCTTGGAATCCAGGTTAGGCAGGAGTTATGTGACTTGATAATGAGGCCAGGACTGAATTTTTTGCCCTATCCCAAAGGTAGGCTTCTGGAAAGGCAGGGCAGAAAAGATGTGGGTTGAGATGAAGGGAGGGGTGAGATTGGACCAAAGAACAGAGCCCTAGTGTAAGTGTTCCAGGTCTTAAGTGGAGATCCTGGGCACCACAAAGACATTATTACTGGAGGATGATAAATAGGGGATGGCATATTCTGGTGGTAGTCTTGGGGAGCATTTCCCATCCAGTTAGTCATACAGGGATAGACAGTAGTTACATGCACAGAAATTCCTGACAGTTGCAGAAGAGCTCTTCAAAAATGAATTTTGAAAGGCCAGTTATCTAAGTGATGGACAGAGAGGAGCAAAGGGAAACTACCCTATCACACCAGTGTTGAGTGGTGATTGCATCTTATGGGCCAGAAGAACCCCGGCTAGGAAAGAGAGGCTCACAGACAGGAAGACATGCAGGATCCTCCATCATGCAACCAGTCAGGGAACTCATGACTCAAAGTCCTCCTGTGCATTTTCACAGTATCACCTCATTCCATCTTGGGTTCCTCTCAACTGCAATCTTTTTTTCCTCTTCTTCATGTGGGTGGATGGAGAGTTGCACCCACCTGAAGGGGGAGTCAGGGTTAGAAGGCCATTAAACTCTCCAGGCACTTCTAACGATGAGTTTATTAAAATGCTTTTACCATGTGCAGTAACAAACAGAGCCATCAGGACTTATAAAAATAAAATCAGATAAGGTTCAGCTAAAGAATAAGGAAGACAGACAGAACTTTAGATGGCTGCTTGTTCCCTGCCCAATTATCCTCTAAGCAAACCAAACCAAGTGATAGTTGCAGTTTAGTACCCATGTAAATATTATAGGATGCTAGATGTACTGCCCCCAACATCTCCCCATCCAGGGCAACTACAGCTTGGAGCAATAGTGTTATAACACAATGGCTCTCATTCCTCAATGAGTGAATGGAAGAAAGACTGACTGACTGAATGAATGAATGAATGAATGAATGAATGAATGAATGAATGAAATACAGAGTACTCTGCTGTTCTGGTCTGGGGGATGAGAGAAGTCTTTCTAAAGAAGATGATATAAAGCCTAAAGGGTGAATGTAAATTTAAGTTTTGTTAGTGGGGGAGAAACAAGAGTGTTCTGTACAAAGGAAATAGCAAATACAATGACCAGAGTTTGGGAGAGAAAGACACAGTGGCAGAACCAAGAAACCTCAAACTGGTCAGCTTAGATCATGGCAGCGAATATGGAAGTGTGTGGAAGGGATGAGATTTGTGAAGTCTGCAGTGTTTAATTGCAAAGGAGGTTGTAATCCATGTCAAAGGTTTAGATTCATGCAAAGAAATGGGATTGCTAACCAAGGAAAAGTTGGTATTTTCTCACACCACAGTCAACCTAATGTGAATGTTTCAATAATATGCTTATCTCTGTTTTCTGGTCATGATGGAAAAGTATGATGGCTGTGGGGTTCTCAGTTCTAACCATACAAATCATGGCCAGGAGGAGAGAGACTGAAAATATCCCTGTGAGTTCAGGTGTGGGGCTAAGAATGTGAAACCCAATGCAAGGTGCCCTTCTTCATCCACCAAGCTGAAAGGACATCAGCTCTTAAATCCTTACTCATGAGGTCCCATAACATACAGGGAAAAACACTTTGCAAACAGATATCAAAACTGAGGACAAGTAACGGAGAAGAGACCCAGCCTGGCTGCTCCCACGTAACAAGCCAGGAGACACTGGAAACTACCGCACTCACGGACCTCTAGGTTGAATTAGATTCTAGCCTAGTTCCTTTGAAGATGGGCTTGCCGGATTCATTTGTGATATTCTAGCTCCCACCCACTGGAACACAGATTTCTTGAGCCCATTCCTGGATCAAGCCCCAGTCCGAAAGCTCAGGTTCCAGGGTTTAACTTCCTGGCACTCTCCTTCCTCCTTCCTGACAGAGGCAGTGGTGGGGAAACACGCGTTATCACCGAAATTCAGAGGCCAGTAGCGATGTCATCCCAACTGCAAACCAGAAAGCAAATAGGAGCTGAGTGGAAACAGGATCTCTAATGTTCTTATAAGTCTCACTAGAAAATTCTACCTGGACTAACTTACTACTAAGGTCTTACCTGTAATACAAAGCTAGCCTGATCACCAACAGGTAAACAGCAGCTGCACTGGGTTGAACTTCGCAAAGTGGCTTAGCATCTTGCCTGTGCACAAAGCCTAACAGAAGTATTCATAAAAGAAACCCTGGGGCCCTCCATCCATAAAAGAAGCCTCAGGAGTTAACAACTTAAGCTGCTGGAGTTACCTCAGTTATTCCCAAAGTTCCAGTATCTCTGTATTTCACCTTGTGACTAATTGCTGGAAGGCGGAAATTGTGTAGAGAAGCCTAGAAGTCCCTTCTTTGGCCCAAGGACCATGGGATGGGGAAGTACATGGGGGTAGACTCTTGGGGATGAAGCTTTGATATGAGTGGGGTCCAGAGCTAGACTACAGAAAAAGGTCTACTGTTCTATAGTCTAATGTTCATAAGTCTAATGTTCAAGTCTGTAAGCACTGATAGAACATGTCTTCCTATCTTGCCAAACATCTGCAAAACGACCTGAAAATCAGCTTTGAATTCAGAATCTTGGGTCCTTCACAGAGCCAAAACATGAAATGACAGTGTGAGGAGAACCTGCCCAAAGTCGGGGCTCCTCCCTTCTGCTTCTCACTGCTGGCACTGTGCTGGACCCCACACGCATGTACATAAGTACCTTAGCATGGATGTGTGAGTTCTATCCAAATAGCCACCTTAGTATGTACCCTTGAAGCATGGTCTACTCATAAGAAAACAGATCCATAGATGAGACATATAAATACCCAGGAAGGGAGCTCAGGGACCATTTAAACAGAGTCCTGGGGTTGCAGGACTAGAATGGTTGGGTTGGGGGGATGTTCTTCACGGGGTGCCCTGCTGGCCCCATAGATTCCCTGGGTTATCACTAGGGAATGCTCAGGGCAGGGATGGTAATTGTTGTCAGGAGCCAAAACTAGATTCTCTGTCGTCCCAGCCATGATACTGATCTGAAGGTTAAAGGAAACCATCCATTGTGTTATCACAACTTCAACTGCCTTCCCAGTGATGGCTCTCCATCACCTCCTCTACTCCATCATCTGTCCTAGACCAGTGCAAATCTGGGTCGTAAGGGCCAACCTTCATCCCCAGTTAGTTCAAAACCAAATCCTCAAGCCCTTTCCAAAGCAGTCAGTTGCAAAGTACCCTCTCCCTCCTCTGCAAGCCCTTGAGGTCCAAACCCAAGTCATGCAATGCTGTAGCCTCATTTGCATACATAGCAAGGGTTTCCTGACTCAACCGGGACATGAATGATTGGCTAGGTTGAATTCCATCCCCTGAATGAGGAAACCAAACAAAATGGATGCCCCCACCTATCAAGATCGCTAAAAAAAAAAAAAGAACCCCAAAACTCAAAGCTCAGGGCCCAATGTAAGGATGTGCAGAAAGGTGTGTGTTTTTTCTTGTCATTTGCGACTCTGATGATGGACTCACGTTGCCCGCTCTTCCCTTTCTCTTACACCTTACCTACTAAAGGAGGAGTTCTTGCTTGGTAAGTGGATATAATCCGCAAAGACATGAGAGAATTTATTAGAAGCCACTCAAGATCCTTAGCTATCTTCTACAAGGGGAAAAGGACATACACAAGCACCTGTAGAGACTTTTTTTTGTTTGTTTGTTTTCAGTCAGACTATTTGACTTCCATTTATTTTGCCCCGCTCCTTTCTTTTCCCCTTCAGTTGAAAACTGTTCAAATGTCAATTTGCGACCATGACTTTATATTTTTAAAAAACACGCACATGCACCCACACACACACACAAAACCCTCATCTTTGTTTCGTTTCTTTTCCCCATGTGACATTTACTCAAGGTTCTATTCAGGAAGCTTTTTCTTTTCTTTCTTTTTTTTTTCCAAAAAAAAAAAAAAAAAGCTACATTAATTGAGGTTTTGGTTGAAGTTTAAAATTTTGGCTTTATCTCTGTTTTTGTTTCTGTTTTTGTTTTAATTTCCAAGATATTCTTTTTCAGGCCCATAGCCCCGTTTATTTTCCCTCTTCCCCTTCCTTTATTTTTATTATTATTTTAGGTTAGGGGTGTACATACCCCTTTCTATTGAGTTGTCTCTTTTGTTTCAGTTAATTCATTAGAAATTAAATTTTGTATAATTTCCTTTTGCTTTTGTTTAATCTGGATCGCATGCTTTTTTCTCTGCATGATACCTAAATCTTCCAGTTATCCTAGCAGGGGGTAAAAAAATATCTCCTTTCTGTGGTATTCTTTCAGGAATTTGTGCTTTTGTTTTTTGGCGTCTCTTCTTTCTTCTCCTCTCTCTTTCCTTTCGTTACAGTGCATCATGACGGTAAACATTCTCAGTTACTTAGACACAGGCCAGAGCTCAGCAGTGTCCGACGGGTCTTTTTGCTTTCAGATCACTGGGTCGGGGTCTGCCGCTGACCTCTTTACCAAAACAGCCAGCCCGCTCGCCACCTCCCGAGGACGCTCACAGGAGTATGACTCAGGCAATGACACATCCTCGCCACCCTCCACGCAAACCAGCTCAGCCAGGTCTCAGGGCCAGGAGAAGGGGAGCCCCAGTGCGGGTCTCAGCAAAGGCCAGGAGCTGAACAGCGGCAACACCTCGGATTCAGGGAATTCCTTCACCACCTCCTCACCCCAGAACAAAGGGGCCAGTCTGGAGAATCTCTCTCCCCCCAGCAGGGGCAGAGAGTCAAGGTCAGTGTGCTTGGTGGGGAGAAAGGGTCTCAGCTTTCTCCAGGCTGTCTCCATCCTTCTCTCATGAGTCTTACTTTCAACGAAGAGAAAACTCAACTCAAACTGACTTTTCTTTTTTCCCAAGAGCACTAGCTTCAGGGATAGCAGGATCCAGTGACTCAAAATAATCATAGGGAATCTGTACTATTGCATCGCTCAGTTCTACCCACCTCGTTCTTAGGTAGACACTCCGAGAGAACTGGCAGGTACGCTAAGCAACTAACATTCTGTCAGGGTAGTCCTCCGATAGAAGGATTTTTTTTTTCCCTAAAAATTACTTCAAGACATCAAGGAAAGTGGTTATTGGTTGCACATGGCCATGCTTAGGTCAGTTGCCCAGCCCTGGACCAAGCATTCTAACCTCGGGAATGCTGTGCCCTTGACTAGAATGTGTTGCATGCCACAGCTGGGACTAAGAATACAGCTTTCCCAGATTCATCTGCAAGTAAAGCTAAGGTATTGAAATCAGAAGGATGGAGGCTATGCAGGCAAAAGTGGATGCCAGTTGTATCAATAATCTCAGAGATAATCTAGCATTAATTAAATTTAAGTCATGGCCACTTAATATCCCATAATATTTACTTAAATGAATTGAAAATATATCCACACAAAAAAATCTTCACATGAATATTTGCAGAAGCTGTATTCATAATTACTAAAAAGCAACCAGGATATGTTTCAGTAGATGAATGGATAAATAAACCATTAGACCCAGAAAATGGAATATCATTCATAGATAAAAGAATAGCTTCACCAAGCCACAAAGAGACACCAAGGAAACTTAAATACATATTGCTAAGTGAAAGAACCCAAGAATCCAATCTGAAAAGTCATACATGTATGGTATGAGCCCAACTATATGACTTTCAGGAAAAGGCAAAACTTTTGAGAAAATAGAAAGATGAGTAGTTGCCAGTGGTTGAGGGCCTGAGGGATGAATGGGAAAGGACAGAGGATTTTTAAGGCACTGAAATTATTCTATATGGTCAGCAATGATGGATAAATGCCGTTATGCACTTCTCTAAACCCACAGAATGTTCACCACCAAGAATGAATCCCAATGTAAGCTCTAGACTTTGAGTGATAATGATGTGTCAAGGTGGTTCATTAATCACGACAAATACACCAGTGAGGGGTTGCTAGTGAGCGATGCAGCTGTACGTGTGTGGAGGAAAGGATCACGTGGAAATCCCCTATGCTTCCCATTCAGTTATTCTATGACTCTTACCAAACTCCTCTAAAATAAAGCTTCCTAATTAAAGATTAGACAGAGAGACAGACAGGTAGATCGCAGTATGATTTTAGGTAAAAAGTTTTGGTTCACATCAACAAACTTGGTAAATGCAGGCTTTCTGTAGGAAACACGCCCATACATTCACTTACAAACTGGCTTACAGTTCCTCTGTTTCATCACCATTTTGCTCTCTCTCACTCAAGAAACCACAGGAGGATCCTAATCACTGAGGGTACTGGCAAAAATAATGGCTACTAAGCTGTACTGACTGCTCAGTCTGCACCTTCATGCAGTTATTTATCCCTCAACCTGATAACTGGGCACCTCCTCTGCCAGGCACTGAGCTTGGTGCTGGGGATATAAAATTGGCATGGCTGATTTCTCTGGAGTTTTAAAGTTCCTGGGGTAGGTCACAGATGCAGAGTAGGGGGAGCTTGACCAGTGTTCTCTACCAGACAAACAATGGAACCCGCTTCTTTCTGGGGGTGGGGGTGGGAGTCTGTCTTTGTTCAAAGTACCCAAGATTTCTATTTTCTTTTTCTTTTTTCTTTGGTGCTGGGGATCAAACTCATGAACTCATACTTGCCAGACAGGTGCTTATGCCACTGAGCTAAATCCTCAGCCATTCCCAAGATTTCTAAAAGGTAGCCAGAGCCTTAGCACTGAAGCAGGTAACAGCTTCTTCAAGGACAGAGAACCCTTTGTTCCTAACACATAGCCTGCTTCAGTCCTGGATAAACAGCTTGGTATCTACATGTAGATGTGGCCTCTGGTTGGCCTGTCCCGGGACATCCCTGACCTCAGCTCATACCTAAGCTTGGCTGGGAACCAGAGCTGGGTCAGAGCAAATATCAGAGTCTCTAAGAACAGGCAGTGCGGTTCCCAGATGGGAGGTGGAAACCACGTGTTTACTGATACCCTGCAGGGTATTATGCAGGGAAAATTCAGAATAGCAATAATAATAATAATAATGGCAGTTAATATTCATTGAGCTCTGACCACATGCTAGTTATGTAAAATACTTTCCATGAATAATCTTTCTTAATTCCATATAAAATCTTTATGGGATAGATACTATTATAAGCTTTTTAAAAAACATATGGGGGAAAGTGACACTTAGAGTAGTTGACAAACTCAGTTACTAAGTGGCAGCATCAGCATTCAAATACAAATCTGCCCCCAAAACTGAATGTCACCTGCTTAATTTAATATATGCAGACAGCCAAATTAAATAATTTAGACCCTGCCTTGCACTTTGATTTTTAAATGATGGTTAAATCCATGCTATTTATGTCGTGCCAGCTTTGGGCACAGGACTCAGTAAATATGACCTGAGAGGAAGATGCATCTGCTTGAAATCAAGAGAACCATCAACACAGAACATAGGAAGCTGAGGAGGTGACAGGGACACAGACTTTGGAGATGAGTGGGTTACAGTTTGGGATTCTGGGTGACCTTGATCAAATACCTCATCCTTCTGAGTCTTCTCTGTAAGTTTGAGGTAATAGTAGGTCCACTCTCATAAGGTTGCTGAGAAGCCTAAATGAAACAATGCTTGTGAAGTCCCTTGAGTGAAAAAGTCTGAAGATGTCTCTACCATTCCCTCCCTCTGAAAAACGGGCTACATCCCAGTTTCCCAAACTTAAACCAACCCCAGGTCACATTCTTGATTTTTAACATGCTTATGTACTAATTTATTTGTTTGAAAAACTCACTTTTTCTATAAGTAACTGAAAGAAAACTTACAGTGCCATCCAAAGCAGAAAATTAGCATCCCTTGCCCTAAATAGAAGGTACCTGCAATATAGGTATATTGAAATAATATATTTAATCATAGCTACATTGGGACCTGCTTCTTTCTCTTTGAAAAATTACAGAGTTAGAGTATTAAGGAGTTACTTGCACCTCGCCAAGGCTTTCTCGTAATTGTAATCAGAGGGACTGAAAAAGTGAAAGGGGACTAAATCTCTCCACATTGATCTGACATTATTTAGCATCGTGCCCGCTCCCAAGGACCTCCCAAGGTACTCTGCAGTGGTACCTATAGTATGTGTTCCACAGCTGGGAATTCTGAGCTGGACCATCCACTTGTAGGGTGTCTTTTTGTTCTGTTCCTCTAATGCCTACTTCTTGGCAAATCTTTCCAGGGTAGGAAAAGCTGGAAAGAGGTTCCTGGGAGAGAATAGCATAGCCTAGGCAGTGGCAGAGAGGTAAATATTTGGTCAAGATGTGCCCAGAGTAGTGGCCAGCTGAGTAGTAACAGACCTTCCCTTCCTGCAGAGGATTTCAGTCACCATGTCTGGAGTGTGCCGAGGTGAAGAAGTCCAGTTTGGTTCCATCCACAGGCCAAAGCTCCCCTCTGAAAGAGTGCTCCCGCAGCTCCTCCTACGCCAGCACCCGATCCTCCAGTCGTTCTTCCAGATCCCCAAACCCCAGGGCCTCTCCCAGGTACACTCGGAGCCGATCCACCTCCTCTGAAAAAAGGTGAGTGCAGTTTGACCTTTACCCTGCTGAATTCGCTCCTTGGCATGAATTAATGTAGCTGGAGATGTCCTTTGATGCATGGAGGAGAAGAGTCAGATGCATGAAATCAAAAAGAGACTTAAGTTTGAATACTTGTTTTATCCAATTGCTAGCTGGTGGCCTTGGTAAAATTAGTGAACCTCTCTAACCCACAAAATGAAGCAATGTATCATTCTGAGCACTATAAAGCACTGAGAGCTGTTCTTGGAAAATAATGACTTTTAATTATTATTTATTTCCTAGGTACTGGCCTCACGATAAACTAGCTTTTTCTGCAGAAAATGTTACTCCCAAGATTGGCACCCTTAAAACAAAATGTTCACTTAGCCCTAAACTCTGTGAATCAGCAATTGTGGCTGGGCTCAGCTGGCCAGTTCTTCTGCACTTTTTGTACTCTGTCCTGTGTCTTTGATCTGCTGGTGGGCTAGCTGGAGTCTGGGTGGATTGGATAACCCCAGATTAGTAATCTCTGCTCAATGTGCCCACCCAACAGGTCTGTCTGCATTTTCACATGATGATGACAGGGGTCTGAGAGTCTGTAAAGCATTCTTTAGTCTTGGGATTAGAAGTGACATGACATCCTTTCTGTTAGTCTGTTGGGCACAGCAAGTCACTAGACCAGTCCAGATGTAAGCATGCTCTTCTTCATGGGAACAGCTGCAGATTCACACTGCTAAAGCTGGGGTACAGGGTTAGTAATTGTAGCTGGTTTTGCATCCTTTACCTCTCCCTCCTAACTTCAGTAATAATTGGTAATTGCTTGATTGTGGATAATGATATAGTAGGATGTATAGGTATGAGGTATCAGGACTTAAAGAATTAGAAGATTTCATCCAATCTGATCAATGCATGGCTTCCCTGGATTCTAGGCAAATAAAAAATTCCCAAAGGCAGACTGATCATTCCTTTTCTATAATAATACAGTTTAAAAAAAAAACCAACAACAACAAAATTAGATGCTTACTTAATTGGTTATTTCAAGACCATCCATTCCAGAAAATAAAGCAATGCAGCTAATAATAATATTCAACATTACAATAATATTCAGCATTATGACATCAGTAAAGACAGCAGATTAAACTAAAAAGAAAATTAAGAAGAGAAATAAAAACTGGTACCAGGAGAAAAGGCCAAAAGTCACGTCCTTTACTGTATAGCTGCTATGAGGGTGGACTGCAAATATGAGTCTGAGCTTCCTACAGACAAAGCAAGGAGAGAAATTGCTCCCTTGTTACATTACTACCAAAAAGAAACTAATTGAGCCAGTTGTTCAGAAAAGCAGTTATTTTTGATTTTAAGATTATAAAAATGACTTCATAGATCTGCAGAACAGGAACACTCTATGATATAGTCAATGGATGGAAATGCCTGAGATCACATCTTTCCCATATGTCTACAAACATGGTGCATTTTAATTCTTGCTTATAATATTCCTCAATTCAGAAAGAGTGAGTTAGCAAAAGCAACTTTTCGCGGTGTCACAGCTAGACATTGGCACAGGACACTGAGATGGAATGAGATATTCCTTCTCTACTGTGTTACCTAAATGAAGGAGGCACTAGCAGAGGAAAGAAAACTGAGAGGAACAGAGGAGTTAGAAATATAGAGTAGCCCCCTCGCACAAGCGTGTGTGCGCGCACACACAGACACACACACACACACACACACACACACACACACACACACACACACTTTAACTTCAGATGTATTCCAGCTCCCCTCCACCAGTGGATGCCTGCAAACACCACTAGTACCAAGCCCTATAAGGAAATGTTTTTCCATCTTAACTAAGCAATGATCACACTGTGATGCTAACTCTTGCAGTTTCAGAGGTGGCAGCAAAACTAGTGGAAATTCCCTATAATTCACAGAGATATCACCATAGACCTTAGCATACGGGGCATATATATATATATTTTTTTCTTGCTTAGCAAGCCAAGAACACTAGCCTCACTTTAAAAAAGACCACTATAGTTCCTCCTTGGCCAATCTGAACAGTCCTATCATTAGTCTTACACTAGGGGGCCATAATTAAGTAAAATAAGGGTTGTGCGCACACAAGCACTGCAATCTTGTGCTAGTGGGCCTGATGAGAAGACTTCTAAGTGACTAACAGGGCAGGCAGCATATACATGGTGGACCTGCTGACACAGTGATGACTCACATCACAAGAGTTCATCATGCTACTCAGAATAGCACACAGCTTAAAATGGATGAGTTATTTCTAGAATTTTCCATTTAATATTTTTAGACCGTGGCTAAATGCATACTAGTAATAGTCCACATTTCTCCTGTGCTGGCTAATTGTTATTTAGCACATGTACCAAGTGACTTACCCTAATAGATACATCTGATTTATGACTTTTCAGGGTAAGTACTATTATAATTACTCCCATTTTACAGATGAGAAAACGGAAACCCAGAGAAGTGAAACCCCTGTCCAAAGTCACACAGTTAATAAATAGCCAGGATAGCAAGCATTCAGAAAGAAGTTATCCATATTATTTAGCTCCCAAAGGGATTTCATTCTCTGATAAGGGCCTGGTTTCTGCTCCGCTGGGCTTCCAGAAAGAAAATGGTCGCCTAACCTCTTCCCCAGGTCCTACTCCCGCTCTCCCAGCTACTCCTCCAAGTCTGGCAAGAGGAGCCCTCCTAGCAGAAGCTCCCGGTCCCGCCGCAGCCCCAGCTACTCCCGCTACAGCCCTAACAGGTACCGGCCCCGCCCCCGGCACTGGCCCCGCCCCCAGAATAGGCCCCGCCTTCTAAGCCACACCCCTGCTTCCCAGCCCCGCCCCTCCCAGCCCTTTTCCCTCAAACCCAGCCTGCCCTGTTCCTCTTTCCTCCTCACAGTTCTTCCTCCAGTTCCGAGCTGCAGCAAGGCCCAAATATATCTGTGTCCTGATGTCCACCCCAAGCAATCCCATAGCCTCTTTCTCCTCACCTTTTGTCACGTATTCAGAGCCCCAAATCTTACCACACACCCCAAAACGCCAGGGAGACACATCCTCACCCCTGCAGCGTTTGCACCGCTATGACGCCCACGCGTGAAGGCTGACACCCCTAAACACACCCAACTCCCTCCCCCCTCACACACAGGGTGCTCATCCACAGGGCCTGGCCCACAGGCGGGCCATCTGCCTGCCACAGTGGGGTAAAGGGGACAGGTGCCGAGAGGAAGTGGGGCAATGAGAAAAGCCACCTGAGCCCCAGTTCCCAGTAACACCCCCTGCTCACCTCCAGGGAGCGGGACCCCAAGTTCAGTGAGGATTCGCAGCAAAGGGAGCGCGAGAGAGCGCGCCGGAGAAGGCGGTCCTACTCACCCATGAGGAAGCGCCGGAGAGACTCCCCCAGCCACCTGGAGGCCCGCAGGATAACAAGGTGAGGTTGGGGGGCCTTCTCCCTGGTTTCCACCCCTGTTCACATCCGGGGCCTCAGGGTCTCCTCATGCCTCCTTGAGGCAAGGATTGGGGCCTGTGGGCGCTCTGGGTGTACCTTTCAAAAATTAAAATGATGCTTTGCTTCAAAGACTTGGGGCCTGCGTCATCTCTAGGGTCAAAACTCCCAGAACTGTAGGGAGCAGGCTGGGGCGGGCCAGAGGAACAGGGTGTGGCCTGGGAAGGGAAAGAGATCTAACCAGCCTATAGTATAGGGGCCCAAGCCATATAGCAGGGGGTTGTCCTGGTGATGTAGACATCTTCTAGCTTGAGACCTGCACACTCAGATTTAAATAGACCTGCAGGTAGTTACACTCTGAAGGGAGGATTGGTGGGTAATGGGGAAAACCCTAGATTTGGAGTCAAATTCTGGTTGTGCAGCTTCTTAGGTGACCTAAAGAGTCTCTTCACTTCCCTGAGGCTGTTTTCTCTCCCATGAAATACTGGAGGAAATAACTCCCAGGACTATCATGAGATGACATGAAAGGAAGCAAAGAGAGGTGACTGCACTTTGTAAACATAAATGCAGAACACGCTGAGTGCCATTATTATGGACTGAATAGGTGGATAAGGTTACCTGTAACTCGGAATGCCACAGAGGAGCAAAGCTGGGGCAGAGAAGCCCAAGGTCTCAGGGGAAACTGATTTCTAAGGCGGTGAAGGCTGGAGAATGACTGAATGCTGTCCTAAAATCGGACTGGCCCCTCCAGCGACATCCATCCACTCCATGCAGCGGCCCATGGAGAGCAGGGAGCCTGTCAGTCCAGCATCTCCTCCCAGGAGAAAACAAGGCAGGAGTCCAACAGGAAGACCAGGGTGATGTGGTCCCTTCCTCAGCTACTCCACAGAGCTCCCGCCTCAACTGTGGGCCTCGATTAAAGATATCCTTTGTAATCAAGAGAGTAAAGTGGGTCTTTAAAAGTTTTTTAACTTAAGTTCTTTAAAAGTTATTTTTTTAAAGACAAATTGTTTCTCCAAGTTTCTTCATGATGAGAGCGTAAACTGCCACCTACTAGACCTAACACCCAGCAGGATTCAATGCTTTTCTCCTCTTCCAGGCCAAAGCCTGACCAAATCTCCATGTGGGTATTTCCTGGCTTTTCTTCTGCCTGACACTCTTGTGTACTCTAGTTTGGTCAATTGTAAATAAACTCATTTTTTGTTTCTATTTTCATGGATTTTTCTTGGACTTTTGATTGGAGATGAATGGAAGAACCCAGAAACCCAAGCCAGTCCCTTGCATTAATTTGGAGGAAGGCTAAGAGGGAGGTAGTGGCATTTTCAAAACACCCTCAGTCAACCCCGAGTAATCCATCTCAGTTGACCCATTCGGTGTTTCCCAAACTTCCGTCACCAGTCTGCAGCTTTACCACTTTTGTCTTGATTTACTGTTGATTTAATTTTCTTTCCATGTTATACAGTATACCCCTTTCAGGAAACTTGATACATCACAGCAAATGAAAAATCGGCCTGTCTCACCTAGAAATAGAACCTTCTAGAAATAGAAAGTTCTAGTAAAAATAAAAATGGCAAAACCAAAATGCAATTAATATTTAGATGTGTGTTCTACTACATCTGGAGGCTAGATGCTCTGAGACCCGGGCTTGCTTTGTTAAAACATATAAGAAAAAGAAAGAAAGAAAAGAAAAATAGGTGAGATTATCACTTTTCAAGACAGTTCAACACTAAACTGAGATTTTTTTGATGCTCTCAGAACTGCAAGAGATGTGAAAAGGAAGGGAGAGGGTTTTGCTAGCTTCCCCTAAGGGAAGGGGGATGAAAAGCTACTGCTTTTCTGGGGAACAAGCAGCAGCCCAGCCCTCACGGTCCTCGCTCTGGTCTCCCGCAGTGCCCGGAAACGCCCCATCCCTTACTACCGGCCCAGCCCCTCCTCGTCCAGCAGCCTCAGCAGCGCCTCCTCCTGGTACAGCAGTAGCAGCAGCCGCTCAGCCAGCCGCAGCTATTCCAGGAGTCGCAGTCAGAGCCGCAGCCGAAGTCGGAGCCGGAGCAGGAGCCGGAGCAGGACCCGCAGTAGCAGCAGCTCCGGCTCCCGCAGCCCAAGCCTGGGCTCCCGGAGCCGGAGTCGGAGTCGGAGCCGGAGCCGGAGTTACAGCTCAGCAGACAGCTACTCGAGCACGAGGCGCTAGGCAGAGGCTATCCCTTGAGCCAGCTGCTCGCGGGACCCTTTTTGCTCTGCCAGCCTCTCCTACACCTGCCCCATCTACCTTCTGCTGGTGACAGATATACAGGGCTCCTGGACCCTGTCCTGCCTGCTTTCCTGGGAGAGGAAAAGAGGGTATAGGAGCTTTCCTCCCTCTGTCCAGTTGATAGGAGCCTCTACCAGCACCACCCTGGGGCTCAACTCAGGCCCGGGCATATGGAGAGAACCCCCCCTTTTTTTTTTCCTTGCATAGCAAACCTCACAGTTTTGTGAGAAGCAATGGGTCCATGACTCAAAAGCTTTGGACTTGGCTAGCAATGTGTGGAGACAAATCTGCTCACTCACTGCTCGCAGGATGTGTACAGAAGGCCAAGGGGGCTCATCCCACCTGCCCTCATTTTCATTTTTCCTGCCATCCACCCTCGTAGCTGCACGTTTATGGGCCCCCATCCCAAGAACAGGTGAGGGTGGAGGCAAAGGGCAGTTGAAGTCTGAGGTAAAGAGCCAAGCCTTTAACCTCTCCAAACAGTGCAGAGCTAAGGCTGGAGGGGCCTAACAGAGAGGACGTGCATGTATAGGGGACGTGGACACTGGAGATGGTGGCAGATGTCAGGGGATTAGAGATGAGATCCCTGATTATAAGTGCAGAAGCAAAAAGCAGAGGTCACCTGTTACCTCCAATATGCTAACGTGGTCAGGGGAAGGAGCCCATCAGGCTCCATGTTCATAGAACATTGTCCTTGGCCACCCCACAGGAAGAGAGGCAGTGAACAGTCAGGACAGCCCTGACACAGACCTGTGTCCCTAGTTTGCCTCAGTCCTGCTAGCTGGCACTGACTTAATTCCATGGGACCATCTGCTGAGCATTCTCTGGTGCCGTGGCCAGCTGCCAGCCCCCAGCGCCAGCCAGTCTGGCCTTGTCCTCCGGTTGGCGCACGTCCACCCCCTCCCCTCTTCCCAGCCTGCCACACCCCAATGCTATCCAGGGCAGCCTGGCATTTCCCCTCCCACCCTTCAGCCTAAACCACTTTCCTTGCCTCAGGATTTTTGCCAGGATGGAACAAAGACTCAAATTCAGAGAGTCTGCAGGTAAGGGTCTCGAGTGCTCCATATCTGGGCTTTTGCTAGTTTCTGAGATTTCTTGTCAGCTTGGGAAAGCGCTGGCTTCATTTCTGCCCTCACCCACATGTCCCCTGCCCAGGACTAGGCAGCAAGGGTAAGCTGCCCTCTGACACACAAATACCACCAGCTGCTTCATCTGCGGAAGGCACTGAGAACACACAGGCCAGGGAGAAGCTCCCTAAAATAACTCCAGGGCATCCCCCTCACCAGCTGCATGGCTTTCCGGAGCCTTGTGGGTGAGTCTCAAGTTTGGGTGGCAGTAGCAACAGGACAGGGCATGAAGGGACAGAGCAAGGAGGACAATTTCCAGTTTCAGTTTGGGGTCATGGGGTTGTGGGGGAGCACAGAGCCTTCCCACTCCAAGGAGAATGCTTGGAAAATGCTTTTCTTCTTGGAAACAGTAATCTCTTGCTTGATCTTTCCCATCATATCAGCTCCCCTCTGGGAGGGAGGGGGATGAGAACTCCCCAGGGGTGGCAACCCCTCTGAACGTCCTGCCTCCAGCACAAGAGAGAAGCATCTGTCCGCAGGCTGCAGTGTATAACCTGGCCTTCCCACTATGGCTTCTAGCCCAGACCAAAGCCTGTCCACCAGGACTCGTGGATCCCAATGCTGTCACTGCAGAAGGCCGGATGGCAGGTGCCTGGGATGGGGCGCGTGCCCCAGGAGGACATGTACAGCAACTGTAAATAACCCTCTTCCCCGCCCAGGAACCCAGACTGGACTCGTCTCTCTTCATGGAGACAAAGGCTTCCTGAAGCCACCAAACCTCCTTAGCAGGTTGGCTAAGAGAGGCATGGGCGCCTCCCATGCAGACAACTCCAGGGGACCATTTTGCCTAAGGCTCCTAGCAAAACTTTTATTTATTTTATTTATTTGTTTGTTTATTTATTTATTTATGTGATGATAGCTTTCTTTCACCACTAGCAGTATTTATTTATTTATTAATTTGTTTATTTATATGAGAAAGATTTTTTTTGTGTGTATGTATAACATGTTTCAGGAGGTAGGAGAACTTGTAAGTTATTTTTATGCATCTCTTTTTTTTTGTTATGTATTTATGGATGTGATTTAAGAGGCCAAATGTGAAAAGGGATGTTCTTTCCCCTGAAACTTCTAAGTCCGGATCATTCTAGAATTGGCCCAGAAGTACATGAGTCCCCAGGTTTATTACTCATCAAGATGCTGAGAAGTTCATGCCCAGGCCCCAGGCCCCGCCCACCAGCTACCTCACTGAGGTATTAGGAAGAGCAGCCAAAGAACTCATGAACTAAGACACTGAACTGACACAGTGGGGTCACAGCTAACATTGGGGGCTAGAGTCTAAAAATGAGCATTTAAGGTTAAGCTGTACCAAATTGAAGTTCCTAGTAACTTTGGAAGGCACCCAGACTGAAGTTAGGAAATGAAATAAAATAGAGGAAACGTGTAGATGTTGCCCCCCAAGGAAGTCATTTCTGAGCCCATCACAGGAAGCCAGGACCCACAGGCTTAATCAGTCCAGCGTCTCTCGACTGACAGTATCTTCAGGCTGCTGGCTGAGAGGGCCCTTGTCCTTTCCATCGATGGCCTTGCAGGTGTCAGCTTGCCTGGTGCAGCTTTGGATCTGGTAAAACTCTTGCAACATCCCGGGGTATCTTCCTAGTAACGTGGCTACCCTGCCCTAACTCAAGCAAGGGAACACCCAATATCCTGAAGAAGGTTTGCAAGCTGCTTCCCAGGGGGAAATTCTCCACCCCGAAGTACATTTCTCTAATTTTGTTTACACTTCTTTTATTTTATCCAAAAATAGAATTCTTACTGAGGCTAAAGTCATCATTCCCTAGTATGGTTGTTCCTAAGCCCCCTTATCCTCACACCTTCTGCTCCCAGCGAATGAGGTAGCTCACTAGAAGGACTAGGCTCAAAAACCACCATCCAAGATGGCAGGGGATGCCAGATGAGATTGTCCAGCCCTTTGCCCTTCTTGCCATGCGTATGCAGTTAAATCAGTGAAACTGGACAAATTGATCCCTTACCCTGGGCCAAAGTTCTCACCTCTCTGAAGTGGAGAAATTTTTGAGAAATAATCACAAATGTTGACCTGAGCCCTAGGAGACTCACCAAAGACAGTAGGTTTCACTGAGACTCAGAGGAAAGATGAAAAGATGTTCAAAGATTTTTAGGAGGTTTTCAATCACAAGAACAAAAAATGAAAGCAAGATACGCTGGGGAAAAAAAAGCAAGATATGAATCCTTTTCAGTTACTTAGGAAAAGCTAACTCAAAGCCCCCAGCATAGAACCATTCCAGTTCAACAAAGTTTGACCACATTCCTGCCTCTCTTTCCTTCTTCGAAGGAAACTCAGTATTTCAGAAGCAGAATTAAATGAAGGACTTGGCAAGACAGAAGGATCTCAGTTTCAGTCTCTCCCTTGCTTCATTGGCCCAAATGTTTTGCTTGAAGAGGTCAAAATTTAAGACGCTGCCAAAGGATGCAGGAAGCATTTTTTTATTCTTCACAAGCTCAACTTTTGTCTTCCTCCTGTTGTAGTCTCTTTATTTCTTGTTTCTCACAAACATTCAAAAATAGTCTCATGCACCCACGTTGCTTAGCTTCCCCCTCCAACTTAATAGAACTGTTAGTCTGATAAAACAATGTCAGAAACAGAATTCCTTAAAACATGCCCCCTATCCAGCTGGCTAACTTAATCCATCTGAAAGTCTTAAATCAGGTATAATGTCATTGAGTTTTTTTTTTTAAATCAAAACCTCTCCTCCCTTATTTCTATACCAAATGAGGCAGTGATCTACATAGTAGTCTCCTCTCTGCCTGTGGCCAGTTCCGTTTGTTTATTTGTATGTTTGAGTATTTATTTTTTTAGTTTTGTTTTGTTCTCATTTTTGTTCTTTGGTGGTTGTTGCTTTGCATTGTAAATACCGTGAGAGGAAATCCTCCTCAAAACATGGATTATTTAATAATTTATTTCCTATTTATTGAGTGATATTAGGGAAGGAGAGAGACCACCTCCTCCACTGAATTGCTAGTGAAAATAGGTCCATCTCAGCTCAGGTGCTGCTGTCTGCAGCAGGAGATTATCAGCCAGGTAATGAGTGCTAGAATCACCGAACAAATTGGAATTGGCAGAAACAGAGGCTTCCGTCATACAAATTAAGCCCAAATGGAACTAAAACACTGGTTATCTCTGGGAAACCTCATTTAGATGGAAATTAATTGAAGAATAAAATGCCTGTGCATGAACCAACTTATATTAAAAAGTCAAAACTCCTTGAAAGAAAAAAGAAAGAGAAAGAAAATTGTAACCCTGCTTCTACAGCCAAGAGTAGCTATGCCTCACCATCTCGTGAGCTAAACCAGAGAATGGAATGGCAATCCTTTGTGACTCTCTTGCCTGTGTGTCTGTGGGGATGAAATGGAATGGGTCTTGGGGGCCTCAGTCTTACCATCTGTAAAGTGGGGCTTGACCTCAGTGTTGTTGGCAGCATGGGCTGGGGGACTTTAGCTCTGATGCTACTGATTCCATACAGTTGGAAAGTGTCTCTGTGTCTTCTGCTGTAGGTTAAGGGTGCCCACGAATGAAAGATACAAAAGGATAGGGCACAGACATCATTTTCTGAGACAGGTTGCAACAGCTGGATCCTGTGGTCAGATTTGGAAGACCTTCAGGTGCCATGCACTTTGATAACTCTTTGTAGTCCTAACTCCTCTGTACTTAGTTTGAACTTCTCTCCAAGCCCACTGATCCTGAGTCATCATGAGAAAGAGCAAACTGGCTTTGCGGGCCCTGGATTTAACTACTGTTCATTGTCAGATTATATTTTGTACAATCATTCCAATAAAACAGTGATATGGGTCCTGTGACCATTTTTCAGATGGAAAAACTGAGGCCTGGCAGGAAACTGTCATGCTCAAACTCCATTAAACTTGGATCTGCCTGGCTCTATGTCCCCACACTCCCTTGGTAGTCCTTTCTTCAGAGCCCTGCGCTCTGAAGACCTTTTCTTCTGCACTGTAACTCTTCTCCCCTTACTCTTAGCTGTTCCCTCAAGTGGTAATTGACCTGGGAGCTAGCAGAACCCACCACTTTGGCCCAGGTCTTAGTGTACCTCAAGCCTATATAGGTCTCTTTATTGAGGACTGGCACTACCATTTGGAAAATCCCAAGCCAGAGGACCCATCACCAGCCCAGCGCAGCCTGACAAGCCAGTCTTTGCCTGGAGCATCCACGTGGGAAAGAAAGAACCTGCTGTGTCCTCCAGCATCCTAGGACCGTGTCCTCTACCCAGCTACACAGTGGCCGTGGCTTGCTTGATTTTTGGTTTCCACAGCTAAGCATCACCCTCCCGGGGTTTCCGGGTTTTCAGCCTGTATGAAACAAGTCATTGTTCTAATTAAAGGTCCCATGCTATGGTGTTCTCACAAGTGGCCCAGCGTCCTCTGTCCACATGGGGTACCCAGAGAAGGGAGGGAGCCAAGGAGCTAGGGAACCTTGCACAGCATCTGCTGTATGTCACCTATGCTCACCACGCTCAGCTCATTCCTTTAATCTTCCCGACTTACCAGTGAGTATTTAAGTTTCATATACACATTAGCAGTATCTATGGAGTGCCTGAGGAGACCTTTCCAATCGTCTTAGATATAACTATACTACAATCCGATGAGGCAGGACTTAGGGTCTTCTTACCACCAAAAGGGAATCTAAAGCCTGGTATAGTTAAGAGACCTGCTCAATAGCCAGTCTCCAGAGTCAGTGACCGAATCCAGGCAGGCTGACTCCACTTCGCTTTGTGTAATGAGCAGCTGGCCTTCTTTGGTGCAGTCGCTTCATCTTGAGACCTTGATCACTGGGAGCAAGTTCAGCATCAGGCACAGACTTTTAGAGCCCAGAGACTTGGATTTAAGTCTAGGCCCCGCCAGTACCAGCTCTGTGGCACTGGACAAGGACTATACCCTGTGGGTATTTGGTTTGCTCATCTGTAAAATGAGATGCCAACAGTTACCTCCCTGGCTCCTTTTGGAAACTCCAGTGAGGTAGGTTTTTAAAAGAGGTGCTCAGAAAGCATGCAATGAACGCTGTGAACAAAATTACTGTTTTCCAAACCGAACCTGTACTGTGGCAGTGGAGCTCATGTAAACAGCCCAAAGCAGCCAAGTTGGAAAAGTGGGGGCGTCCAGCAGTGTTGTCAGTGTACATTAGGACATGATCTTCCCTCAAGGGCAGGGGTTGAAAACAGCCAGGGGAGGGGAGTGGACGCGGTTGGACTGTGGGGAAACAGGAAGCCAGTTATGCACAGACCAAGTAAAAATTTCAGCTCGGGGTCGCCAAATCTCCAATTCAGCAAAACCTGATTTTTCACTAAAATATCTTGATTTTTAAAAATAATATTCCTGACTTGCTGCTTTTCGAAGCACTATATAGGTCAAAATAATTTGTGTGTGCACACGTGTGAGTGAGTGTGTGTATATACAGGAGTGACATGCCATCCCAGGGGCCACAGAGGAAGAAGTGTCCACCATACCTCACCCCCAGGGCTACCAGGAGGTACTCGCACCGCCCCATCGTGCAGTTGATTGAGGGAAGAATATCAAACAAAACAGATTGCGACATTGCTAGGCATGTGTCCTACCCAGATAGATGTGTGCCTTGGGGTTCAAATGAACAGGATAACCGCCTTTGGGGAAATCCATGGCTATTCTCTACTCCCCTGCAACTCCCACATACTGATTTCTCTCTTTCAAAACAGTCTTGAGTAAAGCAACAACCAGCATCTTATTCTGACGCTTCATCAATAAATAATAGTGATTAATATTTATTATTAATAATAATTTTTATGGGCCAACTACCATGTGTCATTTGTACCCAGTGACTTATGTTGTTTTCCTAGTGCTACTGAGCTCTGTTTGACAGAAGACAAAGTTGAGGTTCTAGCACAAGGCCATACCACCAGCACTGGGTACTTGGATCTGTGGCCCCGGGCTATTTCTGCTATGCCGCTTCACTCCTGAAGCTGTGAGCCTCATCAGCTCAGAGCTAGCCCTCCACATGGCTTCTGATAAGACGACTTTTTACAGGAAGAATGGCTGTCAGGAGGCTGTCCCTCTGACTGATGTCAGCTTCCTCTTGGTGATTTGTGGAGAGAACTTTCTTTACCTTTCCATCTCCTGCTCTGGCTCTCGGTTACAGGAATCCACGAGTTTGTTTTTCTGGTGATTGGCCTGAGCAGGTGCTCCACCCCCATCCCAGCCCAAGCTGTCCTGGCTGCAGGGGAGAGAGACTTTCTTCCAGAGAGCTCTATCTGCTACCAGGCCAGAAGGGCAGCTGCCCAAGGACCAAGAAGTAGTGACCAGGCACACATTCAGCCTTTCTACTCGGTGCTAGAGAGGGGACAGTGGCGTGAAAGAAACCATATCAGAAAGCATAACTTCCCAAAGCCAGGGCTGACTCCTATCTTTCTCTACAACCCTAAGCAAACACTACTTTTATCTGTTAAAAGGGATTGAATTAAACCAGAGGCTTTCACCCTGGCTATGCATTAACACCACCTGTGAACTTTGTGTAACTATCTACAATTTTGAGTTTCACTGTTGAGATAAGAAACATCCTGGAGGGTGGCTGCCAGTTGTCAGTGTTTCTGAAAGGCCTCCTAAGGCATTCCAACATGAAACCAGGCCGGAGAAGCACTGAATTAGATGATACCTAAAATGCTACCCAGCTCTGATAACCTACAGTGCACTATAAGCTACTACTGTGATGTCAGTAAGATCAGCAACAGCACCCAGCACTTACACAGGACCTGGTACATGTCAGACATGCTTCCACAGGCTTCTCACATATTATCATTAATTACTTAAGTATCCCTGTTCACAATCTCTTTATGAGATAGATGTATTTTAATAGCCATTTTTCAGATGCAGAAACTGGGACACAGATAGGTATCCCCAGGTCACACAGTTGCTAGTGGCATCTAAAACAGCCATGAAGGGTCAAGATAGGTATCACAAGAAAACCTGGCCTTTAGGCAGATGCTGGCTGATGGGGAGGACTTGGCCAAGAAAAGAAAAAAGATTAGGGAAGAAAAGAAGGGGAGAGAACCTCAGATGGGGCAACTGTGTGTGTGTAGAGGGCCCATGTAGGGGTGCCCCTGCCTAAAGTTGGTTCCCCATTCCCCACCCCACTTGCTGTCTTCCACAGCACTTCGCACTACCTGTAATTACTGTGTTTATTTGTTTAGTGCCCATCTCTATGAGAACAACAGTCTTCTTTGTCTTGTTCACCCCGTATGCCCAGCAGGGAGTGCCTTGCCTGGCACATGGCCCCTGTCAAGTGATTGCACCTGCCCAGGATTGCCAACTCTAGTCTTTCAAGACACATTCAGTTGTGAGCTGGGCAATTTTTAGCTTATATGAGGGGGCGGAGTGGAGAGTGCAGCTCGGAGGGTTGTGGCAAGGCAATACCATGTCCCCCACAAAGACACTCGGGATCTCTCATGCACACATCCTGGGAAGCAGGGAAGGTATTATAGACATAGGTGGCCGTAAGCATCTACCCTTCAGCCAGCACTGTGTAAGGAGACATATCCTTGGGTTAGAGAATGGTGCCATTTTTAAATGGAGTAGCCGAAGCAGACTTGGGAGTTGGAAATATCTGAATATGAGCCTGACTCTCCCCCTTTGCAGCTGTGTTTGTGTGTTATGTGACTTAGCCTCTCTGAGACTGGATCCTTTACATTCCAATAGGAAAATAAAGCTATCAGACTCGTAAGACTGCTATGGTGATTAGTAGAGGTTATTCTCACAAAGTACTTAGCAGTGTCTGACTGAGTTAGTAGCACTGTCACTGATACTGAGAACAAGAAGGACACAGAGGAGCAGGGAGTGGGAGGGAGAAAAGCTGGGCAGGCCCGATGGTCTAAGTAAGCTCATGATAAGTTCTGGGAGGATTTCAGATCACCTTGCCAAAAATGAGGAACTCTTCTCACCTTTCATCGAATTCTTCCCCATGCGTGTCCCCACACTAACATCCAAGTTCATCCAGCATCAGTGCCTCAGTGGGGAGACAAACAGCATTGTTCATGCCTGTGTACCCAGGGTAGGATTACATTTCTGGTTACCACTCCCTGAAATGCCATCCTGCACCATTAGTTGTGGCCAACCTGCAGGTGACGTTTCATAGCAACTTTGCTTTGGGTCTTCTTCCCTTGGAAATTTGCCAAGTGTTTTTTCAATGTCCAAAACTGAATCCCTTTGACAATCTCAGCTTTCAAATGTAAACCCAAAATAAACAATACCGACCACAGGAAGTAGTCATATTGCCCAAGAGAAACAAGCTTGGGGTTGGGACACACACACAGAGTTTGTCTTTCCCCTTCAGTCTTCCTTCCCTCAAACCCTACTCTCCATTAAGGTACTTAATCTAAGGCCCTCCATAACCTCTCGTACTTTAGCTTTGTAGAGACTGTAAATCCTCTGTAATCCGAAGTGAAGTGAAAACATCAGCATTTCAGTGCATAGGAATTCACATTTCCTACCACTTTTCTAAAGAAATTTAATTAAAGAAAATTTTAGGATGCTTTTGCATAAAAGATGCTATCTTCATTCTTTCTGGAGATGGCAGAATTTTTAGTTGCCTCCAAAAGACCATTCTTCAGTTAGGGTAATGAAATCTTGCGTTCTTTAAGTTTAGAACTATCCAGGAGAAAGACTGTATTTCCCAGCCCCCTTTACGGGTAGCTCTCACCATGTGACTAATTTTAGCCAATGAGATGCAAGTAAAAGTTTCACTAGCTTCCAGAATTTTCTATAAAAGACATTTGTCTTCTGCTCTTCTTTCTTCATTTTTTTCTTCTTTTGGCTGTCCAGAAGGTAGATGTGATGGCTGGAACTTGAATGATAAGCTAGTTCATGTGATGGCTTGAAATGGAGCTCACACACATGGAGCCATACCCCAGAAGGAGTTTCAGTCCCACAGGACTTTGTGGGGCAAGGACATCAGCACAACAATGGGAAGAATGTCTCTGAACTTCAGCATTAGCAAGATATAAACTTTACTCTTGTTTCAGCTACTATTTTTCTGATGATCTGTTTTGCACAGATAAGGCTGATTCTAATTCATATTCAGAGTGAAACTAAAACACCTGCCCAAAGGAAAGCACTTCATATCTCCCATCTCCGTTTCTGTATATTCTCCCCAGCTCTTCTGGATTCCTCCCCCTCCATGCACAAACCTTGAAACCCTTCTTAAGCTGAACACTCCCATGAGCTTCCATTGTCAGAACCGAAAAACAAACCATTTGCAAAGCAGTTGCCTGACATGATGCGCAACTGGTCAAACCAGCTCCTGATCTAACCTTAGAGCCATCTGGGAGCAGGATTCAAGATCTCACACCTTCCAGCTCTCTCCAAAAAACTCAGAGCCGTACTCTGTATATAAGGTATAACTGAAATAGACAGTGAATGTTTAAATTTTTTAAAAAAATCATTACAATAAGGCACAGTGCCATTAATACCTTGTAAAATACTCCCCTTCATGCTTCACACATACCTACCCCATTTTTCTTGCCTCTCTCTGAGGCAGTTCTGAAAGTCTTCTTACATGAGTGTCTTTGCAAGGTAGGAAAAAATAATACAGTGAATGTTGCTGGCAGTGCTGACCAATCGACAGGCAGGCTTATAAAAATATGATGTGTCCTTGTCTACCTTATTCACCTACCTGGCACTGTGTGACTTCTAGTTCTTCCCCAAAGTCAAAATGACCATTATAGACAAATGTTTTGAGTCAATTCAGAACACGAGGTAGCACAATGAAAGACACTCGTGGAAGAGGACTTCTGGAACTATTTCAGAAAATGGCAAGAGCAGTGGCATAAGAATGTTCAAAATGAGGGGGAATATCTTGAAAATAATGTGTCCTTTCTGTAATAAAATTTTTTTAAAAAATAAATTTGAATATTCACCATATTTTTGATCATGCCTTACAAGGAGCTTATAATTGTATGTATCATAATGTCTCAAGAAACCTGTACAGTTGTCTCTGTCAGGCTTTTGCCAGACCAGGAGATACAATGCTTTATCCCTCAGAATAACATTAGCATGGAAAATGGTCTTTTAAATACAGCAATTACAACCAGCACCAAGAGACACAACTAGAAAGTCTATCCATCAGAATTGATGGGCATTCTGCAGTAACAAGTAAGTCCAGGTTTTTCTTGCCTCGAAAGAGCAAAGCTTTATTTTTCATTCATGTGCACCGTGGACTTGTAGGGACAGTCTAGGCACCTATGATAGTAACACCTATGATGTTGAGGATTACAGGGCAAAGGGAAAGAGAAACCACCCAAGAGTCTTGTCTAAATAGAGTCAAGCATCTCCCATCACTATTAAATACTTCGAGCTATCAGAGAGAGAAACATAATTTTTCCTTACAATTCATTGGTTATAACTATTTACACTGTTCTTCCCAAGCACACGGTATCCTGAAGTCTTATTGCCTCCTGTTATATGTCCAGAAAGTGAGAGGAAAAGGAGATAACTTTACTCCACAAATTTTACTGAACCCCTACACTATCCTGGGCTGTGTTCCAGATACCAGTGACACAGCCATGAACAATCAGACTGAAGTCCCTACACTCTGCCCTTGTGCAACATCCAAGCTAATGGAGAGGCACATAAATAGCAAAGAATTAGAGATGAAAAATACCACTAGTTAGTGGCAAATGCTATGAAGGAAATTAAACCAACTGATGTGAGAGAACATGACTATAGATTATGTAGTTAGAGATTTCCCTGAGGAGGTGAAATCTAAGTAGAGACACAAATGAATTAAGAGCCCAGCCACATAGAGACCTGGATGGGTGGGGTAATATTCCTGACCGTGGGAACAGCAGGAGAAAAGACCTTAGTGGGGACTGTATGCTTGCTTCTTCTGTTTGAAGGACACAAAGGAAGCCCTGGAGGTTGGAACACTGAGTCAGGGGAAGACAATAACAGGAAATGGGATGACAAGGTAGCCAGAGGCCTTCATTTCCTTCACTAAACTTTTCTGTATCCGAAATCATTTTAATTGTTTATTCACTGAGATGCACAAAACCAAGGACTGTGGCTTCAGACACTGCTTCGTCTCTCCCCTCTGGGCTAGTGCTTTGCACATAATCACTGAATAAATATGCAATGAGGGAAGGGATGGGTAAATGAACAGACTGCTTCTCCCACTTCTTGCATCTGCTGTTCCTCATGTGTTCATTGTATGGCACTGCCGTCCACCCACTTGCCTTCGTCTAAGAACCAAGCACGGCAGGTGATGTAAGCATCTTCTCTCATTTTTTCCAATCTCCCACTCAATATGCTGTACTAGTCAATTTTCATCACTGTGACCAAATACCTGAGAAAAATAGTCTAAAGGAGGGAAGATTTATGTTGGCTCCTGGTTTCAGAGGGCTCAGTCATGGTCAGCTGGGTCCATCGCTTTTAGACTGTAGTGAGGCAGAAATATCACGGTGGATAGACAAGGCAGAAAAAAGCTGCCCATTTCAGGGCAACCAGGAAGTAGAGAGAAAGGGAGAGCTCCAGGGAAGGGGCCAAGGACCAGATGTAACCCCAAGGGCACATTCCTATGATCCCCGCTCTTCAGCGAGATGCCACCTCCTGTTTCCATCACCCTCAATTATGACATCAAAGTATGTTCCCACCAGTGTGTTAAAATGTGCTTGATGAAGTTAGAGCCCTCATGATTCATCACTTCCCCCAAAAACCCATTAGTACAATTAAGCCTTGAGCACCTGAGTCTCGGGGGTATTTCAAACCAAACCAAAACGAAACCAAGACACTTGATCTGTCTCTTTACCTCTCCTCATCCAACAACTTCACTCAGGCCCTCATTTTACCTGAACCACAACTGCCTCCAACCAGTCCCCCGGGAGTCCTGTCTCCACGATACACTTGCCACAAGCACCAACAATTTTCCTAGAACTCAGTTCTTATCACCTCCTTCTCCCTCTCCAAAGAGCTCCATGTTTCTTCAGCATGCTCAGTATGAAGCCTAACTCGTGAGTGGGATAAACAAGACTCTGTGACTAGTTCAGATTGATGCCTTTGAGCATTCTCCTTTCACAGTCCACACTGACAAATACTCTGTGAGACAGGTACTGAATTAATCAGTTTTCCATTACTGTGATAAAAAGACCCAAGATGAACAAGGGATAAGGTTTCGGATCACAGTTGCTTGGTCTTCTTATTTTTGGACCTGTGGTGGGGTAGCACATCCTGATGAGAGCACATGGCAGAGAATGTTGTCACTTCATGGCATCCAGAAAGCAAAGAAAGAGAAAAGAAGGAGCCAAGCCTTCTTGCTCTGGGGTGCATCAGCAAAGAGGGGCTGCCACAGACCATACCAAGTGCCTGCTCCAGCTCAGAACATCTTCCATGTTAGCAGCAAATAACGATGCCTCCTCTATTTGGCACAGTGCCAGCTCAGTTCAAGCAGCCTCTCAGTCCCTGAAAGTCAATGTGTCTTTGGCATCATTTGCTTTCCTAAGAAGGTCTGCAAGAGTTGGGAGAATATTCCAGAAAAACAAGCCCAGGGAGCAGAAGGGTTGGGAGATGAGATAGCTCAGCCTCCTTCTTGGGGTTAGAGAGCCAGTGCTGTGGCCAGGCATGTGGTGGAGGCAGACGGCCAGGCCTCCTGGAACAGCTCCAAGAGAAGCCTAGCTCGGAGCTAGGCCGCACAGAGCTGAAATTCTTAGTGGAACAGCATGGTTAACAATAGTACAACTGCCTCAAAGACCAAGAAAACTAAGCGATGACTCACATAAGGCACTTAGAAGAGCTTGGCTCATGATTTTGTGTTCGGTCAAGAACACAAAAGCTGGAGCCAGATTGCTCGGTGGATTAGTAGCTGTATAACCTAAGGCAAACTGTTTAATCATTCAATGCTTCCGTAGCATCATTGGTGAATGACCTATCTTAGAGCAGTTTACGAGAATTGAATACATGGGTTGGCATATATATACTACTATATATATCACTGGAACAAAATATTAAATAATGTATTATTATTATTATTATTATTATTATTGGAGGTGACCAAGAATGATATCCTCCGAAATAATTTTTAGAGAAAATAATAGGAGGAAGTTAGTGCTCAATAAATAAGCATTACTTGACTGAGATTATGAAGACAGACTTGTTTAGGAAAGGAGTATGTGAGTTGTTTGTTTTATTTTGTTTGTTCTTGCATTTGTTTTTATAGGGGTATATGACAGAGGAAAGAGGCCTGGGCTTGAAATTAAGACAGACTTGATTGAGAATCCACAAATGTTGACCATGAGCAAGTTACTTCACATCTTAAGCCTCGGTTTCCTCCCCTGTAAAATGGGTATGACAGCAATACACACTTGTCTGGGGTTGTTGTGAGTGTGAAGTAAGAGCTTTCTTAGTTTCCAATACCTTTTCAGTCAACTTCTCAGAGCCGTTGCTGTGTATCCAGTCTTCTACAGTGAGGGACCAGACAGTCCAGACAACAGGCTGCTAGTAGGATGCCGTCTCTTCTACCAAGGTCTGCTGACCCTGCAAGACACCAGGCACCCTGGGGATACTACTGTGGACAAAAATGTTGCTCTCAGCTATGCAGATCCCATCATTCTAAGGGTCTGAGGAAAGAAGGGAAAGAAGACCTGAGCATAAAGATTCACTAGAGCTGGAGCCAAGGTGAATGTGGGAGCGTCCCAGCATCCACCTGCTCCCCCAACCAGAAGCCTGCACCCCTAGAATTGTACATGACACCTGAGGAACGATGACCACAGAAAACCATGAGGATTGAGGTTTCGGAGATTCGGAGAGCCTCACTGGGTCCTTCCACACCCTTACTCAGCTGGCCCCTGAATGAGATGAGGCAGAGGGTCTGATGACTGGAATTCCCCTAGGGGAAGAGAGGAATTTCCCTTCTTTCATTCTTACTTTTTAACTATAGTAGAAAGAAAAAAGCACAGAAGTTTTGCAACTGACAAGCCCATGTCTTTGTCCTGGCACTGTCTGTGTCAGTCACTTGTTTCTGTCCACTGGGCCCCAGTTTCAAATATGCAGGGTGATGTCACCCACTTCCTGGGCTGTTTTGAGGATTAATTGTGGTATTTCCTATGTGAAAGTGTTAAGAAATTGACAGCCAGGAAAGAGTGCGTTTGCTGGGGTTTCTGGGATCCAGCATCTCTTGTGCCCTGTCACCTGTACATGTGCACACACGCATGTGAGCACACGCCCGTGAAAATGCTCTCAGCGTCTCCCAAAGCTGGAGGTTTGTTTCACTCCCTGACCTCTCATTTTCACCCCGTTGATGACAGCTGGCAGGGTGTGCTGACCGCTTTCCACGTGTTAGCTGACTTCTCACCGGGCAGCTTGGTCAGCAGGACCAGCAGCTGCCTGTCTTCTCAGTTTCCCAAAACAGAAAGGTGGTTTAACTCAGAACTGCAGCAAGAGCCCCAGAGGGAATGGGACACAGCAGGGAGGGAAAAATCACAGGACAAAGCCTGGGCAATGTCGGGGTATCATCATGTGGTATTGTTCCATTATGGATATTATTATGTAGCAATGTCCTACTAGCTGTGCGGCTTGAGGCAGGTGGCTCCACCTCTCTGAACCATAAAGATGATATGATGAGTTCATGAATAAAACGACTGAGTACAGAGTCTGCACATAGTCAGCGTTCCACAAACGTGAGCGGTGACTGATTTCACGAGTACAGCAGAGTCAAGAGCCAAACTCTTAAATTTAAATCCTAGCTCTGCCCCTTTAAACACACAGGTAAATGTAGACAAGTCACATCAACTCTCTGTGCCTCAGTTTCTTCAACTGTAAAACAAGTCTCTTCGTCATAGGGTCTGGAGGGGACATAGATGGTGAAGATTGCCTATGCATCCTTCATCCCCTCTCCTTGGCCTTGAAATGAGAAGCTGGAGGAGGTCATCAAGACTTCCCTACCTTTCTGGTTCCCTAACCCAGGCAGGGAGGTCTCTTGAGAGTTTCTGGGTGGAGCTGTGGAAGGGACACAGCTGAGGTGGGGAAGGAGAGGCTTTCCAGAACACGCCTGACAGCAAGCCGCCAGTGCATAAACAGTCCCTCACCCGTACACACGCTCACCACTCAGATTTACACACACGCTCTCTCCGGGCCTTGCCACCCACACAGGAACCTTACCCAGCCCACATCTTGTCCCAGGCAGAGCCAGATTTCTCCTGAGAATCATGCAGTGATTCTCCCCTTAACTGGCATCAAGCTCAGCCTGCTGCCCTGCCCTGCTGTAATTACAGAGAGAGCTGCAAATCTCTGCCCAGCCATGACGTCAGCCTGAAGCTTCTAGCCGGATGAGCTCACCCCACCTCACCCAGCAGCCCAGTCACTCAGGACCTCTTCTTGGAGGGGACTCTCTTGGCTGGAGAGGTGGGAAGTCAGGGGTCTCCCCGGGCAGCTCAGTCCAGATCTGGGCTCCAAAACCACCCACGTTCCCAAGCCCTGCCACCCCACACCTATGTGTGAGGGCCAAGGCTCTGCACCTGTTTCCCCACCTGCAAAATGGGGGTGTCAATAATAAAGATATTGTTGAGAGGTTTGATGCCTTGTCTGCAAAGGCTCATTAGAAGTGGCCGACGCGTAGGAGATGACATGCGATAGTAGTGGTTGTTGTTCTCTGTACTATTATATTTAGAAACCTCTCTCACGAAAGCACTGTTTCGTATCAGAGCAATTTCTCAACTTGATGACTCATAGAATTCCTCGGCACCTCCAGCCCACCCCCACCCCTTGAAGCTGACCAAGATGAGACCCTGAGGCCACAGAAGGAAAACAGTGTACTTAAAGTTGCCCACCTGCTGTAGACAGGCAAGATTAGAACCCAAGCCCAAGTCTTTAGCTCAAAAGGATACGTATAAACTCATTTTTAATTTTTTTGAAGGTCTGAGGATGGAATCCAGGACATTCTCAATGAGCTAATTTTATGAGTCCTTTTCTAATTTTTATTTTTAAATTTTGAGACAGTCTCACTAAGTCACAAAGTTGCCCAGACTAGGCTCAGACTTAGGATCCTCCTGCCTCATTCTCCCAGAGTGCTGGGATTACAGGCATACAACCATCAAGCCTAGCTGTAAATTCATTCTTCCAGGGGCACAGAGGAGTAGAGAAATCTAGAAAATATGTCCAGTCTGGGTTTTGAGTTTCACAGTGAACACCTTGGTTGCGTGTAGTACAGCTGGATAATCACCATTATTAACAGTCATTAAAAATAGAAGCTATCATTTGCTAGCACTTCCATTGGAAGTTTCTTCAACTGTAAAATGGGGTAGTGGTAGGAAAACCTTACTTTACAGGATCATGGGAACAGAGTAAAGGAGTTAATATTTGTAAAGTGTTTAGATTAATCCCGCCCTAGTGCAATCTTTATGCACCCGATAACTTGAAGTCAAAAACACAAAAACACCGGTTCCTTTGTGAAGTGCTCCTTGAGGATGACTTCATGTACCCTGAAGATACACCTACGAGGAGGTTACTTTCATAACAGGTGGGAAAACAGACAGCTTAGAGGTCCATCAGAATAATGTTACAGGTAATGCAGATTCATGATGCAACCAAATTTTAGGTGGGCCCCCGAATCCCTCTGCAGGCCCACCCGCGCATTTTCTTGTATAATCCAATTTCAACAAGAGCCCTGTTGACTCCATGTAGCAACCTATCTGCTCACCCTCTGTATCTGATCAGGCTCTTCAGCCTCCACCATCAACCCCAGTGAATTCTGATTACCCTGATCAGTCTTTATAAGAATCCTGTTAGGTCAGTTTAGCCAGAATCCAGCCACCATCCCAACCCAATCGCTAGTTTCCCATTCATTTACCCCTATCCTGCTCTTTGGTGGTAAATTCCCATTTCATCCATGCTGTATTAGGAGTTGATCCCAATCTTTATCGCCCACTGAAAAATCTCAGTACTTTGATCTATCACAACTTCTGTCACTCTAGCTCCTCTGCCCAGTGAAGTCTCCCTTCCCTAGCTAAGCTTGCTTGCTTTATTTATTTATTTTGTTGCCAAGAATAGGACTCAGCACTACCCCTGTGGTTGGCAGGCAGGTACCGTGCTACTGATCCACCTTGCTGGTCAACACAAGCGTTATTTAGATGGTGTGCTTTTTTTTGTTTGTCACTCTCACTACGTTGAAAGTATAAATGCTCAAATCCTGGCTCCAACTTTGGCCAGACTGACAGTGGGAATTCAAACCTCGGGCCATCTACCTCCAGGTTCACCGGACTCCTATCTGTCCCATCCCCTCCTGCGGGTCTCCAGGGGAAGGCAGGATGCAACAAGCTCTGGGGAAGGTATTTCCAGAGGGTGACCTGAGCCCTCAGCCAGGCGAGGGTTATTAATAGCCCCGAGCTTTAGTGCCCTGCTTGGGGAGGAGGCTCCACGGAGGAGAGGGAGGGCGGAGCTGCGCTGCTGCGGGGGAGGAGTGTCCGGAGAGGCCGGCTGAACTTACACACTGTGGCTTCAGCCGGCCCCTCCCAGGCCCCTCTGGGAGCCCAGCTGTTCCCTCTGCGGATTCTCTGGGGCTGGTTCATTACCTTGGAATACTCTTGTGACAGGAGGCGCTAGCAAAACCCGCCTCCAGCCCCCAGCTGCAAATAAATAGAAGACTCCCAGCCCAGAAGCCCGGAGAAGTTTCTAGGTGAGTGTCTCTGACGTTTATTAGGCTCTGGCTCCACTCTCGACCTCCGCAGTTCTGGCTGGGAGCCTGAGCAGCCTGGGAGGACGGTGGCTTGCTGATCTCTGGTGAGGCCATACACAGAGGGCCCCTCTTGGATTCTGTGGAACCAGCTGGGGTTTGTCACCTTTGGGGGCCGGGACCCCAGGCTGATGAGCACGGCTGTTTTTGGCAGTAAATGGTTCTTTTCCCTGACGGAAGATCGGCATTTTTCTGAAGCTGACAAATAAGCTCTGAAAGTCATCCTTGCTTTGCTGTGTGTCCTTGGATAGGTGGCTCCCTCTCTCTGAGCCTCTGTTTCCCCTGTGAGCCCAGCACTCATCATGGCTGATGGTCAGATGCCTTTCTCCTGCCACTACCCAAGCCGGCTGCGCCGAGACCCCTTCCGGGACTCGCCCCTCTCCTCCCGCCTGCTGGATGATGGCTTCGGCATGGACCCCTTCCCTGATGACTTGACCGCCTCTTGGCCCGACTGGGCTCTGCCTCGCCTCCCCTCCGCCTGGTCGGGGACCCTGAGGTCCGGCATGGTGCCCCGGGGGCCCACTGCCACTGCCAGGTTTGGGATGCCTGCTGAGGGCAGGAGCCCCCCACCCTTTCCCGGAGAGCCCTGGAAGGTGTGTGTCAATGTGCACAGCTTCAAGCCAGAGGAGCTGATGGTGAAGACCAAGGATGGATACGTGGAGGTCTCCGGTGAGTGAGCGCATCTGAGGGGTAGGGGCCTCAGCCCTGGGAAGGGCCCGGAGGAAGCTTCCTGAGAAGGGGAGCGGTGACAGTGTGACACAGGTGACTTCAGGACTCAGGAATGCAGCCCACAAAGTTATCTTTACGGGAAAAGCTCTCCTCTCCCAGGCCCCAGGAGGAGTCTGAACCTGACCCAGCTGCTGGGGCCTCAGGGTGCCCTATCAATCCCAGCACAGGCAGCAAGGCAGGTTGAGTATTCTGGTTAGGTTGGGTATTTTGACAGAAATAATTTAACATACAAAGAATAGGTTAGACAGATGCAGAAGAACAAAGACAAAGAAATGGGCTTTATTATGTTCTCGTATCACAACACAAGGCCCAGAAGGACAAGTAACATGCAGAGTGATGATAATATTAATAACCAGAGTGAGTCAAGCAAGACACTTCCTCTTATCCCAGATAAGGAAACCGAGGTTTAATACAAATGATAATGATGCAGCTGATCACCTGTACTGTTTACCACCCGCTAGGCACCGTGCCAACCTTTCTACCAGTAACATCTCAGTTAATACAATCCGAGCAGATGGCTCCTGGGTGTCTCTTCTTTTTACACATGAGAAAACAGACATAGAGAGGTTAATGTAACTTGCTCAAAGCTACCAAAGGATCACAGCCACTGCTTGGGGGTTGGGAGGCCAAATGAGAACTGATGCTTGGTTCTTAGCTAAAGTTCTTACCTTCCGTCCCCAAAATAATCCTTTCCAACCCTGAGTGGCAGGAATTTCTGATCCATTTTGCAGCTGAAGAGGTTGAGGCTAGGGAAGGGTTTGTCCGAGGTCAGGCCATGAGTCAGCAGCAGGAAAGACTAGAGTGAGGCCTGTCCACCGTACCAGGGCCCAGGCTTCCACACACCGGGGAAAGACAGAAAGCTCCAGCCCTGTAACACGGACAGCATGAAAGCTTTCTTTCGCTTCCCTCCCAATTAACACTCCATTAAAAAGCTCCGTGTTCCTGGCAGAGGCCTGTCAGCCAGAAAATCAATAAAAGCCATTGCAAACACAAGCTGGGCAGAGACAAGCCCTGGCAGGCAGGCAGCTATCAGGGGGAGTTTCAAAGCGGCTGGTGGCAGAATTATAAACATCAGAGGCTCCGGGTGGCTTCGGGTGTGGTGGGGCCTGGAGACACACAGGAGCCACGTGCAGAGAGGAGGGTCAGCCAGGGCCCTCTGAGTTGGTTGGGGAGCCAGGCAAGAGTCACACAGACACCGGCTCTGGTATTAGCCATGAGGATGGGCACTTTGTGCAGCTCTTTCCTTATCTGGAAATCAGGGTTCGAAGGGGTGCACTGTAAAGATCGTGTATTAAATAGGTGATGCCTATAGAGTGTGTACAAACATGGTGCTGGAATACAGGGAAGCAGTACTGTCATTATTGTAAAAGCGCTATTAAGATTGCAGTAATATGGGACACACAGGAAGGTTCATGCTAAGTAATAAGTGGCAGATGCTCTTTGGAAATCCCAGCTGGATAGATATGGACAGGAAGGTCTTTTCACCTGCTATGGCAGTCTTTCCCCCTACTACAGCAAGGGGATCATAATAATACCTATTCTCCAAGGCTGGAGGGAAGATTTAATATATGCAGGCAATATATGATAATGTATACAGAATGTCTCTAAAGTGGAGCTAATAATAGTGCCTGCCTGACACTCTGTACACAGGGTGATTATTACCACCATGCTTCCTGTCCTTGTTTATTTATAGTTGTTTCATCCTGTGGACTTTCAAGTCTCCCATACCCACTAGCCCTTCTGGGAGATCCTCCATGCTGCCTGGAGGGCTTATCGCCATCTTCCTAGGAAGGTGCTTCTTCAGATGGGGTTTGACATCCCCAAGCTGAGATCCCAGCTAAAGACCTTGCTGGCTTAGTCTGGAGGCTGTGGACACATTTCAGTGCCTCAACTTCTTCCTCTGTAGAATGGGGTCTTAATAAGACAAGACTTTTAAAGGTACAGTGAGTGACTTCACCTAGACAGAATCCACATTCCCCTGAGAACACATGCAAAATCCTCCCTAAAAGAGGTTTTAAAAACAGAATTGGTGTCAGGGGATCCATGGAAAAGCAATTTCCAAGGGATGTACTTCCAAGGGACAACTCTGTTCTTCCACAAGCATTTCATGCAGGGCCCTGTGTTAAATGCCCACCCGTGTTGGCTTATTGGATCCCCACAGGGAACTTTCTGGGAGTGTGGGTGGTCCCTGCCTCCTTCACAGATAAGCAGGAGGAGGCTCAGAGAAAGTAACTCACCTGTGATTATCTGTTTCTCTGTGGCAGGAATTGAGAATCAAAACCAGGCTTCCCTGATGTTCTGGGTTAGGGTGGCTTGAGGTACTTCTGTCTGAATGACCTCTAGATCTACCACCTCTAGGACCTGAGCTTTTCTGTTGGTCTTACAGAGAGGTGGTCTATGCCAGTATTTGCTGGACTCATTTTATAAGGTGCTGTTAGATGTCTGAATAATGAAGGAAGTCCAAAGTTTTATTTTATTTATTTATTTATTTGGTACCAGGGATTGAACTCATAACCTTGCACTTGCTAGTCAAGTGCTTATGCTGCTGAGCTAAATCCCAGGCCCTTTGCAGAGTTTTAGAACACACCAGGTAAAACAGAGTCATGAACAGATTTCCTTCCTCCCTGCAAGGCTAATCAGAGACTTTGATTCGTTTATGAATCTCTAAAAGGCAGACTTTCATGACTACATATGGATGTCTTGTTCCAGGGAAGTGCTTACAAATTGCTGGAGTAGATAATTTCTATCTATCTGTCTCACATATGCTCACCCAACCCTGAAGCCACCAGCCAAGAGATGTTCCCTTCACGAGCCACTGGCTCAGATTCTGGCTGAGGAAGGGACTGGAGAACCCCAAGGTCTTATCCCCACCCCAAAGCCTCTATCCTCCCTGGAAACAAAACCTTCCTTCTTTAGCAGGGCCAATCACATCAGCCAGGCTGCTGCCTGCTCCTGGCACCTACATTATACTCCAGGCCGCTCAGAGCAAATGACAGCTGCAGGCAATCTCTTCTTTCTGCAGGTGACATGTTCTTTACAAATCATAATTATTACTTTTCTCTGCCTACAAAAAGGAAATATTTTTATGGCATGAAATGAACAATGGAAAGCAAAATAAGTAGTTAAGAATAACTCGTAATCTAAAAGCTGCCCAAATGATTGAAGTATATGAATAATGTACAGATGACCTTCAGGATAATTTGCTTCTCTTTCAATTAGATTCTCAGCCTCCCCAGATTCCCCGATGGGGCCCCTCTTGCTTAGAAGCCTTCCTTTCCTAAACTCCAAACCCCAGCTTCAAGCATGGATAGTGACATAACTTTGTTCTCAGGTTCATTCCGTTCCCTAAACATCAAGATAAACCCCAAGAGATAACTTTCACACAGTCACTTTACAACTTGCAAAGTGATTTGGTAACTTTCTGTCATTAATTCCTTATGGTAATCCAGTAATCTCCCTTATTTTAGAGAAGAATAAAATGAGGCTCAAAGAAGAGGAGAAATGTGCTAGAAAAGGTCAGACCAAGGATTCATATCCAAACCCACGGGTTCTGGTTCTGAACCTGTGCACTTTCAAGTGATATGATTTTGGACACATCACTTAAGTTCTCTGAACTTTAGTCTCCCCATTCGCAAAATGATAATAACAAAAAACCCCATTTAATAAGGTGTAAAAAATAAAGCAATCATTACAGTTAAGGTGCTCAGAACAGTGACTGACACCAGGTAAACACTATACCAATGCTTTTTGACTTAGGATCAAGCTCTGCCCCCATAAACCCATTGTAAATTGAAAATACTCTAAGTCAAAATGCATTTAATGCACCTGATTAGCTGAACATCCTAGCTGTGCCTAGCCTACTTTAAGCATGCTTAGGACATTACATTGACCAACAGTTGAGCAAAATCATGGGGCACAAAACCTATTTTATAATGAGGTGTTGAATATCTCATGTAATTTGTTCAACACTGTCCTGAAAGCGAAAAATGGCATCACTGCAAAATTGAAAAATAGTACTTTGAATCACTGCTAAGTCAGGGGATATCTGTGTGGTTTGTTATTATTATTCTTAACATCACCATCATTATCATCAGGATTCTCAGCACACCAGACATGCAGAGGGATTCCAGGATGCAAAAGGGCTGAGTCAGAGGCACTGGCCTGTGCCCAAGGGAAGCCGGCCTTTAGGGGCTCAGGCTTTGGGAGGGACCAGGGAACGGACAGTGCTTTCTGGCCACAGGCCCATGAAAAGCTGGGAAGTTGGTTGTCACAGAGTTGGCAGGATAGGGCAAGCTCTTGGGGGAACAGCCCGTTAACAGAAGAGCATGCTCTGGTCACCAGACCCTCTAGTTTAAACAGTATTCCCATAAATGTATCCCTTCTTTCCCACTAGTGGGGGAATAAATCGGTACAGGTTTTCCCAGAGGTCAATTTAGCAATATAGACCAAGCTTTATGCACTCTAAAACTTAGAATTAACCCCCCAGAAGTCCTAAAACCTACTATAAAGATCTAGGTCCAGGACTATTCAGTTCAATGAAGTTCTTCCTGATGCTGAAATCTTTTCAGTGACTCAAAGTAAGGAACTGGCTAAATGAACTATCATATGTTTCTGCAGTTGGACACGTAAAGTCATTAAAATCATGCTGTCAAAGAGTATTTGGTAATAGGGAAAATTCATTACAATGTGTTAGCAAGAGAGGAACGTGGGTTTTGAGCACAATGCACAGAATGATTCCATTTGATAAGTATGTGATATACATCTCTATTATGCATTTTTAAGAAACAGAAAGGAAATTTTGGAACATACATAAAAAAATTCAGCTTTTTAAAAAATGACTTCCTCAGAGTGGCTGTGATTGTTTTCTTTATCTTCTATATTTTCTAGCCTACATTATCTTGTGGTCAAAAGCTATTAAAGGAGTATTACTCTTCATAAAGTAATTAATAATGCAATCACCTGTAATTTCTCAGTTTTTTAAAAACCTGGATTGCATAAGGACACTTATCGAGGTTATTTATAGTCTGGACTCTGGAGCCCCTCAGAAGGGCCCCAAGGGTGTAAATGAAGCGCTTGAGCTTTGGAATGTGGCCTCCCAATTGAGGATCTAAAAGGGGTGGGACTGACTGAGTCCCCCATAACATGCTAATCCTGTTTGTTTAAAGGGAAACTGGAGACACCCTCATCATACAGTGGCAGGCGGGGTTGGGGGGAGGCAGGAGGGTCTGAATTTGCTGTTTTACAAACTAAAAGCTAGTTTGGGCTCAAGACTTCTTGCAATTTCACCTTTTGCCTCCCTAAGAAGAGTTATGTAGCTCTTCCCTGTTAGCCTGTAGGAAGTGGGGCTGGTGGAATTTCACATCTGTGATTTTGTGGCCTCTCTTTCCAAGGGGAGCCTCTTGGGAGAGGGTGGATGTGTTAAGCAGATTGAAGCATTATTTCTGGACTGTCGGTTCACTACTAAGTGCAGATAATGTGGCTGAAAAAGTTAATCAGTAGCTGGCACAGACAGAAATCTGAGGACAGGGGGACGTAAGGTCCCAGGACTTGGACCTGATTCAGAGAGAGCTGATTCAAAATCCAGAGCAGTCACACAGGGTCTGGATGACCTTGGACCCATCCTGGGCCCCAGTGGCAAAAGGGAGAAAAGAGTTCATCCTTAGAGTTAAGAGTGGGCTCTGTGCATGCAAAAGAAGCCTCTGCTTCTTTCTTATACCCTAGGGGGGCATGTTAGCCCCAGGGTTCTGTTGGCTGGTTAGAGAGGAGTTAAGTGGGAAATGAGGAACGGAAAATATAACACATGGACCAGTGTCCCCGATTTCCTAAAACTAATATTCAGTTGTCAACAAGCCCTGGTCAAAGCCTCATTTCCTGTCCTTTTTTTTTTATTTCATCCTCACAGGCAGCCTGAGAGGTGGGCCTCATGAACTCTGGCCAACAGGGTCCCTGTGGCTCAGACCCTGAACTCTCTAGACTATTACTGAAGTCACACAGGAAGGCAGGGATGGAGGCAGGATTTGAATCTGAGTCCCAATCCTGAACCATATCCAGGCCAAGTAGATGCTGACATGGCACACTCTCTTTCTTCTAGGCAAACATGAAGAGAAGCAGCAAGAAGGAGGTATTGTTTCCAAAAACTTCACAAAGAAAATTCAGTAAGTGATCTTGCAGTGTGGATCTGAGGATGGGGGTGAACAGGGCATACCTGAGACCCAAATCTTGAACATCTTTCTTGGGCGATAACCTCCTAAGGGATGGAACTGAACTCACACCTAAAGGAGAGAAGGTGTCACAGCAGACCTTTAATAGGGTCTCAGAAGCAGCAGCACATAGATGGTACGACTCCTCTGCCCATTGACCTGTGAAGTGGGGGACTAGCCCCACGTTACAGATGGAGAATCAGAAAATAAGAGAGGCAAAGTGGCTTGTCCACAGTGACACCAAGAGTTGGGGCATTCACTCACCCATGTGACGTGGCTGATGGAAGATCACCATCGCCACCAAAAAAGCCCCTTGCCCCATACTTCAAATGCCTTGATAGGCTCTTGGGAAGGTTGCTGCTATGTGCTACCACGGGCAGGAAAATGACAGCCTCCCTAGAGAATCACACAAATTAAGCTGCACATTGTCCTATAGTCTCTACTTACTACTCACACGGGTTTGGATGCTGAGACACCGAGGGAGAAGAAAGGCTAGTTTTGCTGATGGTACGGAGTCTTCAGAGTCTTAGGTCAAAGGAGAACAACCAAAAGACAGTATGCTGTTCAATAAAGGGTAACCACATTGGTCCTGTAACTGGCGACTCCTGTGGGAAGAAGAGACTCATGGCAGAGATGAAACAGTTGCTAATGCTTCTCTCTAATCAACATCATTCGCTATGTGCATTTCTGGCCCTAAGGTCCTTTCCTGGCCATCACTGCAGCAAAGATGTACATTAAGGGAAAGAGAATTATCCTTCCTGTACTGGAAAGGAAGCTAAGTCTCTCACAGGCGAAGGACATACTCAAGGTCTTTACGATTCAAATTTAGCAGAGCCCACACAGAGTCCTGACCTCTAAGTTCCGTGCTCAGGAGTGCTATTCCCCCATCTCTAAAAGAGAGTGCTGATCCAGCCTTGCTGAGATCCCAGCTGACATCCCCAGCGCATGGTAGGTCCCCATAGTGGCAGCTTGGTATCACTATTCTTACCGTTCTTGAATCTAAACTCTCCCACCAGCCAAAAGCTGCCAGAGTGTCCTGGGATGGCAAGATTGCACCAGTTGAATTCTGAGGCTTTTTCCTGCTTTGGGTCTCTGCACGCCTGTCTCTGTCCACATCATGCATTTCTAACCCTGCCAGTTTTTGGAAACTTGTGGATGCTTCCTGATAAGAAAAATGCCAAAGCCTTTTTTCTTCTCGGTCGCTGGCTGGTGTACTATCCCATGACCCTCACCTTTTCCTGTGCAACCCCAAGATCAAGCAATGCTGAGGGCAGAGGAAGGGAAAGGGAGGGTGCACCAGTCTTTCCAATGACTGCAGCAAGGACTCAGGATGGAATGACAGGAAGGGCAGAACTGTGAAAAACACTGAGCAGGAAAGAAGTCAGGTGATTAATCTTTTTTTATAAATGGCTGTTTTCATAGATTTCCCCAGCTCTGAGGCCTTGGGGGAAACAGCTCACTGGGAATCCCCTGACCAGATAGAAATGCTCAACATCGATCCATGTGGCGCTGCTACTCAGCTGGTGGCAGGCTAACTGTTAAAATACCTTCAGGCCACTTCTCTGGGCATTGCCGTCAGTGTACCCTCTCTAGGTGCCCCCAGCCTCCCTGACAGCGTACCCAGGCCATCTCAACTTTCTCACTTTGCAGCAACTGAAGAGTCCCAGGGTTCTCCTTCACACCATGGCAGGGTACATCCTTCATGCTTGGCCAGTGCCCAATAGTACTGACTGTTAAATATTTTTAATCTTGGCCCTGAGTGTAGGAGGTCTTGACTTCCTGATAAAGTAAGTAAGCAACTTTGAGTAACTGGCTTAACTGCCCTGAGCTCTATTCCTGTACTCTCTCACTGGTGGAGTTACAGAGAGGAGTGGGAGGATGTGGACAAAGCATTTAGTGTGGGGTGCAGGCTTCATGCTTCATCCATGGGAACTAATAGTATTAAAAGACTCCATGGGCTGGAATCACAGGAAAATGGCTGAGACTCCTGGGAGCTCCTGATTCTGCCCACACTGGAGACATCCAGGAGTTGGGCTGGAGACTGGGACAAGCCTGAATCAATCTCAAGGGACCTCCCCGCCACTTTCAGGAAAATTGTCAGTCCTTAGAGGATATGTCTGCAGCCAGATAGACATTTCCAACCAGGCAGGAGGCTGCAGTTGTTTGCCTTAGGCTAAGAAATGCATCCCAAAGGCTCCATTTTGATTGGATGAAGGGGAGAGGAGAGGACTTGGAATTTGCCTGTCAGGTTGGGGGAAGGGCTGTGGCTAAGCTCTTTTGTACACAGAAGCTGTCGCTGAGAGTGAACAGGAAGCAGGCATTCAGGAAGTCATTAGGAGAGGATGCTCAGAACCAAGGCAGACTTTATTCTCCTTGCTCCACATCTTTCCAGGTATCTATTCCACCATTCACTGACATCTATGATGCACCAATAGTCATGTCAAGAGGTTTTCAGGTTTAATTTTACTTAATCACTGAAATAATTTTGTTTCGTGGATGAAAAACCTGAAGCTCAAAGGAGTGATGGAACTCAACTGAAATCATTCATCTAGTAAAGAGTAGATCTGGAGTATTATGTAGCCTTAAAAAAGAAAAATCCTGCCACCATAAGACGGAACTGGGGGACATTACACAAAGTGAGATAAATAAGACACAGAATGAGAAATCTGGCATGCTGTCAATTTTATGGGTGATATAAAATACTCAAGCTCATAGAGAGAAAGAATAAGATAGTATTCTCCAGGGGATAAGAGAAAAGAGGAAATAGGGAGATGCTGGTCCAAGAGTTATAAAGTTTCAGCAAGGCAGTATGGGTAAGTTCTGAGGGTCTAGTGTACCAACATGGTGACCATAGTTAGCAATACTGTATTATAGATTCAAAATTTGCCAATAGGCTACGTCTTAAATTTATTCTTCTGAACACACACAAAATAACTATTTCAAGGCGATAGACATGATACTTGGCTCTACTGTGCAATGTATACCTATATCAAAACATTGAATTATATGCCACAAATGTGTGTACATAATTTTATATGCCAAGTATATCTCTAGAAAACTGTTTCCAAAAAAAAAGAGCAGATAATGACTTTGAACCTAAGACTCTACTTTAGAGACTCATGCATTTCCTATTTGGCTGAGGGGATTATAGTCATTTGCAGTACTATCATTCACCTGCCATCTTTCCTATTTTTTGCATTATATGCTTAGATTAACTCACTTTTGATAAAGTTAAATTCTCATCATTAAAATGTTCGCTGAAGGAGGCATTCATGAAATAAATCCAGTGAAAGCAAAATGTGTTTAAACTCTGACTAGATAATGTTGTCTGCCTGAGGGACTAAGCAGTGGATCAGCCTGTGCTTTATCAAAAAGGGAAGTTAGTTGGAGAGCCTCAAGGTACTCAAGGCTTATTAACACTTAGCTGAGACCAGCAGTTAGATACAAAGGGAAGGGTTAAAAGGAAACTGAAGACAATAACTTTCCTATCCTATGGGTTCAACACAGAGATCACACCTGATATCCTGGATGAGTCAGTCCCCATCTCCGGGGCTCAGTTTCCCCATGTGTAACATGACGGCACTGTCCTGGACAAACAGGCAGATCCTTTTAGGCTGACATTCTGTGGTTCAATTATACTGCAGCTTGTGTGAAAATATTCACAGCTGTCAAGATGCCAACAAGTGGGCCCCATGACTGCAAAGCAATATTCACGTCACTCTCAGATGCTACTATTACATCTTTCTTCCTACAAGCACGTAGGTTTGCAAGGGCCAGCTCACCAGGCCACATTCTGACAGTCTGGTCCAAATTCAAATGCAAATCTGACTGCAAAGCTCAGGCAGGGCCATGTTGTGCAAAGTCCCTGTTGGAGTGGTAGGCAAACGGTCAGTTAATCCATGCCCAACAGGAGGAGAGAGGTCCATACCTTTCTTTTGTCTCTGCTTTAAAATCTTGGCTCATTAGTTGTCCAGCTTTCCTCTCCTTCTCTTCCATCTTCCCCAGCAGTATGCTTGTTGACCTTTGGGGTTCCAATGAGGAAGGTATCTTTGGGTGGATATAGCTCAAGGGGTGCTGTTTCCAACAAGCAGCTCCCAGGCCCTTCCAAGGACCCTGCAATAATCAGGAACTGGCTATGCTGGTGCGTTGGTTCATTCATTAAGACTCCTGCATTTATAACAAGCAGATCCGGCCTGCTCAGTGGAAAGGAAGGTCTATGATGATTCAGCCTCCTGTCCTCCCATTAAATTATCCTTTTTTCCAAGATCTGATTCAGGGGAACCAGTAGGGCATCATGGTTGGATACTCCATATTTGGAGCCCAAGATTCCAATTCCAATTCCCATAATTCTCTTCTGTCACATATCATATGTATGTCCTTGGGCAAATCCACTTACCTCCATGGGTCTCAGTTTCCTCCTCTGCAAACTGGGGATATTAACAGACTTTGCTCAGCGGGATTATTGTTAACAACTAAATGAGATGTCATGATTCAGTTGAAGTACCTGACACATAAAGTGAAGGGAAGGTTGTGGTTCTCATCATTTTTTTTATTAATAGTGGCGTCCCATTGAGACTATTAACATGTCCTCACGATTTTGTTTGTTGCGGAAATCATAGTCTAGTGTCAGTCACCTCAAACACTTAAAAAATTATTAAAGTAAAAATTTTTTTATCACAACCATTATCAGACTGGGTTCAGGGATTCCTTTTTGAATGCTTTCTCACTCGTTAAATTTGTCTTTTGACTTATCCCAAATCTCCATTTAGTAGTATGCAGGATGGATATACTAACTCTTACCTTTTAATCATACTAAACTCCCCAAAATCTCCAAGCACACATATCAATAACTGAGTTTTGGCACCAAAACAGTCACAGCCTTGATTATTAATATATAATCAAGATGTAACCCTAACCAAGTCTCATTGTTAGCATCATGGACTGTGTTGCCATCTACAATTTATCCATGTGGTAACCCTAACTTTTATCTGCCAACCTGCCTATTTCTTCCTTAGTGCATTGTGTAGGAAAGTACTCTCCACTGGGCACAATGCAAAGGAAAACATACTTCTTACTCTAATATCATCTTGCAGTTCTCTGCAGGAATCTGGTGGTTATAATTTTGGCCAGCAACTTACCCAACGTAGAACCAAACACAGGGGCCAACAGCCCATGTATTTTGAGGTTAAGAACTACTTCCAACTAGCATTTTGCCATTTGCAAAACATGTTCAGACTAATTCTTTCTGGGTCTACAAATACTACACAAGTTCAATATTATTATCACCCTGTTGCAAAACAAAAAACAAGCTCAGAGCAACTGAACAAGGTCACACAGCTACAAATAGGTAGAACCAGGGCACAAACACTGAGCACCATCTGACCCCCAAATCCTAACCTCTTATCTAAAATATTTTCCCTCAAATGAATAAAAGTATTTAAACCGTATTTAAAATGATGGATAATATTTTGTGCTTTTTCTAGGCTTCCTGCAGAGGTGGATCCTGTAACAGTGTTCGCCTCGCTTTCCCCCGAGGGGCTGCTGATCATCGAAGCTCCCCAGGTGCCCCCTTACTCACCATTTGGAGAGAGCAGTTTCAACAACGAGCTTCCCCAGGACACCCAGGAAGTCACCTGTACCTGAGACCCCAGCCTTGGTCCATCCTCATGCCCTCCCCAACCCCAGGGCTTCTCTGATTCCAGGGTACATTACTTTAGCTGAACTCAGACGTAGTGCAACTAAAATGTTGGGGGACAGGGGGAAGGGAAAACGACCACAGATTCCCTGGATGACATAGTGGTAGATTTCTCACTGGATGACGCAATTGGCTAACCATGCTTGTTGCGTTAGGCCAAAGTACTGGTTTTTCTTTCTTTATCTTTTCTATCTTGATGAAAACATTGCACATTCTATAGCTGCAAAACAAAGAAATGGGACTTAACATTTCATGTTGTACCTTACCTTGCAAGTAACGCAAGGGTCACTTTTCTCTGGGGACCTCCCCATTACCCAGATCCCTCCTCTGGGCTCCCTGTTCCCACGATTGCCTCATGGTTCCACCAGTGGAGCCCTTGGCTCAGCCCACTGTATTTCAACATCCCTGGCTCACAAAGGGTAATAGACAGGTCTTATATTCCCTTATGGGATCTATCCACCAACCATGTGAAAATAAACACTGCCTTCTGCCCTCTGCCCAAATGTTTACAGCATGTCCCCAGGGTTCTCAAACTGGCACTCCCCAAGGACTCTAGAAGCGCCTCAGTTAATTTCCTGACAGAGGTCCCCACCACCTTGTACACCTCTCCCCTGTATCCAAGTCAGGATATTTATAGAGGGGCATGTTTCTAGATAGTCCTGCCAAGAACCAAGCAAAGGCCAGACAGCCTGGCAGACAAGCTGGTGGTATTGTGTATATGGGTATGGGACATTTGTGTCATTGTTGTGTGAGTTGTGCTGTTGTTTGGGGGGACAATAGTAAATAATAATTAGTGACAATAATAAAGGAGCTGATGTTCTTAGCCTTGGGTGTTTCTTTTGTTGAGAAACTAGATGTGATGTCACCTACACACATGTACTAGTTAGGAGTGCTGTGGCTTCAAGAAATCATGCCTAATGACTAGTAGCTTAAATGAGATAAAATAGCTATTATCTAATTTCACAAGAAATGCAGAGGCAAGTTGTTGCAGAGATAAATGGTTTCTTCATCTGCTGTGCCACCCAGATCCAAGACCATTTTCCTAGCTTTCTTTTTCCATATCTGAGAAGTCACAGTCCATCCTCAGGGTGCAAGATGGCTGCAGCAGCTCCAAGCATCTCATCCTCATATGAGAATATATGGGAAGGGAAGGCAGGGATTAAAAGGTCTTCTCAGGCCGGGGATTTAGCTCAGCAGCATAAGCACTTGCCTGGCAAGTGTGAGGTTGTGAGTTCGATCCCTGGTACAAAAAAAAAAAAAAAAAAAAAAAAAAGTCTTCTTTTCATCTGTCTTCTTGTTTTATCAATTAGAAAAAAAGATTTTCCAGGAACTTCTTTTATCTCATTGGTCCAAACTTGATGATACATCTTCTCCGAGACCAGTCCTTAGCTGAAGGAAGTGGGGTGGCCCTGATGGGTTTAGACTTATTCTAGTAATTCATCCTGTGAGGACAGGGACATTGCCACCCGAATCAAACAAGATCCTGTTTTGAAAGAGAAAATGGCATAGGGACAATGAGAGCAAGCTAACCTACAAGGACCGTCATAGATTTTGTTGCTGCCAGGCAAACAGCAGCCCTGTAGCAAAGCAGGGCTGCTGAAACAGTGTGTCTGGTAGAACTTCTTCTGTCCTGAGTGCCAGGAGCCCTAATTCAAATGACTGCAGTAAAAAGAGGTATATGTTGGCACACCCTGCAGAGAGTTCCAGGATTAGAGCTTCTTTCAGGTACATCTGGACTCAGGGTTCCCAAGGCGTCAACAGGACTCAGTTTCCCTCCATTTGACACTGCAACCCTGCTTCCGGCCCTGCCTGTCCCATGTCCTCTCCTTACAGCTAGAAAGCAGTTGCAGTCACTACCGCCCCACATTCCTCCACATTCCTGTCCTGGTGGAGAAAATCCTATCTCTTCTGTCTTCTACCATATTCCTGAGAGCTATTTTCGTTGGACAAGCTTGGATCACAGGACTATTGTTATCCTAAGAAAAATTCAGGAAATCAGAGTTTGATGGGCCTCCCCTGGGTCACATATCTCATACTTGGAGCCAATCCCATTTAATCCCCATGGTACCTGAAAAGTAGACATTAATTTTACACTGCAGAAGCTGAGGCTAAAAGAGAAGTGGCCTGGGTAAGTCACCATGGTGACAGCAAAACTCAAACCTGTATGTTTGCTTTGGAAGCATTAATAAGGAGCTTCTAGGCTGGGATTCCTTAAACCTCCCAAAGATCGTAGGATCTGTGAGTTCTGTACATCTACTATGCTCAAGCATGTGCCAAGGACCAGTAATACAGCACAGAGTGAGCCACACTCCTGCTCACAGTCTGGTAATAGATGCAGTAAATAAAAGAATGTCTAATACTTACAATCAGTCCTGAGTATTCTACGTGAATTCATATGGTCCTAAGAGGAAGGTCCAACGTCTCACCGCTTTACAGATAAGGAATCTGAGGTATAGAAAGTCTGAATACACTGCCCCAAATTCTGGTGAGCCACAGACTCAGGCAGGGCTTTCACTCTTAGGCCATTACTCTCTTCTGCATTTCTCCCAAAAAAGCAAAATGCAAGTGTGTCCTAAATGTGTCCATCTAAATGGGCACGGGGACGGGGAAGAGAAGAGAGGCGCTACTGCAAGCTGGGGTTTACCAAGAAAGAATCATTCATGTTAGGACTGGGGATCTGGAAATTGAGCATGGTTTAAGGCTTGAGTAAAAACAGGAATAGTGGTAGAAGGTGCCTCGCAAACAGAAGAAAATGCATGAGCCAAGGAAAAAGGCATGTTCCTCATAAAACCCTTTGATGGTCATTATTCAGAGGATGGAGTCCAAACTTTTTTGTAAGACACACCAGATTGCTGATCTGTCCCAAGGTGACCTTCTCCCACTACTATTCCAACTCCTTCCCAGCCTACCCTCCTGCTCCACCAACTTCTCTCTGTTCTTCCAAACAAACTGGCCCTTTCTTGGAACAGAACTTTGACTACACTGCTCTTTATCTCTTCCAAGAGTTACTCTCCTGCCCTCTTCTTTGGCCAGTTCTCTAGGGCCTCAGCTAGACGCCCTCCAACCTGAAAGGTCAAGGCTCCTCTTGCTTACCCCTGTCCCAACATAGTACATCGGGTGATAACAGGCCGGGTATTTATGCAGCACGATTAATAATAATAATAATAATGATATTGATGATGATGATGATGATGATGATGATGATGGATGATAGGCAACAGTCAAAACTGACCCAAGATGCTCAGTTTTCAATGAAGTGAAGAGAAATTATTCAGATCTAGTGGGAAAGCTTTCCTTATTTGACATTTGATTTGTTTAACAAATATTTACAGGACACTTACCATGTGCAAGATTCTAGGCTTGGTGTCAGATACCAATTTTTCCCATGACAATCAGATAAAAGAAGAAGAAAGGCAAGTTTGTTATTTCTAAATTCATCAGTTCTGGGTCCATGGATATCAAGATTCTAAGGGGATCGAGTGAAAAAAATCTATCTTCAAGTGGTGCCCACGTCAAAGGCATGGAAGACCACAGAGGTCTGCACTAGAAATGAGCAGGGTCACAAGTCACTGCGAGCTGTCACCATGGTGAACAGCTGGCCTCTAGCAAGAGGTGATCAGAGAGGAATTTCAGGTGGTAGGTGGACTTAGAAACTAAAATTATGACGCACAACATTACATTTTGAATTATGGGCATTGTAATATGAAACTCACACCTGTCCAATCTCTAGGGATGTGCTAGGCACCCATAGGTGCTTTGTGTGAGTTGTCTTATGGAGCAGGGAGTAGATAGAGTTTGAGAACACACGGGAAAGTCGATGTAGAAGAGAATCTTTCCTGGGCAGGAATGCGAGAGCAGAAAGGATCTTATGAGACATCATGGATCTCTTGAGGAGGGACTCAATTGACAACATAAGCCATTTTTATTTAAATATCTCAAAAGAATATGGCTTTCCTAGATACCTGCACTATTGTGTTTAGGTCTCATAAAGGCAGAGACTATGTCTTAGTGCTTCTCCACTGAATCTCTCATTCCTATGCCTGTACCATAGAAGGGACTTCATACTTTCATACTGATACACAGAGGAATAGGTAAAACAAAATCTAAATTCCTTTTTACTGCCTTCAAGGCCCCTACCACCTCTCCAACTTCATCTTCCATAGTGCTCTCTCTCTCTCTCTCATTCTTTACCCCAGACTTCCTTTGTCTCTCAAAATCACTGTGTTCATTCTCCTCCCAGGATCTTTGCATTTGCCATTCGTTTGATTGTGAATATTCTGTCCCTAGCTGCTTGGTTGGATACCTCCTTAACCTATCACATCCTCACATCTCTCCTCAAATTATATCTCTCCATTCCTACTCCTATTTGCTTCAGTCCTGCAATATTGTGAAAAGCTTCACAATAGCCTTATTTGATTACCTCACACTGCCTTACTTAGTTCAAAGTACTTCTTATAATTGCTTTCACTTGGTCACAAACATGCACATACATTAAAAGGCAAGCTTTCCTCAATGTGTGTTACTTACAGAGATACATCATAGAATGTAAACTCCGAAAGTGTAGGAATCTTCTGTTCCTGTCTTATCCAATAGTGTCATTTATGCTAAATACAATGTTTAGCACATCAGGCAATATCTATCGAATGGATGAATGAAAGAATGCTAAGTGTGGGTCACTGGGAAATTAGACTAACTACATAATCTCAGATTCTAGAAACTTGCTCAGTTTAGAGAGCTTCTAGCCCCAAGGCACAAGACTTGACATAGAAATAGATACATGTCTCTTCCCCCAGAGATCTCCGACCAAGTGGTTGGTAATATTGTTCCCAGCCCTCACTTCTATGCTGCTAGGACTGGGGATCACTAGAATCCACTTCCATCCCCTCCCAAAGAGCTTTATCTGAAGTGCACCTCCGCCCCCTCCAAAGTGCACCTCCAGCCAGCCAGCTGCCAAGAGTTGGTGATATATGGAGATGACTTGATTTGACTTTGAAGGGAAGAAACAAATTTATATGTCTGGAAATACATTCCAGGAATTAGGGGCCGGCTTCTCCCCTACCCTATCCTTTGGTGCCTCATGAGTTCTTAATCATAATGTAAAAATCAATACTGTCCCTTAAATGATCCAACACCTGCTGCTGGTGGGGAGTAGGGCTGTCTGGAGTTGCCATCCCGCCACATGTCCTGGGCCCAGGAGTTTTCAGAAGATGTGAGGGTTCTCAAGCCTTGCTGTGGGCTCTCTCCACTGGTTGGTGAGGGCTGCTTGAGTCTTACTATGTACAGTGAGGTCAACCTGCCAATCTTCCAGCTCAAAGATCTCCCAGCTGCAAATAGATATGGTGAGGGTTAGGGTAGTCCCAGAGGGAAAGTGGAGGAAGAGCCATATGCAACAGCATTATCATTGCCCTCTGCCAAGGTGGTTTAAGTACGGGGAGATGCACTTGAAGTCCGGCCCTTCAATTAGCAGTTCGGTGTATATTTGCGGAGCCTTTTTGGTCACCACTCAATTCAACTGATGTGCCGAGATACAAAGATGCCATGTGTCCAAATATTTCAATATTTGGTATTTTAGTGCTTCAGTACCAGTTGGTAAATTTTGCTGTCTGAGACTTTCAGGTCCTCTTCTATGTGTATAGTAAGCCTGTATTAAAAATGTCTTTTTATTCTGATGCTCAGTGGACTCTGGAGATAATCCAAAACAGAGCTAACCCATTCCTTCAGAAAGCAAAGCATTCACCTGTGACTGCCTCTCATACATGAATCACACAATCCAGAGCCTGGCCCTCAATTATCTCTACAATAAATCAAGGGCCTCTACTCATCTGTCCTAATTATCCCACAGCCAAGACCAGAAAACTAGCCCTATGGGCCTCCTAGGGCCTGCCTCTGTAGATTTCAGCCCTCATGAATATAATGGGGGGAGGTTCTCATGCAATAAATATATAAACAAAGGAAATGCTGAAGTGCAGGGCAGGATTAAAGGTGGACTCTGAGCTCAAGAGGCAGCAAAGCTATTAGGAGCCTGAATCTGATCCCAGCTCTGTTGCTAATCATGGGTGACCCTGTCTTTGACCTTTATCAGGGTTCATCTCCTCACCCCGAAAAGCAGATGGTCAGATGCAGGGCCCAAGTGAGGGTTGGAAAGTATGCATTCAAGGTGCTCTGTCCATAGGTGATATAGCACAGAAATGCAGGAGCAAAGAGTGGGGGCCTCCTCCTCAGCCTCAGAGTCTGCTGGAACCAGTCCATCTCCTGGTAGGAAAGATGAGCCCAAAGACTCCCAAGAAACAATGACAGCTTATTAAAGCGGTCTGGAGTCTGAACTGGGATTTGAGGGTCTCCGAGTGCCTGTTTCCCAATTATCATTGTCTCTATTTGGGAGAAGACTGGAAACAAGGGGAACTGAATTTCCCAACCTTCAGAGTCAGAGACTTAGCCTTAACTTTAACACTGTACCTCCATAATTTTAGTTGTCAGTCCTTAACACGTGCCCAGGAAGGGACTAGTTAAGGTAAATTAGGAGGAAACTACAAATTCCATTTTGAGATCTAAATTAGGTATGATTCAGGAAACAAGAAGATAGTGTCAGTCCCTCAGTGGTCAGTGCAGTTCCCAGAACATAGCAAGTACTCAGACTGTCAGCTATCGGCACCCAATATGCTTGTGCTGTTGCCATTCCTGCAAAATAATGAAGACAGTAGTCTTATTACACAGACTAAGTCTTACAAACAATGGAAATTTCTCTCAATTCTATAGGCTCCAAACTAAGGTGGTTGCAGATTTGGTAGCTGGTGAGAACCTGCTTCCTGGTTCATAGGTGGCACCTTCTTATTGTGTTCTCACTTGGTTGAAGAGCCAGAGGAGCTTTTCAGGGTCCCGAAAAGAGATTGAGCATTAATCCCATTCATGAAACCTGGTGATGTAGTCGAAGACCTCACCTCCTAATGCCATCACCGTGGGCATGAAGCATCAACAGATGAATTTGGAGGAGGGGAGAAATGCAAAATCAGGCTATAGCAAGGATTCACTTTTAAAGGGATTGCAATGGAAAGGAGAGGGCCAGAGAGCAGGCTGGCTGCAAGATGCATTTATTCCCCGAAAGACTTGACAGCCAAGGAAAATAGCTGGAAATCTTGTTTGGCTGGATTCACACCTTTCTGTGTTGAGCAGGGGTCAGACCTTGAATGCAGGTGTCTGGGACCTATCATACGCTAGAGCCTAGACACTCAGCCTCTGGTATCTCTTGCTGGTCCCAGACAGACATGGTTAGAAAACTATTTTTGAAAAAGATAAAATCTCTTCTCTTGGGAAGCTAATAGGTTAGAAAAACTTTCAAGGACTCTGGTAGAATTGTTCTGAGGAGAGGGCTGAGCCCAGATATTTTTTAAAAGCTCCTCAACTTTCAGTCTTCTCAGCTGAAGTCAGGATTGAAAGAATCATTAGGAAACTGGGCCCTGAAACAGGCTGCATAGAAGAAGCCCAGAAGAGACCTGGATCCAGCCCACAATCAGTAGTTACTAGAAGGTTCTAGTAACTACTAGAAGTAACTTCTAGAAGAAATGATGTCAATTTGGAATCTAAACAATGAGCAATGGATGATATCGTTAGGTGTTTATTGGCTCCACAGTGCCATTCATGAGCCTTACATTTGTCTGCTTAATAGGTAGGAACTAAGTAAGGTGGTACAAATGCATGTGTTCAAGTTCATACAGCTTGGCTGGGGCAGAGAGGCTGAACCAGTTTCCAGTTCCGGCAAACTGATTAGGTAGGACAGGGAGCAGGCAGAAGAAGGAGTAAGAGTTCCTGGCAGAGGAATAATGCACAGATTCCATGAGTGTCTCGTTTAAAACAAAACAAAAGAATATCAGCAAAAAGGAAACCTTTCATCACCAGAGCTTAAGTTTGTTTATCTGTCAAATGGGAATAATTATAACCATCCCAAATATCCCTCCAGCGTGCAGGGAAATAGAAGAATTTGCATACTAAGCAGGACTATTGCTTAGTCATTATCACCACCCTAGCAGCTCAGGGAAACAGGGAGGCAGAGGAATGCTGAGGACCGGCTGTCTTGGAAATGTTGCCTGGTGACCTGATATCATGGGACAAGCTGCATGACACATAGGCTTGTTCTGGATTTGACAGTGACAGCTTACAATATCCACAGCAGACACAGTGGCACAGCTTACTGTCAATAGACGCATGAGCACACACACACACACACACACACACACACACACACACACGCACCTTAGAGCTAAACCCACAGAAACATGGTGTTGGAGGACAAGGCACATCTTTGCAGAAGTGACAGAAACTGGGACTTTCTAAATGTATCTGAGATTTCACCGTAAACCTGCAATACCTAGACAGTTCTAGAAAAAGAAAAGAAAACAAGGAGGGCTCTGCAGTCAAAGCAGTTTGGGAAATGCTGGTTTAGACAAAGTTAACAGTACAGTGAGATGAACTGAGGACCTCCAGGAGCAGATGCAGGAAATAGCTGCTATTGTATTGCAGCAGCTTCAAACACTTAAAGGTTTCAAACAATGACTTGTTCTACTGCAGTGTCTGAGATTTGCTCGGTTGGTCTGGCTCAGGGGTTAACATGAGGTTATAGACAGTTTTTCAGCCAGATTGCAGTCGGCTGAAGTCTTGGCTGGCTGAAGGGTCCGCTGCTAAGCTCATTCTTGCTTTCTTGTTGCTGTTGGTAGGAGGCATCAGTTCTTCATCATATGGGCCTCTTGGTGGGACTGTGTTAGCATCATCAGGACGTGGTAGCAGCAAGCATGAAAGTTTCTCACAGAGCAGTGGTCCAAGAGAGAATGGATCATGGGTCCAATAGGTCTTTTGTGATCTATTCTTGAAAATGGCAGAACATCACTTCTGATTCATGCTATCAGTGCTGATGTAAAGGCGTCCTCGGTCAGGAGGTCTGAATTTGCTCCTAACTGAGGCAATAGAGCTGGGCTTTAATATTTCCAAGCCCAACATTCTTTGGCTCACATCTACCCTGCAGATGGAAGTGGGGCATGCCGACTCCCTCAGGCGGACGTGAACAGCAAACTCCTTGACCCTGTTCATAAAGTAGTGTTAGTTTCACCAAGACACTATAACTAAGAGAGTCACAAATGCAACTCAGAAGCCACAGACACCAGCTGGCACTCTGTACTGCCTGTATACTCCTGCGTAATTAGTAATGACAAAAGGTTTTATGGTAGGGGACAAATTGGACAAGTGGCTCAAACAATATGCAATTATCAATATCATGGGTCTGAGGATGATTTATTAAACAGAAACTACATGAGAAAAGCCAACCTTAGTCATTATGTATGACTCACATCAAAGGAAATGAAAATAATTTGCATTTATATTTTATTTGAGTGAAAATAGCACTTTTTAAAGAGAAGGTGGGTGTTGTTTTTAAGATTTTTGCTTCCTGTTGTCAGAATATTTGTGCCCTTCCCCAAAATTCGTAGGTTCAGATCTTAACCTCCAATGTGAGAATATTAAAAAGGTGAAGGTTATGGGAAGTGACGAGGTTGTGACAGTATAGTCTTCATCAACAGGATTAGTGCCATTTTAAAGGGGACCCCAGAGAGCTCCCTGGCAATCTTTCTATTATATGAATATACTGGAAATCAGAAATCTGAAGCCCAGAAAAGAGCCCTCAACAGAGCTCAACCATGCTGCCTCTCTGATCTCAGACTTCCAGCCTCCTAACTGGCAAGAAATACATGTCTGCTGTTCATAAGTTGCTGATTCACGGCACTTCATTATATCAGCCTGAACTGATGAAGACAATGCTTTTTTGTGATTTTGAAATATTCATCGCAAAGAATTAATGCATTTAAAACAGGAAAAGTAAACATAGCTATTAAGTCTAAGAGATTTTTCTAAGGAAACCTTGGATGTAATGTATGACCTGATGCAAATTCCATTTCCTCTCCTAGAATACGGCACTGGTGTAGCTGTCTAGGGTTATAATACATGCTCCACAGCAGGGCCGCTCTGGTTTGAATTCTGCTCTATCATTTATTAGCTAGATGACACTAACCAAACTGCTTAACTTCTCTGTGCCTGAGGCTCCTCATCGGCAGTCACATAGAGGTGATGACAGAGAGCTGTGGAGAGAAATGGATGAGTTAGGGTGTGTAAAACACTTAGAGCAATTCCTGGCAAATAAAAAAGCACTTTGGCAGTATAGCTACCTTTCCCCCCAACCCCCTCATCTCTAATTAGTCTGCACGGCTGAGGTCTTCTTTGTTGCTGTTGTCTTCTGTCTCTCATTAAAGCTGCCCTGTTCCACCTTCTGTTGTGTTCCTTGGGGATCCTGCCAGGTTTAAGTGGGCAGTGATGAATTTGTCAGATTGGCCAATTACATCCATCTATGCTCCTCTCTCGCCTCCTTCAGGGAATGCCCTTTGGCCTAGTTTCCCAAGAGCCGTGTGCAAATCTGGGGACTAGGTACCTGCAGCTTCTATGTCCTTTCTTATGCCCAAAGCCCCTCAGTATCTCCTTCAAACTTCTTCCTCACAATTTGGTACAGTTTCACTGCACTGTCAAAGGACTTCATCTTTGCTTCAACAGGCTGGATGCATGGTCCAAACTAAGCCAGTTCTCTCATGGGAATTAGAACCTTGTGCAAAGAGAGTTAGGAATGGAAAATAATTCAAGCTGTTCCATCCCAGAGGTACTGCCTTAGACGTCCATTTCTCTTGCTCCCGAGTTCCCCAGAGCAGGCCCATATTTGCCATTCCTGAGTTATAACATTTAGTTTTTCTTGAAATTCTATGAGATATCCTATACCCTTTCTCTGTCAGATGAGGTAGAATCCTGATTCTCTTCCCTTGAAAACAAAAAATGCCAAAGGGGGAGGGGGAGGGGTACAAAAGCATTTGCTTCTAGAAGAACTGAGCAGAAGTGAAAACGAGAGACTGAGAAACAGAAAGGAAAGATTGTTGTTGGTCTGGGCAGAACCTCCCATGCTACCCATAAGGTGACACCTAAGTCTTGATCCAGTTTGACCACTAATTTATTCTGTGACCCTGACCACATCCTCTGGCCTCTCTGATCCCCTCATGTCCTATGCATGGCCCTCTTCCTTGAGTAATCCTGTACACATCCCACACATTCAGTGCATAGCATTTGGGGTTCCATCCTAAATCTCCTACACTTCTCCCTAGAAGCAGCGCCCACATTCCATCCTCCCAATAACCCTCTCTAAGCTTACACACCCAAATCCCCATCCGGAAAAGCTCTCCAGAATTTCAAATATCTCTTAAACTTCTCCACCCATGGGCTTCCCAAATTCCACATGGCCAAAACAACAAAGTGCTCCCCCACTCGCTTCCCCATTTAGTACATGGTATCAACACCCCAGAACTTCATCACCACCCATGGAAATCACAATACTCTGCTCAGATTTTTTTCTGCTGGGTACTGTCTATATTTTTGGCATCCTCTGTCATATGAACCCTCCTTATTTGTCCACCAATTGTCACTTTATCATAACATCAATTCATCCATATATATATGGATGAAAAAATATATATATAGTGGTGGGTGTATCATCTCAATTGGAGGAAGTGAGGAATGGAAGAAGGGAAGCCATCTGCCCACACAGGAAGTAGGAAACAATGCTAGGGTTTGAATAGTACTAAGCTCAAAAACCATGCAGATTTCACTACGATCTCCTCTGTCCATGGTGCCCAAATACAGGAGGAGCAAGATTTAAACCCATTTCTTTCTGTTCGGTTACTAAGGTTCCAGATATAAACAACAACAATATTACCCATGACCTCATAGGCTCCACCTTGCTCCACCCTGTTCCAAATCAGGGCTCCTGACATCGGAACTCATCGTCCCAGCAACCAGACTGATACAACAAACAGAGGGGAACCTGCCAACTTGGGGCTGAGCCTCCGAGGCAGGATTGGTGGTGCAAGCCTGGGATGGACGGCTGACAACCTCCAGGGCTCTGGCCCAAAATGTCCCCTTGCTGGACTTAGTTCCACGTGCCTCTAATAAGCCAGAAGAATCCAACACACAGTCCTGGCAAGCTATCAGGAGCTGGAAGCCTGGGGAGAGCGGTGACCTGTCCTGTTTACAAAATACTTGCTGCGTGGTTCTAGAGGGCATGGGAGGAGGCAGAAGACCTAGATGCAGTGTCTGGTGCTGAGGTTTGCTGACTACCATTCTTCAGGAAATCCTAATCCCCTCATGTATCCAGACCCAACCGGTCTCTATCCTCTTGCCTGCCTCTTAACTGAAGTATATGCTATATAGCATAGGCTGCTTCCAACCTATATCCCTACTGCGTATTAAAAATATGGTAAAAGATAGAAATTTATCCTTCTAATCATTTCTACACATGGACAATGCTGTGATATAAATTACCTTCTCAATATTGCACGATCATCACCATCATTCCCAAAACTTAATTATTCCTTAGAAGAACTCTGTAAGCATTCCATCCAATAGTACCTCAAATCTGCCTTCTGTCCCTGAATCTGCCTGCTTCAGTTATCTCACTGAAGTGGAATCACTTACTGGCTCCATCGTGTATGGCTTCTCTCCTGAATGCCTTCAAGCTCCACGTGGCAGCCTGGCTTTCATTCCCTTTTATGGTTGAATAGCATCCCGTGTGGTGGGAGTCTATCACGTTCTGTTTATGCATTCTTCTGTTGATAGACACCCCACAGTCAACTCATGCGTAGTAGCCAAAATGATCCTGGGAAACTATTACTCAGGTCATGACGTAACTTTGCTCATATTTTCCTATGGAGTCTCAATGAATTCAGAGAAAAAGCTTAGTCCTGCTGTTCCCTGACTTCCCACACACACTCATCACTGCCCCGTGCGTATTACTTCCTATCCTCTGCATTCCCTGTCCCATGAACACCCCCCTGGGCACTCTGCCGCAGTTTTGCACACGTAGTTTCCTCTGCCTGGAACGCTATTTGCCCATACATCTGTGTGACTGAACCTCTCATATCCATCAAGTATTCACTCAAATGTCATCTCAGCGGGACTCATTCTGAACATCCCACTTAAACCTGCACCTGATCTCCCGTCAGGTCTACGTTTTCTATAGCTCTTGTTAATTTCTAACACATTATGTAATTTGTGTGTTTATTTTTTAAACTATTTGCCTCCACCTCTAGAAGGTAAGTTAACTAGCAGGGCAGGGAAGTTTTGCACTGGTGAAGTTCATCCATGCATCGGAAGCACTGAAAACAGTCACAGGTATATGTTTTTTGAATGACTTAATACGAGTTGGGATGAGCTACTATATGTCTCTGGGCCTCTGTTTCCCTATCCATTTATTAGGGATAATGATCTGTCCCTAAGGATGGGATGTCATGATGAGAAGTGTGTCAGATGATGACTGTCACCACCCTTTCTAAATTACAAAGCACATAAAACTAAGGTGGTGGCACCAAATGTCCTTGAGGCCAAACACTGTCTATGACACATTTCATTTTGTTATCCCCATTTTACAGCTAAGGAAAATGAGGCTCAGAATGATAAAGTGGCTTGTCTTAATATCACACGATGTTAGAGCTCCAACTTACCTGTCAGGCTTTCTCTATAAATTTCTGCTAGCTCTGGTATTTCATCAGTCTAAGTGAAATCTTTTCTCCATGGACCAGCTCTGAGCCCTGGAGAATCATAATAAGGATGAATATATGAATAAATGATGTCTTTTATTAAGATCTTACGACATGTATCAAGCTCACTTTGCTAAGTGCCAACCAGGTATTTTTCACATTGCAGCCCTCATGAAAACGAGGGAATAAGTATTATTCTTCCCTCACAAATCATGAGGAACCTGAGAGGTCAGGTCATTGGCATGAGGCCACACAACTCATCAACAGCAGAGCAATCTGACTCCCATCCTCCTTGTAGAGAGCTGTGATAAGGAAGAAATGGTTTCTGTAATGATACTTAGGCTCTTTCCCCGCCATGAATTCTACACAGGATGCAGCCCCAAAAGGGTACTTGTGCTGGTGGGATGGCAGACACCACACCAGTCTTCACACCCACCTTCCAGTAGGAGCAGCAGGATTCAGGAAGAATGTAGCACGGATGGGAGCTGGGGTGGGGATCTCATGGGCCTGCATCTCCAACAAAGATAAATGAGTGAACCACTCAGCAAACCAGGGCACTTCTACCCCAGAGCAGAACTGTCAGTGGTAAATAAATCATTGATGCTCCACACCAATTTCAGCTGGAGAAGATGAGTGCATTTGTCTGCTTTGGTGACACTCTGGATGTCTTCAGGCCATGGGAGGGTGTGAGCTATTCCCAGCATGCACTTTGCCCAGGGCTGGGTGGCAGGAGCAGAGAGAAGGTCTCGTTGCAAGAACTGTGTTTGTCTTCCCATTGTTGCTTTGATGCAGAGTCCTGATGTTTTCTGTGACTTCTAAAATAATCACAATCATAATTGCATGTATTGAGTTCTCACTATGCATCAGGCATTATGGCGAATTTTTACAAATATATCTTATTTTATTAACTGACAAAACATAAATTATTGTTGCAAAGTCTCTGTTGCATAGGAAAATGACCCTTTTGAGGTTGTTCCTTCTTTATAATTGTTCTCAAGTGTTAAATAATAAATACTGAAGAGAGGTGGTCCAGACCCAGGACAGAAGTCACCTCCCAAAATTATCCCAAACTTCTCACCATAACTAGCAGCAACAACAACCACCTGTGGTTAGACTCCGAAAATGAGACAATAGAATGTTATTGAAAGTGGACCAAGTGAGAGGCTAAAGAACTCTGGAGGCTGTAAAGAATCCTGGATCCCAGGGCACTGAGACTGCTAGATCAAGTTCCAGCCATTCATAGGAGTCAGGTCACACTGTCCTGACAATTTCTGCTGATCTCAGACAAAAAGTGATTGTCTCAGTAGAATGAAAGTCACAGCATGCATCATCTTTGGGAGGGGTTAGCAAGACCTTTCTGATCTCCATGGAAATGGATGGATGAATGGGATGGGAGAGGAAACTAAATGAGTGCTTAGTATGCCATTGGGCTTAAAACCATCCCAATTGACAGAGGAGCCTAACATAAGGGAGCTTGGCCGCACTCCATGCCACTGGTTAAACATTAATGTAAGGTCTTCCCAATGCTTCCTAGTCATTCTAAGTCCTGTTACATCCTGGCGGATGCCCCTAACCCTACAACTAACATCCTAGTTACAAACTACTTTCAACTATCACCACATTGGGAATAAGACATAATTAAGAATCAGAAATCTTTAGTTACTAAAAACTCATATTTATCAAATTGTCTTTATTAATACAATTATAATAAGTCAAAAGAATCAGATTTCAAAATAGGTATATACAATATAATCTTATTTCAAAATTATATAGAAACAAAAGCTCATGTAAGAAATATACCCCACTCTAACAATAGTATTTTAGATTAGAGAAGGGCAGATTTGTGGTAACTTTTTGGATCGTACATATATTTTCTAATTTCCCAACAATATGCATGTGATGGGTATCTTAACTGAATCACCAAGAACAAAATAAAAGGGATTATTCTGCAAAAGAAAGAATAAAGTGTATTTGGAACTTACAAAGTTGTTGCTGTGAACTAGTGCACACATCCATATTGGTGGCTAGTGGGATTCTTCAGGGTTTTTGCATTGACTACTTTTTTCAAAGTTCCACAGAACATAACACATGTCCTACTGGCGCTCTAACCAGTCATGTGACCATGAAACAGTAAGTAAGTCATGAAAATTACTTTGTTTCAGTGTGTACGAGAGAAAAGAAATGGGGCTTGATTTGCAGTCAGCTTCTGTTGCTTCACCTGGCTCCTCAAACATCCAAGTAGAAATCTCACCAAGCTCCTCATAGCTCCCCTGGAGTCCTTCCCTTCAAGTTCCCATCCATGCAGTCCTCTCTACAGGGCTCCACCTCATCTTCCATTTATGTTTTCACTGGTTCCCTGAAGCTCATAAAAGGTTGTATTTATAAAGAAAATTTCAGTGGTCAAGACCACGGAGCTCTCACTGCCTGAGCTCAAATTTCCCTCTGCCTTGGATTCAATCTCCACCTGAAGACAAGTCCTGTCTTACTTGAGTGCAAATCTTCATTCTGTCTCAAGTTGAATCTCACTCTGCTCTTGTTAACAAGATGATCTTACATCACCTTACAGGTCTGAGTCTCAGCATCCTCATCAGTAAAGTGTGACTCCTTGGATTGCTTAAGGGGAGAATTCTCACAGTGTCCTTGGCTGTATACTGCAGCCAAAGTGAGTTCCTTCCTTCCAACCTCTCTTCTGCCTTTTTCTGTTTACAGCAATGACCAAAGTGTCAAAGCGGTGTTTGGGGACACAGCAATGTTTTCCTGTCCTTTGAGACTCCATGTGCAATTGGAAGTCTTCTGACAGGACCTGTCACTCCAACACCCACGGTATTTGAGAGATGCCTGATCCCAGGCTGGTACCTGGCTGCAAGCCAGTCTTCCAATATACCAATTGGCTGCATGTGCCAAGAGTGTTCTTGAAGACTAGCCTTCATGAGTATATTCAATGAATATGAATACGGCCTTCTGCTTAATAAATTAGACATAAATGTATTCAGTGAACATTATTCTCAGTAGCATTTTAAGCTCAATTTGTCTGAAGCTAAATATCATGGGGGCTGTTTAGCTTTCTTATGACTACTTTCTAGTGAAGAATAGATTCTTGAATATCTTATTAAGCAGAATCTTGAATATAATTAAAATATCTTGAATAATTTTTTGGATAAGAGTATTCAAGAAGTATAAATTCATTGAGTATTATCAGTGAGCATATTAAAATAGCCTATTTTAGGAATGTAGCCATTGACTGTACTCGGAAGGAATATATTCATATTCATTAGTTGTATTCAATATGAAGCCTCCTTAAAAGAGGATTTTAGAAAATTGACAAATTTAACCAATTTGATCAATGTTTAGGGAATTTTTAGGGTACTATCTGTCATGGAAATGATTCTGGTGGATTGGCCAGACTCACTGCAAGACTTCTGGGGGAGACATTTAGAGCACGGCCATGAGATCTGCCAAGGAAATCCACCAAGACTCACTTCCAACTTCCTTCATCTCCATTTTTGACCAGAGCACTGATCCCTCAGCTCTATCCCCAACTCTCTCTGTGTCACAGGGCACCTCACATTTTAAGACATAAGCATTTATTTATGTTTTATTCTTTTCAACACACAAGGGTTTATTTGTGCTCTAGGAATACAGATGTTGCCTCTTAAGGCAAAACAGAAACACATAACTGGGTTTGAATCTCAGTTCTGCCACTGACTTTAACTATGTGATACTGAGCAAGCTACACAACCTCCTTGAGCTTTAGTTTCTTTTGTAGACAAGGGTCAAAATAGTTTCAACTCTAGAGAAAATAATGCCAAGGCGTCCCTGAAATAACCACGTACAGTGCTGAGCCCAGTGACCCGTGTATAATAAAAGCCCAATGCATGAGGGCTTTCTTATTACTAGTATTATTATCTGAAAATTTCTCTTCTAGTTTTGGGCAAGTTCTATCATGCCTCTAACCTTTCACTTCCAGATGGCAGAGGTAGATCAGATCTGCCATTCTCAAAGAAGGGAACAGATATCCCAGAGGGCCCTTGCTTTGCTCTCAGGGAGCTCAGCAGATTGAAACCATTTTTTACTACACTACTATAGTGTTATTTGACCTTTTCATTCTCACACCCTCATGAGCTATACAGAGGAATTTTCAGCTTTACCTGACCTATGATAACATGATAGAATGAAGGCAGAAACAACATGAAAATCCAGCCTTTTCCTATTAATGAATATTCAAGAAATTTACAAAAACATAAAACAATGCCTCTCTCCACACTTTTGGTTTTGGAAAGTATAGTTGTTTTCATCAAAATATATTATGTCTGTTAATATTCTATGAGTCTCCTATTGTTTTTTAGAGAGTTTAAATAAATATTTTATGATTGTCAGTTTCAATTTCTAATTCAGTAAATAATAATAGATAGAGCCATACAAACACATTCGTTGGGATCCTTGAGTATGTTTAAGAGTGCAAAGTGTCCAGAGATCAATATGTTTGAGAATGGCTGGACTTGATTACCGTATTTTAATAGGCCCCAAGAGCCTATTGTCATGTGCTAGCTGCTCAATACGCTCAATGCTGGTTCATTTCCATTCATTCTACAATAGGTATGTAAAGAGTGTTTCCTCTAATGTGCTCGCCCTTCCATAGGGGGCTGGGATGTAATGAAGGGCACAATACAGTCCCTAATAGAGAACTGACCAATGCAACTGTCCACTGAGCAACACAGACTCACACGGTCCTCAGGAGGATGGAGGACTTTGTGTGCTGAGAATAGGGAAGCAGAAAGAGGATGACACTCCGGACATGGAAGCCAGAGATGTCAAAGCAAAGAAGCATGGGTGCTCGATTTGCCAGATCACACCTGCCACCAATAGGGAGACTGGGACAGAGAGGGCAGAGCATCAGTGGGAGAGGGGGTTAAGAGCACACTGGGACGGGTGGCTCAAATATTCCAAATATTCATGCAGAGTGACACTCCTGCTGCTGTGGGGCCAGGTGAGATAGTGTTCAGAGGCAGCCGCTGGAACTGATGTGGCTTCCCATGGAAGAGACCCCATGTTCTGTTTTCCAGCCCTCTACACACACATGCTTTTTCCCTTCCCCTTCAACGCTGGGCCCCAGCCTCCGCTGTGTTCCTTTGGCTGCCTCTGCTCAGCACCCGCATTCTGCTCCCTTTCGTCTGTCTCCTCTACCACCTGGGCCTCCTAAGCAAACCAAATAACCATTAAAGCACCTGTTACTGGGTTCTTCCTTCTTTCATCTGTTTATTGCTCTAAATACTAAATGAAGGAAGAAAAATTGAAAATAAAGAACCTTGTCAATGTTGAGTACCTACTGTGTGCTGGTCACTTTGGGGCACTGTTTTTGTCTATGTGATGTGGTTTCGCCCAAAGAGGCTTTGAAGCAGGGAGTGATGTGGTCAGATTGGGCATGGAAACATTCCTGCATGAAACCCTCACCATATCCTAGGAAGTTAAGTAGGTAGCTATTACCACTGATGGACCGATGAGGAAACTGAGCCCCAGAGATATGAAAGGGCTGGTCCAAGTTCTCACAGCCAATCAAAGGCAGAGATAGGGTTTAAACCCAGGCCCATTGGACTACTTGTAAATCCATACGTGAGATTTCTTATTGTCTGTTTACTAGGTAAGAAACTCAGAGCCTCTTACCACAGAGGAAGCCTAAACAAATTAGCTTAGGCTGCCATAACCAAATACCATGGATTGTCTAGCTTCAGCACATAAATTTGTTTCCTCAAGTTGGAACTCCAAGATTAAAGCACTGGCTGATTCAGTTTCTGGTGAGGACTTTACTCCAGGCTTGCAGATATCTACTTTGTTGTTGTGTTCTGAGAGGGAAAGAAAAAGAGATACCCCTTAGTGTTTCTTCTTGAGAGGTCACTAATCTTACGGAATCAGGGCCTTACAACTTCATTTAAACTTAATTAGATTCTTAGAGGTAAGACTTTCAACACACGAATTTGGAGTGACACCAATATCTAGTCCATACAAGTTATTTCCACCTCCCTCGTCTGAATTCTCCTCCCCACACCTCACGAGAAAGGAACTGCTGGTGGAGAAAGCAAAGCTTTCTCCCTGCTAAAGGGGAAAGAGCAAAATAAAAACACATTAACAAACTCGCAAAGCCCTGCCTGACTATTCACATAAATGCATACACCAGAAGCTTCCTCTGCTGTCAGTTCAGTTTATTGAATTAAAAATATTTGCCACTGAAATGCTTTTATTAGTAGTATAATTAGATTTTTTTCTTTCACTAGACAAAGTCATTATTGGGGAAGGAGCCTGTGGACATCTAAAGAAATTCCTTAGAAAATGCCTAAGCTGGCAGCTTTTCCTTATTTTGCTGACAGAGACTGTATCAATTCTCTCTCTCCCTCTTCATCTTATTATTTTTAACTGCATAAAACATTTTACTGCAAGAAAATCAGAAAATTCAAATGTAAACAGAAATCGCTCACATTCCCTTCATTCAGAGGAGATAGCTAATAGTTCATTTCAGTTTGTTTTCCATCAACATATATACAAGAGTGTTATTATTTTACATACTTAATATAAGCTTGGTTTGTATCCTCTTCTTTATTATTATATATTATGAGTATCTTTTCATGTCCATACATACAGATTGATCTCATTTTTAATGTCTGCTTACTATTATATTACATTACATGGCTGTCTTATAATTTATGTAGTCTCACTGCTACACATTTAAATTATTTCTAATTTTTATAAGCAATGCTAAGATAAACATTCTGGTGGCTAAATATTTGCACTGATTTGCTCTTTATTTCCTAAAAGTAGTGCTTGTGAACTATATATGTACTTTTTCTGTTATTATTGAATGTCCAGAAAATTCATTCATATCTACTTCAGTCTCAAAATGGAGGATACTCTTTTCTCTCTTTTCTTTCCCTTTCGGAAGACACTCTTGTGAATATAGAAGTAAAAAAAAACTATTTTAAAATGTAATCATACATCAACATTATAATGTGAGAATTAACTGATCATTAAATTTCAGTTGTTTTGTGTATATTTGACTCGAAATCATCAGTCTTTCATTAAATGTAAATCATTATCAATTTTAAGATGCCCTCTCTATTTTGTATAAAATTACAACAGGAAAAATGAAAGCTCTTCCAAAGAAGTTTCAATCCAATAGCTTAATAGCCCTGCGGGATATCCTGATGGTTCACATCATTCCTCATTTGAAATTCTTTTCATATATTCTGAAGGGTTTGGCGATTTCTCTTTCTTCCTGTTTCCTGGCTTAGTGTATAATAAGAAATTTTGGCATATATCTCAGTAACAAAATATAACATACTTTCACCTACTTCTTGTTTCTTCGTTTTTAAGGGTTCAGCACAGATCTGGTTGTCACTTTATAAGAAAATAGGAAACTAGAATCATTACTCCAAAGATAAGAATTCACTTCACTAGCATCAAATTTCCATGTCACTGCTCTGTTTGGGGCCTTTCTGTCTACAGAGACTTCCCATTTCAGTGCCAAAACACATCATAGCATAATCTTTTTGAAGACATTTTAAGTGGCAATTAAAATCAATACGTGAAGTATCAGCACTGTGCATAACACAGCTAAAGTAGTGACAATATGAACAGCTATGACACGTCTGCTTGGGCCCACGGAACAAAGCTCCATCCCGTATGCTGACTGGCTGACAGTGAGCTGTGAAACGCATCTCAACTCCAGGGAGGTTAAAATTAGAAAACTATGCATATTAAAATCAATGAAATATGATTAGTAGGAGTCTCAGTTAATTAAGATGAAAATGAAGAGATTACCAATACAAGTATATCAATAATTACACTTCTGTATTTCAGTTAGGTAAGGGTGTGCCCTAGAGTAGCTATGAGAGAGGACAAATGAATCTATCAAGCCATCAGCTGGTACCTATTTCCACTTGTGCCTTGGAGAGATGATATCTTCACCTCATGACAAATATACAGATACACAAAATGTAAATAGATGACAAAAAAAGATAGATGATAGGCAATACACAGAAAAAAATATTACATATAAAACATCAACATAATTCCCAAACACAAACTCAAGAAGCTTCAAGAAGCCCACCTCTGAACAGCAGAGGTTTTGGGGTGAGATTTTGGGTCTAATACCATCCTCCTGGATGGTATGGTATTTATAGTAGGTTGACTGTGATAATTCAAATATGGCTTGTCTCCCTCAAACACTCATATTGAAATTTGATTGCCATGGTGGTGGTGGCAATGGAAAGTGGGGATTTCAGGAAGTGATTAGGTCATTGGGAGGAATTAAATTCTGCTGTGATTTGAATGTAGTTTAGTCCATCCCACATGGTCATGTTGGGAGGCGGGGCCTAGTAGGAGGTGTTTGGGCAATTTGGGTGGAGCCTCTGTAACCAGATCAATGCCACCTCTCAGGAATGAGCGGGTTCTCACTCTTACAGAACCGGGTTAGTTCCTGCAAGAGCAGATTGCTATACAGCAAAGTTAGCCCTTGCGTTGCATTTCTTCCATTTGTACCTGCTTCCTTGTTGCTCTTTACCATGAGTGGACACAGCACAAAGCCCTCACCAGATGTAGCCAAACCATCCTGAAATTCCCCATCTCTAGAACCATGAGCTCAAACAAACTTCTTTCTTTTATAAGTTACCCAGTCTCAGGTATTGTGTTTTAGCAACAGAAAATGGACAATATATTTGTAGCAGGACTGGATTAGTTATTGCAAAAACGGGTTGTTAAAATGCAAGGTATCCCTGGTGTTTTGTTTCTTTTCCACTGTCCCTCCACTTTTCTCTCATGTTTGATCCAGCATAAAGCCTTTGTCAGTTGTGGCACTTGATAGTAAACTCCCAGCTTCCAGAACCATGAGCCAAATAAATGTCTTTTCTTTATAAATTAGGCAATATCAAGTATTCTGTAACAGCAACAGAAACAGACTAAGACAGTCACCATACTTCACCAAGATCCAGGCTCTAGGCTACGCACTTCCCTTGTTTTTTTAATTCATTCCCCATAGTAACTTTCTGAATTAGAAGTCATTATGATTTCCATTTTGTAGATAAAACGCTAAGACCCTGAGAAATCAATTAACCTGCCCAAAGCTACACAACTGGGAAGTAGACACTCAGTAAAATAAGGAGGTAAAGGGAACGGAATCTGGAGCTTTTGTGGCTGGCTTAGATAGATGAGTGACTTTCTGTTGCATAACAGGTTACCATAGACTTAGAGTCTTAAAACACTATTTACCTTCTGCTTCACAGTGGCTTAGAGTTCTTCTCACGGCTTAACCAGGACCTCTGCTTCTAACGTTCTACAGTCCTGCAAAGAAGATACTGGCCAGGGTTGGGTGTTATCTGAAAGTTCTAGTGGGCAGGGATCTGATTTCAGATTCATTTGGCTCTTTACAGTATTCCATCCACTAGGGACTTTAGAATGACAGCCTTAGTTCTCTGTTGGCTTTGGTCCAGCCTCCAGTTCTTGGTCACATGAACCTCTCCAATACGGTGTGCTTCTTCAAAGCCATCAGAAGAGATTACACGCTAGCAAGATGCAAGTTACAACCTCAAAGAGAAACAAAACACGGATCCTCTACATTCAAAGTGAGGAAGTCACACAAGATTGTGGACATGAGGAGAAGAGAAATTGATCAAGAGACACCATCTCCAAGTCTCTGCACCACAGATCTTGACTACAGCATTCCCTGGTAACTCGATTTCTATATCTCAGTTTTGCATTTGTGAAATGACCCTACTTCTGTAAACTAACCTGATAAAATTGATATGAGGATGAGATGTATTAACATTCATAAGGTGCCTCAGTGGATGCCTAGCACAAGGTAAACATCACACACTATGTCTGCTAAACTAATAAATGCCATAACTAGAATTCAAATAAAGATTAGTCTAGTCTTAAAGACCAGGTCCTGAATCATGACACTTTTGAAGAAATATTAGAAAAACATAGATAAACAAAAGAAAAGAAAATTATTATCCCCAATCCATTCTCCAACATCCAAATTGACCTATTTTGATGGGTATCAAGAAACTAACTCTAAAATTATACATTCAGATCCAGAATTGCCAAATAGTATTCAAAGAGAAGAGCAAAATCAGAGGGTTGACTTGACCCAACTTCAAGCTTCATTTTAAAGCTACATTAATAAAAAAATTTTATGGGCAAAGAAGAGACAAATACATTAGTGAATTAAAATAGCAAGACTGTAAATAGACTGACACAAATATAATCAACTGATCTTTCACGAAGGAGCAAAATCAATGGATAATGAGCACTCTTTTAACCAACTGGTGCTGTAACAACTGAGTATTGTGTGACCTAATGAGTCTAGACACAGACTTTTTATCCTTCACAAAAATTAGCTCAAATGGATCACAGACCTAAGCATAAACTACAGAATTATATAACTCCTAAATGTAGCAGGAGAAAAATTTAGGTGACCTGAGATTTAGCATTGACCTTTCAGATTCAACATCCAAAGGATGAGCCATGAAAGAAACTGGTAAGTCAGAATTCATCAAAGTTAAAAACTTGTGCTCTGTGAAAGATAATGTTAAGAGAATGACAAGACAAGCCATGCATAGGAGAAAACCTTCAGCCGGAAAATACTCCATAAAGAACCAGTATCCACAAGAACCCTTAAATACTCAACAATAAGAAAACAAATCAAATGTGTAGTATATGTGCTATAAAAGTGAATGCAACAATCCAAAATTTTAAATGGGCAAAATATTTGAACAGATACTTCACCAAAGAAAGTATGCAGATGACAAGTGAGCTTGCAACATTATGCTGTGTTGCTACGGCAAACAGAAATGCCAAAATATGACACCTAGGATTTGGATGCAGATTTATTTATGTAGACAGGCACTGATCAGGATCATTCCCTAAATATCAGGCCCAGATTTCTGGTGGTCCGTGGCTTATATGGGATAAGCAAGCAGGAAGTACAGGTGCAGAGTAACTTGTCAACTAGGGATTGGTTCTTACAATATGTATCATAGGACCAGCTATAATCATAATGACCAGCCATCTCTGAGAAACAAAAGTAACAGAAAGTATAACTGGAACTAACAAGCTGAAGCACACTGACTGGGTGACTATTACCTGGGCAACTAAAAAAATTGAAGTATATTGGCTGGTGCAGGGCAGGAGGGAGCATCCCCTACTACATTGTTATTAGAGAATTACAAATTAAAACACTGGTGAGAGACGACCATGCACCTATTAGAATGCCTAAAATCCAAGACACCTACAGCACCAAATGCTGGCAAGGATGTGGAGCAGCAGGAAATGCTTGCTCATTGTTGACAAGGATGCAAAGTCAGCCACTCAGGAGGTGAAGAAAGCTTTGTGGTTTCTTTGCTAAACCAAACATAATATTACTTTGGACTCTGGTAATTGCGTTTTTTGATGTTTACTCCAATATATTGAAAGTCATGTTCACAAAAATACCCACACGTGAATATTTATAGCAGCTTTATTTATAATTGCTGAACCTTGGAAGAACCAAGGAGATCGGATAAATAAGCTGTGGTATAGCCACACAATGGAATGTCATTGTTGTCAGCACAACAAAGAAATGAAAACCATGAAAAGTTGTGAAGGAACCTTAAATGCATATTGTGAAGTGAAAGAAAATAATCTGAAAAGCTATATGATGCACGATTCCAACTGTAAGATGTTCTGGGAAAATTTAAACTATGGAGACATTGAAAAGAACAGAGATCGCCAGGGGAGCTGTGAGGGGGCAGGAGGGATGAAGTAGTAGAGAGCAGGAGAGTTTTAGGGCAGTGAAAATACTCTGCACAAAACTGCAGGGTGGATGCATGTCACTGCACTTTTGTCAAAACCCACAGAAAGCCTAATCCAAAGAGTGAACCCAAATGTAAACTATTTAGTTAGCAACAATGCACCGACTCATCAGTTGTGACAAATGCACCATGTTAATGACAGGTGTTAATAAATAAGAAAACTATCATGAGGAATGTAACCATTAGGTACTGCAAATATGTTCTAATAAAAAATAAAAATTGAAAAGCATAATCGAGAAAACTATAGGAGAGAGATGAGGGAACTTTACTTTTTATTCAAATTTCTGTAAACATCTAGAGAAACAATATATCCTGTAAATCCCTAATAATTCTAATTTATTAATTTAAAATAATATTATAGATATATGGTGATACCAATGATTTTCAAAAACCTTTGTTTCCTCACACATATATTTATGTGTTTAATTTAATAAGCACATTGTCAGTAATGTCATGTGCATTATATGGGTTTAAATGCAAATGCTCAAATTTACCTCCAGAAAGACATGGATTTCCACCACCCGCAGAAAACACAGCTGCTTTTTTCCCTGGCCCCTGACTAACACAGGAAACCCAGCCAGGTTCGCAGGCAACCATGTGGCTTCTTATGTTTGTATCACTTGCCGCAGCAGGTGAGAAGGTGTTCAGGGCTGTGCCACCAGCTGCCCACTGTGGCTGGCTGTGCAAGGAAAGCGGCGGTGGGGTTCACCTTGGCTGTGGCTTCTGAGCCTCATGCCTGGTTGTCTCTGCAGAATTCAGCTGCACAGAGTCTAAAGAGCAAGGGGATCTTATAGCAGGATGAGATCTGGCTTTTTGTCAGGAAGATATTTGGCAATAAACTGTTGCAACCTTGTTACCATAACTTTTGTCCCCTCATTCCAGCCCCAAATTATGGCTGTCTTGGGGTAATATCCATGTTAATTTTTCAGAACCACATATATAATTCCAGCCCCAGATTGAGACAACCAGAGCTTAGGAGAACAAATTGGGCATGAGACAAGTTTAGGGACTGCAGATCTAAATGTGAGTAACCTTGCATAAATAATCTTCCCCCAATTTACATCAGAGCCTTAAAACAGAGTGATTGAAACCATAGGCTCCATTGCTGACATCCAAATGCACTCAGTACTGAATAGCTGTGTCATCTGGAACAAGGTAGGTACCCGTTCTGAGCCTCAGGATCCTCATTTGTATGATGAGCATAGTTTTGCTCAGCTCTTAGGATTCTTGTGGGGATGAAATGAGATGATCCAAATGAAGAGTCTAGCACATCAGAAGCTTTCCACAAAGAGAGTCATTCTGAATATTCAAGGCTCATTCGAGACCACCCAGTAGAGTCCACTCCTCCTAGTCTTGGGCCCATAAACTCCCCTCCCAAAAAGTGTCTTACTTACTTACACACTAACATGCTGCTCAGGCTTAGAGTTTTCATCTATGAAAGATCCAGATAATGCCTTCTGCTGAACCCCAGAGCTCCTCTTGAGGGACATAAAATACTCACACCATGACCTCTTTCCACTTTCTTGACTCTCCTCTGCCTCTGGGGAGACCCTAGTGAAATACTGGGCATGCGCAGTCACTATCTCATATGGCAGCTCTCTAACAGAGACATTATTTAAGACCTGAGTCAGTACAGCACAAAATGTAATCACTTGATCAATACTGTGACACGGCTTGTCAGAAAGCTGGGAGGCACACAGTTGCCAATACTGGCTTTCATTTATTGGCTTTCTCCTTTGGATCCTAAAGAATCAGTCCTGAAGAGTGTGAACCAGAAAGTTTCCTTTTTCTGGATGGGACTTCTAGTTCCCAACTACTGTAAATTCCTCAATTCATCTGTCTAAAGTGAAGCCCAGTTCTTCGCCTTTATCTGGTGATCTTTTATGTAGTTCTCCTTCCCCATCTTTTCCCAATTGGAAAGTCATCCTCAGCCAGATTTAACTTCTCTCTCTGCCTCTACTGACTTGTCTTTCCCCTCATGCATAACTAGATACCAGTAGCTGACATTGTGATGTGTTGATCAATCCTCTCTTGAAGAATGAAGAGCCTATTTTTTTTTTTTTTTTTTGGCTGCTGTGGTATTGTCTTACCCAAGGTCACATTCCCTTTCCAAGACAGCTCGATCATTGGGAATGGATTAAAAGCTCAGCCTCTTTCTCACAATGTGGGAAACTCAGTAGGCCCATCCTATGGTGCCAGCTGATCCCTTTAGCAGTGTAAAAGCCCTGAGGTAGGAGTACACCTGACAACATGTGTAAAGAAGGAGAAAAAAAAGCCAGTGTGGGTAGAGAGAGTAATCAAAGAGGACAGTGGTAGAACATGAAGTTAGTACTAGCACATGGGAATGTTTTACAGTTTTGCGTAAGGAATAAAACGTCTCAGCAAGTCCGCTGTTTTAGACTGATTGGAGCAAGAGTGTAGTCAAAAGACTATGACATTAACCACCTGAGAAAGTATGATGGCTCAGATCAGATCTGAGACCTGCTGTTATAGTCTTCTAACAAAATCATCTGTCAGTTTCTTCCAGTGAAGGGAGAATACATGCTCCCTCAGCTGGGGACTACATTTCCCAGATTCCTTTGGGAGCAAAGTAGAACCATGTGACTAAATTCAATCCAATGCAGTGTCAGCAAAAATGACACATTTAACATTCATTCAGTAACTTAAAAGAAAATCATTCACAATGTTATTTTTTACATTATCCATTTATGTAAAGACACAGGGATGTGCCTAGATGCAGGCAAACATGGAGATAACGACAATACTACAGAAAGATACTGAGCCTCAAGAGGAAGGTGTGGAGTAAAGCCTAGTATTTCAGGACTAATCACTTCAGAACCATTTCATGAATAAGAAATAAACTCCTGTCTTCTTTAATCCCCTGTATTTAGGAGTCCTTTGTTACAGCATCTTAATCTTTGCCCCAACTAACACACAGATTTCTGGAAGGCTTAGCAATATCAGAAGCAAACCACAGCACAATGTGGAATAGGACACAATGTAAAATGTAATACTCACCGTCTCCGTCCTTAAAGCTCCTTGCCCAAACCCTGCAGGGAACTTCCAAGGTTACCCCTTTAGATCCCTGCCTGATATCTGTTCTGTTGATACACCCTCACTTCCTTCATCTACATACCACAGCTTCCCAGTGCCTATGGACATCCAGACAATTTTTATCTCATTTTATTTAGAAAATGAAAAATTTCCCAATCTCTAGGAAAACACTGTCTCACAGAAAAACTCTAGGAATTTCTTCTGCATTACTCAAAAGGATAGCCAGTGCATCCTCAGACAAGAAAGATACATCTAACCCAGGCTAGCATCTTAACACAAAGAATTAGCAGAACCTTTGAAACCACAGTAAGGTTTTCAGTATTTCTCCCTTTCTTAACAATATTCTCAATAAGCAGAAATGAAGAGCTGATGTTGGAAATAAAAATACATATCCCTCTAGCATAAGCAAATCTTTTTATTAGATCCTGGAGTTTAAGTTCTTTTTCCCATTTACTTAGGAATATTAACACAATGGATACCACACATGGTCAGTCCTGCTGGAGGATCCTGGGTTGTCCTTTCTTTTCTTTGTGGCTTTTTTAAACCCACCCTCCAACACTGTTTCCCTGATCTCTGGCTCTGTGTCCTTGCCACTCACTGATTCTTTGGGTTTCTCACCAAAATTCATAGTGGGAATGTTGTGCTGCCTCATCTCCTCCCTGTTTTTATGGTTTGTTATGTTCATTAATAACACCAGGAAGCATGAAATGCATCAGAAACAAGGCACCCAGAAACTGAGCCCAAGCATGCTACGGTCAGGCTTTGTGTATGTGTCAAGAAGCATCACATTTTCCCTTTGAATAAGACAAGATGTTGACTAGGACCATCTACCCTCGGAATACCCATGATCTATTAAATGTTCATACCACCCACCACCAGCAACTTGAATGGAGAAAATGCCACCCAGGACATTTTCTTTGAATATGGACATTTTCTTGAGAAAATGTCCAATTTCTTGGACATTTCTTGAAGAATATTCTCCAAAGCCTTGACCAGAATTAACCCTTCTCCCACCCGCTTGATGGTGAGGAAATCCAGGGAAATTAGTGGGGTAACCTTGTTTCCTTGTGTCTGAATGGACAGATTTGTGTGCATATTGCGTGCAAGTTATGTGTGTGTGTACAAGCAAGAATGGTACATTTGGGTTAAAGTTGGTACGTGGATCTTTCTCTCTGTCTCCGTCCCTCTTTCCTCCTCCTCCTCCCCATTCTGATTCTCCTTCCCTCCCCTACTGTTACATATTTTATAGCCCACTACACAGCTGTTCCCTAGCTAAATGGCCCTCTTCACTCTTCCGTGTCTGACACTTCTCAGGCCTGAGACCCCTTTGGATGAGCGCCCACACACAGCTTTCCACAACTCACCAGCCACTTGCCACTTCCTCTTTCGGTCTGTCTTCCCCACCCACCGTGGCTCAGCATCATGTCATTATTGTTAAAGTAACTTTCCCTGTGGGGCTCTACCTTAGAGTGGACCACACTAGATAGAGATTTGGGTGATCTCAGGAAGATGAGTGTGAAGCAGCAGCAGTGGTGTTTATGATGGAGTGGAGCGGTCAGGTTGATTCAGTTCTGTCACAGCTCACACAGGCTGTCACAAGTCTAATGGCTCACCTGTTTGGGGGGATCAGGGGCAGCAGTCAGGCCCCTTCGTCTCCTGCCTCTCTCCCCCTTCCCCTTCCCCAGCTCCTGGCCCTTCTGAAGATCACATTTCTGAATCTGTAGAGTCTGATATAGGCTCCAGGGAGGAGTAGACATACACATATGTTCCAGTCTGTGCTGGTGCATTCTGGCTTATACTCACAGGATCCGAATTGTTCTTGTCCTCTCTCATTTCATGTCCATAATCACTTTCTAACTAGCAACAGGCTCAGCATCCTACGTAGGGACAACAAACTTTCATGGGCAGCTGCACCAACTGGCACTGTCCCGTAAGTTCTAAACCTACAGTACACCCCTTATATAACTTGAAAAGTCTGTTTCTCTGACTCAATCAATAGCCTGAAACACCCGTAAAGACTTCAACATCAACTCAACTCTCAGTGAACCTGGAGTGTTCACAGTTGAATTGCCAGGGTTTAGAATTCACCCATCGCTTGGAAGCAGCTTAATAAGAATGTTCTGCACTCCAGCATAATACTGATGTCTCCGCATAGGGACCTACATATGTTTAAGTGCGTGCAGAGAATTTCTAGTTATTAAAACAGTGGTTTCAAACTGGCAGCTTTGGATTATGTATGTCCTACTTATGGATTTTCCTGGGACCACAATGCTTTGAAATTTTTGAGTTGGTTGTCAACATTTAGAAGTCAAATTTCACTTACAAAAAGCAGGCTTTAAGCCTGACTTTAAAAAATCAATAGCTCAAACTACATGGAGCCCAATTCTCCATGGCAACACTAGCAGGAAGCCAGATGACAACTGCCCCCTTATGATAGGTTTGTGCCCTTTGCTTCCCCCGGGACCTACCTGAACATTTCTTTCATTTACCTTACTTTCCAGCTCCAACAAAACTCTGAGTCTAGTCTGTTCTACCTCAGGCCTTCTTTTTCGTGAAAGGATAGGTTTCTGTCTTGGGTTAACCAATATTTTTGTGTCTCTATTAGTTGCAACTGAATGTAGTTCTAAGTGTTATAGTAGGCATCACCACCAAAAGTGTTATACTAGTCATCAACTATAGTAGGCGTAGTTCTAAGTGTTATAGTAGGCATAAAGTAGAAAGGGAAGGGGTGATGGAATCACCTTTCTATGGGTTAGGAGAGCACACACCCCCAATTCAATCAGTGTCCACAGCGATCTTTTTCTTTAAATCATGTATTTCCAGGGATTTCCAAGGGAAGAGAGATACTGTGGCTACTTTCCTCTGTTCATCTTATTCTCCAGCTCTGTGATGAGCACAGGATCTTCATTTTAGGCTGGCAGAGCTCACCACTGATCCCAGCAACCCTTTATCTCTTCTCTCCATAGCAGGTGTTGGTGTCCTTTCCACCACCACCTCCAGCACACTCCAACACAGGACTCTGCTATGTATCGCAAGCACTTGAGACTCACCACATGCTGTCTTCACCACAGCTCAGCCTCTGGACAAAGGCAGTTCAAGGCAATTGAGCCTGTCCTACTGCACAGGTTACCCCTGCCAGCATAACAATCCAGGGCCCCTTGATTAGTAAAGCTTTATTAGTTGTGTAATATTATTTCTATATGTGTATTTCCAGTCCTCCATGCCCAAGGATGCTACACTCACAGTCTCAAATTAAGGGCATATCAAATATATTTGAAAAATGATCTGGTACTGTGATGTTCAATTGTAATTGCAGCTACCTGGAAGCCTGAAGCAGTAGGAACACAATTACAAGGCCAACCTGGTCAACATAATGAGAAACTGAAAAGAATCCAGCAATTTCCAAACAGTAAAATTTGAATCTCCCGGTCCTAGTTCTATTCTGAACCCATGTGAAGGCAGTGATGCATGTACACCCCATCATAACCTCCTGAAATCCCACAAATATTTGGTCTCTGACTCTTGTCCAAGCTCTGTTGGTTTGGGCCACATTTGTCTATGATGCAGTGGCCTAAGGTAGTTACATCTGTACTAGACATGCACAGACTTTTTGTCTTGCCATCATTCCCCTAATAACAACTTTTTGCACAGCATTTACATTGTACTCAGTATTATAAGTAATTTAGAGATTATTTAAAGTACACAATAGGATGCTGTAGGTTACATGCAAATACAGTGCTATGTTATACAAGGGACTTAAACACGGGTGGATTTTGGTGTCTGCATTAGGTCCTGAAAGCCACTTCCTGCAGATACCAAGGGATGTAGTTCTATGTGAACATTTAATTCTGTACACATATGAGTTGGAATTTCTCACAGTGAGTGTACAATGTCATTTTAAAATACATTGCATACACATGTGTGATGTATGGGAATACATTTATGAAAGAGTGTTTGTGTATTAAAACATTGTATATAGACATGGAACCAGCCAAGATACTTTAATGATCTCATTTAATTTGCACAAAAGTCTTAAAATAGGTGGCACTATCTGCACCTTATAATGAGAAAATGCAGCTTAGTGGCAAAGTCCTTTGGCCACTGTCAGAGCCATAAATTATAACTTATTTGCTGCAGGTGTGCATGGTGCCACCCTCTTCCCACCCACAGTTCCACTGCAAATGCCTCCTCAAACAACCACTCCAGATATTGGCCAGAACAGCTCACACCTGCCAGCTGTGCCCAACAATGCCTGGAAGGTTACTACACCTCCCTTCCCAAGGGAAATTCTGGGTTCAGGATTGATATAGGGATCAGAGAGCTTACCAGTTGTTTCTAAGGGCAGGGAAAAGAACAGGCAAATGTGACTCCAGGAAAAATCTAGTCTGAATCCACAGGTGTAGCTGTTTTTCAGGGTCATGATCTAGACATTATTGAATCAGAATTGTAAGATAAGTTCTATCGAAGTACAAAGCCTAGGGATTTTCCTTCTCAGCACCCTGCTTTCTTTGTGGGTTACAATTCATGCTCTTCTGAAATGGATTTTCCATACCTTTCTCCAGAGGTAGCAATGAATGAGAATTGTTTGTTTGTCTAAGAGCAGAGTGGAAACTAACTGCTTTAGCCTTCGAAGCACATAATGGACACTGTGCCTGTTACATTACATTTTATGGTTTTATAGCAAGTACATTGCATTTTATGGTGTCATAACATATTACATTTTATGGCTTAATATCAGCTTTAATACAAGACACTGTGGTCCAGAATTTTAACAAGGGGGAAGCTTCTCCTGGTGGGGTGGTAATGGGTTTTCTGCCTGACCACTCGTCTTCCAGCAAGCCAAGGAAAATGACTCAGGAACCAAATCCCTACCGGTCTCAAGAGCCACCCCAACCCATTCCATGGCCCCTCAGTCAAGACTGACTTTTTTACTAGGGGTCCTTGTGCAGACCAGTTGAATAGATGCTTCTCTGCCCCCATCTCCTACCTCTCCTTTACCTCCATTGTCTTCTCTATATAACATAGAAGATCTCTCTCTCTTTCTACATATATATGTTTATCTATCTCTGTCTCTATCTCTATCTCTCTCACTAGGGTTAAAACCCAGGGCCCCTGTGCAAGTTAGGTAAGCACTCTATCACTTGTTATATCTCTAGGCCTAGGATGATCTGTTTACAGCACAAAACTTCTGTCATAGCTCTGCTTAAAACCTGTCTATAACTTCCCATTGACACTGGAGTCAAGTCCAATTCCAAACTGTAGCTCAAGGAAGGACTCTCATGTCCTGATTCTCAGCTCTTGCTTATTTATTAACTGCCGTGTACCCCATCCTGAAGCCACAGTAGCTTCCTACTATGCTTAAACACTTTGGGCTCCTATGCACCTCCAGACGTTTGTCTGGCATCTTTCCCTGGACTTTTTTTTCCTGTGCAGTCATGCAACAAATTCTTATGGAGCAACTCAATGTTTGACACTGTTGTGACCGCAACAGTAAAGAAAACAAAGTCTTTACTCTCATGGAGTTCATTTCCTAGTGGAAAAATGTACGCTTGTATCCAGTCTTTCTAAACTCATGTTACCTACTCCAGGAAGCCTGCCCTGATGGCTCCCCGGTAGGAATTATGCATTTCGTTCTGTGCATTTCTTTGCATGCCTCACAGTAATTATCATCTCTTATCTGCCTTCTCCATGAGCCAGGACAATGCCTTGCCTATTTTCATTTTTCTATCACTTTCACCAATCTGACCTATGGGAGTACCTAGCAAATTGATTGAAAAGGTGAATTAATAAACCAAGAGGGAATAAATAATGAATGTGCTTTTGGGGTGCCAGTGAGAGGCATTGCCTTGCAAATGCTTCAAATCCTGCCACTAGAAATTCTTTCTTTAGGCTAAGCATCACCCACCTCTAGCTGTTCTTTTGAACACAAATAGTCCAGGGAGTAAAATGTTTGCATGAATAATCCCATCAGAGCAGGCTGGGGAGGTCAGGACTTAAGAGAACTTCTCATCTACAGTAAAAGACAAAAAGAGGAGATGAGAAAGGAGGCTTTGCCTTGGGATCCAGGTTTTTGAACTCAGGACATCAGTTAGGGAAGTAGCAAGAGCACTGAACTGGGTATCGAGCTCTAGCTCTGGTTCTGACATCTACTTCTGTGCACTTTCTGGCAAGACTCTGCCTCTCTGGTCCTTGGTTTCATGGACTATAAAAGGAGGCTGATGGAGACACAATCATGGTCTCGCAGCAATCAGTAAAACTCAGTGGCTCAAACGCCAGCACACTTGTCATCACTGTGGCCTGGAACAAGCTACTTAACCCTCGGTTTTCTCATCTATAAAATAGAGAGGGGTGCACATTTCTGCGAGGATTTAGATCAAGGCTTAATAAGTTAATACAAATAAAAGTGCTCCAAATCTTGCTGCTAGAAATTGGCTAAGCCTTTGTACTCCCAGCAGCTCTTGTGAATGTGCATGGCCCCAGCAGTAAGAAGTCTGCTTCACTAATCCCACCAGAGTTGCCAGGAGCTCTGTCTCTCACTCTCCAGTTAGCACAAAGCCTGTGAGATCACACACACTCAATAGAGGTTAGTTATTATTAAATCAACCAAAGGGTGAACAATAGGATGTCTGCAAACTACAGAAACCAAAACCGCAAAAAAGTCTAATAATATCAAGAGCAGGCCGTATGTCAGGTCCTAATACACCAAGCACCTTGCTGACAGCATCTCCTGCAAGTAACCCTAGAAGCTAGGTATTGCTTCCTTTGACTCACCAATAAAGCTCAGAGCAGGTGAATAATGTACCCCAGGTTAGACTGGTGGCAGATAGCATAGCCAGGTCTCAAATGAGGCTTCATTGGTTGCCACAGCTTCTGAACCAATATGGAAAATTTTCATGCAAAAGTTTTTTTTAATCTCACCTCTATTTTTTCTCTCTTAAAAACTCTAATTGCCTGTATATATTTTTTCTCAACTCTTATCTCTCTCTTTTTTTCCCTCCATGTTACATTTTGGGTAGTTTCTATTGCTCAATCTTCAAGTTCACTAATCTTTTCTTGTGCAGTATCTAGTCAGTTGCTAATGCACTTCAGTGTATTTTTCATCTTGTACACTATAATTTTTAAGTCCAGAAATTCAGTTTCGATCCTTTTTCATTTCTACTATATCTCTACTTAACTTTTTTTTTTTCTTTCAGCAGTGCTGGTGATCAAACAGGGTCTTACACAGCCTAGGCAAGTTCTTCACCATCATGATACAGCACCAGCCCCAGCTTTTTTTTTTTTTAACTTAAAATGTGGTTAAAATAACTGCTTTAATGTCCTTATCTGCTAATTCCAATGCATATATCTATTCTCGAATGAATTCTATTGATTGGTCTTTCTTCATTCTATGGTTGTTTTTCTGCTTCTTTGCATATTTAGTAATCATTGATTTGAATACCAGTTAAGAGTGGCCATGTGGAACACCAGTCTGGGCTAATTATAGCCATTGTTTTAAAGTAGCTAGTGATTGGAGTAAACATGTGACCCTATTCTATCCAATAAGCCATGAAAGCAAATCTGCAGAGAAACTTTTGGGAAACATTTCCTTAGTCTTAGGAAGGAGACCAATTCTCTGACGGTGGCTGCTTGCGAAAGGGACACCAGGAACTTTTTCTTCTTCTTTTTTTATATAAAGAAAAAAAGCAAAACAGAAAGAGTAGAAATAATACAGAAATTCAAAAAATAACAGTAAGAAATCACTAGCTAGTAAATTACGTATTGTTATCTTAGAAGTAGCTGTTCAAGTTACAAAATCAAAGCATAAAAAATGAACAATCAAACAATGAGGGCACAGACTTCTGTTTGATGAACTAACAAAAACTTAGTAATATAGTTATCTATCCTGCACACTTAAACATACATACAGTTATCTATGCATACCTACAAGTTGTTCTTTCAAGCACTTTCTTTCCCTTTCATTATTACAGTATCTATTATACATTTTGGATCTTATTACTACACCTTCAGTTTTTATTACTATTTTTTTTAAACTAGAGAGACAATACGATACAAATGTGAGTCTGTTTTATTTCACTTAAGAGGATAGTCTCCATTTACCTATAAAAGCCTCAAGATTATCTTTTTTATTCCATTATATAAAAATACATATTTTTCATCCATTCTGCGGTTAATGGGCATTTTGGTTGTTTCCAAGATTTAGCTATTACAAATTGCGCTGCTATAAACATGGGTGCACATATATCACTATGGCATGACCTTTTCAGTTTTTCTGGGAAAATATCCAGTAGGGGAAAGCTGGATTGAATGGAACTTCCAGTCCTAGTTTTTTGAGGATTCTCCATACTACTTTCCACAGTGGCTGCAGCAGTCTACACTCCCACCAACAGAGGAGCAGTGTTCCTTTTTCCCTACAGCTCACCAACATTTGTTATCAGTTGATTTCTTGATGGCAGCAGTTTTTTTCTGGACTTAGAGGAAATCTCAATGCGGTTTTAATTTGCATTTCTCGAAACTCCAGTGATGGGGAACATTTCTTCATGTATTTATTTGACATTCGTATATCTTCATCTGAGAAATGTGTGTTCATCTCAGATGCCCATTTTTGGAGGGGGGCAGGTCTTTGAATTTGGAAGGCTTGATGTCTTTGAATTCTTTGTATGTTCTGGATATAAGTCCTTTGTCTGAGGGACTGCTGGCTAGAATTCTTCCCCATTCTGTGGGTTTTCTTTTCACTTTGTTGGTGATTTCTTTTGAAGTGCAAAAACTTTTTAATAAGATGAAATCCCAGTTGTTGATTCTTTGAAATATTTCCTGTGTGGTTTGCATTTCGTTCATGAACTCTCTGCCTATGTCTCCAAGACTTCTACCTACCTTGTCTTCCAGTAGATTTAGTGTTTCTGTTTTAATATTTAGATCTTTGACCCATTTTGATTTTAGTTTAGTGCATGATGATACACGTAGGTCTAGTTTCAGTCTTTGGCATGTGGAAAGCCAGTTTTTCCAACACCTTTCACTAAGGGGGCTATCCTTCTTCCAGTGAACATGTTTAGCCCCTTTGTCAAATATAAGGTGGAGGAACTTCTGTATTTATTGTGCACTTACTGTGTTGCCCACACTGTGCTAAATGCATTAAGCCATGTGATCTCAACAGCAGGACTTTGATGCACAAATAATTGTGATGCCCATTTTATAGATAAGGAAGCTGAGGTGAATGCCATCAGAGTGGTGATTGCCATTTCCCAGGTCATGTGAGTAGCCAAGGACAGAGATGAGATAGGAAGCCAGTTTTCTCTGGCTCCAGAACTTGTAACCTTAAGACTTTACTCTTTCTGCCTCTGCAGCAGACAGACCTAATCCCGACGAGCCCCCTCCTCCCGCTGATCCATATTCATATTGCTCAGAGACAAGTAATTGGGGCTGCCAAAGGGCCCTGAGAAGCCATTCTAATGAGCTTGCTCAACTCATCTTTGTACAGCATTCCCTGCTGGGGCCATGGGGCCTCTTCTGTCAATGTTGATGCCTTTCCGAGATACTCGGAACCTGCCACGGATGGAGAAGCAGCTGTTGCTGAGATTTAAAGAGAGAAAGGAAAAGAAAAAAAAATACAAATCCCCTCAATAAAGTTCCTACTTGATACTACACATCCAGAAAACCCCTGCGCTTGTGGGGAAACTGCAAGAAAGAGGTAAGATTAGATGCCAACTGATCTTAAGGTACTTGGCTGGGCTCCTGCACCCAGAGTCTGCTTAGCTGCCTTCCCAAAAGCACCCCAGAAAGTTGGCAGAATGAGAAACTTAACTTTGGCCTGGGGAGGATGAATTCTTCCCACATGTTCTTCTGGGGAAGTTGGAACTCTAGATACCTTGATTTCTTACTGGTGTTGCCCAACCTGAAGACCACTGAGGGCCAAAGTCAAGCTCCAGGTGAGCATATTTCTGGAAGGTGAGATTAGGGCAACAAACTATCCTTGTCAACATGATATGATACAAGGAATTTCAGCTCTGGAGTGAGGTGGCCCGAGTTTAAATCCTTAAAGATTGAGTTATCTTCTCTGACAGGCGGGATGTATCCCACTCAGACATTCATGCATCTGGCCATAATGACAGAACAAAGTCACAGGAATGTAAGTAAAATGCTGAGCATAGAGCCTGGCATACATAATGGCCTTCATAAGTGTAGAAAGTCCTGATGGATATACAGTTCAGGTCTCACTACTATATGCTGTCTTTCCCATGGAGACAACAACATGGCTATGAAAAAGAGCCTCAGAGACAGCACTTACATTCTATCTCTGTTGCATATATTGTCACCAGCCTTGAACAGTTATTTTGTGTGTCAATTTGACTGAGCCCTAAGGTGCTCAGATACTCGACCAAATACAATTCTGGGTAATTCTGGATGAGACTAACATTTGAATTGGTAGACTGTGTAGAGGATGCTCTCTAATGTGGGTGAGTTTCATCCTTTCAATGGAAACCCACATAGAACAAAAAAAGTATAGTAAGAGGGAACTTCTTCCTGACTGCTCGAGCTGTAATATTGGTTTTTCTTGTCTTTGGACTTGGACAAAGACATCAGTTCTTCTTGAATCTCAAGCATGCTGGGTTTCAGACTTAATCCATCAATCTTTATGGTTCTCAAGCATTTGGGTTTAGGCTTAAACTATACTTTAGCTTTCCTGTACCTCTTGCTTACTATAGATCCTGAGATTTCTCAGGCTCTGTAATTATTTAAGTCAATTGTTTACACTGCTAATACTCTATCTATCCATCTATCTATCTACCCTATTTAGTTTCTGCTCCTCTAGAGTACTCTAATGCCCTCCACTTTTCTAACTCTGTTTCCCCATCTGCTAACTGATAGCAATCATTCTTACTCACCCAGTTGTTGCAAGGTCAGCCATTACGATGTCAGTTACAATACATTTGCAATGACCTATGAAGTGGATCAGAATAGGAGGATTTGGGTCCAAAAGAGCACATAGCTCAGTCTTAGAGAATAGCTTCTTACAGAAAAGGGGAAGAAAAATTAAATGACTGATATGAAGACAAGGTTAAGGAAAAGGTGTCTCAGGAAGAAGGAATGCTACAAACAAAGGTCTGGGGGCAAAATAGTTTGTGACTTTCCTGGAATATTAAACATAAAGCAGTATACCCAGGGCTCTAGACTTTGCATTACATTAATAGTTTGGTGCTTATCTTGATGGCAAGGGGAAACTATTAAAAATTTAGGCATAACAATGATATGAATCTATCAGATTTTGCAATTCATTTTCAGTTTCCTTATGACTCAAGTCCAGTGGTTCCACTTGCCTAACTGGGTTTTGTGAAGACCAGACCAAGTTATGCTTCTTAAAGTGCTTTAAGCACTTGACATTATATAAGACAGGGTTGTCTACAAATAAGTCAGTATTACTATATCTACTTCAAGACTTCTGCCTCTCCAGCAGTTTCTCTAACCAAAGACACAAATCAAACGGTAGATGGAGTAAGAACTTACTCGGAAAATTTTAAAACTTTTGATGAAATTTAACGATGTCTTAGTCACTTCCCCAGCATTTGGGTTAATTTGGGTCTTCTGGGAAGCAGATGTCATAAGTTCAAGGAGCAGGAAATTTCTTAGGGCAGAAATGCCAGGGAGAGACGTGCGAAGGGATGGAGGAGGATCTGGGAGAGCTGTCACTTTGATACAAGTCTGATCTCAAGCTAAGGAAAGCAAAGAAAGAAGGAAGCCTGAGTGGAAGTGTCTCAGATGCCAATGAAAGGCCCTCCAGCAAGCTCACTAGGGAGTCCTTGAACCAAAGACACCCGGTAAGGGATTCCTGTGACTTGTGGAATGCTTTAGTGTTCTTGTTGCACTCAGCTGCTCCTGTTGCTGGGAGCAGCACAAAGTGTGGCATCTGCATAAACACAGTGACAGACTTCAGAACGCAGAAGATGAGACACCACCCTTCATGATGCCTCAGTCTGAGATCTGACAGGTTCATTCTCAGGTCTGCCACATTGCCCATTGCCTTTCCTGTAGCTAGTGTCTCTGATTTTCTTTCATAAATGTACTCCTTTCTTTAGTTCTCACACTCATTCCTGAGCCAATCAGAGCATCACAGTGCTCTGGCGGCAGCAATTGTTAACATTCATGGACACGTGACCTAAGCTGGTCCAATCAGAAAGCATTCAATTTTATGAAGAACATTAAGGGAAAAAGATAACTCATTTCATTCATCTGCATTTGAGTCTGGGAGGATAGAGTTCAGGAATTGTAGCAGTTCCATTGACCACATCAGGACAGCTCCCCTAGAAGAGACTACAAAACCAGCAAAAGAGGAGTTTGAGCTCTTTTTCTCAGACATGCTTGAGGACAGAATTCACCTCATGACTGATTTTTCTAAAGCTGTATACTCGAAATCTTTAATTTTTAAAAATTTAACAACTTTATTGTGGTATAATATGCAAAAGTGCAGAGATTTAAAGTGTATATTTTGATGTTCTGGCATATGTAAACACTTTTAAAACCATCACCATAATCAAGATAAAAAATAAACACATCTCCCTCTACTCCCAACTTTCATCCTGATTCTTTTAATTGTTCCCTCTCAATCCATCCTTGGGCAGTCATTGGTCTGTTTTATGTCATTATAATATTTTCTATAAATGGAATCACATATCTTTTTTTGGTATGATTTCTTTCATTCAACATAATCATACTGAAATCATGATGCCACGTTAAATGCATCAACGTTCATTTCGGCTATTGGTAAATAGCATTTCCGTCACATGAATGCACATTCACTCATTAGTAGACATATCAGCTGTTTGCAATCTGAGGCTATTATTTATAAAGCTGTTGCAAGCATTGTGTACAAGTCTTTCTAGGGACATTCACTTCTCTTTGTAAAATATTCAAGAGTGAATAAGTTGAATCATATGGTAGGTATAGTTTAATTTTTTAAAAATGCCAAGCTGGCTTCCAAAAGTTTACACATGTTATATTCCCATCAGCAGCATGTAAGAGTTGTGTTTGTTCAACATCCTAGCCAATAATGTGAACTATTCTTAAACTGGTGTGGACTGGTATCTCGTTGTTTCAGTTTGTATTTTGCTGATAACTAAGGATGTTGAGCACATTTTGATGAGCTTCTTATTCATATAGCTAGTCGAGTCCACTGTCTGTCCAAATAGTTTGTTCTTTTTTAGTTGGGCTATTTGTCCAATAAGGAATTATTGTATCTGAAAAGTTATTCATCCATATAGTCTACATCCAAATACTTTGTCATGCATATAACTTGCAAATCTTATCTTCCAGCCTGTGGCTTGTCTTTTCATTCTATTAACAGAATCTTTGAAGAGCTGAAGTTCTTAACTTTTAATGAAGTCCCATTTGTCAATTTGTCTTTTTCATAGATTGTACTTTTGGTGACAGAACTAGGAAACTTTGTTTAAACTAAAATCACCAAATTTTTGTTCTAGAACATAGTTTCTCAGCCTGGTTGCTATTGACATGTGAGGCCAGATGATTCTTTATTGTTGGTCTGTTCTGTGTGATGTAGAACACTGAGCAGTACAACCCATCCCTACCTGAAATCTGCAGGATGTTACAGAAAACCTAGGGCTCATGTCATTTTTTCCTTTCTCTCTCTTACAAGGACTGCTGTCATGTGTGTCCTAAGATACAGTAACTTAAAAATCACTGTATTATCCCTCATAAGTACTTACGGTTGTTTCATCCCGATTATTCTATCTTCATGAGAAGTAGAAATTTGTTCAACCACTGAGCTAATTAAATTTCCAATTTGTGTTGGCAAAAGCATTCATGGTGAGATGACTTGTCTGACCTAGGACAGACTGAGCCAGAGAATTTTATCCTACTTTGTATAGAATGACAAGATCTGGTGAGAGGTGGCAACAGCTCTTACTACTTCTTACAAAATAAGGGATTTGGATGGAAACAGTTTGGGAGGTATGAAGAAGTGATAATACCCACAGAATTTAAACTTACAAAAGACTTGGCTTTGAATTCTAACTCAACTATCTTCCAGTCACATGTGACCTTGGGAAAAGTTACTTAAACTCCATGACCCTCAGTTTCCTCATCTATGAGGTTGGAATAATGATAGTACCTTGCTCACAATGAAGTTGTTTAAGGAGTCATTAGGACAGGACCTGGGAACCCAATGCCTGACATGTGGTAAATTACATGCCATTGTACAAAAATGATAGCTGTTATTATCATTACTGTGAAACTCTATACCTGTCTATTCCCTTTGACAATCTAACTGCAATTTTGTCTTGTCTGCATCTACAACATGAATAAAACCTGGATTAGTTGGGTACTATGAATTGCATAGGCCTAACACCCTGCTCCCAAATTTCTGGGAGGGGTGACCTCAACTCAAAGATCAGTAATAATAAGCAGCATTTTAGTTTACTCGTTTAAGGAAGAGAACAAAGATGTAGGATCTTATCCCCATGTGGATGTTTTGGCTTTGAATTATTCAAATTGTTTGACTTGGCTGTTGCACTCAATTTGTCTATTACTGGGACTGCCTGACTACAGACCCACATGGTCAAGAGTTAGGTCTAGGAAACCTGGAATTTGGTTCAGTACTGACCAGATCACAACTGATCAGAGCTAAACTACTTAATCTGGTTTAATCTAAGCACAACCACTCATCAGTAGCTTGATGATGTACCTTGGCTAAGTAAGGAAGGGATGAACTGGGTATTGCCGTTCTCCTGGAAATCTGGACCAAGGTCTACCCAGAAACTGAAATCATCAGACACCAGCACTGAAGAAGCAAGGTCATAAAGTCACCTTCTGGTCAAAGAGGCTCTGACATGCAAGAAGCAAGCAGAGGGTTGAAGAAACCAGAACCACAGGAACCAGAAGGCATAGTGAGGTGAGAGAGCATAGCAAGCCGGCAGAGATGTCAGGTCAGAAGAGAACACACCTAGTCCCTAAACCTGGTATAATTCCCCAGTTTCCATTCCATTTCTAGCTATACCATTCAGTGATAACTCTTTCTGAAGTAACTCTTTTTCTTTTCTGAACAGAAAAAATAAAGCATTTTCACTGAAGGAAAAAAAGCAGAACAGGAGAGCTTCAGAAAAAAATTATAAAAATAGCCCTAGGGGATGGGGATATAGCTCCATGATTAAACTCGTGCTTGGTATGCACAAGGCCCTGCAGCCAATCTCCAGTACCCCTCCCAAATTCAAAAATGAAAACAACCCAGGATTCTCACCTTCCTTACCATCTTTTCCTGTGCTATCATGTATCCTTTATTTTTCGGAAAACTGAAATTTATACTTCTTAGTACACTATTTTTTCCATCACTTAACTATGTATCATAATTTCCCCTATGTCAATAAACATTCTTCTATAATATACTTTTAAATGATTTCTAAGTATTCCATCCTAAAGATATGCCAGAATTAATTTATGTAATTTCTTGGTTTGGACAACTGCATTTTTCAAGGATTTTTTATTTTGTTTTTGTAAAAATCATTGCAAGAAACACAGCTGTAGCTAGATCTTTGTACACATAAGCAATTATTTCTTTGTCATAAATTATTAGAAGATCAATTGCTAAGTCAATGGGCATGTACAACTCTTAAATCTTTTGATACATATTGTTAAGTTATGCTCCAGGAAGGTTGCAAAAGTTTATATTCCCACCAACAGTACGTGAATGTGTCTGACCCAAGGAATTTTTGGATTGATTCTGTCAGACATTAGAGACCATATCTATACTGTTTGACGTGGGGTCTAATTGTATACAATAGGCATTTAATATATGTGTATTAAGAGTCTTCTTTCTCTTGAGTTAAGTTGAGAGATCTGTGTTCCTTCCATGCAACCACTATATGACCGACCTGCTGTACTATGGGAAAACCAGGAATAATTTCATTGAGGACACAGAACTTAGGGCAGCAGATCCAAGTTAGTGACCCTAATATTTTTGAATCTATAACCTCCCAAGAGAGGAATCCACCTTTTTTCCCCTGACACAAACTACTGAGTAGAGAAAGACAGATGAAAATGACAGATGGAGAGCTCATTAAAACATTCAATTATTTTGATGCACTTGGACATGACAAAAGTAGACCAGGATGTGTGGGTTTTTAATAAGACCTGGGCTGAGAGAGCAACTGCAGGACCAACAGGCACAGAATGAGACACTGCTCTCTAGAAGGCACCTACTGTGATAATGTTACCTGCCATTTACGCTGTGGCAGAAAATAGACACAGAATCAGAGAATGTTAAGTCTGAGATAATAGGTTTTTTAATTGTTTTCAAATTTTGGATGAGCATTTTAATTGAAGTGGTTGGGAGGTTAATATAACTTTTGTATTTGATTATCTAGCAAGGAGGGGGAGGAAATAAAGAAAAGTGGGGGAAATTGAGGTAGTTTTTTTTAAAGCCTTTCATAGCACATTGCATGATAAATTCCATTTCTGTACAGTCATTCTCATTATATGTGGCAGAGGCAAAATGATTTCTGTGCATAATTAGTGCCAAGATCAGAGAAATGCTGACAGCCTGAGGTTCTAAGTTAACCCTCTGCAGACTTGCAGAGAAGGAAATTTTCCAACCTTTCCATAAATTGTTATTAAGAGTCAGGAAGGGTATTTTGGAATGGCCAGCACCATGTCAGGCACTTTTCATATGTATTTTCCAGTATCACAACAACTCTATGAGAAGCTGAACTTCTGCTGTGTCACGGATGAGGCTCAGACAGGTTTTATAATTCATGCAAGGTCGCACAACCAGCAGGAGGACAGGAGCTCCAACCCAAACCTGCTGGACTCTAAGGCAAGCACAGAAGAATGGAGTCACATTTAACTGGGTTTGAATGTGTCCTCTTCTTATTTAAGAGTTCTGTGCTTTTGGTAATAGTAATAAAAATAAATAATCATATCTATCATATAGATGGAGGTGTTTGTTTGAGAATTCACTGGAATAATAATTACTGGTAAGCTCTGGATAGATACTCTCCAAAGATTCATGTGTAAACACTTGTTTGCCAGCCTATGGTGCTATTAGGAGGTGATGGAGCACTGAGGAGATGGAGTCTGGTGAGAAGAAGTGAGGTGATTGGGATGCACCCTCAAAAGATTCTTTTTCTTTGTTCTAGGTCACCATGAGGTGAATCCTTTCTCTGTCACCACTCCCACAATGATGAGCTGCCTTACCACAAAAGCCTTGGGATCAACTTTCTATGGACCAGAAACTCCAAAACTGTGATGCTAAATAAACCTTTCCTGTGGTTAAGTTGATTTATATCACAAATTTGTCACAGTGATGATGAATATAATTATCAAGTATTTATCGCGGTTCCTGGAATAGGGCAACTATTCTGTAAACATTTGCTGTTAAATTAACAGGAATTTGTGCTCTAAATAAAACCTATTATTTCCAAGGTTCTACAAGGAAAATAGGTTTATAGGCATCACTGTGTCTACACTTGGGAATTTTAACCCAAGTGTTAGGATCTATTGAAATAATGGATCAGGATCCCCAAATTTCCATGAATCTTTAGTATTATGGATTGACAGAAGGCCAACTTCCCAGGATTTCAAATATTCTGCCCTATAATCAAACATACCTCCTGCACTCATTAAGGGTCTCAAGTATTTATTTTTTAAAAAAATATGGCGCATGTAATCACCTGGGCCAAGTATTTGCAGAACCAGATTTCATGCTTCATGAGCATTAAAGACTATGTGTGGGAACTGTTTGAAGTTGTGGAAACATGAAATTGCAAATCTTTAGCAAACATGAAAGTTTTACATTCCTGAAACTGGAGAAAATTTCACAGGGATTAAAAGAGGAGGTTGTGTAGGAATCTTAATTAACTCTTGGGAGACTGAGCACCATTCTAAAGCCAGATACTTTCCAACTCCCCCAAACTGATACTATAAGCAGTGAGGGCTGAGGGTGAGACATTCTATTTTGTTTCCATACTTAAGTTCCTCTGCCCATTCAGCTGTAGCAGTGATGTTTTATCACGTATTTATCCTGTGTCAAATGCTGACCCTGTCACCTGCCCATAAAAAGACCTAAGGGATTATGGGTCACGCAGCTGCTTACTGATATACATGAGATATAAATCATGGTTGGACTGTTACTGTAACAGTTCCTTCCTGCTATTGTTTCTATCACTCCTATCAAAAAGAGACAAGGATTAAGTCCCACTTACAACTGTCCTTTCCTCTTAAGAATTTGCTCAGAATTCCCTATAAATTCCCAAAGTGATGTAGGACTTTTATTCTCTTCACTTGTCTGTTTCTCAGAGTGTACATTGAGCCTGTTGGCCTAATATTGTGGGACACTCAGTAAATGTTTGTTGAATGCTTAAGTGAATGGTTGCTACAGCTGTGGCCACAGGATGGCTAAGATTTTCAATGTGAGCATTCTAATTTTGACATTTCTGTTGTATGATTAAATTATTTTAGATTCCAGTGAAAATGGGCCCAGTGAACCTGCACAGGAAGTGAAATATTATAGGATGAGAGATAACGTTAGGGAAATCACCTCATCTTTCTGTGTGTCCATTTGTTCATTGGGGAAACTGCAATGATAACCTCAGTGCCACATTGGTTTCCTTCACATTCCTCCACTGCAGCTCCCCAGAGACACCCACGCGTGCAGTCAGGTCTGTCCTCTGGCATCTGCTTAACTTTGCAACCTGGGAGAGTACAGCAGAGAAAGGGAGAAGGCAAACTTGAGATTGGAATGAGCTCTTGTGCTGAGAGAATGAGAGCCAGAAGCTCATGGAAGCACTCTTGGGAGCTTTTGGGTATGTGGGGCACAAACAGAACAACTGTGGGACCAACTTAGCAACTCATGGCGTAGAACTCTCCAGCTTTGCATATACGCTAACGCCCTTACTGTCTCCAAAAGTGGAAGCTTCAGAAACACCAGGAAGTGGCACCTGGCATGGACACTGGGGTTACCACAAAGAGCACAGTAGTGCCAGTGTTACCACTCAAAGTGGTTTCAGTGGTGGAGGACACAGGGAACGAGAACAAGAGGACAGAACAGCCCAGTGCCATGTAGCAAATGCATCTGCCTTTCTGGCCCTCTGGCACAGGTGCAAGCTGAAGGCACCTGGATGAACAGTGTAGGAGTTTCCTACTCTGCCTAATTCAACAGGGATGCATACCAGTCGATGTGACACACACGGAAACCCACCACTTCTCACCAGCGCCATTGCTGCCACCTGGTCTGAGCTGCCATCAGCTCTCATCTGATCCTTGCAGTAGTCTCCCAATAGGCCCCCTGCTTCCTGCCCTGCCCTACCTACTACCATAGGCTGCTCCCAAAACAGCAACCAGAGGGATTAATGAAACCTTGGCTAATCACATCCCTTCCCTACATGGACCTCCTACTTCATTCATTGTAAAAGCCAGCCCCCTTATAATATACACAAGACACACATGATCCCACACCCCAGATCATCTCTCTCTTCACCTCCATCTGCCCTCCCTCATTCATGGCTTCTGACACTGGCCTCAAACTGTTCAACATGCAACTCATGCACTGGCCTTGGGGCCTTCACACTTTACTGTTCTCTGTGCTCCACAGGATGCAGATGCTCACTGTTTGCCTCTTGCAGGCATTTGGTGAAACGAGATCTTTCCAGGGAGGCTTTTCTTGACCATACTCTGGAAAACTGCGACTTTACTCTGTCCCCACACCCACCATCTCTGCTTTTTTTTCTTCATAATATTCTCCACCATCTGACAAGATACGCTTGTTTATTTCATTGTTATCCAATGTCAGTTCCATGAAAACAGGGAGTGTGGTCTGGTGGTCTGTTTTTCTGCGTATACTATTCTATTTCCTATTGGATAGACATCCAAGAGGAAGGAAGGAGCTGGGGGTAAAAATACAACTTTCCGGGTCACACCCCTAGTGACCACCTCCAAACAGGCCTCACTTCCTAATAGCATATTTAACTACTGAACTCCTCAATGGTTGAACCACTAAGAACAGAAGTGCCCCCATGATCCAATCACCTTCCAAACACCTGAGACTTTGGGGGACATTTTAGATTTAAACCATAACGCTGCTGTGTCCTCTATAGAATAGTGCCTACCACATGTTAGGTGCTCAATAAAAGATCGTTAAAAAAGGAATATAGAAAGTGTGGCCTTTCTCATCGTCCACAGGTTGGTGAAGCCCGACCCGCATGAGTTTTGCTGCCTGCGAGGGTCCTCGTGACCATGAAATGGACTAAGGTGTATAAAGTGGCTAGCACATAGCAGGCACTTTGTCTAAGTCCGTTCGGGCTGTTACAAAAACTACCATGGATGGAGTAGCTTATAAAGAACAGAAGTGCATTTCTCACAGTTCTTGAGGCTGGTAAGCACAGGATCAAGGCATTGGCTGATTCAGTGTTAGATGAAGGACTTCCTGGCCCAGTGAAGACCATCTTCTAGTTGTGTTTATGTCATGGCAGAAGCAAGCAGAGGACCTCTCCCAGCCTTTTTTATAGGGCATTAATTCCATTTATGAAGGTTCCACCCACCTAACTTAATCACCTCCCAGAATCCCCCCTCCTATTATCACCACCTGGAGGGTTAGGATTTCAGAAATGACTTGGGAGAGGGGCACGACATTCAGTCTGTAGCCCACTCTCTAGTGGCAGCGCTATTGTTATTGCCACTATTGTTATTCTCAGTTTTCTTGGCTCCAAAACTTTTTCTGTCCCCCTTTATCCTCTCTAGTACATTGCCTCATTCCCTGTCTCCTGTCTTCTCTGCTTTGGTTGTGTCTGTGTCTCTTCTCCAGCTCCTATCAGCTTCTTGATTCTTGAATTTCCTCTTTCCCTGCCTCCAAGGGAAGTAGCGTGGTCCGGTAGACCTCTGGGATCCCCGCTCGCATCTCCATTAGATCTCCGTCATTCCCTGGAAAAGTAAATCATGATGAATCACCTCCTCTCTGGACCAAACACCAAAAGCATCCTTGACAACATGCACTTGTTCACGCTGCTGACAGACCTTTCCAGATGGGACAAGCTTCAAATCAATTCTTATTTCTTCCAGATGAGAGAGAAAGGCTGTTTGGTGACCCAGGAGGCCCCCATGAGTCTCCTGTAAGAAATCACTTCAGCATCTACTTTTCTGCTTAGATGAACTGCCAGCACATTGCTGCAAACTCAGATCTTTCTCCAAATAACTCACAGAAATAAATGCTAGCCCAAAGCAGAAGCAAGCCTGTCTTGTGTAACGGCATCCTGAGGTAGCATTCATTAATTAAATTATAAATAATAAAGCAATAATGGGAAAAATAACCCCTAACTTGTCAAACTCTCAACATATAGTAGCTTATATGTAGCTCTCCCTGTAATCACCTGTGGGAAACAGTATCTACCACTTTAAAGACAAGGAGAATGAGACACAAAAAATGTAAGTAACTTGCACAAGATCACAAAGCCAGTGAGTGGAAAAGCCCAGAGTTCAATTCAAGCCCCAATTACCGAACAGATGCTTTTTGACCAGAAGCTGTGTTGGATGCTTGGGACATAGGAAGGAACCAAAGAAAAACAGATCTCCTGGGTGGAGGAAGGAACATTTGTGCTACCAGTTGTAATGATGCCAGGAAACCAATAATTCCCTTTGAGCTTACTCTTAATTAATATCTTTGGAATTGGCCTGTACAAGGACCCACTCATAGCTTTCAAACCAGAGAAGCCCAGGCTTAGAGAATCCATGTAACTATTGTCTCTCAGGTACCTACTGGGTGTCAGGTGCTAACTAGCAGCAATCTCCTGCCAGTGACAGGGGGAATCAAGACTGAACAGTCAAGTCCATTTCTCTCTACCCTCGACTCCAGCACTGTTGACATTTCAGTCCTGAATATCCTTTGCAGGTTCAGGAGGGAGGGCCGTCCTGTACATTGTAGAATATTTAGCAACTTCTCTGACCTGTACTTGTTAGATTCCAGCAGCATCTCTACGTGGTTGTGATAACCAAAATATTTCCAGGGAATTCCCAAGGTCTCCTTAGGGGGAAGAGAAATCACTTCATTTTAAAATAATTGCTATAAATGTGAACCCATCACCAGACTCTGTCTTCTTATTTTCTATCTACGTGGCACCCAGCATAATATCATGTACATAACAGGTGCTCAGCTAAAGCTTATTAAATGACTAGATGGCAGAAAGAAAAACAAAGGATATGACAAAAGAGGGGAAAAGTGAAGGAGAGGAGGGAAGAAGATCCAAGATCACCCCGTCTGTATATGACTAAAAGTCTGTAGATACATGAACCCAAATTAATTGTGTAACTCAAAAGCTTCCTGAAGTGCCTTAGGGGAAAGTCAGGGCTTTAGGAACTATTGTGATACATTCTTACATCAAATGGGCAAAATCCTGTGACAACTCAGTGTATACATACAACCACACATACACCCACATGTCTACATCCACACATGGACGGATGAAGATGTCTGTGGGTTTGGCTTTTCTATATTAAGTGTACACAGTGATCACCCCACAAGGTGAGATGAACCATGCACATGCAAGCCTTGCTCCCTTCCAGCAAGAATTCAATTTTCCATTGACAAAGCATCCATGGGTTCCTCCAAGCTTCTCACAGAGCAATATTTGTCCATGGCTGACTGATCCCATTGCCAAGAGGATCACAACTGGTTGAACCTGTTCTCCCCACTCAGAAGTCCTTGAGTTTCACCTCTGCAGTGTGTGGCTGATAATGCCACAATATCTGGGCTCAGAATTGCCAAGGATAGCCTCTCTGTTTGTACTTTCAATCCACAGAAGCACCAAGTCCTTTACACAAAGCATATTATACTCCATATATAAAGAGGTATAGTGTTTGCATAAACCTATACACATCCTCCATATACTTTAAACTATCACAAGATTTCCTCTATCAGGTAATGCAATGTCAGTGTCACATACATAGTGATTATATGGCAAGAAAACCTATACATGTGCAGTACAGATGCAATATTTTTCATCTGCAGAATCTAAAATTGCTGAGTTCCCATGGTACTGTCAGTCACTTATAAGTAGTTGAGAATGGGTGGTTCTTAGCAAGATGTATTGGGGTCCTGGGAAAAGCAATGTAACTGGGGAGGTGATAGCCATAGTATTCGATAGGAGAAACTGACACGCACACCTTAAACCTCATGACTGAGAAGGGCGGAGACTGAAAAAGAATCTCACTGCCACTTCCCATGACAACACAGAAGGTAAACCTCACACACAAGGACAATGCCAAGCAAAATCTCACCCTCTCTATCAGCTTAGTGTAGGCTCTGTGTCTTCAACAGGCATGAACAAGGATTTCCTGGCTCAGAATGACTGCATGAGTTTCCCAATGTTTTTCTAAGAATACCTGATCGATACGTATAAAGAGCAGTGGAAAAATTCTTCAGCTTTCTAAAGGAGTCTAATTTAATGGTACAGGATCTGAAACCAAAAGCCTGAATTCCTATCTTGATTTCATAAAATACAATCTATATGACTTTGGACATGTCTCTTAACCTCTCTGATACTTTGAGTTGTCCCTCCCCCCATCATTTATCACTTGTCCAAAATATAGGAAGTAGCATAAGATGAGATGTAGGGAAGAACTCACAGGATTCTGGCTATCAGTTAAACTTAGGTTTAACTATGAGGAACAGGAAACTCAATTACAGAGACTTCAACAACAATAATCTTTTACCCCCCTACCAGTGAAGGACTCTCGATGCAGATCATCTGTTTGGCAGCTCTCAACCTTTAGAGAGCTTGATGGTTTCTATCTGTTCTGCCACAATGCCACTCACATTTCCTATGGGTAGGGCCACTCCACCTTCTGCTCTGTTGTTTTCAGTGAAATTGATCTTGCCCTCAGCTCTTCGCAAGCCCTTAAAACAATGAGTGTGTTCTGCTCCTCATCAACTGTAAGTGGTTAGTGGATGGGCAACTGATCCAATTCACGCAGGGCTTTTCCACCGGGATAGGCAATTGTTCCGTCATCTGTGAGACCTGTCAGAAGAGTTTGACTGCCTCCTTTTGGGGCAGTTTGTTACTATGATCTGAGAATAGAAGGCTAGGAATATTGTCCTATAAATGACTCAACTCAAGGATGAAACTAACAAGAATTACCTAAAGAATCACCCAGAAAATAATTCCACAACTTTAAAAGTAGCATAAATCCCTGTATTAAACCATTCCTGAATCTAGATAGTCCAGGATGATATAGTTTTGTGGCCCACCAATCTTCCCATTTCCTCCTCCACTACTTTTTTTTTTTCGTTAGTAATTTAAGTTGCATTTTCCAGTAGTTATATACTGTGTTCTCCCTTCCCTACTCCCACCCCAAAATTCTGGAAGAATGAAACAAGATAATAAGGGATGTTAAAATTACATGTAAACTGTAAAGCACTGTACCAATTAGATATGACAACTATCAGACCAATCATCACTACTACCTCATGGACTTCCTGGCTCAGAATAATTCAATTTGAAGCAGATATGGAATATTTTCTTCTATTCCCCTGAAATGTATTAGTTTCATTACATCAAAATTATTAGATCATGCATTAATAATGGTATTTAATGAAGCTAAAAGTATTATTCTTCTGTAAGCAGAAATATATATAATTAATAACTCTGTTAAGGCTCTTTTGTATTTACTGGTACCAATTATAACACAGTCCTCATCAGTGTGAGTCCAATCTGAATACTCTGCATGAAAAAAAGACACCCACTACTCAAGGAGAGAGACATAAAGCTTCTTATCCACATGAACTGTTCCTTGGTTGCCCTTATTTGATGGAGAGACAGCATGAATGCTTCTGCTGTGCACTGAGCTTCTGTGTGACTTAGATATGTCATCTAAGTTCTATGAACCTCGTTTCCCCATCTACAAAATGAGGAGGTTGGCTTTACCAGCAACTTTTAAATTTTGGTGGAAGCCTGTAAGAATGTGCTGAAAAGTCTGAGTCTTCTCCAGAGAAAAATCTAGATCTTTACATGAAATCACGTATACATGATTTAAAGACCCTATGGGAATTACTTCTTTCTTTTCTTTTGGCAAGCCAACCCAGTGAGAAATCCACAAATAAATGACCTCAAAGGACCCTTTAAATTCTGTATTTCCACTGCCTATAATTCCATGATTCCCCAGAAGTAACACGACCATATTTGAGGTTTTGGAAGTTTTATTAACTACATGGTGAAAATAGTTTGGGTGTGGGGACTGAAGACATGGGACCAGTGAGAAGGTTCTTAGAGTTATCCCAGTGAAAGATGATGCGGCACACATAAACATAAGACAAGATGGATTGGAGAGATAATCAGAATGCAGAACTTAGTGTAAGATTAGATCTAGGCAAGGATTCCCAGGATATTAGCTTTTAAGGCTAAGTCCAACTGTGAAAAACAATAAACCCAATTATAGTAACTTAAAAAAAGAAAGTTTTTTCTCCCCTCAGTTAAAAGTCCCTGGATGTCGATAGTCCAAGGCTGTTTGGTGGCCTTTCAATAGTTAGAGAGCTTGGTGTTTTCTGTCTGTTGTGCCACACTGACAATTTGGTTTTATCCTCAGAGTCCACAATGGACAGAGAAGTTTTAGCCACCACAATTGTGCTTCAGAGTATAAGAAGGGCAAGAAGTGTGAAATAGAGTTCTATTAGGGTTCTTATCTGGGTGCAAACCTTCCATTTAATCTCATCAACTAGAATTCAGTGACACCTACATGTGAAAGAGAGCTGGAAATGGAGTGACACAGTGTTTGGCTGGCAGAGCACCCAACATTCTATTACCTAGGAAGAAGGAAGAGGCAACTAGCAACTTCTCTTTAAAAAGAAGCAGAATGAAGAAGATGGTGGCAGAGAGTGAGGTTTGGAAAGGAAGATAGAGTTCAGTTAGGAATATTTTCAATTTGTGTTCCTGTGGAACAACAAGAGAATTGTCTAATAGACAACCAAATAGAAATGACTGAAAAAGGAAAAAGGCTTGCACTAGAGCAAGATTTGAAAGATACCAAGATATGCGACATGTGGGACCCTGAATCTTTTCCTCACATGATCTCAAGCACCAGCTCGATGATCTAAGACCTCTTTGTCATCCTTGAAGTGTTTCAAAGTCTCTTCCAAGCTCTCAAGATGAAACCCCTGAAGTGAACACTGACTTTCTTCTCCCAGTGAGTGACCACCTGCTCCCTCTAGTCACCCTCTGACCTGCAGGCCTTGGCAGGAACTCATCTCTCTCTCCACTTGCAAGTCTACACTCTGCAGTATGACCTCGGCTGATCTTAGCAAGACTTAAAATGCTGGGAAATTGGAATACTTGACCCAATTCTTCAGATGAGCATGACAGCACCTCCAAAAGTAGAGGAATATGTCTAAGGTCACATAACTAGAAAGAGGCAGAACTGGAAATCAAACTCAAGATCTTATAGCAGCTGGTCCCTGCTGCTTTGGGGAAGCAGATCTGGGGGTGATTTTTCATGCCCCTCACAAGAAAAGACAGACACAGAGAGGGGAAAAAATACCCCAGGCACGCAGGAGCTGCTCCACTGAAAGCCTCATTAAATCAGCCTGGACCAAAGCTGCCCCGTGGAAAGGCTTTCCAGGCTTTCATCTCTCCTGTCTTCCCTTCCCACTTCCCAGAGGAACTTGATTAATCCACTAGGTTTAACCTCTCTTTAACTTCCTGATTAGTTACATTTATAAACTGCATTTGTTTTTCTTTCTCATCAAGTCAAACCAACACCCCCAGAAAAAAAATAGGCCAATTTTCAGTGCTCCTGATTTACTGCAATTTCTGAAAATCAGACCAAATTGAGGGAAGACCTGACTGGAATTTCAACTCCTTTTCAAATTTCAGGTAACTCTGCAGGATTGCAGAGAAGAATAACAGACAAAGAAAAATCTCAAGGATGGCAGGATCCAAAATTTAGCCAAAGTGGCATAATATCATGCCTACTGATAAAGCAGATGAATAAATTCAGTGATTTTCATCTTTTTCCTGAAAAACAAAGGTAGGAACTACAACAATCACAAAGCCAAAGCTAAGATTTCCAAACAAAAATTCGCAGTCCCCTAGACTTACACACACAATACCACTCCCCATCTCAGTCTTACTCAACATTTAACAGTGTGAGCTGTTTTTCGTGTTCACCTTCAGATTTCAAGCAATACACTACAACTAGTATTTACTGAGTCACATATGGTTAGCGTTATACAGTGTTTTTCATTCATAGAAGATAACAGGTTAGCTCTCTTACGTCATAACCTCCCAATCACACAAACACTCATCCTCCCCTATTTTTATCATGTAATATCTCAATTTTTGTTTAAAGAAATATTTGGTGTTAACATTACTGGAACTACTGCCAATCAGCTAAGGATTCTTTTGCTTGATTCAAATTGAAATCATGAATCAGCAAAGTACAGCTCTACTAGCAGCCCTGATGCTACTGGCCGATACCTGTTAACCCTGGATATTGTTGGTCGATACTGCTGTCATTGATCTTTGTTGACTGCTCATCTCTGGTACCCTTTAGGGATAGTAGCCCCTAATGTTTATTGCTCTTTCTTTTGAGGTGGCTGCTCTGTCAACACTACTTAGGATAAGAATCCTGAGTAGATTTATAAGAACTTCTAAGCCCATAATACCAGAGAAATAAATCACAAGCAGATTTACAGGACCAGTAGAGAGGATTTATTTTAACAGACCTGTGCTGTAGCATAGAGTGTCAGTACACTAGGGGCTTCCTAGACCAATCCAAGAAGTATGAAGGGGATGCTTCTTGTATAGAAGCCCAAGGCCTATTATTGATTCAGATGTAAGGCTATGATTGGTTCAAATTTAGGCCCTGCTGATTAGACCAAGTGTAAGCCTATGATTGGTTCAAGAATAGGCATGGTTATCATGGCAGTGACTAAGGGAAAGGGCTAAGAGACTTGAACCATTTTTGATTGACAGTTATCATATCTCCATAAAGTGGACCAAACTGAGGAAGCTTCAGGAGACACAGCTGTGTTCATAAAAGATTACTGTGAATTAGGGAGGTGAGGTATATTAATAATGGGCCCTGAATTCCCCACACGTGATCTTAGCCATGTCAATGTTGTTCCTTCCACCTTCTTCAAAGAATTAGCAATAGCCTAAGAGAAATGGGATTGGGATAGAGGCAATGTGGCCATGCTGCATCTCCTAGAAGGGCGACCTGGAGGAAAGTGGCTGCTCAATAACCAGGGAGGATACCATGGCAGTCTGGGGGCTGTGGGGTGGGGATGTGGAGGAAAGTGACGGGGAGGAGCATGGCAGCTCTGACCATATCATACCCCCTCTGATGAGAGCAGAGGAGCAGATGCCTCTTCCGTCTCAGAACCACATAAATAACGTTACTTAGCTGAGTATCATACTGGGATTACATGTCCTCTACTATCCAACCTCTTGGTTTTCCTGGTAATAATTTCCTCTTACTTTTACTTACTATATAAATACCATTAGTACCTCCTAAAATGTACCATGCAAAGATCTTTGTGCCATTTTATATACACAAATGTGTTATGTAAATTATCATCTGCTTCCTTTCTCTCCCTGTGTCTTTCCCTCTCTCCTCCTGTCCTCCTCCTCTTCTTTCTATTCCTTCCTCTTTTTACTCTTCCTTTCCTTCTCTTCTTCTTCTTCTTCTTCTTCTTCTTCTTCTTCTTCTTCTTCTTCTTCTTCTTCTTCTTCTTCTTCTTCTTCTTCTCTTCCTTTCCTTCTTCACCTCCTTTCCTTTTTCTCCCAGATCCTTCTCCTTGTCTTTCTCCTCTTTTGGACCTCTCTTCTGTTTCAAAATGGAATAGGTTTGTTCTCAGACTGATGACTTGGGGTTTGCCTTTGTAATTATTCCAGAACTTTTATGTCTACCCTGGACTCCTCATCTGGATCATCTGCCGCTTTGGCTCATAGATTTCCTTTAGTAGTATTTTTAGAAACTTAGGAAATGGTAGGAACTTTGAAGACCTGAAAATGTCTTTCTTCCACGCATGTACTTGACTCCTAGCTTTCCTAGGTATATAATACAAAATTGAAAATAGCACTTACTATGAACTTTGAAGACATTAATAAACAATCTAATATCATTCTTAGCTTACTGATGCCGCTCAGATTCTAGTTCCTTGGTGAGTGATCTATTCTTTTTAAATTTTTTTCCTTTTCTTCTGGAAGTTTCACGATCTTTGTTTTAAGCTTTCTGTTTTAAAGCAGCATGACAATGGGCCTCAGGATGGGTGTTTTCCCTTCTAAATGATGCAAATCATCCAAGAGATTCTCTGAATCCCACATTTCCCAGGGCCGTGTAACCCATAGTTCAGTATCACATAAATCTTAGGAATTTCAGTTCAGACTATTAGTATCTTAATAATAATATTTATCTAAAATAAGAGTAAATGAGGAACAAATTCTTAGGTGAAATTCAGTTTTCAACATCTCAATCCCTTAACCATGATGGAGCAGTGATACCATCTACCCCAACTCACAGAGTCTCCTGTGAAGGAGCTGCTAGCATTCAGGCATTTCACAGAAACCTCGAAGTCAGTTCCATTTTGCCAAGCATTAAACTTAGGCTCAAATATTCCTAGTACTTTACCTAAGGTGATACAGTCAGAAAACATTGGAAGTGAAAGTTAAATCTGCATCTATTTTATTCCAAAGACTCCACTTTAATCATTGCACTATATGTAGAGACTGGATGAATGGACTGTGATTGTTTATATTTGTGAGCCACAGTTTATATGCTATCATTCTTTCCAATCAAACACTTTATCCCTAGGCCAGATGAATATAGAAACCATTCTGCAGACCATGAACAACCCACACATGCTGCTTCCAAATCTGTACTTCTTTGATTAATTATCATGAAAGATTATTTTTCCCAGTTTTTCACACTACTCTACACCTTGTTTAGCAAGATGAGTATCCACTCATTACACACTTGTGTAGTGTGCAAAAATATTCAATTTCTCTAAAGATTTTTTAATACTCACCTGTTCTTATCTCATCATAATGAACAGCAAAATGCTTCGTAAACCGGCAGAGCATCTTTCAGTCTTTGATTATCATCCATGGGTGCAATGGGAATCCTTCATGTGTCCATGCCTCCCAGCATCTGTCTCCAGCAGCATACTTTCCTTCCCAGTAGTCCTCAATTTCCATCTGAGGATCCATGTTTTTCTGCACAATGTAGCACCATTTCTGGCTACAGGGATAGATCATGTGACCTAAAAGGACCAATCAGTGGAGTTTTTCCCTCTGGCTTTGGTGAATGGCTCCAAGTTGGTTTGTGAACCAAATGATGCAGTTGAAGTACATCTCAACATATTTGTGTGACATACAGGAAGAATAATGCTTTCTTTCCCTGGACTTGTAGTATGTGAAAATGAGACCTGCTTCTGTAGCAGTTAATTTTACTGCTATGAAGCAAGTCTTCCCAAAAGAATAAGAACACAAAGGAAGAATTAAGATAAGGATAGAGAAATGAAGTCAGCCTAGATCACATCACAAAACTTTGAATTATAGTACATCATCACCTACCTTATCTCTAAACACCCACCCCATCTCTCTCCCTCTCAGCCAGTTTACGTTGGATTTTCTGTCAACAACAACTGTTAAATTCTTTGGTATGACTTGGTTGCATGTATTCCTTCAGTAAGTGACTATTAAGAGCTTACTTTGAGTGATGGTTAATTTTAAATGTCAACTTGATTAGTTGGAGTGACACCAAGGAGATAAATAAGGCACGCTTCTGGGTGTATCTGCATAGGTCATATTTCTTCCTTCCTGGCTTTTGGAAACATTGCTTCACATGCACCATGAAGTGAGCAGCTTTGCTCCACAATACAAGCCCTTTTCCCATGATGCGTCTGCCTTGGGGTCAGCTGCCTGAAATCTCTGAAACCATGAGTCAAAGTAATTCCTCCTTTAAATTATGTGTGCCAGGTGTTTTTCCCTAGAGCCAGAAGGTCAACCAACAAATGCACCTTTTGTCGAGCACTGTGTTCCATCTAAGAACAGTGTTCCTTGCAAAAGAAATTGTAAATGAATCAAAGGAGGCATCATTATCTGAAAGCATTCATACATACCATCTGACTCATTGTAAGAGAGTACTATGTAATTTTAAGATAATATTTGAAGTACAGATGTTTGTAATTTATTTGAAATTATTAACTTTGCATGTAAAAAGTAGACTTCTAAGGTTAACTGTGGGAGGACAGCCTGACTTCCTTGGATTACAATATGTGCTAACTTTATACTTGCCATTTTTATATGCTTTTGTTATATTACTAAAAAGATTTACTTAGGAACTTAAATGTATTTCAAGAGGAAACTTCTACAATACCACTATGAATGGAAAACCAATAGCACTTTATTAGAATAGAACATAATAATAAAACAAATACAATAAAATGGTAGAATTTTTCCAGATTCAAATACTGTGATTGGACAAACCTTGATCCTTTGACTCCTCTGTCTTTGGAGAAAGAGAAAATTCGTAACTGTTCAAAAGGTTTTAAAGACATGTTAGTCCCTAAACTGAGACTTTCTTCTTGTTGCGTTTAGAAGGATTAAAGGAAAACTGGAGAAAGGAATCAATATCGTGTCAAGTATTTCATTGTTATTTAATGCTGTCTCTGTGTAACCACAAATTATCTCCTTTCAGCAAAATGTCCTATTTTTACCATTCTTTAAGAAACATTATTTTGACCAAATTACCTTTCATAGCTAAGTAAATTGAAGTCCAGGGTTGCAATGTTATATTACTAAATGGTACTTTCCTAAGGCTTCCTAACTTCCAGTCTGCTCAACTCACTAATATTCAAAAACATCTGATTATTTACATTGCATTTATTTTGTGATTGCCTTCTAATCAAGGCAAGTGACTCTGGTTTTTGATTTATGGTAATGATACCACTTTCTTTTTAATAAGCTTTGGTTGCTGTTTAACCTTCTCGCTGTTGAGACTACCTTGAAGCAAAGCCCTTAACAATTCCTACAGACCTGTGTTCCCTATCACTACTATTGTATGCCAAAAGCAAAGCAGCCATGGGCTCCCTACCACCCTCTTCTGCATCATTCCCAGATATAGGCATGATCAGGACCCTTCTGTTTACAAGCCTAAAGGAAAAGGTAGAAACCAAGATTCAGTTCTTCTAAAGCAGGGTTTTCTCTGTCTTGGCACTACTAACATTTGAGACTAGACGATCCTGTGTAGTAGGGATACCTTGTGCAGCATAGAATATCGAGCAACATCCATGGCCCCTACCAACTAAATGCCTGTACATGCCCCTCCCAGTTGTAATAATCAGGAATGGCTCCAGAAATGTCCCTGGGGGCAAAGTCACCCCTGGTCAAGAACAATAACAAATACACTCCTATTCCAGTTCTTAGAAATTTTAAAGTAAGTCTTAACTATGGAACATTCCTTTGCCACTAAAGTCGGGGTGGTAAGAGATACCTGTTTCAAAATCAAGATATTTTATTTAAAAAAATGGTGTAATATCAAGTTCTTCCACAGCCATAAAGTTCACTCCCTCTAGACAATGCATCTGTGCTCCCTCAGGCCAAAAAACTCAAATGATGACATCTTTAACTGACTTTTCCCTTGCCTACCTCTAAATCCTGCCTAAACACCACTGACACATGGAGTCTACCAGAGCACGTAAGTCATTTTTACAGAACTTCTTGCACCTTGACTTTGGAGATTCAACATCAGGGACATTTTAATGCCTCATTTAACATCTGGGATCTGTGCATGACAATAATGTGAATGATTAAATTCTGGGTCTGAGAAAGTTTGAGTGTCCTGAAAAGCTGTATGTCCCTCTTAAAAAAATCATTGACTTCAAAAATTTAAGTAACAAGACATAGCATAAATGAATATGTATACGTGATTATGGTAATCATACAATAGGAAGTTATAGTAAAATTCTATTGCCTTAGTTCAACTCCTCTAAAAACAGACTCCAAGGCAAGGATTTTGGGGGAAGTGAAAGTGAGACAGGTCACACTGGCCTTGAGCTTACTATGTAGCCCAGATTGGCCTTGAACTATTAATGATTCTCCTGCCTCGGCCTTTAGAGGACCGGAATTACAAGCATGCCTACCATACCCAGCCTGAAACAAGGATTTGGACACAAGAAATACCTTTGAAGGTTTATTTGAGATAATCCCAAAAAGGCAGGTGAAGGAGTGAAGAAATAAGATAATGAAGGAATAGCAGGATGGCACACCTTCATGAGGTGGTTGCTATCGTAGGCTCCTAGGTTCCACCCTGCTGGGGACTTCTAGGTGGCAGTACAGAACGTACTTTACAACTGCCCCATTAAGAGCAAGGCAGTTGGGCTATTTGACCACTTATTTCTGTTCTCCGTTAGGTTATTTCTGACCCTCCATGAGGGTCATTTTTGAACTGTCATTCCTCTCATACTTCCTACCTGCTCAGAGGGGTACCAAGCACATTGTGTAGTCAGAAAATATCCTTGGTGAGAAACCAGGGAGTCATCAGAAATATAGGAAATCACTGGGCATGCAAGAGTCTATGCAGATAATCTAAGAGATAAGCCTAGGTGTTGCGGATCGGGTAGCAACAGCATCTACCTGGAATAGACAGAGGAGGATACAAAGGCCTAGCAGAGGTAAAGGAAGCCATCAGCTCCCTAGTCCAAGCCACAGAGCTCCAGAATAGTCTTCTGACCCTATTCATCCCCATCTACCTGCAGCCAGAATCATCCTTCTAAAACACAACCTGATTGTTCCACTCATCCAGTTAAACCTCCTCCCAGCCCAAATCTATCATACCTATTTCTGTGAACTTAATTCCTCTGCACTCCCATACACCCTCAATTGAACTATTAGAAGTCCATAAACAGAGCACCAAAGAATTTCCAGAATGATCTAAAGAGAAAAGACAGAGAAGATGATACAATATACTCTCTCCCCTTGCTGTTATCACTGAGATCATGAGTTGGTTTTGAGGGACTCTCAGGGTGAAAAGATTCCAATCCTGTGCATGCCTAGGATTGTGCTGGGAGGAACATATTACTTAAGCCACAGACTGAGATTTGGTTATTTCTTTCCTTTTAAAATATTTTTCTTTATTGTGCTAAGCACACAACATGAGATATATCCTCATAAAATTTTTAAGTGTATAGATTGGTCTTCTTTACAACAGCGCAGTGATAGAAGCAAGTTTCTAGAACTTACTCATCTTGCTTAATAGAAACTTTAAGCCTGTTGAATAGACACAATTCATTCCCCTGCCCAGTTCTTTTTGTTGTGGTGGTGGTTATTATTTTTTAATTTTTATTTGTACAATTTAGATATATATATTGATCACTTTTGTCATATGAAGTTTATATCTGTACATGATATATCAAGGTTCCTCTTTTCTCCCATCCCCTTCCCTTCCCTTCAGTCCCTTGGCTCATTATTTATAAAGCTTTGTTCCCATTTTATCCTTTTTTCTTCATTTTTTATTTTCTCTTCTTTCTTTTCCCCCTCCCCCACCCTAGCTTCCCTTTCCTTTTGAACAATTTCTTCCTATTTCACAATATTTATCATACATTTTGGTTCTTATTTACACATTCAGTTTCTCACATCAGAGAGACCATGTGATATTTACACCTGTATGTCTGATTTATTTCACTTAAAAGTGTGATCTCAAGATCATCCATTTAGCTATGAATGTCTCAAATCCTTATTTATGACTGAGTAATACTCCACTGTATAAAAAACAACCACATCTTTTTTCACCCATTTAACAGTGTGTAGGCATTTGGGTTGTTCCCATGATTTAGCTAATAATACCAGCTGTGTTGCTATAAATATGGATGTGCATATATCACTGTGGTATGTTGTTTTTAAATCTTTTGGGAAGATATGTAGAAAGGGAATAACCATCCTCATGGTCCAGTAGCAGAGGACAGGGTGATGGGCCAAATAGATAACAACTTCTCATCTCTACCCAAGTGGGAAGATAGGATCTTAAAACAGAAACAAAGACCAAGAGTCACCTATACCTAGAAGACATCTAAAAGGCATAGATAGTGCCTATGGAACTCTCTGTATGACAGTGACGAACATACTTAACTTAAGAAAAATACAAACAACAGGACAGAAAGAAATTTAAATAAAAATAGAAAATGACAAGACACAGAAGCAAAATGTCACCCCACTCAGGATAAATCCAGGGGACAATTAGATAGAGGAAACCAGAAGCCACTCACTTGAAATTTCTGGGATTATAGCAGCAGAAGTTTAAAGAAAAAAAAGCAGATGCATGAGGCAATAGAGCAAATCAGAACAGAAATAATCTCTCAGGTAAAAAAGGAAATGACCACCGCAATGAAGGACTTGCTCAGCAAATCTAATCTAGCAAATCAAAATTTAAAAAATAGAGGCACAGAGGGAAATGATGGCAACCATGAATGCCCAGCGCAGCAAAGAAATGGAATCCATGAAACAGGTTCAAAGAGATTCAGTTCTTTTAAGATCAACTTTTCTTATCTAGAGTTACTCAACAGAAAATGAAGGATGGGGCATGGAGCTACCACATTGGAAGAGAGCCTCGCCAAATGGGTGCAAAAGTAGCGTGGATTGTGGGAGAAAAAGAATGCACAGGAAGGAACCAAAGGGGGAGAGTGTTGCTTCTTCTCAGCAGCCTTGGTTGACGACCTCTCCAGTCAGTGTCTGTGGCCCCAGTGCAGCCTTCTTGAGATCTTCAGGCTCAGCAAACGCCTAGACTTCAGCTGATTAGCCTCAAAGTTGACTGAGCAGCACGAGGAGGCTAGAAGCTGGGGAAAGTTGGGGGGAGTGTGAGGGTGGATGGATCTAATTATGCAGGAGCCATTTTTTGTGTACACAAAAATATCTTGAGTAATCAGCAGTGATGAGCAGGAGGAAGAAAGAGGCTGCCTGAGAGTCTGAGGATGTTATGATCAATTAAATAGCATCTTTCCAAATGTTTGCAGAGGGGAATTTTAAGGTGAAACTGACTTTAATTTGACAAGGAAAAATCTGTACTATTTTTCCTTGGGGCAACAAAATGCATGCCCACCCACCTGGTCTGTGCTATTTGCTTCACCAAGAGTCTATCGTCCCTGCATATCACCACCTCTATACTTTTAGAATGACTTTTTAAAACCCTACATGTTGAGTACCAAATGTTTTGAAAATATCACTTGTGATCTCATGGAAACCCTACAAGGATGGGCATGACCAACTTCATTTTCCAGGGAAAGAACTAAGCTTTGGAAGATGAAGCCAGTGGTCTGAAATTACCCAGCCGAATGCAGGGTCGGAATCTGTTTCACAGTTGTGCTTGATTCTTCCATATCTTGTGCCCTCTAAACCCATGTTGAAATTTGGTCTCCAAGGTACTAGGTGGTGAGAACTTTAAGGGGGAAGGACGTACTAAGAGGCATTAGAGCCCTTTCCGTGGGACTGGATTAGTTACTTGGAGTCCTTAAATCATGCAGTAGCACCTGCTCTGTGGAGGAGCACTGGGTTCAGGATGGGTTCAGTTCTGTGAGCTTAGAACACTTACACACAGCCCATAGCAAGAGACAACACCTGCAATAAGATTATTCTGGTTATTGCTGGGTTTTGTCTGATTATTTTGGGGAATGTATATATATGGATATACATTCCCAAAAAAATCCATCTTTCATTTTCAGTATATCTTTACATACACACACACACACACACATACAGACACACACACACACACACAGACACACACACACACACATATAGTATATGTTCTTTTCTCTGCTTTGTCCACTTAATTTATATTATACATATTTTTTCATGTACATAAAAATCCATCCACTTCATTACTTTAAAAACTATACAGTATTCCCATCTAGTTACACACCAAAGCACTTGTTATTGGATGTTTAGGTTATACTCTGTGTGCCCTTTTAGAGAAGACTGTAATCAATACAGACACAGCTAAATCACTGTATATATCTTCCTGGTATTTGTCAATGGTCTTCTTTTAAAGTATAGAAAACAGGATGCCCATAATTTATTTTTATTTATTTATTTATTTAAGCCAATGTGTTCCTGTTGATTATTTTGATTACATATAATTTTTGGCTTCTGTAAATAATAGTATGAATGCCTGAATAATACATTTCCTCATCTTACCTGATTAGTTTCTTGGGATAAATTCATAAGAACAGTAATGAATGAGATCAGAGGGAATTTAAATTTTTAGAGCTTTTGATGCTTTCAGCAAAATTGCCCCTGGAAAGGATTACAGGAGGTCATTCACTCATGGTCTGACTCAAGCACTTGCATTCGTTTCGTTAACATTCACTTTGCTAGGAAGGTCTCCTCACCCTCTCTTTGCCTCGTAGCACAATAGTGTCATGATGTAACTGAGACCCAGCTAGCTCTGTGTCAGAATCTGGGAATGGAACTTGGGACCGTTTTTACTGTTTCACCAACCCCCAGATTTATTGTGATGTTCATGTGAGTCACTTGATTTGACGGAGCTATGAAGGCCAAGCACAAAGAAGGGACTTATTGCTAATACAAAGAGAATTTCTTATGCAGCATTCTCATTATTTTGTTTGTGCAAAGAACTTTAAGTTAGCCATGAGAGACTCCTTATTAGGTTTTCTTAACTCCTTTGCTGTGGTTACCAAGACACAAATCGAGTATAATTGCCTAAGGAGGAAAGAGGCCCTGAGAGATTCAGTGGTTTTCTTTAGACCCATGAGCCGCAGGATTCCTACCAAACCTGTCATCAATCTGCTACCTGGGCCTTATTTCCCTTTTTAGATGGTTACTTCTTTCCCCGCCCCATCAGAATCTGAAGATGCCAGAAATTTTAAACAGAGAGGCAATTTACCTTTTTATGCTTTGACACCAAATACATTGCAGTGATCCTTTCTTTCTCTTGAGGAGGGAGAGAGAGTTAGTGTACAGATTCCTTGAATTTTGAGACCACGACTTATTCTTTCTGTAGGAGCATCTAATAAAATAGCTGTATAATAGAATAAGCATTCATTTTGAAGTCTAAAATCTAGGTGTAAAGCATTGATTTGTCTCTAATGAGTTGATCAATCAATACATAACTTATTGGGCACCCACTAGAAGTCAGACACTGTTAGATGTTGTGTGGCTTTGAGCATACCGGTTCATCTCTCTGAGCCTTTCTAAATGGGAATAGTAATTCCTACCCAATGAGAATCAGATGAAAAGATATTAGAGGAAGTCATGGGTATGTAGTGGAGCTTCATTAGCAGATCTAAATCTGGGTAAGAGTCATAACATGATAACCCAGATGATACAACCACACTTCTTTGTGTAGTATGTGGGGACTTCCATGAGTTATATCCCCAAATCTCTAACAGAAGGAGCTGTGTGCCCGCCTCTCAGAACAACACTTCATAGCATACAAATGAGAAAAGGTCAGTAATTCTGGCCACACATCACGCTATGCTTTCCTTGCCCACAGCAATCATTGCTAATGGAACACATCAATCTTTGCCCAAATCCTTCTCAATAAGTTACAACCATGGAACAGGGTTCACTAGAATAATGAAACATAGATAATCTCAGATTTAATTGATCAGTGCATAATCATCTTAAATCACCCCTTTTAGGGAATTTTCTTCCTGTAGTCATGAAAATGCAATGTCTTTCTCAAGACAATGTTATAGAAGTTCCATTCCCTCTGGATCCCTTTCAGGAGTGACCTTGGACAATGGGAGATGTATCAGAAAACAACAGCAATGCTTTAAGTCAGAAGCTATCAAATTTGAGCTATTAAAAATTGGGGTTTGGCCCTAGGTCAAGCAAAGCAGCCCAACATTTTGCCATCCTTCCTTTCCCACACAGTGTATATCCAGAGTCTAAAGAGAAACTAAACACTCTGCTAGATGCTTAACCTTAGAAAAGCTTCTGAACCTATGTGATTGATGTGACATGTCACGTTGACTTGCGTAAGAACCACCTAGTAGATTAGTAGAGTTGTGGGTATGTCAGTGGATGATTGACATATAGATCAGCAAACTGGGTGGGGAGGATCCACCCCAGCCAGCCAATAAATTGTAGCCTGGAGAAAATAAAAAGGGAAAGAAAAGGACAGTGTTCCCTTTTTGGAGGACCTTGAGTCTTTATGTTGTCTTTGGACGTTGTTCTCCAGTTTCTTAGCCTTTCAGTGTAGACTCTTCAGCCTTCTGACACAGATTTACAACAATGACTCTATAGTGAGCTTTCAGATCATTAGATTTCAGCTGGTACTGCATCTTCTGGCTCTTCAGCATGCAGATGACCATTCAGAATTCTTCGGCCCCAACTTTATAGACATTTGACTTTTCTGCTTTTGAGCCTGTAAATCCACCTAATATATCCCTTTGTAGTATTACGCATATTTATATGGATTCTGTTCCATTAGAAAACCCTATTACAACCTCTCAGTTTTCTCAACTGCAAAATGGGATAATTAGCAGTACCTATCTCAAGGGTATGTGAGAGAGTAATTAAACTCTTAGCACAGTTAAATGAAATGTTGCACGTAAAGTCCAGGCACATGATATGTGCTCAACAAGCTTTACTTATTATTAGCTATTATTACTAAGCACTTACCAAATGCTAGGCATCCTTAAGTGTTATCTTAATTGTGTCTTAAAAACAATCCTATGAGGCAGGTTATGTGTTGTTAATTCTTTTAAACTACTTGTTGTTGATTGATTTGCAGAAGCATATGGTGTTTGTTTGTAAAAAGCATTTAATGATGAGTCAGTTTAGTTCCTACACCCACACTTTCTTCCCTTGGCAGTCCTAGCCAGGTGCATTGAGAACACTATGTGGGAAGAAGCATGACCTTGAATTTTACATGACTTTAAACAAGTGATGTAGCAATTACGTGATGGAGTCAAGATCTGAACCACAGTTTTGGTTCTGGGTGCCACAGGCCCTCCCCTGGTCTGTTTCCACTGACCCTTCACCCATCTTTGCACACTTTAGAAAACAAAGACTCAAAAACAAAAATAAAGTAAATGAAAGGCCATGTTGGAACTTAGGGCGCTGGGAAACCAAGCAACCAGCTCACCCCCTGGTGGGCAGCCGGGAGCCTACTATTGCGCAGGCTGAGAATCAAACACTCCATCACCACCTCCCTTCATTAGCAAATGGGAGCCTGAGCATCTCTTGGGAGATTGACCATATGCAATATAGCAAATAAGGGGGATTTCCTTCTACCATCTCTTTGAAGGCAAGTATCACTGTTTTGCTTTGTTCTGATTTATGGTATTGCTCTATTAAATATTCTGTTTTGATAAGTTCTAGAATGTCCTGTATTTCGCTTGATTTTGCTACACCTGATTGAAAGGATAACTATTGTGAAGACAACAAGATATACTACAGTACCTATTACTGTTATCCCAGTAACCTGCTGCTTTGTTCCATCTTGTTCTGTTGTATTTTACTACCTTCAAAATAATTTTTTTAATTTTTTAAATTTAAAAAAAACCAAAATTGACATTTATGTTGTAAATCTGTGTCAGGTTATCTCTTACATGTTTACCATCCCTGCTTTATCTTTTTATAACAATTCCACAAGGTTGCTACTACTAAGACTGTTTTTCCTGACGCTATCATTGAGCTCAGGGTATCATGTGTGCTAAAGCATGTGCTCTGCTGCTGAGTTATGTCCCCCATCTGAGTTCTCTGAAGACCAAATTAAATAATAGAAATAAAAAGTTTGTGATTCTGGTTGCAAATTGAATTAGATGAGAACAAATGAAATTTCCCATGAGGTCAACACTGCACCTAACCATTGAATTTGATTCTGTTCTCGTCCAATTTGGTTTGCAAACAGAATCATGGAAAGATTTCAGTTCATGACCAAGATACTATTGTATTTGAAAATGATACTCCTGGCCTAAAGCCCCTCTTACCACTCACTAGAACCTGAGTCAATTGTGGAATCTCCCTTTCCTTTTCTGGAAAATGAGAGTAATTATTAATACTTCATAGGACTAATATTCCTTCCATTTACTCACCAAATGTTTATGAAATATCTAATGCCAATAACTATGATATACACTTATTATATGCTAACAGCCAAAAATCAATATCATCTCTGATGTCAGGGAACTTCTTGTCTGTCTTCTTGTCATATGAAATTATTAATCTAAAGTTCTTAGCATAGAAACTGGCAAACAATATGTGTTCACTAAAAGTTAATATAATCATCGCTATTATTATTATGGCCTCATCAAGATTTGGACAAAGGAATTTTGACTCCATAATGATTTCCATGAAAGTAGGATCCATAAATGAAGGTATCACATGAAACAAAAATAGAGGAAGACTTGAAGATGTCTAGGAAATATTTCAAATGCTAGATTTGATATATGCAACATATTAGACCTGCATGATTCCTTACATTTGCAAAGCATTTTTAGAATTTCTCATTTTCCTTCTTACCATCCACCCCACTTACGTATACCAACATCTTTAAATTTCCATAAACACATCCCTCTCTGTGGAAATAAAATTAATTCTCCCTTGAATGTGGAGCTCATGTGTCTGATTTGCCTTGAAAGGTGTGGAAGCCACCCAGACATGGTGCTAATGGGATGTGACAGAATTCTCAGCTTCTCCAAGCCTGGAAGGAAGAATGTTGATGATGAGGAACTTAATGAGCTTCCTCCCACATTTCAATTATCCTAACAAGCTGACAAAGGAAGTCCTGTTTGCTGTACTGCTTTCTAGAACGTTTTGACAAGCCCAGGAGGAATCTGTCCAGAATGAAGCTGAGTGTGCCTAAGGAAGGAAAACAGTCTTCTTGGAGAGTTGGATGTAGGTGGAATAGTGGAGGGCTTTGTCATCTGATATTTGAGAGAGTTCTCTGCTCAAACACCACTTCCCCAAACAATATCCTAGATCAGTTGTATCAGTTATCTGTTGCTAGCTTAATGCTGCCTAATGAAACTTTAATGGCATTCAATAACCAACAATTATTTTTACTCACAAGTCTGTGGGTGAAATGTGCAGGTCTGATCATTTGAGTTGAGACTGGGAGAGTACACATACGTCTCTGTTCAGCTAAGTGGACTTTTTGATCTTGGTTGAGCTTCCTTACATGTCTGGGACATCTGGCCTGACTGACTCAGTTCTTATCCCCATGATCTTTCATCCTTCCCAAAGGTTTGTTCACAGAACAGCATGAAGATTTCAAGAGAAAAGCCAAAGTTGTGCAAGGTCTCTTATTCCCAGGCTCAGGAGATGTATAAAGGCTAACTCATTCATATTCTATTGGCCAAAGTAGTTGCAAGGCAGCCCAAATCCATGAGTTAGATTCATTCTTTGATGTGGGCAGGACTAATAAGTCACATGGCTAAGAGTGTGAGTCACCACTGATTGGGCCCATCAATGTAATTTTCCACAATAATGCAAGAATAACAACCACAATTCATTGACAGCATCTATATACTTATTATATAACAAGATATTAAAATGTGATTTTATGGGTCCTGTGGAGCTGAGGCTCCACAGACCAAGAGTAACAGGAGATGTTCAACTACCTGACATTTCAAAGCAAAATGCTAACTTTACAAAGGGTCTAGATAAAAATTCTTTATTAGCATTGGACCAACACCCACCTTTGGAGAGTAAAAAATTTGAGATTGGGACAAGGCTTTTTACTAGGCTGATGTGAAGTAGGTCTCAGTCCTCTCCAGGAGAAGAGAGACACTGACTCCTGCCCATGCTCTTGCAAGAAGCACTTCAAGAAGATCACATTAGTTTGCTATGCATCCCCTGGAATCTGGGTGACTGACAGCTGATTTGACATAAAAATTATATGAGTAATTGATTGGAACCCATCAAGACCTCAGGATGAGGAGAGAGGATAGTACTGGAAGCATAGTAATGAATGCTATGACCATATTTGGAGTGCCAGTGACGCATGAGTTTGCCATGAGTCCACTATGTAGAAACTGGGATAGAGTCAAGGATATTAAAAAGTAATATCTCATATGGAGGAGCAGGAAGAGGCACTGATGCCTGCCAGCTGACACAGAATCTGGGAAGGAGGTAACACAAGAAGAAAACTGTACTATCCCCATCATTTCAGGGGACAGTGCACTGGGAAAGCCACTAGAGAGGACCCCAAGAACTACAGAGCACCTTAAAGAACTGATTGGCTTTGACCACTACTAAACTCATGGAGACTCTACCTGCCATGCAGAGAATGCCAACACCAAATCCTGGAGTAGAGGTACTTGGAAAGGATGGCCAAACAGTCATAGCTTTTCCTCCTCCTGCTCTCTCTGACCCTTGGCTACCAAGCTGAGAGCGTGTGGGGACACTGGGAAGCCAATCACAACCCCTTTTCCCATCGGCTAAGCTCAAAGAGGAATGCTACAGGGCAATACCAGCCCACATAAATACTAATGAAAATGTGGCTTTTAATTTCATCTCTCTGGAGTTATAAAATACTATCTTAGTTTTCTATGCAAAACAAATGTCTATAAAACTTAATAGTTTTTAAACAATGGCATTTATTACCTCACAGTTTCTAGATGTCAGGGATCTAGGTACTGCTTAACTGGATACTCCAGTCCAGGGTCCCTCCCTGTAATCAAGAGTTTGATTGGGCTGTTATCTCACTGAAGGTTGAACCAGGGAAAGATTCTCCTCCAAGCCTCATCAAGTAATTGGAAAGATTCACTCTCTGGAAGGCTGTTGGCCAGAGGTCAGGCTCTTTGTTCTTGCCCATCTGGGTCACTTCAAAAGTTAATTCACAACATAGCAGCTTATTTCAACAAAATGAGTGAGTCTTGAGAGTCATGGAGAGAGATAATGCCAGACAGGAGCTAGCCTTTTACAACATAAACTCAGAAATGACAATCTAGCTCATTTACTGTATTCTATTCATTAGAAACAAATCACTAGGTCCAGCCCCAAGTGTTAGATTACATGGGTTGTGAATATCAGGAGAAGGAGATAATTAGGAGGGTCATCATAGAAATTTGCTACCACTATAATATAATAAAACAGACTGATTTTGTTAGGGAAATATACCACTGCCCTCAGCCAAAGAATGGTTATAATAAATACATAGATCTGCAGTGCCTATGATGTGAATAATACCCTCTCATCTTATGTGTCATACAACCTGCCAATCATATGTGGCTGCCCAAGGAAGACATTCTGACATCTTTTTCAAACATTTCCTCCAGGAAGCTTTCACATAATAACATAACATAATAAAGTAAACACAGCCATTCTTGGCTCATTTATGATTCAGTCTCTCTTCTCTCTCTCAAATCACTAGTTATTAAAAACCAAATTCAAACACTACATTATTCATCTTCCATCATTTAACATGTATCTCTACCTATCATTTTTATAGTTACATGATTAACAAGAATTCTTTAATTTCATCTATTTTTAGTTAAACTATTTCAATTATTTCAGAAATGCCTTTTTATGGTTCGTTTATTTGAAAGAAGATTTAACTTCAAATGAAATGCAGATTTTTAGTCAGTCCTTAAGAGCAGACAGTTTGATGGCTGAGACAGACTATTCTGTGACTCAAAATGATGGAAGTGTTTGATAATCCAGAAAAGACCGGAAGAGGTCGTTCCCTCAAGATTTTACCCAATGGTAGAGAAAGCAGCAGTTCACCAAGCCCCATCCACGGTCAGCGGTGAAAAGAATGAGGCTACTTCCCTACAGTCCGTGGAGCTCTGTTGCTCACCAGGACGGTGGCACACAAGTTATGTATAATCGTCACTATAGTCCTTCAGGATGGCTGTGACAATCTTCATTTTTACAGGTGAGAAAATTCAGATACAGGAGAAAGAACTTGCCCAAAGTCACACAGCTATTATTTGATAGAGCTGATGATCCAACTTGGGTCTGTTTGACCTCTCCAAGGGCCTCTAAAAACGAACTGAAAACTATATAGCCATAGTTGTTAGGACACAGACAATTTTGAGGTCTTTTTACTTGTTAATGTGTCCTTCTTACAGAGGACTTTGTACAAGACATTGGCAAGGGCAGAACACGTGTGCTGTTCACTTTGCTCCCCATTATTTGGCACAGATGTGTGTATACAGTAGGTGCCTAATAAATATGACCCTATAAAGGCTGACTGACCTGCTTCAGCTTGGAAGCTACCACAGCACAGAACCTAGAATAAGAAAAGCCAAGTTTTAAAAATAAAGCAGCCAATCTGAAAGACAATGCTCTACTGCTCTAGTATTATAGTTAAAGGGTCATGTGTTGAAGGCTTCGTCTCCATTAATGATGCTGTCAAGAGGTGATAGAATTTTTAGGAGGTGGGATCTAGTAGAAGGAACTTAGATTATTGGATTCAGATCACTGGGAGTCTGCCCTTTAAGAATCCCTGATCATATTGGGATTCTGATTCCCTCTCTCTCTCTCTCTCTCTCTCTCTCTCTCTCTCCCTCCCTCCCTCCCTCTCCCTCTCTCTCTCTTTCTCTTTCTCTCTCCCTCTCTCTCTCTTTCTCTTTCTCTCTCCCTCTCTCTCCCTTTCTCTTTCTCTCTCCCTCTCTCTCCCTCTTTCTCTCTCTCCTTCCCTCCCTCCCTCCCTTCTCCCTTCCCCTTCCTCCATCTTCCCTCTTCCTAGCCTCAATGATGTGCTGTTTCACTACAGCCAGTAGGGCTAAGAGATCATAGACTGAAACCTCTGGAACTCTGAGCCGAAGTGTATGTTTCCTCTTTTTAATTTGCTCCTCTCTGGCATTTTGTCACAGTGATGGAAATGTAACTAACACATTCAGCCACCCTCAATGTTACCTCAGTGTTGGTGTACTCAACAATGGTAACAAGAGCAGAGGTTGGGGGATAAGACAGGTTCATGCTCACTTTCCAGGAACCCACCTGTGACTTTATTTGAAGCTAGATACTAAAAGGAGTCTACTGGAGGAGTCCCAGTATTATTTCCTTGGGATGGACGACTGTGAGGCCAAGTCAACTGCACTCTTTCATTCCATGAAGCCTTCTCAAGAGCCATTACCTCTGTCACATACCCAGCATTCTATTCTCACACTCAGCATTCTTTCTGCCTAATAAACTCCTGGCCCTTCAGGGGATAGCGCAAATCCTATTGTGCATCCTTCTCTGTCTTTCCAAAGGAAGTTCTACTCCTCTCCCTTGTGCACCCATTGAATGTTCAGTCCCTTTTTTATTTGAAACTGTTTACCAAGTAAGACAAAAACTGTATCCATGTAATACCAGAAATGTAGTAGGCACTCAGTAAACATCCGTTGATTCACGTCTCTAATGAAAGCAATTTTAAAAATGCATTTGCTAAGGTCTCAAAGCAGAAGTGAGAGCCAGAGGTATTCCATCCATAAATGAGAGCAAAACTTGAACATTTCTTCTTCTCATTGTGGTGTCCACAGTCTACTCCAGTAAATTTTTCTCCTCTATCTTTTAAATTCCATCAAATGTCAGTCCGAGGCATGCTTATTGTTTTGTGTCTTCTCTTTCTTCTATGAATCATATTTTTCTTCCTGTTTCTTTTGAGTTTGCACAGTTACCCAATACCTAGATTCTAGAAGACAAATCTTTGATATGAATGTCATAGTCACACTGCCTTAGAAGGTGAAGTTGTATTGAAAACTCCTGACGATGTGATCCTCTGCCTATGGTGCTCAGTAACGTATTCTCATTCCTGAGGGTGGTGCCTAGGGTACACGTTGATGCTTAAGCAAGATTTATGGGTGGAATAATATATTTCCTTACTTTTTTACTTTTACCTAAAGATTTTTATTAATTTTCTTTGTAAGAGCCCTAAGCTGAAAACAATCAAAACATCAACAAATGAATAGATGAGAAAATTGTGAATGTATCTATACAATAAGACATTACTGAGTGCTGAAACAGTGAATCACTGACATGAACAAAAACACTGATGAATCTTGAGATACTTGTTTAGAGTAAAAGAAACCAGACAAAAAGGAGAAAATGCTGTATATTTTCATTCTAAACAATGTAAACTGTTTTATCGTGACAGGTAAATGAGGGGTTACCTAAGGATGCTATGTTGGAATGGGGCACAAACTAGGGAAAGAGGAATTACCCAGGCCCTAAGGATGCTTTGGGAGGGGGTGATAGATATGTTCGTTATTTTAATGTGGTGATGTTTTTGTGTCAAAACTCATTGAACTGTATGTTTTACACACATCTAGTTTATTGTATTTAAATTATATCTTAGTAGTTACTGAGCAATGTTTGCAATAGTGATTACAACTATATACCCCTGTAAAGGAAGTCTACTTGAAAGCATTGGAGAGCTGAAAAATCAGTGAAGAATGATCGTCTCCAGGAGAAGACAACTCAGACAGATGAGCTTTTGAGCCTGCTCCTTCGGCAAACTCACTAAATGTTTACTTTAAAAAGGAGAAATACTGAAAATAAGTGGACAAGTTATCCAACTTAATTTTCTCTTAAACAAATATTTTTGCTATCAACAATGAATGCTAAATAGCAAAAGATATTTTGGGAGAGAAATAAAGCAAGGAAAGGATTAACGAAAATTCTTCTCTCTGTTTTGAAGTGGAAAATGGGAAGTTTGCTTAAAGACTCCAGCAGTCAAGCCAAGTAAAACAACTGCTGGTCATTCTCAAACCAGGAGAGCTGCAGATTGCTGACCCAGCAGGAAACAGCATTGGGAATGTGGATTGGGTGCAGCTCAGCAGTGTGGCAGCAATTTGGCTGACAATTTCCTTCTATGTTTCAGTGTAATTGAATTAGCATCCATGGAGACGCTCTCCCAGACATTCGCAAATGCAATACTGTAGAACACGCGCTGCAATTCATCTGGCATTATGAGGGATTGAATTGCCATCCGCTCCCACATCTCTCTTCATTGCTCTGTGTGTGCTTGTTAGAGGAAATTAGCAGGATGCAACGAGCCTGGGAACAATTAAAATCTCCTCACTTAGGCAATTCCTAGTAGCAATATCAGAGTTCTCCTGATAGGGACTGAGGCTTTGCCAGCTAATGTACACAACTTTGTAGGTGCGCTTTCAAATTTTGGCCAGTGGGGGAAAAACTCATTGCATTCTAGTTAAGGATGTAGATTGTTAGAGCACAGAGGAATGAAGATGTACACAGACAGCCATGATTCGAACCGGTCAGTATCTCATCCATAATGTGCCAAGACCAGGAGTCCTGGAGCTCAGTTCAGCTGGAAAAAGAAAATCTAGGGCATCTGAGATGGATGGCCAGCCAAAGTCAGGGGCCCAGTGTATTAATCAGCTTTCCTACTGCTGGTAGCACATACCTGACACCCACAACTTAAAGGAGAAAAATGGTTTTTTTGGCTCACAGTTCCAGAGGATTCAGTCCATGATTATCAGGCTAGGGAGAAGCATCTGGTGGAAGGGCTTGCCAGAGGAAAGTTGCTGACTTCATGATGACTGGGAAGAAGAACAAGGGAACTTCATCAGAGAAAAAGGGACCAGAGAGCAGACAGAGCTCTCAAGGTTGCTTCCATGACCCTAGGAGACACACCCAGAAGTGTGATTTACTAATCCTCTATGTGACTCTCAAGTCATTCAGGTTGACAGTTAAGCCTGAAAATCACAGCCAGGAAGAGAGAGCCTAGCATCAAATCTCAGGGAGGTTGAGAATAAAAGTTGACAATATTTAAGTCAGGATGTAAGGGAGACTAAAGAATAGTACTGGGTATGTGGTTCAAAATGAAGGTCATTACTGTCAGAAGAATGGGATATTCAATTGAAGACTAGAGTGAGCCTGCAGAGGATTATACTTTACTGACTGGAGGAGGTGCTGGGGAGGAGGAGGTATGAAAGAAAGAACAAAGTTTGGGAGTGGTGGGAGTCTGAGGCTGAATCCCAGCACTACAATGTTTGATAATTAAAGCCCTTCATCCTGGGTTCTTCTGCTTCCTCAGTGGAAACAAGAAAACTCTCTGGCAAGGTTAGATGATCAGGCTTCTGCAAAAGACTTAGCCCTAGTTTGGGTGCCACCAGAAAGGAACCTGGAGATAAAGATTTGAGTGCAAGTTACTTATTTGGAATGTGACAAGAGAGAAGTGGGAGGAAGTGATGCTAGAAAGAGAAAGATGGCAATAAAAGGTTTGTTATCAAGTCACCTATGACTGTAGGCACTGGAAATAATCCAAGAGGATTCTGGGAAAACACGCAGAACACATACCTCTGTGTTATCCCAACTCTGGAATGAGAATCTGGAAATTTTGTGAACCTATTGCTCTAAGCAAAGGCTGAGAACTATTCTGTAGGTGAGTGGGTGGAGGAATGAGGGAAGGTTCCTGATTCCCTAGCAATTCTGGTCTGTCTTAGAAATGGGCAGATTAATCTTCCTGTTCAAGGAAGTCCACAGGCACACGGGCATCAACGTTAGCCATGGAAGATGACCTTTGAGTCCTGCTGTCATCAGCCCTAATGGGGCATTGACTGCTTCTACGGCCAGTGTTAAAAATGAAACATGGTGCCCCAGGTTGGGGCTGGGTTCCCTAAGAAATCCAAGAAAGAAGCAGTAAAGGCCAAGTATTTCAATGTTTCAAAGAGAAGTACAATTCTTGCAACATGACTGGAGGCAAAGAAGGTGGTCAAACCTGTTTTATCTTAGCCTTAGCCTACACTTTAAATCAAACTCAAGGGTACAAGAGATTTCAAATTGAAGTGTAGAGCAGGGAGAGAATTGGAAGAGTTTCTTTAGATATAGCTGCTAGAGTGCTATAATATTTTCTCTTCCCAACCCCATAGGGAAGGAAAGAGGCACATTTCTCTCACCTGAAGTCTGGTGGGAGGATCTTTAAGAGGCACTTGAAGAACTTGATTTGTGTTCCCTAAAGATTGCAGAACCTCATGAACTGGAATGTGACTCATGCCTGAGACATCTAAAGGATTCAAGCCTAGCTACGAAGGGTTATAGGTTGCAAAAGCTAGTGTTTTCTTTTTCTTTTCTTTTCTTTTTTTTTTTTTCTTTTTTTTTTTTTTTTTTTTTTTTTTTTTTGTCTTTTTGCTTTTTATCAGTACCAGGGATCGAACTCACGACTGCCTGCTTGCAAGGCAGGCGCTTATGCCGCTGAGCTAAATACCCAGCCCATAGCTAGTGTTTTCTATGGGAGAGAGAAAACTGGACCCAAGAAGAGAGAAGGCATGCCCAAGAATGTTGACTTGGAAATATATGAAAAATGATTTTCTTAATCTTCTGTAGCAGTGATGAAACCTTAAGGGTAAGGGGTTGTGAGGAACCAAAACCAGAGATGAAGTTGTTACTGGAGAGTGGAGAGCTCAGCTCTACTGCCAGAAAACTGCAGGTGTGAGCTGCACCCAGAATCCCTTACAAACAGGCATGCGGTCCATACACTGAATAAAATTACGGTCACAGGAGCATTGCAGAAACCTAAGCATGTTCTGCTTTTGGATGTGCTTGCTGCACATCCAAATCTAGATGAAGGTGAACCTTTTCTTCTATCTTGCAAAAGGCTGTATCTATTTGCCAATCTGAGCATCTGTATGGCTGCGTCTGAAGCCAGAGAAATCTTTCTAACTCCTATAAAGGTTTAGTTGAGGTTCAGAGCCAAACTTTGGAAAAGTTCCAAAGTTTACACAGAGTCTCCAAGAGAGTGATAGCCCAGTTCACAGCAATCTCAGTGAATTGAAACCTTTTTCTACCCCCTTATCTCTTCCCAATTGTGCTTTCTCCAACATCGGAGGGATGGGGCAACCTGGAGGTGGAGGGGATTGAAGTCAGCATCACCACTCAGGAAATGCAAGAACTTTCCATATCCCATTGCTGACTCTGTCTGTAGAAAATCTGAGCATTTGTGGTGCAGGGGTTTGATCACTGCATTCAACTGGATATACGAATCACTAAACTGAACCACAGATACCAAAACTCTTGTCCATACCTATAAATAAGCAGACGAGCAAAAGACCCTGTCTGCCATTCAGTCAGAGTCACTCTGAGGCCTGTGATTGCATAACAATTATTTTACAAAGATAGTTTTATGAACATATCCCAGAAGTTCTGCTCTTTCTATGTGCAGATAATTTATAGAAATTATCCAAAATGCATTCAGATGGGCTTGCTGTTGTGAGCTGTTTGTACAGATGAAGGTTCAGCCAGAATTTTGGAGCTAAATTGTAAGGTGTTTACTCATGATGATCAGGTCCAGGCTGGACAGCCCCTGACCCACCTGGAGGAAATGAATGGCCAAGAGCAGTATTTGAATCCTCAAGGAAAATATGAGGGGCTCATCTACTCCAGGACTGCAGTGGGTTGTAGCTCCAGGGAGGCCACATTTGCTGCTTTCATGATGCTGGCTCCCAGGAGGGCATCATGCTTGTTCCTACCGATAATTCTTCCTGAAGCTAAACCTCAGGGTAGATTGGGCAAGGCGATGGGGACTGTCTCCTGCTTGCACCAGCATCAAAATGTAAAGGGAATCCTAACCCCAGAGCTCAGATCCCCACCACGGTATGGACATAGATGGAACTTGCCCTCTTTAGGCTTTCGAGAAAGTGCACCTGGAGGCCTCCAGTGCTAAAAATATACAATGGGAGATTTCTACAGATGGCCTCTGCGTTTACTGCCTCCTGTCCTTCCTGGAGACTTTGGATCCAGGCTGTCTTACTTTAGACTCAATGGGGAATCTTCACTGAGCTGGCTCCTTTTACTGCATGAAGCTCCCTATGGAAAACTTCTTGTTCACGCCCTGAGGCCTACACCAGATACTTCTATTGAAGTGGAGTGGGCTTTAAACTCACACAAATCAGGGTTTGAATATTATTAGCTATATGACATCGGGCAGATCACTTCACCTCTCTGAGGTTAGATTTCCTCACCTGAAACATGAAGCTAAAATGATCTACATCCCCACTGTGAGCAAAGCAGAATTATATTTAACACGTTGATTATAGTCATTGACCTCCAGAAATGTGTGATAGCTGTCATCACTGTCACTGTCTTCTCTCCCCCCTCCCACTCCTTTGTCTTCTTCATTTCCTATTGGCATTCTCTCCTTTCCTCATGACTATGCTCAGATCTAGTTTTCTGAGAAAATTTACTAAAGAAGTGGCCAGGTCACTTATTTCCTAAAAATACCTCCATTTTTCATTCCAATCTTTCATTACAAAGTCTGTAGATATTGTTAGAGCTGGAGATACTTTTTAAATTATTGAATAAGAAGATTCACTTCTTGTCTCCTTTGCAATCTCCTCATGCTCTGATTCTGTCCCTTGTGGGCTCTCAGGGGAAGTAATCTTGCATGACATGTGAAATTTACATCTAAAATTAGATTTAACATCTTAATTCCCAATGACCAAGTCCAATATTTCTACATATATCCAAAAAGTGATGGAAAATAGCTGTATCTTTTGTTCCAAGACAATTTCTTCCAAATCAGTGTTCTCTTAAATAATTTATCTGAGTTTTGTTTGCTCCATCTATAAAATGGGTCTGTAATATGGTCTGAATGATTATCTTTATTCACAGTGTTGCTCTGCAGAGAGATAAATGACCAAACAATTCGGATTATCTGAGTCCATCAACCCCTGTTCTGCTAGTGGAAGAACTCTGTTCCGGGCCATTCTCACACAGAGTTGGTGATCAAGGCTCAGAGAACTGACTCCTTCAACATTCCCCCCAGTACTTGTTTTATCTGCCAAGTCTTCAGTGATCTCTATCGCTCGTTTACTCTTTAATAATTATTTTCTGAGTGTCAGGCTCTGCACCAAGCACAAGGTGGATTACAAGCAGGTAACCAGAGAGAAGAGAGGCACAGGATTTGAGAGCAAGGGTGAAGAGTGAAGGGTGAAGGGTGAAGGGTGAAGGGTGAAGGATAAAATCAGAACCAGGAAGTTTTGGGATTCAGGAAAATCCAGAGAATGCCAGAAAATCAAGGTGTACCTAGAAGTTGTCCCAAAGAAGATTCTCCCATAATCTTACTTCTTTTCTGGTCCTGTTGTCATAGCAACAAGAGAAGCTTGTGAGGCTATGAAGTGAGCTTTATTTTTCTCAAGGGTGTTGGAACAGTGGTTCCAGCCAACTGCTCGAAGGCAATCAGGAACAGAAATAGAGCCGCAACCTCTGAAATGAGGTGGCAGCTACTCATACCAAAAAGTCATAAATTTTAGATTTTCCAAATGCAATCATAGTACAGTAACCAGTAATATTTATTGAGAAATTTATTCAGTGCTGAGCTTCTGATAAAAGACTTACATGGATTTGACTATTGAGCCACACCCTGCAAGGTACGTAGGATAATGATCCCCACTTAACAGATAAGCTCAGAAAGATGAAGTCACTTTCCCAAGGACATACAGCTTGGAAATGGCAACCCAGAGACCAGAATCCAGTGCTACTTAACTCTAAAAGACTATGTGTGAAGCCATACACTTCACTGATCCTCCCATAGTTGTACAACAAGGAGTTTACATCACTTCTCTGTGGACAAGGGCTGGCCCTCAGCTAGGAAGGCTGTAGCAGGTGAGGAGCATGCAATAGAGAATTCTCCTGCCACTTTCAAGCTGAATGATCTTAGCAAGTGGCTTCACTTCCCAAAGTCCCAGTCTTCTCATGTGTACAGTGGGAGCTGAGGCATATGTTTCTTGGGAGGAATTCACAAAAGACCCTTCCGAAATGTGCACACGAGGAATGCTCCATGCCTCATAGGAATCCCCCTCGATCCACAGGGAGAGCAAACATCAGAGGGCCCTGCATTTGGTGACTGTACCTCCTCAATACTCTAAGACTGAGACACCTGCAGTCCATTCTGGACCTCATTCCTTCCTTTTCCCCAGCATCATTTTCCCCTATGAAGTTGGCCGTGTGACAAGTATTTAATAAATGCTTTTTCTGAAAAGAAAGTTAAACACAGATGCAAGTGCGTGCACGCGCACGCGCACACACACACACACACACGACTCGAAGAAAACACATTATCATGTGCCCCTGGTTATCTTTGAGTTGTGGCACTGTATCTTTCTTTTTGCTTATCTGCACTTCCTGACTTTCCTCTAATGAATAAGTATTATTTGTAGCACTATCTAAGATTGTGAAAACCACACGCCCCAGTGGTACTATATGTTATCTTTGAAATATGGAGGTGAGGAGGATAGTTCATGAGGGGGCAGCTTTTAAAAAAAACTTCACATAGATCCTTTTTATGTTCATCTTGTAATTTTGTTTGAGACAGGTCTCGCTGTGTAATGCAGGCTGGTCTCAAACTCACTATGTTTCCCAGGCTGGCCTCAGACTTGAGTCAATCCCCCTACCTCAGCTTCCTGAGTCCTGGGATGATAGACGCACACCACCACACTGGCCTCATTTTTAAAATTTTGTTATCCAGAGAAAAATCAGCGATATGGTACATTATGGTAGAAGGAACTTCAGCAAGGGAACAACCTGCTTTCAAATCTTGGCATCCACTGAGTAACCGCTCTGAGCGTCAGTTTCTTTGTCAGTAAAATGGGGATTAAAGTGGTACTTGTTAGCATTTATTAGGAGAATTGGAAATAGTATGTGTAATATACCCAACACATGGAAAGTAGTTAATCATAAGACAAATAAATTATTAATAATTTATTTGGGGGTAGTTTTGTCTGTGGGTTGATGCTGTATAAACAGGTGCTTCTCTATGTAATGAAAAATGAATGCTACCAAAACTCACCATATATCTCATCATAAAATACATCCGAAAACTTGAAATAATTCTCTAATATCAAACTTAAGCCCCCTGAGCTGATAACAACTCTCTCATTTTTCCAAGAAAGTAAAATAAACAAACAAAAAAACCCAGACCCTTACTGGTAGTTAAAAGTTTTTGTCTCCTAGTCTATCACAAAGCCTTTCTCTGGATAGAAAATTCACCAAGCCCTCTCCATCCCCCAAAGATCATGAGGCAGTGAGTCCTACCCCAGAGGAAGTGGCAGAGTCGAGCTAATCTTCCCCTGTGTCTTGGGGAATTCTCTTGCCTGTTGACCCAGATGCTCTACACATGCTCACAAAATCCATCTGCCAAACCTCATTAGCCATTTAGGCTTCTGCAGTGTTATTCTGAGTCCTTTATTTCCTGGCATTAATTTAAAGCAGCATTTTTTCACCTCTGTAGGCATGTTTCCATGAGTTAGAGGCTTAAATGGATTGCAATGGATTTTGTCACAAATTGCCCGAAATCAAAATTTTCAGTTCCATCTCCCATTTCATTTCCAAATGATTAGACGTAGCTGCCCGTAGCACCTGGTAGGAAAGGACTCGGAGACCATTCCAAGGCAAAATAACAACAACAAAGTATCAGAAAGACACCATAGCCTTTTAGATTTCATGTTTTTCTCTAACAGATTACTATTATCTGCCATGGCATGAAATCAAGGGTTATTGGCATGTTCGACATCCTAAATCTAATTAACATACTTTCTTCTTTCCCTCCAAGAAAGCAAACTGATATGACTCCCATGTGGGGCACTGTGATAATAATAACAGTTACCATATAAGGAGTGCCACTATCAGCAAGGGGTTTCCCACATATAATACAGTTTACCACAACTCCCCAATTATCAGAGGAGTGTCGGTGGGGTTGTACAACCAATACACACTAACTTAAGCAAAAAACCTATGTCTGAGTTTATGTCACTAAAAGGAGGACTGAGTTAGAGATTAAGATTAACGGAAGAGGAATTAACCTCAGTGGCTGGTTCCAGAGAGGTCCTTTCTATTAACTCTCCTTGTCTCTGAGTGTATTTACCTATTGATCATATCTTCTCCTAACACAAGCAGGCCTAGCCTAAATAAATAGTAACAGAGCTGTCATGTTTCCTCTACATATAAAGTACTATTTTTTTCCAGTTGGTGTATATCAGTCATGGGGAATCTAAATAGTTTGGGTCACATCTTCATTCTTTGCACCAGTCGATTTGCCCTCAGATGGTTTAACCATCCTTTGGGCCAAAGAGTCTGGGTCTTTCAACGGAAAAAAGACATTTTTAAAAGTTTAATAGGCAGACAAAAACAGGACCTCAATGAAAAAACAGTACGCTGCATAAAAGCATCCAGCTAGTGCAAAGGAAGGGATAAAATTTTCCTTGTGGTCTGCTCAGCAAGTCAAGAACTGTAGTTCCAGATATACCTGCAAGACTACAGGGTGGGGCTGGGGATTTAGCTCAGCGGCATAAGCACCTGCCTTGCAAGTGCGCTGTCCTGAGTTCGATCCCCGGTACCAATAAAAAGAAAAAACTACAGGATGGCCTTATCCAATTCATAGAAAGGTTTCATTTGAGTTACAGAAGACCTGAACAAAAGCAATAGTTACTGTGCACCACTTAAAAACTCTAGGAAATAAATAATGATTGCCTAACTTTTAAAATGAGTAAATACAGTCCACAGAGCAGGAAATAGTGAAACTTAAGATTCAAACCCAGGTCTACCTGGCTGTAAATCTGTTACTTCACCTAGAATAACCACCTGTAGAAAAGTAGAACTCACCAAGCTCCTAATATCACAAAGAAGTAAAACAAGTGGATTCTTTGCACTTCTACTCTTTGAAAACCCAGTTAACCCCTCAGAGACAGACAGTAAGCCAAGCCAAGCCTAAGATAAGACACACTATAAAAACTGTGTTTGCAAACAGCTTGAGAGCCATGATGTTTCAGTTAAAAAGGTAATTTCTTGCTTGGAACAGTGAGAAATGAGATGCAATCTGTTTTGATTTTTTCCCAATTGAGGACATGCTTTAGTGACCAATTTGAAGACATGCCAGCATCCTTCTGTCTCGAGGATATGTTAGCTTGGTTTATGTCTCTATTCATAAAAGAAATGTAAATCATCTCTCAGGAAAAGCATCACAGAATGCTGTATATACAAAAGGCGTGGAGACAGGCTGAGCTTTCTCTTCCTGGATATTATTACTCATAATCATAATAATAGAAAGTACTTACTCTGTGTCAGACCTGGTGCTAAAGACATCCATCACCACAGGGCCTTATTAGAAAGTGAGATTGGGGGTATTTTTGCTGTCAGCCTCTGAGCAGTCTTCTGGCTCAGGGAAAATCACTATTGGGTAGTTCTTGATGGGAGATGGACCAGTCTCCCTCCATGAAACCACAATAGACAGCAAATCCATAAAATCTCCATTATCCTTCCAAAACATTCCATGTTTTAAAAACCTTCTTTAGAGTAGTTTTATGTCCTAAGCAAACCTGATCAGGATGTGCAGAGGTTTCCCATCTATTTCCTAGCCCCACACATGCATAATCTCTCCCATTATCAACATCCCCCAACATGAATGGGGGGCGACACAGCATTGACGCATCGTTATCACTTAAACCACAATTTATACTAGGGTTCATCTTGGTGCTGCATATTCTATGTGGACAAATATATACTGAGATGTAGCCACCATTATTGTATCACACAGAGTAGTTTCCCTTCCCTAAACATCTCCTATGCTCCATCTCTTCCCTACCCCAACTCACAGAAACCACTAATCTTTTCACCCTCTCCATCATTTTGCCTTTCTCAGAATGCAACATAGCTGGGATCATACAGTAAACAACCTGCTGAGATTGTCTTTTTTCACTTCATAACACTAACTTTCCTCCATATCTTTTTACAGCTTGATAGGTCATTTCTATGCTCTATTTCTTGCTTTGATTCACCAAAGTCTCTTGCTGTTGTTTGAATCCAAGCACCCTGCCCCCTTAAAGTGCTATTATCCCCACTCCACAGGTAAACCTGAGACTCAGAAATACAACACTTGGTTGAAGAGTTAAAAAGCTACAGAGAGCAGAGCAAAACTCTACAGTAGCCTGAAGGAGGCATATGCAACTCTGTAGTCAGGCTGACTCGAACATAAATGCCAGCTTCATTATTCACCTGCTGCTAGATTTGATACTAGTCAGTTAAGCTCTCTCTGGGCCTTTGTTTCTGCATCTGTACAATGCAGGCAGTTGTGCTTCTAGCACTGAATTCTTCCAAATACTGAAAGAAAACATGTATGTAGTATTCTCCATGCAGGGTCTGGCAGGTAGTGAACACTCAACATCTGTTAGCTCTTGTGTTTGTTATTATTTCTGTTCATTAATGACTTCCTACAACATCACATCATAAATAATTATATGACCAGCTGGTTGGATTGTTTGCCTTATCAGCTTCCCAGCCCCTCAGAGCCACGGTTGAGAGAAAGTAGTGGAAGAATAACCCTTCCACCAGGGGATCTCTGACATAGGGTGACTTCTGACACCAGACATTTATCCTGGTTCTCTCTGTGTCTCAGAAGGACCCCAGCATGACCCAGCAAGAGCACAGCCTGTGCTCATTGATCATGCTAATGACGATGGATCTCCTCCCCTTTGCCATTCGATCAGGGTTTTATCAGCTCTTCCCAGTGCAGAGCAGGCCATTCCCACCCCTGCCCACGAGGGCCTTTTCTTCTTACTCTGAGTCACGCAGAACAGAGCCAATTAAAGAACTCGTTCATTTCTCAACCCTCCACCTCTTTAATTACCAACAGGGCTGAGAGTTGAATAACACTGAACAAAAGACAGATTTATTTACCCCAGGACATAAACAAGATTATGGGAAATAAGCATTCAGAGGCCTTCAGCTCCTGGGAGAATTTTAATTTGCTGACCCCTGCCTTACAAAAATCTTAAGTCTTTTCACATAATTATAAAATCACCAGGAGTTTTGCCTGCTTGAGTTATTTGTTGGCACACATTACCAGCCTGGCCCTTTGCTTTCCTTGGCCAATTACGAGAATCCACACTGGGGCTTTGCAGCACAGTCTTTTGAGGCAATGAGGAAAACCTGAAAGAAATTCTCTTCCTGGTGAAGTTTTCCTGTGATAAGCTTCCTGGAACTATGGAGATGTGTAAACAGGAGGGAGGAGGTGGCATAATTACATGGATTAGAACACATTTCATTACAAATCACTTAACCCCATATCAAACCAAAAAGAGAATCAATTGTAAATCCATCATTAAAACTAACTTCAGGCATAGCTCAGTGAAGGGGCTTTAACCATGTTTCTTTGCTCAATTCCTCTCTACATCTGCTGTTTTTCTCTGTGTTTGGCTTCTTCTGTGAAAGGTAGTTCCCAGAACTCTCAAGTTTCCAACCTACCACACCCTAAAATTGAAACTCATAGGGTCAGTTTTGGTCAGTTTTTAAAAAATCACTATGACTTAAGGGTGAAATACATCAACTGTTTCCACCTAAGTAACAAATTTACATCTAGGGTAAGGGATCAATTCTACCTAAACTATATGCAAAGAGCATGTCAGGGGATGAATCCTCAAAGAAATACAAGGATGCCATGTGCAGAAGAATGGAGGCACCTGCTAGATAAAAATACTGGATGTTCATCAGAGTATTCCTTTAGGGCATGTGTTCCAGAACATCCCAGTCTTCCTGGAGCAGCTTGGAAGTAGTCATTTTGGCATAAATCATGTGTTGTGTGTGTGTGCCTTGTAAAAATGGATATGTTGACATTGTAACCCTCAATATCTCCAAATGTGACTTAATTTAGAGATAGAATCTTCACATTGGTGTCAAGTTAAAAGGCAGTTATTAGAGGAAAACCTACTCCAATATGATGAGGGTCCGGATAAGAAGGGAGAATTTATACACACACAGACATACATGTGAACATGAAAATGGCCATGATCAAACCAAAGAGTGAGTGGCCTGGCATGGATTCTTCCTTTACAGCTTGTAGAAGAAACTAATCCTATCAACACCTTGATCTTGGACTTCAAGTTTCGCGAACTGGGACAAAATGTTTCTCTTGTTAGGCCATCAAATTCTAGCACTTGGTTTAGTAGCAGCGAAAAAAAACATAGGATCTTTTGAAGAATATGTGCAATGAAATATTCAGGTCTTCTGAGAGCCTGGGAAGTGTTGTTATAAGCCTTACTCCATAAGCACAGGAGACTGCAAAGTTCTGCCCAATTCTTGGAAGTCTCTGGGAGTTTATGTCACTATGGTGACTCCTGGTTTCTAGCTTCTGTTTCCACTTGGGTTTTCTGTGTTCATCACAGCATTATTTCAGATATTATACTCAGCCCTGTCCTGTAATTGTCACCCTAAAAAAGAATCCATTTGCCCAAAAAGTGTCTGTACACTTTGCTGAAGTCTGGGAGTGGGGAGAGAAGAAGAGATCAAATTGGACATTTATACAATCTTGAACAGCAAGAATCTATGTTTGTTGATTTGAAAAAGATTTATTGAATTTCTACTTTGTTCAGGGTAGAGAAGATGCAGTGGAGAACAAGATAGACTAACTCCTTGTACTCATGGAACTCATATTTTATATGGGAAGACAGAGGATATAAACAAGTAAAATGAGCAAGAGAATTCCAACTGGTACCAAGTTCCATGAAGAAAATAAATGGGCTGGGTAGTGGGGATGATCATGGGTGGGAATTTGGGGGTGATTTTTTAAAATTAGAGGAAGGTTAAAATCAGCAAATGGTTCTTAGAGGAATTGAATGTGGAGCTGACTCTGGAAGAAAAAGATGAGGATCAACTACACACTGGTGGTGATGGGAAGCTGGGGTCCTGTAGTGAGTGTGTGATGGATAATTTTACATGCCTACTTGACTGAGCCATGGGATGCCCAAATAGTTGTATTTGGTTAAACACTATTTCTGGATATGTCTATGAAGATGTAATCCCATAATCGGGATGAGATTAGCATTTAAAACTATGACACCCCCATCCCACCATCTTCAATCTGGGACATTGATCTTCTCCTGACTTCAAAAGCAGACTCAAAATGAAACATTCTACCCAGTCTCCTGGCTCCAGGAGGTGATTAAGTCATAAGGGCTCCACTCTCATCCCCGAGAAAGGGCCAGTTTGGCTCCCTAATCGTCTCTCTTACCTTTCTGCCTTCTGACAGGTAAACATGCATATCCTTGTTGAATGCAAGCACCATCATTTGACTTCCCAGTTTATAGAGCTATGAGCCAATGAGCATCTGCTCAATGTAAATCACCCAGAGTCTGACTGGAACTGTACTATCACTTCGTCCGAGTATGAACGTCTCAGCTCTGTGACTATGCAAACAATTCCTGATAGTTCCCATATTTCATTATACATAAATGTGATGTATTATAGGCTACATTTGCTATGTATCCTATGGGTTGTGTTTCTCTGACAGACCCTGCCCAATGCAGAATATAACCTCCCTGATAATGGAGCCAGAGTTCCGTGAGTAGAGTGGAAATTGCCTCTGCCGGTCACCCTGGAATGAGGCCTCCCACTGAGGATATAAAGAGGCAGCCTCGGTTTGGGTGGTGGAAGTAGGGTGTGAGTTCCAATGCCCTGAGCACCATGGTCACTGTCAGGGTGTGGGCGACTCCGTCAGGGATCACAGAGTCCAGTCTATGGGTCCTAAACCTATTATTCCCAGTAGCAGTTAGCAGCGACAGTTTATACCTTCCTGCCTTCTCCCCTCCTGGAACTTTGAGTCACATCAGCATACAAGTCTCAGCAGTTCTTTGTTGCCCCTGTTGCAAGAAGAGGGTCTGTCCGGAGCTGAGAGGGGCTGCTAGGGCAGGGCAGCGGCAGATGGAGGCAGAAGGCGGGGAACTGAAGCAGAGAAAGCAGCCCGCCTGGGAAATGGGAGGCAGTGGTCCTGAGAACCGTGGCTGGCTAAAGTGACAAGTAAGATAAATTTGTGAAACATGCCACATTCCCCAGTGAGGGAGACCTGCTTTTCCAAAGGAAAATGAAAAGTGAGAGGGGAAGAATAAATAAAGTAAGGAAGAAAGAGAAGGGAGAGGGAGAGAACCTTCTAGAAACTGAGATGAAAGCTTTAACATCACAATGTAAACCTTTAAAGCAGGAGCAGCCATACAGACTGGCAAAATCTGGGGCTGGCTTGTAAATAAATAAACTAAAGCAAAAATAAAAATTGTGTGTCCAGGTACTATACTGAGCCCATTGTGTGTTAGTCAGCACTTTTTTTTGTTGTGATAAATGCCTGAGAATATTAATTGAGAAGAGGAGTATTTATTTTGGGCTTGAAATTTCAGAGTTTTCTGTCCATGGCTGACCAGCTCCATTGACAGGCTTGTGGTGAGGAAGAAACATTGTGGTGAAGGAAAGCTGCTCACCTCATGGCAGCCAGAAACAAAGAGACACTAGACAGCCAGAGAAGAAAGCCCTGAAACAAAAGAAACCTTTGCAAGCCATGTGCCAGTCAACTTGCTTCATTCAGTTGGGTCCTACCTGCTAATAAACCCATTGAGCTGTGACCTTATCTGTGGAGTATCCTTGTCTTTTATGACCCTATCAGTTCCCAAAAGCCTCTGCACTGGGGCCCAAGCTCCCAACACTTGAGCCCTGCAGGACAGGGAATCGTTGAGCACATAACACTTTCCATTGCTCACTTAATGTATAACTTTTAACAGCTTTAAGATAAGTATGGTTCTCTCAGTTTATAGATGTGACAATCAAGGCTCACAAGTTTAAATACGTGTTTAAATTCACATCACTGGGAGATAGGACAGTCAGGAGTTGAACTTGGTCCGGTCTGACTCCAAATCAAGCCTCTTTAGAGGTCTTCTACAAAATGTCATGATGCACAAAATCTGCTTTAAAAGTGGGAAAGAGGAGATTTGACCAAAGAGAATTGGAAAATGTTGTATTATTTCTCCCTTGGAAGGTCATGGCATGCAACAGCAGGCTATGAGGGACTGGTCTTGCTGCATAACAAACCAAGTAGTGATAGTTAGCTTTGTATGTCAGCTCTGGCAGACCCAACACTGGTCTAGACATTGCTCTATGTTTTTAGATGAGATTATCAGCTAAATCTGTAGACTTCAAGTAAAACAAATTACTATCAGAATATGGGTGGGCTTTACCAATCAGTTCAAGACTCAAAGAGGAAAAAAATGACTTACCTCCTTTGAAGAAGAAGAAATTCTGCCTAGAAACTTGAATTACAATGTTAGCTCTTTTCTGGGCCTCCAGTCTCCAGCCTTCCAGCTCTATCTGCAAGAGTTCAGACATCCCAGCCTCTGCAATCCCCTGGGCCAATTCCTTGCAATAACTCTCTCCATATAGACCGTCAACCCTCAGTATCCAAGAGGGATTAGCTCCAAGACACCCTACTGATACCAAAATCCACAATGCTACAGTCTCTTACATTAACTAGCATAGCATTTTCTATGCTTGAAATCATTTCTAGATGGCTTATAATACCTATCATAATGTAATGCTCTGTAAATATTTGTTATACTGTTTAAGTACTACTGATAAAAAAGCATCTTTAAATTTTCAGTATAGGCACAATTTTTAAAAATTTTCTATCTACTGTTAAATCTGTATATGCAGGACCCACAGTCCAATAGAGGAAACAGTTATCTTACATAACATCTATCCTACAGAATGTTTTACCTGCATTAGAATTATATATCTATAGATGATTGATGAATAAATACACAAATCTCCATCATTCTGTTTCTTTGAATAACCCTGATTAATACATACCCACTTAAACTTACTTGTTTCAAACAACACCTTTTTATCACGTTCATGGATTTTGTGCTTTTAGACCCAGGGTACTCAGGGACCATATAGCTGTGCTCCATGTTTTCTGGGATTTTAACTGGGAAAGCTCTGATGGCTGGGAACCAAAAGGCTAGAGCTGGAGAGTGGAAGTCCAGGTAGATTCTTTTCACTCACCTTTCTGCACATGGGCAAGGTAACTAGAGAGCTAGGCTCAGCCAGTAACTCAGGCCAGTTAATACACATATCGATGCCTCCATATTATAGCAAAAGAAAGAAATTGGCCTGGCCTTTTATAATCCTGCCTTAGAAATCACACATTGTCATTTGCATCATAACCTGTTAGTCTTAGATTCCAGGGAAGAAGCAGAAGTGTTACCTCTCAAAAGGAGGAGTGTGAAAAATTTTCCAGCACATTTTAAAATCACTTCAGGTGCTCTAAGGTCAACAGAAATCTGTTTAATTTCATTTAACCCAGATTTTCACAAGACCTCACACATCTATTGTTTTGAGTGGACTGACATAGATCTCAAATTCCAATTAAAGCCTTAAACTTCAGTACATCATTACCTGATTTTATTTGGAAATAGAGTTTAGCTAGGTGTTAGGATGAAGTCACAGTGGAATAGGTTAGTCCCCTCATTCACTATGAATGTGTCCTTAAGTAAAGGGGAAATCGAGACAGTTACTCACACAGAAAGAACACCATGTGAGGTGAAGACAGGAAAGAGGGTTGTGTCTTTTGCATCAAAGAACCCCAAAGAGTACTAAGAACCCATCAAAAGCTGAAAGAAGTGCAGAGCAGATCCTTCCCTCACAGGCTCAGAGGAAGCCAAGCTTCTAGGCACCTTGAATTTGGCTTCCCCAATTATAAGTCAAAAAGACATTATATATCATTTAACATAAATAACTCCGTTAATAATGCTTTTTTAGTTTTGCAGCATCTCAAGTAAAATACAGCTATAAACTTCATCCATTCATTCGTTAATTCAACCAAATTGAAAACTTCAGAGCATGGCCTCTGCCAACCTCTACCCTCACCTCCAATTCTCTTTCCTTCCCCTCACTGAGTTATTTATGTCCCCGAAACAAAAATTTCTGTAAAAATTAAATAAAATTATATATACAAAAAGCCTACTAAACAGGAGGTACTAAATAGATCAATCTCTTTTTCTTTTCTTTTTAATTTTATTTGAAAGGAAAAAGAGAAGAACACAAAACAAAACAGAGTGGTGTAAGGGTACACGTAATACAGAACTACAAAAAAAACAGTAAGAAATCACTAGTTAATAGATTACATATTATCATCTTAGAAATAGTTGCTCAAATCACAGTATCAAAGAATACAAAGTGGACATTCAAACAGTTAGACTGCAAACAGTTGTGTTCAATGATCCAACCAAAAACATTAATATGGTCAGCTATTTAACAACCCTAAACACACTTGCTGTTGTATCCTTTGGAGCTCTTTTTTTTCCCTCTCTTTTTTACAACAAAATTTACACATATTGGGTTTTATTACTCCTTATTTCTTATTACTTTTTTAGGGGGGGAGAGAATAAAGTCAAATATGGCAAAACAAAGCTGTCAGTCAAAACCAAGGATAGACATAGCACATGATGTAAAACAGAGTACAAGGTTATCAACAATGGTTATCAACGATGTCTCTTGTTTCCTTAAAAAGAATTGTCTATCTCATTAGATATTATAAAGTTGAACAAAACAGTAGAGAACAAGACCAATAAAACTTAGGCATTGTAAACATTACAGGACTTCCAAAGGAGACAATAGTCAAACCAGAATGGGCGTCTTAGTGAATCTTATTGCCTTCAAAGTAGTTGTCTATACCCTCAAACTTGATACTATCATACAGAATGGAACAGAGTCTAATCAGTCAAAACAAGATTGTGGGAGTATTACAGGATTTCAAAACAAGTTAATAGGAAATCGAAAAAAGTTACTACTATGTATCCTGCTAATTTTTTTAATTTTCCCCCTTAATTAAAACAAACATAAGAAATAACTAAATAATTTTTTTAAAGAATAAGGGAGAGATTGAGATAAAACAGGACATAACAATATACCAACGCAGGTCAAAGCATGACTGTTTCAGCAACCTAGTGCTTCACCACCAAATAACCCGACTTAATAATAGTTACCATAGTGTCTGTCTTTTACCTTGAAATATTTGAATAAAACTTCATATACTATAGCTTCAAATATTTCCGTATCAAGAAGCCCAGAATAAAGCCTTTGCAATTAATAAGTGAAAACTTCATAAGGCTTCAAGGCCACATAATGGGGAATCATGATTACCACATATTTTTATATATTTGAATCATTACTTACATTAGGGAAACTATTCGGTATTCACACATGCGAGATTGGTTTATTTCACTTATGAGTACGGTCTCAAGCTGTGCCCATTTATTGATAAATATCTCAATGTGATCCTTCTTTATAGCTGAATAATACTCCATTGTATAGAAATACCACAACTTTTTTATCCATTCTTCAGTTGATGGACACTTGGGTTGTTTCCAAGATCTGGCGATTACAAATTGTGCTGCTATAAACATAGGTGCACATATATCCCTGTGGTATGATGCTTTCAGTTCTTCTGGGAATATGCCTAGAAGTGGAATAGCTGGAATAAATGGGATTTCCAATCCCAACTTTTTGAGAAATCTCCATACAGACCTCCACAAAGGCTGTACCAGTCTACACTCCCACCAACAGTGCAGGAGAGTTCCTTTTTCCCCACATCCTCTCCAGCATTTGTTGTTGTTGGTTTTCTTGATCCTGGCCATTCTTTCAGGAGTGAGATGGTATCTCAGTGTGGTTTTAATCTGCATTTCTCTAATGACCAATGATGATGAACATTTTTTCATGTATTAATTTGCCATTTGCATTTCTTCATCTGAGAAATGCGTATTCATCTCAAATGCCCATTTTTGGATTGGATCTTTGAATTTTGGGGGTCTGAGTTTTTTTTAATTCTTTATACGTTTTAGACAAGAGACCCTTGTCTGAGAGAGAATTCACTAAAATCTTTTCCCAGTTTGTGGGTTTTCTTTTCACTATGCTGGATATTTCTTTTGACATGCAGAAACTTTTTAATAAGAAGTGGTCCCAGTTATTGATTCTGGGGAGTATTTCCTGTGCAGTTTGAGTCTTGTTCATGAATACTCTACCTACTCCTATGTCTTCAAGGTTCCTACCCAATTTGTCTTCCAATAGATTTAGTGTTTCTCTTTTAATATTCAGATCGTTGACCCATTTATATTTTAATTTAGTACATGGTGATAGACATGGGTATAGCTTTAATTTTCGGCAAATGGAGAGCCAGTTTTTCCAGCACCATTTATTAAAGAGACTGTTGTTCTTCCAGTGAACCTGCTTGGCTCCTTTATCAAAAATAAGGTGGTTGAGTGTGTTTGTAGTTGTGGTTGTATCTTCTAATCTATTCCATTGATCTTCGGCTCTGTTTTGATTCCAATACCATGTTGATTTTACTACTGTTGCTTTGTAGTATAACTTCAAGTCAGGTATTGTGATGCCTCCTGCTTTGTCTTTGCTGCTTAGAATTACCTTTGCTATTCTAGGTCTCTTCTGGTTCCAGATGAAATTTAGGAGTGATTTCTCTAGATCTATAAGGTATGTTGACGGTATTTCTATTGGGATTGCATTGAATCTGTACAACAGTTTTGGGAGAATGGCCATCTTCACAATGTTTGTTCTTCTTATCCATGAGCAAGGGATGTCTTTCCATTTTCTGAGATCATCCTCAATTTCCTTTTTCAGTGTATTATAATTTTCACTGTATAAGTCACTTCTTTTGTAAGAGTAATTCCTAAATATTTCATTTTTTTTGCTTGCTAATGTGAAGAGTGCAGTTTCTCTTATTTCCCTCTCTGTGATTTTGTTGTTCGTGTATAGGAATGCTATTGATTTCTGAGTATTGATTTTGTATCCAGCCACATTACTGAATTTATTTATTGTATCTAAGAGTCTTTCAATGGAGTTTAGGGGGTCTTCTATGTAGAGTATCATGTCATCTGCAAACAATGATAATTTAACTTCTTCTTTTCCTATCTTTACCCCTTTTATTTCTCTTTCTTGCCTAATTGCTCTGGCTAGTACTTCCAGTACTATATTAAATAGGAGTAGTGATAAAGGACATCCTTGTCTTGTGCCTGATTTTAAAGTAAAGGCTTTCAATTTTTGGCCCTTTAGTATGATGCTGGCTGTTGGTTTGTCATAAATGGCCTTTATTATATTGAGGTAAAGACCATCTATTCCAATTTTCTGTAAAGTTCTTATCATGAATAAATGTTGGACCTTATCGAAGGCTTTTTCTGCATCTGTAGAAATGATCATGTGATTCTTATTTTTGGCTTTATTGATATGGTGGGTTACATTTATTGATTTGCGTATGTTGAACCATCCTTGCATCCCTGGGATGAATCCCAGTTGGTCATGGTGTATAATCTTCTTGATGATTTGCTGCATTCTATTTGCCAATATTTTATTGAGGATTTTTGCATCTGTGTTCATTAGGGAGATCAGTCTATAGTTCTCTTTTTTAGTTGGGTCTTTCTCAGGTTTTGGTACTAAAGTAATATTTGCTTCCAGGAATGACTTAGGAAGGATTGCTTCCCTTTCAATTTCATTGAATAGTTTGAGGAGTGTCAACATTAGGTCTTCTTTGTATTTCTTGTAGAATTCTGCAGTGAATCCATCTGGGCCTGGACTCTTCTTGGTGGGTAAGGACTTAATTACATTTTCAATTTCATTAACAGAGATTGGGTTATTCAACAGTTTTACATCCTCTTGATCTAGCTTTGGTACTTCATATGTTTCTAGGAATCTGTCTATTTCTTCTGTGTTATCAAACTTTTGAGAGTAGAGGTTTTCAAAATAGGTGTAGATGATCTTCTGTATTTCTATTGGGTCTGTAGTGATTTCACCTTTTTCATTTCTTATTGCATGAATTTGAGCTTTTTCTTCCCATTTTTTAATAAGGTTGGCTAGGGACTTATCAATTTTATTTATTCTTTCAAAGAACCAACTCTTTGATTTGTTGATTCTTTGGATTGTTTTCTTAGTCTCTATTGCATTGATTTCTGCTCTGATTTTTACAGTTTCCTCTCTTCTTTTGGCTTTGGGCTTGACTTGCTCTTCTTTTTCTAACTGTTTGAGGTGTAGCATCAAGTTATTTATTTGTATTCGTTCTGTTTTCCTGATGTGGGAACTCAGTGCAATAAATTTTCCTCTCAGGACAGCTTTCATTGCATCCCACAGATTCCGGTAAGTTGTATCTGCATTTTCATTTTCTTTTAGGTATTGTTTAATTTCTTCTTTAATTTCTTCTGTGACCCACTGATTACTCAAGAGTGTGTTATTCAGTTTCCATGTGTTTGCGGGATTTTTGCAGTATCTTTTATCATTAATTTCTAATTTCAGAGCGCTATGATCCGATAACATGCAAGGGATGATTCCAACTCTTTTGCATTTGTTTAAATATGTTCTGTGAGCTAATATATGGTCTATTTTAGAGAATGATCCATGTACTGCTGAGAAGAATGTGTATTCTGATGTTGTTGGGTGGAACATTCTGTATATGTCTATCAAACCCATTTGTTCACAGGTGTGATTCAGTTCTGTTATTTCTTTGCTCATTTTCTGTTTGGTTGATCTGTCCCTTGGTATCAATGGCATATTAAGGTCTCCTGTTACAATTGTGTTACTGATAATTTGAGTTTTCATTTCTGTTAATAGTTGTTTTATATAACTGGGTGCTCTGGAGTTTGGTGCATATATATTTAAGATAGTTATCTCTTCCTCTTGGAGTTTTCCCCTTACAAGTATGTAGTGACCTTCTTTGTCCTTTATGGTCATTGTTGGTTTAAAGTTCACGTTGTCTGCAAACAAAATGGCTACTCCTGCCTTTTTTTGGATTCCTGCTGCATGAAGTATTGTTTTCCATCCTTTGACTTTCAGTCTGTGAGTATCCTTCTGGGTTAGATGGGTTTCCTCTAAACAGTATATGGTTGGATTCTGTTTCTTGATCCATTCTGCTAGTCTGTTTCTTTTGATTGGTGCATTGAGACCATTTACATTAATGGTTATTACTGTTAAATGCTGGTTTATTGTTGGAATGTTATCTCTCTGCTGTTGCATCTTTATCTTTCTTTTCTGTTTAATTATTTGCTTTGCTTAGTGGTTTTTTCCTTTGTGTATCTAAACTGTCTTTCAATATTTTTTGCAGGGTTGGTTTGGTGTTCATGAAGTTCTTCAGCTGTTCTTTGTCATGGAAGTATCGTATTTCACCATCAGTTTTGAATGATAGTTTTGTAGGATATATAAGTCTAGGTTGGAAATCATTTTGCTTTAGGATCTGGAATACTTCACTCCATGCTCTTCTTGACTTTATTGTTTGTGCTGAGAAGTCTGCTGTGATTCTGATAGGTTTTCCTTTATAAGTGATCTGTCTTTTCTCTCTGACAGCTTTTAGTATTCTATTCTTATGTTGGATTTCTGGGTTGGTGATTATTATATGTCTGGGTGTAGTTTTATTTTGGTTATGACTATTTGGAGTTCTATATGCTTCACTGATCTTGATGTTGGTTTCTGATCTCATGCTTGGGAAATTTTCAGCTATTACTTCTCTAAATATCCTCTTGACATCCTTTATGTTGTCTCCTTCTTTTTCATTAATCCCTATCATTCTTATGTTATTCTTCTTTGCATTGTCTTGCAGTTGTTGAATTATTGTTTCCTGATTCCTTGTTATTTTTAAAAGATCTTTCCTTTCCTGTTCACTAGCTGCAATCCTGTCTTCAAGGTCTGAAATTCTATCTGAACTTTCATTAAGGCATTTTTTTACAACTTTCAGTAGAGTTTTTTATTTCCTGTATATCTCTGTGCATCTGCATTATGTATTCTGTTTGTTTCTTATATTGCTCGTCTAGGGATTCTATCTTTTTGTTTAGTTCCTCCAATTTTTTATCTGTGTTTTCTTTAGATATATTCAGAATCTCTTTCATTTCTTTTATCATTTCTTCTTTTATCTGGGAGATTATTTCAAGTTTGAATTTCTTTAAAGCTTCCTGGAGTTGCTTGTCAATTTCAGTAGCTATTGTGTCCTATATTTGAGGTGAATGGCATATATTTTCTTCTATATACATTGCACCTAGGGTTTCTTGAGATGGGCTGGAGGTTTGAGGTTGTAATTTGGTCTTTCGTTTTGTCATTTTCCTATATTTCTGTGTTTCAAGTGTTATTTGAAAGCTTCCTCAGGATCTGTTGAAAATCCCCTTCTATGTTTGCAGCTACTGAGACTCTGGCACCACGCTACCCCAAGCCATTGGGCCCGCAGAACCAATGGCCCTCCTCTGCCTGCTCAGAACTCTGCAGTTCCAGACAAGTTGGGTCTCAGGGACACTGTGCGCCCACCTGCCCCTTGGAAGCTCCACAGCTCTCCAATCACAGCCGGGATGTGGAGGCAGATGTAGACGCCTCAAACCCACCTCTCCCCTTCACTGCACCTGGAAGCCTGGAGGGACCCAAACAGTCTGGGCTCTGGGCAGAGTGTGCTGAGCACTCACCACAGGCTGCAGGGCCTCCAGAACCCGCAATGCTCCACCGCCCGCGGAGACATCCACAGACCTCCAGACACACAGGGAGGCCGATGCAGGCGCCCCAGATCCGCCTAGCCCCTCCTCTGCACACCGATGGCTAGGTGCAGCAGAGATCAATCTCTTTTTCAAATTTTGTTTTCTCTCAGTGATTCTGTCTTGTTCCACTGACATCACCCCTTGGGTTTGCTTCTCTTCTTGGACCCTGTACCTTTCCAGAGATCTGAGTTTTCTTGGCTCCTAAAGAGTAAGCCTGACTCCTCTATCCCCTTGTAAACTCCTCTTTCCTGCTCCAGGCAGAGCTCCCAGGCAGCCCAAGGACTGGGCAGGGGCTCTGTGATGTTAAATCTGGATTATCAAGATGGCAGGAGTGAGAACTGCTAGGATATTGGTACAGCACACTTCTGGGGGTGTCTGTGACAGTGTTTCCAGAAGGGACTGATGTGGGGGACATGAACTGATGGTAGAGATCTACCCTGAATGACGATGGCACTGCCCAATAGAATGGGGACCCAGAAGAAGCAAAAGCAAGAGGAGAAGCCCATTGGCACAAGTTCTCTGGTTCTTTGCCACACTCTCTGTTTCTGGCTGCCATGAGCTGAGTGACTCTGCCCCTCCACAGCCCACTGTCATGAGGCTCTGCTTTACTTTTGCACCACATCAAGGGAACAGCTACTCATAGACTGAAACCTCTGAAACTGTGAAACTTAAACATTTGCTCCTCAAAGTTGACTTTGCCAGGTACTTTGTGGAAAACACAGAAAGCTAAACAAAATAGGGTAATGAGAAAATGCTAGAGACAGAACACTGAGGCATCTCTAGGTTTCATGGGAGGAGCAGGGGACAGTGATGGGGTGACACAGAGGAAACACTGCCTACATGTGGGAAGATTATGAGCAGACCTGGTTTGAGTAAAACTCAGCTTGTGACTGGGGAAGCCTCTGAATTTCTCCAGGAAACAGTTTCCCCATTTATGCACTACAGGTATCTTCAAGGGCCTACTTTCTCTTTGACACCTAGACAAAATTGATAGGCACGCATGGCACAAATTGTAGAAAGTCTGGTGTGCTCCATGAGTACTCCAAGGTGCTATTATTTTGTTCTTAGCCCTATTTAGTGATCATCATGATGTCCCTTATGTGGAATTCTATTCTGCTTTGGGGCATGCAGAAAAAGACTTCAGCCTCTTAATCTCCACCACTCATAGGAAGTATTTGTATGAATGATTCTATAGTGGGCATATACTGTGTTTGCTTCCCCCCACTGATGCTCCATTGATGAATCTCCATTGTTTCCTGGTCCACCTCAGTCCAAGTGGAAATGAATTCATGATGTCACCTCTGGGTCCACGAGTGAACATATGATCCAGTCCAGAACATAGCACTCCACGCCCATGGCCATAATGGATCTTGGAGGGGGATGGTTATGAATTAACATCTGAGAATAAAGCCAAATTGGAGACAAATACGTTTAAAGAAACCAAATTTTGATAATATTATTTAAGACCCTAGATTCAGCCATGCTTGGTGTATTCAATTTCATATTTAAATAAACACCCCAAGCTTACTTTCCTTAATCCTATTTGAGTTGTAATTCTATCCCTTGCTTTTGAAAGACACCTGGCTAATTTTAAACCTTACTAAAACTTTAGCAGGTATATGAATTTACAACAGCAATACAAATAATATAAACAGTATTAGATATCCCTGTTTCTAAAAGCTTTTTCTCTTTTTGTTCATTTACATTCTGCCTATCCCACCTGCTGTTTGCCTCTATGTTCTTTAGTCCAAATTTCTGTTTATCCATTGTACAGAATGGCTCAGCTACTTCCTCCCCAGCACAACTCTGCCAATACACATTTATGAAGGTATTTCCCTAAACAAAGAAAATTCTCTCCCGGAGGAGAATTCTGTTACCAGCTATTGATAAATTAAAATTTTTCACTCCTCTGCATATAATACGAAGAGGCTGGACAAGACCTCCTATGCAACTTAAAAGCTATGGTGTTCAAAATAAAGCCATTAAACCTACAGCATAGGAGAATGTTTTTGAAAATGTAAATCACAACCCATTAGCAAGTCTTGAAATAAACTTACTGGGTCATAACCGGCACTTTTTTTAAAATGAAAGAGAATAAAATAGAAAATAACAGACTACATGATACATAATGGAGGTGTATAGGTTCATGAAATTTTTATTTCAATTATAAATGTATGAGTACTGTACATACACTACACTGGATCATAGTTTAAAGCATTATTTCTCACTGTGTATTATGATACAAAAATTTTGAAAGTCAATAGTATAAATCAGTATTCACTAAAAGGAAAGAAACCAAAAAGTTAAAAAGTAATATATATAATTTTCTTAAAAAACAACAGAAAGAATAAAATATATATGTATATCTGAAAAAATATGAAATTGTATATATCAAAAAGGGAAATTATTATTCTTGGGCAGGGAAAATTATATTTTTCAGTTTCATATGTATACTTTCTATGTTACCCAATTTTTTAAAAAGACATGTTGTGCCTCTTTGGCCAAAATCTTTATAAGGTTTAATTTATTTTGGAAGATAAGTATATTTCTGAAAACCTTCTAAGGAAAATACCTAGAAGAAATATGTTCAAATACTAACAGTGCCAATTGTATTAGTCCATTTTCTATTGTTACAGCTTAATACCCAAGGCTGGGTACTTTATGCACAAAAGAGGTTTATTTAGCAGGCAGTTTTGGAGACACAAATTTCAACCAGCATGGGCAATCTCTGGCGATTTATTCATTTGTCCTTGGACACATGAGATCATGGAGCAAGGGCAAGAAGGAGAGGTCACCTTGCAGGAAAAGAAATCAGAAAGACATACAAGAACCAGACTCACACTCTTATACAAACTCATTGTCAAGGAAGTTAACTTGAGTCCTATATTAGCTACATTAGTCCCTTCTGAGAACAGTGCTGCAAAGATCTAACCACTTCTCCATCTCTTAAAGATTCCACCAAGTCAACACCAGGCATGGAAGATCAAGCCCCTGACAAGTGAAGTTTAGGTTACAAATGGACATCCAAACCATTACAACCGACCATAAGCACTTTTTAAATGTTCTCTTTGTTGTCTCTGCTGTTAACTCTTTGTATTTTATATATTTTCCACAGGAACAAGAGTAAGTGTTTAAAAAAAAAAACCTTCTTTTGGGCTTCATCTTTGAATTCTATGATTCTTCAATGGGAGAAAATTTTGCAAACAAAACATGAAAATTCCAAAACTACAGTCAAGGGAGGGAACAGCTGGGTCGAGCCAGGTAGAGAGGTAGAGAGTGAGAGAATATGTAAATCTTTTGCATTGATTTTCCACATCAGCGAGGTCCTCTTCTTCTTTTACTTACTGTCTGACGAAGGTGTGTGTTAGGGTGCAACTATGATATGTTCCAAATGTCATGTTCCTCAACATCTGTTTGAAAGAGCATAATTTATTGAGAAAGAAGTGTCACTGGAGCTGAGAAAAAGAGACAGTTTCTACCAAAGTTACCAGAAGTCAGAAGAGGCCTAGACAGGAAACAGTAGTGTACCTGGAAAGCTGTCCTTGAACAGGATGCAAATGGGCAAAGCACAAAACCAAAAGCCACAATTCCGGGAGACCCTTTAGGGAAGAGACATACTGTCAGAAAATCTTAAAACTGAGCCATTCAGTGTGCATCTATCTAAACAATGATACCTGAAAGAAATATCACCAACAAATTGCACAGTTGAATCATGAGTCCAAAATTGCTAGTTATAAACAGGAATTATAGGGGGAAACGGGATGGAGTTCAGGGAAAGAAAGGGAGACAGAAGAAGGAAAACAACAGGAGTAAATAAATTCTTACCTGTCACTGTTTCAGAAGAGCAGGGAAGAAAACATCATGGGAAAGGGATGCATTTGGGGTAGATACACACAAATAGAAAATTTCAGCCTGGATACTGATCAATCTGTCAGCCTCTCCTAGAATGCTCAGCCCTTTAGGGAGAAAATGGTTGTGTCCACACTTTGTTCCTCCCCCTTCAAAGAAAAATGCTTTTCATTTTGATGCTTTGTGCAAAATGGGAGAGGGAATGTTTATTTTTTATTTGTGTGCTGTTAAAATAGTGTGTGCATGTGGAGGAGGAAAATAATTTAATAGTACAAAAGGCAACCAAAAGGGAATTATGTTCTCTGCTAGACGTCTTCTGCTCGCCCCCAGACTCATTTTCCACTTCTGTGGCACTAGCCCGGTTCTTTGGTCCTCTGGCTTGTGGGTGGGTTGCCCCCTGGGAGACGCTGGCTAACAAACAGAGGAAAAGAGCAAGGAGCATCCAGAGCACTTACTCCCTGGGCATCCTTCTTGCAAGGTAGCCTCAGACTGAACCCTTCAACCGTAGGTCACTGCTGCCCTCCAGGAGGGCTTCTCAACATGATCTTTCCCCTTCACGGTGCTGGTAACTACTCCCTCCCCTGGGCCCATAAAGGGTAGGAGTGGACACAGTCTCATTGATTCCATATCTGAGCTAACTCACTCTCTCCTGTGCTCCACTGTGCCCACACCTGTGTAAATAGTCCCTTTGCAAATACCCACACCCTTCCATTTTCTTCCTTTGGGCCTGCCGCACTCCCACGCTTAATCTCTCTAGTGTGATTGTGCTCTACTTCAGAGAGACCGTTGGTACAGTTTCCTGTGTATCCTTCTAAACTCTCTCCCTCTTTCTCTCTCTCTCTCCCTCTCCCTGCCCCTCCTCCTCTTCCTCCATCTCTCTCTTTCCTTGTCTGACTCACAAATGTTAACATATGATTCTCTTCTTAGGAAAAAAGTCTTTGAAAGTATCTCAGGTGTGGTTTGCACGATTTCTACCAATCCGCTCAGTGTCTGTTACTCTGTTCAGTGACTTTGTTCAAGTTGTACAAAAAGTATCTGTGACTCCTTTGCTCTGTGGTATCTATTTGATGAGTGGAGGCCAGTTTCTGACTGAAGACATGACATTGACAATAGATAAGAAGACCAGAGGACAGTGAACTGGGGGTCATTAACCCTTCTGCTCCCTCCCTGCCACGGGGTCTCAGTTGGCTGCTTTTATCCCTAGATGTCCACTGCTCCATTTGGGCGGCTTTCTTTGCAGGTTGTCTTTCTGCTAAGTCTTCTCTCCTTCTCTTCCCTTCAAGTCCAGATATTATGACAACTTTGTTATCTAGAGTATGTCAGAGTAATACGTGTAACATAACCTTATACTTACTGTAACTGAGTAGTGCTGTAAGAACATAACACACACCACACACACATATGCACACACATACATGTATCTACATATATATGTATGTATATATACAATTACAATATACCTGACACATTTTCACTTAAAATATCTCATTTCATTATCATACCCACATGTGAAACAGGCATTGCTATCACATTTATTTCTTAAAAGAGGAAACTAAGGTTCATACAGATTGTGCTAGGTTTCAATGTAGTAAATATGTATAGTCACATATGTAGTAAAGTGTGGACAAGAATTCTAAACCCAGCTCTGCCTGACACACTGGATCTGGGGATGAATTTTTTTAAGTCAAATATTCTTTATTGTTTTTGTTTTGTTTTATAATCCTTTAAGAATATAAAATCCATTCTCAGCTTAAAGGCTTACAACAAGATGAGGACTAGATCTGCCTCACAAGCCACAGTTTGTCAAACACTGAATACAGACAACGTTCTTGTTCTTAGGAAATACTCAGTAAAGCATGTAAAGGTACAGAATTGTGGTATGTACTTTAACTGTCAAGTGATTCAGCAAAACTAATAATTATATGTGAAAGAGAAATATAAGACAAAATGTTCATAATTGATAAATCTGGGTGAAAGATAAGGGGAGTTCACTCTATTATCCTTGCCACTTTGTATAAAGTTTGAAAATAAAAAATGGAAAGAAAAATATAAAATGGAAAAGTCACAGATGGCCCTAGGAGGGTTGAACCCAAAAGTTTCGCTGCACAGGCACAGGAGATGATTCAGTGGTTCAGACAGAGAAGAATGAAAAATCTCACAAAGCGAAAGTCATCTAGTCATCAAGGTCATTTCAATACGTACTCGTGGGTCCAAAGATATCTAGATTCTCCTCCCATGACTAGCAAACTCCGACGAGGCAAGGTAACTTGCACTGTGACACCATCTGGGTGCTTAAAATCCATAACAACGTCTGACCCCAAGATCTCATCCTCAAAAGCAGAATGTGTGTCAACATGGGCAGGAATTCCTGACCCAGGTTCGTACTGATTTACGGTCAACTGATCAGGTTTATGTTTAATGTAACCTTCTGCTAACTATGTCTCCAGATAGCTATCACAAATATCAGGAAGACCCTCAGGAGATGGCTTATCTTTATCTATACTGTTATTTTCATAGTGGAATTCATAACCAAAATGCTTTACTTGTCTGTGTTTTAAAGACTTTTGAAAGTTTTGATTGTCTGTATCTTCTGCCCAATTAATGATTTCAAAACCATGCTCTCATCTTCAGAAGAAACAATTTCTTCTACTCCTGTAAGACCTGGAGGTAAGGCTTAAAGCCCCAACTCCTTCCACTGAGTTTTTTCCACAAAATTCAAATACAGAATGACCCTTTGTCCTAAATCAACTATTTCTTTTCCATTGAGAAAAGCATAAACATTCATGGACTCATCTATGGTTTTGTATCTTACAAACGAGTAGGGCTTGTTAGGTGGCATTAAGAGAGCTTCCACACGTCCACATTTCTCTGAAACCAGGAGCAGCTGCTTCCTACTCATGCCATTACCCAACCACCATTGGCAACAATCAGGCTCTGAGTGCCATGGATACTGAGTCAATAGCTTCACATCTCAGCAAGGTATGCCTGGCTTTAATTTGTTTCCTTAAGAACTTCTCAGTTTTACTGAGTTTGAAATTACTTTGATGGTTGATCTCTACAGCAGTACACAGAGTCTTCTTCAATGCTATGAAGCAGAGCACAACAACAGTTAGGAGTCCAAGTTCCAGGTTTGATTCTTAGCTCTAAAGCACACTGGAAGAGCTGGCAGCTGTATGATCCTGGTTGAGTTAATTACATATCTCTGTGCTTCAGCTCCCAGGAGTGGCTATGTTGGCGACAGCCCTGGGAATGAATGTTAATTTGTGCCCTCAATAACAAATGATTTTTTAAATTTCTGTAACTTGAATGTATTTTGATGTAAACTTATGAATGGAACTGAAATACATGAGCAGAAAAAAGTCAAATCATAATGTGTACCATTTAATGTTCACAAAGTGAACACACCTTGAGAATTACTACTCCAGTCAAAAGATAGAGCATTGTCAGTAATATAAACCTTCCTGAGGTGGGGGAGCTCCTAATTACCATTGCCCTCTCATTCTCAAAGATAGTATCTATCCTCTTTTTGTCTTGATCTAGCATAAAGTTATATGTATCTATTGTGTACTTAAATTCATTTATTGCACTATATAGTTGTAGACTTACCAGCCAGTGTATACAGAGATTGAGTGAATCCTGCTTCTTGTAAACACTAAATAAATTTAACCTATGTATATGAAACAAGACCATTTAGAACACTGAATATCAGTCAGTGAAGGATGGTAACCTCCAAGAACTAGGAAACAAACTAGCTGAGCTTTGCAGTTGTCCAGTTTATGAAATGGAGAATATTTCTAGAATTCAGTGTAGGGAAAGACATCCTTTGCTTTTGGGTAGGAAAGAACCTATATAATGAAAATGGCCACATTTCAAAAACTGTTATACAAATTTAATGCAATTCTGATCAAAATTCCAATAACATATCTCACAGAATTAGAGAAAACAATCATAACATTCATCTGGAACCAGAAGAGACCTAGAATAGCAAAGGCAATCCTGAGCAACAAAGGTAAAAGAGAGGGGCATCCCAATTCCTGACTTGAAATTATACTATTAAGCTGCTGTGATAAAAACAGCATGGTAGTATCAAAAAACCCAGAAGATTAGTGGAACCAATTAGAAGGTACAGAAATAACTCTAGACATCTTTGTCTTTGATACCTTATCTTTGACAAAGGTGCCAAACACATTCATTGGAAGAAAGATAGCCTTTTTAATAAATGGTGCTGGAAAAACTGGCTCTGCACATGCCAAAGATTAAAGTTTGACCCATATCTTTTATCTTGCACTAAACTAAATTCTGAATGGATCAAAATCTAAATATTAAAACAGAAACATTAAATCTACTGGAAAATAAAGTAGACAAAACTCTTGAAGACATTGATATAGGCAAATACTTTATGAATAAACCCTAACCAAACAGGAATTATCACAAAGAATCAACAACTGAGATTTTATCATGTTAAAAAAACTTGTGCACAGCAAGACAAACCAACAGAGACAACCCACAATGTGAGAAATACTGTTTACCAGACGTTCCTCAGACAAAAGATTACTATTTAAGAACATTTAAGAATTTTAAAAATCAGCTCTCCCAAATTTAAATACCTAATCCAAAACTGGACATAGGAGATGAATACATACTTCTCAAATGAAGAACTATAAACAGCAAATAAATACATGAAAAATGTTCAACATCGCTGGTTATTCGAGAGATGCAAATTGAAACAACACTGAGATTCCTCCTCACTCCTCAAAGAATGGATACAATCAAGAAACTGACAAATAACAAATGGTGGAGGGGCTGTGGGGGAAAAGAAAGCCTTCTCCACTGTTTGTGAGAGTGTGGACTAGTGCGATCACTCTGGAAATCTGTGTGGAGATTCCTCAAAAAGCTAGGATTGGAGGTCCCAGCTATTCCCCATATGAGTATCTTCCCAGAAGAATTGAAAACATCAGACCACAATGACAGATGTGCAACCATGTTTATACAAGCATGATTTGTAATAGGATTGGAAACAACATAAATGCCAATCAACCTAAGGGCGAATTAAAAATGATGTGATATTTTTATACAATGGAGTACTACTCAGACTTAAGGATACACAAGATTTTTTTTTTTTTTTTGGTGATACTGAGGATTGAACTCAGGACCTCGTGCATGCTAGGCAAGTGCTTTACCACTGAGCTATACCTAACCTAAGACTCTTATAGTAAATGGATGCAGCTAGAGACCATACTCAAAAGTGAAATAAATCAGACTAACCCCAAACCTAAGACTCTTATAGTAAATGGATGCAGCTAGAGACCATACTCAAAAGTGAAATAAATCAGACTCAATGTGTTAACATTGTATTACCTCCTCAGTATGAAAAGCTGAAAGAAATTACATATATATATATGACAGTTGCAGTACTAATTTCTCTTAGTTCATTGAAAATAAAAGTTTGTGGTAGTATTGTAATATTGTTTGGACAATTACATGCAGTATCTTGTACTCTGAGTAACTAATTTAAAAATAACAATATGCAATGCATTAAACATTGCTACCCTCTAATTATCTTGTTTTGAAATTTGGGAGTTTTTTCTCTAAAATAATATTTTAAAAAATGAATTTAGAGTAGAGAGTCCAAGGAGGCAAGGTAGTGCAGATTCATAGAGCAAAGTAGCAAGAAAATTGAGCTACACAGCAACAGATTTTAAGTGTTCTTCTGAAGGAAACCCTCAAACACCCATCTGAGTGTTGGCAAAAACATATGTGTGAGGAAAGCAGCTGAAGCTATGAAAAATCCAATCTGAAAGAATTAGAGTGAGAAATACCTAGATCAGCTGCAGGGGCAGAAATATCATCTGTCCCAACTAATCAATATGGAAAAGGCTCCTAATTTATGGTGCAATGAACAGAATATGTAGAAATGTTTGTCTCAGGAATGGGGCAAGATTAGCACAAAATTAACAAGGCTTAAAAACAAGATCTGAAATGATCAAACTTAACTACGTCTTAGAACAAAGCTCATGAGCATATATAAGAATACGAAAGTATCCAGCACCCACCAAGATAAAAGACACAGTACCTAATATCCAATCAAAAATTATCCGGTACCAAAAAAAAAAAAAACCAAAACAGAATAAAATGGGCCACAATAACTTGAAAATCAGTCCATTGAACTAACTCAGAAATGAAAAATTTTAATAAGCAAAGGTAATTAAAAGTTAGTATATAGATAGAGGAAAGAATAACTATGTTAGGTAGAGATACAAAGATTTGAAAAGACTTAAATTGAACTTCTAGAAATGAAAAATACAAGTGGAATTAATGAATTTCTTGGAGAAGGAAAGATTACTGAATTTGATGATACAGTAATATCTATTTTCTTGGACATATTTTATCACTATTTCATCTCTATTTTAAATCTATATCTGATAACTCTAATATCTGGATTCCTTTGATAAAGAAGAAGAAAAGAAGAAGAAGAAGAGGAAGAAGAAGAAGAAGAAGAAGAAGAAGAAGAAGAAGAAGAAGAAGAAGAGGAAGAAGAAGGAAGAGGAGGAGAAGGAGGAGAAGGAGAAGGAGAAAAGAAACCAACTCACTAACAATTCTAAGTGACCCAATTTGGGCAACATCTGTACTCATCAGTTTATCATTACTCTAATGAAATGCCTGAAGCGGGCTGCTTTAAAGGAAAATAAGTTTATTTAGCTTTTGGTACTAGCAATTCAGAAGCAAGTCATCAGCATGAGTTCAGCTCTGGTGAGGGCCTGGTGGCAGAATGGCATACAATAGTGGAGCACATGCAAGAGTAAAAGAATATATCTCAAGATAGGAAGACAGTGCAGTTCAGGAGTCAAGCTCACTTTTATAACTCACTCCTACAAATGCTAACTCAGGGGTTCCATGAGCACTACCTTAATCCTTTCAACGACTTGAGGACCAACACATGAGCTCTTGCAGGGGGAAACAACATCTAAATGATAGCAACAACCTTCATCTTTATTGAATCACTGTAGTCAGAAGGAAATGGTGTTTGTGTTGTCCAGTGTTGCTTGATAAGCTCATTCCTGTGACTCGCAAAAGAATCTCATAATTGAGGATGGGGCCAGTTCCCCAGTAGGTATATAGGTACTGGACTGGAAAAGCAATAAATATCTACCACATAAGGTCTTGGCTATGTGTCTGTACACTAGGCTCCCACAATAGGATGTGGACATTTAACTAAAATTGATCTCTAAGTTCTGCAATCAACAAAACATTCTCGTATCTTCTAGATACTGCATCTCATAGAGACAGAATAAGAGTAGACTTTTCTGTCCAGTAATATGGAACTGATGGATTAAACAAACTGGAATAAACCATAAACTGGAACTCCATTTTCTCAAGCAGTCATATCAAAATCATATGAAAATGCATCTATAAGATGGAGGATGTTTATTGTGGAAAAACTGACTGAAAAACAGGATAGGTGGAGATGCCTACCCTGTATATTAGAGTCACCAAGAACCTTATTTTTATTTAATTAAAAATTCAGTGATGCTTAATATTTAATTTTAAGTCACTGATTCTGTTCAGCTGCAATCTTCTGTTATCCCGTTTCCAGTAAAATGCTACTATGCTCTGCTTTGAGAAATTACAGAGGCATTAATAACTTGAGTAGAGAGAAGAAGGAACTCAGTCAAGATGAGTGGTATATTAATTTCCTGGGGAAGCTCTAATAAATTACTATAAACCATATGGATTAAAACACAACTTTTATTATCTCTATTCTAATGCTAGAAGTCCAAGGTCAAGGCTTTGGCAGAAACCAGCCCCAGACTCTCTAGGCAAAATCTAGAGGCAGGTCCTTCCATGTATCTTCCTAGATTTCTAACGTTTGCTGTTGGTACTAGTGTTCCTTGGCTTGTACATATATTTCTCTGATCTCTGCTTCTACCATCACAGGAGATTCTCTTCATGCATCTTTTGTCTCAATGTCTAAATTTACCTCTCCTTATAAAGACAGAGATCATTGGATTAGAGCCCACCCTAATCTAGTATAATGCAACCATTTATAAAGAACCTATTTCCAAACAAGGTTAAATATACACAGATAATGGCATTGAAGTCCTGAGCATGTTTTATTATGCTACAATTCTACTAAATTCTAGAGAACAGGCTGGAGTGTATAATGAGCAAGAAATTTTGAAGTCCTTGTAAGTTCATGGGAAGACTTGGAAGGAGATGCCTTCCTTCTTGGGAACAGGTTTGTGATCACTTATTTGGATGTTAACCACAGGCTTCTCCAGAAGGTTTGAGAAATTAGCCTTCCTGGTGACTTGAAAATCACAACTGTCTCATTGTCTTGAGAATTTGTGGAATTTCTAGATGTTAATCCACATTGCTCTGCTGAACTAATCACAAGCACATGCATAAACAACTTATTTGTGAAAGGTCATTAAGATAGCATGAGAAGACGTGGACATAAATCACTGAACTTGAATTTTAAAACCTTGCTTTTCAAAGAAACGCCATCATTAATAAATTACTAAATCCTAGAGTTTGCTTCCATTTCTACATTTGTAAAATGGAACTTACAGTTCCATAATTTCCATCTGGCCTACCTCTTGGGATACACTGACATGAAGCATTTAAAATTGGAAGCCAAAGTTCATGGAAGTATCTTGAATTCCATCCTACATCTCCAGGTGATGAAACTCAAAGAATTCACCACATTTTTTCCTCTGGTACTATGCAGGATGAAACAAAGTAATATAGAAGAGGAGAGGCCGGTTCACATTACATTTTCTTCTCTTCTTATCTAAATCCACCGTTTTCCTTGGACTGCACTTTGAGAGGAGGGCAGGCATGGATGTGGGCCCAGAAGCCCCCAGGGAGAAGACAGCAAGCACTAATCCTTTAATCTAATGAAGTACTGGTATCCACGGAGGTGGTGCAAATGCACATTATCCAGTGGCATTTCGTACTGGAAGCAATTCATCAATAGATTGCCAGCTACCAGGTGTCAAGGGAGCCCCAAGTTTTATTCTTGCCCTAGGCGCCATAATTTGTAACTCCATTGCTGACATTTTAGTAAAATTGCCCAGAAGGAGAACTCTGGGTGCTAGATGCAACACAGAAAAGCATATTAAAGAGATTCAAAAAAATGAGTTTTCCAATAGATTTTTAATGCCAAACATATGTATTACTGACTGAAATTCAAGTGTTTACCAGATTTTGAGATTTCACTTCAGCTATCCCAGCTGGTGTCTGACACATTCCAAAATTTTTCTTCTACTTGATGACATCTATTTTTAATCCCTTCAGATGCCTTTCTTCCCGGCAAGTTGGGAGGACAGGATGCCTGTCGCTTTGCGTCCTTCAGTTCATATTTTGCATAAATCAATCAGGAATTAAGAATTAAACAATCACTTCGTATCTCGGTTGTCAAATATTTCACTGTTGGGGAATGTATTTGCATATGTGAACATATGTTGGCCTCTCAGTGTCTAAGGGATGTAGAGACTGTCTAGAAATTCTTTAAAATATCCATGAAAGCCACAACACAAAGGAGATTATGGGACCAGATGATCAAAGCCTGCAGGAAGCCCATGTAATGCGATGTGGGAAAGGGGAAAATTCAGGGGCTTGGATAGTGATCTGTAGCTTAACTTCAAGGCCTGGCTCAAGTTCAATCTCCCTGATAGCTACCGTCAGCCATGAGCTAGGCTGGGGGCCCTAGAAGCAGAAATAAGGGCTTGAATATAAGTAATTTACTTGGGAAGTCATCCAGAAGGACCAGAAGAAATTGGAAAGAAGTGGGACTGAAAAAAAAAAAAAAAAAACAGCGAGCCTGAAGTGACTCGAACTGGTGAGCGAATACCAGCTGGGGTCTACGGAGTTGCCCACAGATTGTTCCTCTACAGAAACTCAAGAGCAATGCAGATCATGCCTTAGAAATTGAGGTGATGAGTCACTTACCTCTGAACTTCCATCAGTTATTGCAGTATAACTGTTCCTGGGGGTGTCCATAATCTTGAACGTCCAGTCTGCTCTACCGCAAGGAAGAACACAATCCTCTATGGCCCTGGGGTTCCCAAACTATGCATCAAGGTGTCTGAGAGTGCTACAGGAAACTCACAAAAAAGCACTATTTTTAATTTTTGAAGGAAACAGAGATATCTGTTAAACCTTATATGAATCACTAGTAGCTCAAGTGTTGTAGATGGAATTGTGCTCCCTCTTCTCTGGACCTCAAATTTGTATGCTGATGTCCTAACCTTTGTTATCTCAGAATGTTGCCTTATTTGGAAATAGAGTCCAGGGGCAGTTGATTAAAAATGAAGTCTTTCATGTGGGCTCTAACATGGAAGAGTTGGTGTTTGAGCCCAAAGCCTGAGCATTAGGGTGCACACCTGTAATCTTGATCCACTGGGAGGATGTGGTAGGAGAATCACAAATCCAAGTCCTGCCTAGGCACATTAGAGAGAAATCTGGACCTAGACAACAAAGGAAAAATCAGGAGGACTCAGGAGGAAGGACACTATCTGCAAGCCTCAGAAGGAATCAACCTGGTGGAGACCTTGATATCAGACTTCAGGTCTCCAAATGATGCAGGGAAAAAAATCTTTGTCATTAAAACCACCCAAGCTTTGATAGTTTGTGCTGATAACTCTAGCTGACTGACAGACTCAATTTCAACAGAAGATTGCACAACAGTTCTTTCATGATATGGTATCTTTAATTTTAAAAAAAAGACTGGATTTGAGGAATTGCTCTGGTAAAAAGTGAGATTTGTGCAAAAATCAGAGTATTGCAGAACATGAAGGTGATGCTGTCCAATCTGATTCCAAGGTTTGTTAAGTTGTGTAGTGTCCACCAGGTGTCCATGCCCCATTGGTAAGAAATTGTGGCTATTTGAGAATCAAGCACACATACTGTTTTCTCTTAGTTTGTGTGCATTACACTTTCACATGACTACTATATTGTTAGGTTATAAATATCACAAAGTTGTGTGAACCACACTATCTAGTAAGAGGGATATTTCTTTCAATTTAGAGATGCTGTAAAAAATTACTGAGAATCAAAGGGTTCCATGAGCCAAGGAAGTTTGGGAAGTTTGGGAAACCAGAGGGAGGTTTCAGACAGAATTGTAGTGAAGAGATCTCCTTAAGAACCATGAGTATTAAGGAAAAAGGCATCGAGTGTTGACAATATCTGGTATTATCACTGTCCTCTGTGCTCACAGAAATTCCAAGCACTGGAAACCTACTTCCTAGCAGCCTGATACAGAGTTCTGACTCTACTCAAAAGACTCTGTTTCAGAGTCTTCCTCCAGTCTATTGAAGACATAACTGAAGAATCTGCTCAAAGGCAATGCATGCTAGGATATATTACAATATGAAGTATGTGCATCAAATCAGGAATGTCTACATGGCGTTATGTCTCCAATAGCACCCACACAGAGACCCAGGGATCAAGTAGAGGAAACAGATGTGGTTCCAGTGGTTCCTTCACATCTAATGACCCACTGAGGGAATGGGTTGTAATTTCTGCAATTTGGGACTCTGCCAGGTTAAGGAACCAGGTTCCCAAAGTGAATGCACTTTTGCTAGGGGACAGGGCAGATATTTTATTATCAACTACAGTTGACACAAGGAAATTTGAACACTGATGTCTCAGAACTGGCAGATGGAATATATCTTGTGTTATATCTCTTTCTCTAGTAAATACTGACTGGTACTTTCCTTCCTACCCTCCTTCAGCAGATTTTCCCCTCTTATTCCCCATCCTTCCCCTTTAATATTGCTTTCCACAATAAATATCTTGCATATTTTATTAGTCCCTTTCCATTGTCATAAAAGAATATCTGAAGCTGGGTAACTTACAAAGAAAAGAAATTAACTTACAGTTTCAGAAGCTGAAAGTCCAAACAACATGGTGTTGGCTCCAGTGAAGGTCCCCTGGCTGCATCATACCATGATGATTGGCATCAAGACAGGAAATCATGCAAAAGAGTGAGATTAAATATGGGGACAGGAAGTGAGTGAATGAAGCGGGGCCAGGCTTATCCTTTTGTAGCACCCTTTCATAAGAACCAACATAAATTCCGCGAGAACTACATCATTCTTTCTGAGAGCAACATCCCCAGGTATTTCCCAGTAGGCTCCACCTCTTAAAGGTCCCAACACCTCTGTACAACATTACACGAAGGACCATTTCCCAACATTTGAAACTGTGGGCAATACTCACACCACATGCAAAAAATAGCACACAGGTTTTTCCCATTTTGGAATTTTCATCTTGAAGAGTCTCAACTAAGATACCCCTTTTATGTTCTTTCACACACATGCATGCATGTGTGTGCATGCATATGTGTGTATGTGTGTATGTGTTCCAAACCACTAGATTGGAAGATACCATGAGGCTGAAGACTTTTTCTCACTAACAAATTGACTCTCCAAAACACTAGACTGATCTAGAAAATATTTTTGTTCAGGTTTAAACTAACAACAGCTAAATTTTATTGAGCATTTCATATGTGCCAGATACTGTGTTGTTTTATGTACTTTTTCACTTTGACACATGAACTATTAACCTTATTCTCCACTGATAAAACATTATTTGGATGAAGTCACACAGCTGGTAATTGACCAACTTGGGATTTAAACACTGGATTTAATTAATGCTTCATGTTGTCTCAGTTAAATTTGGAAAGAGCCTTCAATATCTAACACCCTTTTAGTGATCATTTCAGACTTCTTAACCCTTAAAAAGTCACATCACACTTGGTTGAATACCTCTGGGAGGTGGCTTGAAGCTCATTTCTGCTTTGTGAAGTGTACCCCTTCATGGACAGAGAAAGGGAATAACATGCATTGAGCCCTTTCTGAGTACTTGGCTCTATATTTGCTATTTTACATAGCACACCCAGTAACAGGTATAAAGTGGACGTAACCATCTCATAAATAAGTTTCCTGTTTGCGTGTCTTGGTTACTTTTCTCTAGTTGCTAAGACAAAGTACCTGATGCCCAAAATGAAGCATGAAAAAGATTTATCATCTTACAATTTTTGGAAGTTTCAGTCCATACTCAGCTGGTTTCAAGGCAGGGTGGTGTGGCTAAGGAGCAGCCATTCATGATGCCTGTGATAGATAACAAAAGTGACAAGGGCAAAAAGGGCACAAAGAGAAAAGTATGCCTCCTTCCCTCCCTTATACTGCATGCCAGCTACCCGCCCCTGGGCGAGTGCAGCGCAGCACTCACACTGTCAATCCCAGCACTGGACAAGGAACTAATCACAAACGCTAGATTCAGCTACCTCCATGACTGCATGAGGTTTGGGGGGACATTTAAACACAAATCATAACAGCATGATAAAATCCAGGTTCAGAGAAGCGAGCCCTACAGCAGCAAATGGCAGGACTAGGATTCAAGCACAAGCCCTTTTAATTTCAGAGTTTTTTCTATTTCCAGTGCTTCCCTGGCTTTGATAGGTGCTGAGCTAGATGTACTAAGCACTTCTTTTGTGATAGACATTGTGTTTTGCATAGATTATCCTGCTCAGTGAGCAAGTCAGTCTAACCCCAGAGGTCACACCCTTTAAAATGATGCTCTGCTGTGTACATATTTCCTCAAATTACACCAAAACTCCCCTCCTATTTTCTGGACTCAAATGGAACTAGTTGAGTCCTTTGCCTGCAAAACTATTAAAAAGCAGCTCTTTGATATGTTCAGGGCTGAACATTTGCTATTCTAACTTGTTTTCTCATCCCCTTGTTCACTGAACTATTCTGTTTATGTGCATCATTCTGAAAGCACTTCTTAGCTGCTTACTGTTTCCTACAAAGGAAGGAGGAGGATCAAAGCTTGCTATGAAAGGGAAGGTCAGAGTCAGTCTGCAGACAATGGTGAGAAAATAATAACTTCCAGCCATCATCATCTGGAACTGCATAGAGAGGCATTTTGAATTCTGTGGCTTGTCATCTTTCAACAGGTGCCTTCTAAAGAAGATGAGGCCATGATGGTATCACAGTCAGCAGCTCAAGGTTTGGGGATGAAACATATACTGAACTGATTCAGGGTAAAACAATGCCAAGGACAAGGCATGCAAATCAAAACATGTGCAATAAATTTGCAGCAGGCTTTGAACGTATCCTGTAGGATTATTGGAAGAATTAAATGAATTAATGTATGTAAAGTGCTTAGTACAGTATCTGGCACAGAGCAACGGATCAATAAATATTGGCTAATATTAATATCTATAGAAATTAACCCAGTGCAGTAGGGAAAGCATGTCAGAGAATATTATAGTTGATACATTATGTCAACTTGAGCAGTTTAGAAATTTAACTAAGAGACTGAACAGGGAGCCAGAGTTTTTACTTTGCAAATATCCTCATCCTGTGCAAAGTAGGGCAAGGAGATTTTGTGAATGCTATGCCAGCCCTGAAAGGCGAGGTGTGGCCTGTGTACAATATAAGAGAGAAAAAGCTTGTTCCCCCTTTTCACTCTGGCTGCTGCCTTGAAGTGTTGTCCCTGTGCCACGCCACCCTGCCTTGGAACCAGCTGATTACGGACTGAAACTTCCACAAAGAGTGAGCAAATAAATCTTTCCTTCCTTTATTTTGGGTGTTGGGTGTTTTGTCCCAGCAATGAGAGAAAAGTAAAAGTAACCAAGACAGGGAATAATAATAGTATTTAATCAGGGTTCCCCATATGTTCAGAATATATACACATATGTGGTGCATATACACCTATACGGTCTAATCCTATGAGCCTGTGCTAAATTTATTACCCCCTTTTTAAAGATATGGAAGCCAAAGCTCAACGAAGTTAGATAGCTTACCCCAGGTAAAGTGGCTAAGAGCTTGGGTCTTAGACTCAAACAGTTCTGGCTTTAAATCCCAGCTCATGTGCATACTACGTGACCTAAAACTTGTCATTTAATGTACCTCAGTCTCCAAAATAGGATAATAAAACGCCCTCCTTAAAGGGTTCTACACAGATTCTCTTCACATTGTAATGTAAAACACTTAGAAGAGTATTTAGTACATATTCTGCTCATAATAAAAGGCATGCCCACATGTATATATTTTTATTCATGCATGTACACTTGTGTATTCTATATGTATGTGTACATATAAATCTATATTTAAGCTATGAAGGATGAGTAAGAGTTTTTCCAGTGGGAAGGGAAGAAATAAGCATCTTAGGATAAGAATTTTCAGGGCTAAATGCACACATTTTTACTCAACTCAGAGCTAAAGGTAAAGGTGCAAGAAGGTTAGATGAGGAGAAATCAGACTTCGAAAGGAAAGAATCCAGCAATTAGGTAGAGAAAATTGGGGCCTGCAAGCCTGAAAGGGCAAAACAAAATGAGTTTAGAGAATGTGGCCTTCCTGGCAGCACCTGCTCAGGAATTCCAGGAGGTTGGGGAATGTTCATGACTCCGCCTCCACCAGTCCCAGCCAATGAGGAAGGCCCCCATGGCGTCCCGTTGCCAGGCAACCGAATAGGCCCTTTCCCCACTGTCAGCCTCTCCTTTCCCCTCCCACGCAGTGCTCTGCTGAGCCCAGCGATGGGTCCCCCTTAGCTCCTGGACGCTGGCAGATGGAGATGTTATCAGTGGAGTTTTATTTCTTTTAGTTCATATTTTATTTTGCTTATAGGAAAAAAAGATATCCCCTGCAGCAGAGGGGAAAAGCCTTAAAAGTTTTTAACTTTCTAAAAAGTAAATAATTCCAAGGTTCCTGGATTCTGCCCTGTCTGGACTTCCTTATCCTGTTTGTGGGACATCCAGATGACTTGCTCTCCCAATACATACTCCTTGGAGAAATTTCTGGAACCCTTCACCCCAGTGGATGCTGAAGTAGAAGATTCAAAGAAAGTCTTTCCTTGGTTCACTTCAGGTAAAGCCTGAAGGATATCCCAGATGAACAAAGAGGTACCACCAGCTAAGAGGATGCAGAGCTTACCCAGCCCAGATCAGGCAACACAGGTAAGTCTCCCCTCTTTGCAGAAACCAATTATGTCTTCAAGTACAAGTGAACTAAGAATTAGCTCCCAAACCCATCAGGGAGAGGAGAAGAGAGAAGAGTCATGATATAATTAAATTGTCGAAACACATTTCTGTTCCTATCAATGGTTGATTTCTCATAAAGAATGAAAACACGAATCAGAACACTGAGCTGGGCCATCCAAAACGATGGAAGAAATCAGCAGTGACACTGTAGCACATCAGAAAAAATTGAGATGAATTATAGGTTTGCTGTCGCAGATCTTATTTTCAGAGATCTGCTTGGTTCAGGAGACGCATATTGTCCTTTGTGGACAAGCTGTGGGTTGTCAAACTTTTGAGTCTGAAGGCTGGGCTTGCTTCTCATTGGCTATGTGATATTAAACAGGTCATTTGACATCCCTGAATCTTTGTCTCTTCCAGTCTACAGCATGGGACCAGGAAGATTAACTAAGCAGAAATAGTGTGTGGACCAAATGAAGTCAGATGTGGAAATCATTCACATTTGCTAATTTGTATGCAAGATATGAAACTGTGCTGTTGATTTGACTTGTAAGGACAAATCCACATGTATTGAATGACTAGCATTAAGGGTTTCTTTGTAAGTGATCATAACTGAGTTGGCCACAATGATAAGATTGCCTTGGTTTAAAAACTTCAGTCCCTACATTGTCAGAGATTGGTGGAGAGAGGGAGAAGAAGGCTAGTGTTGGCCCATGCTAGTCCACTTACAGGAAACCCTGGATCCCATAGTTACACCCCAGGAATAGCATCTGGAGGGATTCAGTGTACATAAGGGAGTTTATATTTTAAAACTCACCAGCACTTTCTATGTGATCCAGAGCATCCTCGAGCTGCTCCTTCAAAAGATTAACTCATCCTTGTGCTCAGCCCTCATTGCTCAGCCTTCTTAGTGAGCTCACTCTGTAATATGCAGCTTCTTGAATCTCTTTTCACTTCCAAATGCTGCACAGAAATGTTTTTCAGTCCCTCTCTGGGACTGAATTAGCAGAGCAGGACAGAGAAAAGTAAGATGGATATTTCAATAGCCAAAGTGAGTGTCAATCAGAGCAGAGGTAGCAGACACAAACAGCTTGGGTTTGCCCTGAGCCTGCCCCTTAGCATCCTAGTGGCCATGAACAAGTTATGGAACTTCTCTGCCTTGCTGTTGTCATCTGTAAAATGGGGATATTGTTGTACCTCCTCATAGGAGTGCTGTGAGCATTAAATGACTTCAGATAGATACCAAACACTCCTAGAATACTTCCTGATACTTGCTAAGCATTCTTGAGATTTTAGTTTTATTGTAATCTCACTCATTTAACAAAGATTTAATGAATTCTTATTATATGCTACAAATTCGATTTTACAAAAAAGGGATGTTTAAGAATCGTAACTCTCTACTGTATATTCTTAGATAGGGAGTGAAGAAGAGACAGATAATTATAATGCAAGCTAATTAATATGATAGGAAAGTATCCAATGGTATTGTAAGGGTAAAGAAGAGGGACAGCTTACGTGTGTGTCTGCACGTGTGTGTATGCACACGTATGTACATGTATATATATGTGTGTGCTCATGTACTTGCATTATATTTGGGGAACTACAAAGCAATGGGCCCAAGTAAATGTAGCAGTTTTCTACCCAGGGATAGAGATCCAAAAGTTGGAAAGACCATCTCTCCTGGAAGGAGGGTAATGGAACTTGGGAAATCAGAGGTGGGAAGAGGAATCCAGAGACTGTGAGATCAACTAAGACTTGAGGTGCAAAAACTTCATTAAAATCTGTCTGCCTCCATTCAGCTTTCTACAATGTAATGGAGACCCCGGTATGTCCCTGAATATCACTCAAAGATTGTGCCTTTCAGAGCTTCAGCTTTTAACAGCTACCAGAAGGCTTTGCTTAACCTAACCTAACCAGAAATTAACAAACCAGAAGAAAGTATGTGGAGATCAGCATTAACTTCGAGGACAGCTAAGACTAATAAGTTCAGCTGGTCCCACAACAGCGACAGTTGTCGTGTACTAAACATTTATTGTGTGCCACCTTGTCAGGCAGCACCTTGACTTAAGCGTGATAGCTTCAGAATCTTCTGGAATCCCTTCACAGTATGAGCTGCTACCTCTTCATGAGGGAGATGGCCAAGTCAGAGCTCAGAGAAGACAGATCTGTCCTCCCAAGGGCACCCAGCCAGCAATGAGTAGAGACAGGATTTCAAAGTCAGACCTTCTTGCTCCAGAGCCCAACCCTTCTCTCTCTCTCTCTCTCTCTCTCTCTCTCTCTCTCTCTCTCTCTCACCTCCTACCCCCGCCACCAAGCTAATTCACTGAGTGCCATCTCCTTTAGTGCCCAGCACCAGAAGGAATCAAAAAACAAGTTGCAAGGTACAATCAGATTATTTGGAGGGAGAAGGGAAATGATACATATGAGATCATTTTTAAATGCCAGGTAGATTAATGTCCACCGAGGAAGAATGAGAGGCCCGACCCAGCACTCAGGGGAGGACGTGGTACCACCAGGAACTGTGTGGCAGCCCTATCAACCTGCTGCATCTGAGCATCATGGATGGCTCTGGGGGAAACCCGGAAAGCACCCTTGGCCCTCTAACACTAGCCCTTTATCCTATACACAGGGGTGTAGGTTGCCATAGTATAACTAATGTCGTGCTGGTGACTGCCTTGTACCATTTCTTCATGTGACCTTGTTTTCCGCAAAAGGGATATAAATATGCAAATTCTCTGTGTGAACATCTCGAAAAAGTTCTCAGTGTTCCCTTACCTTGGGCTCCCTGTTCTATTAGAGGTAGTTCTTGTCACTGTGTTCCTCATGGAAGCAAAAGAGAATTCTGACAGAGTCGGCCGGGGCAGAGAAAAAAGCAGGCTGTGTGGAGGGTTCCTATGGATGAACAACTTCTGTCTTGGACAAAATCTAGAAAAGAAGGGCACAAAGACCACCTCACCAACCACACATTCTAAAGAATGAGCTTGAAGAAATAGCATTTGGAAAAAACTACTAAGGTATGCAATATTTTATACACACTCTGTTTGCCTTGGTGCCTGAAAGTTCCCACTCTGCTGTTGTGAAAATCCAGAGAGAAAAAGCCTCCTTAAATTGGGCCGATCTTAAGACTTCCAGCAAGTAGTTTGGGGGTTTTAGTATCTTCTAGCAGAATGATTAAAACAGCACACTCTTCAGCAATCTATTTAGATGCAAACCCCAACTCTGCCACTTCCTGGGTTAGGTAATCTCAGGCAAATCAGTTCCCCTCTGCCTCAGTTTCCTCTGCTGTGAAGCACAGTTTCCTGTGCTTCTTATTTGATCTGATCTGATCTAAGAAGTTCTCATTTCCAAATGCATCTTAATTTTGGGGTCATTAAGGGGAAAAAATATCTCTAGCAATTAACGAGATGATGAGATGTGTCCCAGTTTTGGAGATGAGAAAATGAGAGAAATTATGCATCTTAGAGTCGATGAGTTATAGCTAAAAATGCTCCATCCTCATAAGGCTGTGGTGGAGAAAGGTGAGTTGGATGGATAAAGCTTTTACAACAGAGCTTGGCACAGAATCAACACCATCGGATATTAGCTGCTTATTAACTGTGACAGAGCTAAGATATTAACTCCCTCTTGCACCTGGGTAGACTGAGGCTTAAGGAGCCCCAGGGTCTAGCATTCTGCTGAGGAGTGAGCTGCAGGTTCACTGAAAAGATGATAAACCAGGCAGAATTCCAGGTGAGAGGAGCTGCGTGGAGCATCTCTCCCTCCCCACTCAAATGATGAGGATGAGCCTGCTCAGAGAGAACTTGGACCAGCCCACTCTGAGCCCCGCTGCGCTGCCTGGAATCTGAACGGGAGAATCAGCACATTTTTCAGAAAGATTTTCCCCCAGCAAGAGAAATCTAAAACCCCAGCACAATATACACCTAACGAGAATGTGAAGTGTGTTTTCTCCTTGTCCAGATAGGAGAATCTGTGGCTCACAGAAGTAAATGCTGTGCTCAGGGTGAGCCATGGGTCTTTGTTAAAAGAGAGCTCAGCATCCAGTGATTCCTCTGGCCTCTAATCAAGGAGGCCACGCCTCCTGCCTGGGGTAACTGATTACCTTCACAAATAAAATATCTGATGACCACTTGAGATTTTATTCTGAAGAAGCCCATTCAGCTGTACGCCTGCTTTTATATGACTCATGACTCAGGCCAGGGATATAACAAAGAGTCCCTTTGTCTCCTCCAGGAGTTCTCCTGACTCCATTGCCACTGTAGGTGACAACTTGCAGGAGTCAAGGTCTTTTAATTTAGTTTTTAGATTTCTTTCTCCGCGGCCTGATGCATTGGATTGGTAATGGTTGCCTTAGCAAATCTTACTGTGTCTAATTGCAGGCCCATGTGACAGGCGGCTCCCTCCATGATAAATCAGGATGTGGGGAAGGAGCGCTGCCATGGCCTGCCCACAGCAGGAGAGCCATAGGCGCTCTGTCTTTGTGCCGGGCACACTAAAGCAAGTGCTTTGTGCCATCTGCAGAGAGGCATAAAAGCATGCATGTGAAAGACTAAGTATAATATGAAGTGTGTCATTAATTTCTGATAAGCAGCAGCTGGGGTTACTATTATTTCTTCTGCCCCTCTGTCTTCTCGGGATGTGAGTGCTGCCCCTGCTACTTTACAGACAAGAGGAGGCTGAGTGTTAATGGTGAAGTCATAGAATGGGGGCCACTATTAGAAATGTCAGAATGCATGCCAACTTAAGGGCAGAAGAAAACAGTCAGGTGTAGACATATTTCCTGTGCTCGGTCCCGCTCTTCTCCATATCTGGGATTCTGCCTGGTCTGTCATCTTTTCACTGCAGCTACCTGCCAACTCACTACTCAGCGACTGCTAGGCCCCGGGCATGGTGATACACATCTCCAGTCCCAGCTACCAGGGAGGCTGAGGCTAGAGGATCATGAGTTCCAGTCCTACCTTGGCAACATAGTGACCCTGCCTCAAAAACTATGCAAATAAATAGATAAATAAATTAAAAAGTAGTAAAAGGCATCCCTTGAGCAAGATTTGAGGTCCTTGAATTTAATCCTCAGCCCAGTCTTATTACAGACATTGGAATCCCTATGAAAAACCAAGAAATAATGAGAAAGATAGATAGATAGATAGATAGATATAAAGATATACCATGTACTGGTTGGGAAAATTTCTGACTGTATGGAAGGGAAAAACTGAAAAACCAATGAATTAAATATGAACTTATTTTTCTCATTTAAGAAGTCTGGAAGTAAATGCTGCTGGCATTAGTTCAAAAGCTCACTGATGTCAGGATAGGGAAAGACTCTTTCCTAATGGTTATAAAATGGCTGTCCATCTCCAGCTGTCACATCCATATTCCAACAGGAAAAGAAAAATTGCAGAGTAAGAACTGTGTGTGTCTCTTTTTCTAAGCAAGCAAAAAAAATCTTCCCAGTTTATTTCCTCTTGTCTCATTTGCCAAAAAATCATTACCATCCTTTTCATGTTGCAAGGACATACTTTGCCAGTATGCATACGTATATGACAAGAGTATAGAAAGCAGAGGCAAGGAAAAGGTGCTAGTATTGGAGATGAGTTTTGGATTGATGAATCAGCAAGGACTATTACAAATTATTTTAAAAATTTTTAAACATCAGGTGTCCCAAACTACAACCTGCCAGAGATTAACTCCCAAAAGAAAGACATCCCTTCTCTCTCTACCCTAAATAACTGTTCAGTAACCCTGCAGGCATTTGCTCATTATGGTACCTTGCAAAACCCATCAGAAGGCTGTGGGGACCAGGAAAAGAGTAGAGTCCCCTACTGGAGCATTCATTCATTCATTCATTCAGCTGATAGACACAGAGCTCCCAGAGTGTGCTACGTGTAGTTCTGGGTGTTGGGAACACAGAAGTGAATGGAGATGATCAGGTGATATGCTATCTGGAAAGTGAGGAGCATACTTCTTGGGAATGATGTGAAGAGGGACCCAGATCTGTGGAATTTGTGTTGTCTTCATTCCCCGGTGACATCAGCTTCCTGCCTTTGTTGGCTCTTGAGGTAATTCTGATTAGACAAGATTTTGCACAGCTGCAGAAGAAGACCTCGCCTTGACTCCCTTTCTACATCCGCCAGAGCCTCCCAAGACTCTGCCATCAGCTGCTAAATTCCAGAGCTGCAAGAATCCATATGGGGCTCCACGGCAAAGAGAAGTTACATAAAATATGACAGAAGCCAATTAAACCTTTCTTGGATGGAATAAGCCAACATTTTTTTCTCCAAGATCTTTCCGACAGCTAAATTCAAAGCCATAATCGCCTATGATGGGATAGCTTCTATTGAAAGGAGGTGGCATTTTTCCTTTTAAATTCCTGTTCTCAGACTTTGCTGAGAAGTTTTTGCAGGGTTCCATTGTGATCTAACATATTTCTGCCTAAATTGGAAAATGTATGCGATCTGTGATTTTTTTTAATAACTCAGGAATCTGAGTCTGGCAATTGGCTTGCAAGACTGGAGGTGCATTGGCTTTCTGGGATTCACAGAGTCAGAGTTTTATACCGTTGGAATGGTTACTGGGATGGGTTCCGCATTGTCAAGGGTTTTGTGGATCAGTGATAGGAAGGGTGGAGTGTAAACCCCAGTGGTGGTCAGATCATGGTTAAGGTTATACATCTACCATGTAACACATGCTCTGGGGGCATTGAAAGGAATCAAACCTGGAGGACTTCTCCCAAGGAATGCACGTTTTTGTTGTATTCAAAACTATCAGGAGGCTGGGGATGTAGCTAGTCAGCACAGTGCCTGCCTGGCAAGCATGAGGTCCTGAGTTCGATTCCTGGATCCAAAAAAATGAAACAACAACAACAAAACTATGAATCAAGATGGCAAATAGCAAGTACCTCCCAAAAAAGTAAACAATGTGCAGTGCTCCCTTAGTACACATAGGTCCAACCTAGGATTCCTGGGGATACCACACTTTGCAGACTTTATACAATCACTTGTGTAAATGGCCGAGTATTTGCTTCTGTATAACCTACACACATCATTTGGTATCCATTCAATCATTTTTAGATTATTTATACCTCATGCAATGTAAAAACCAAGTAAATAGTTCTTGCACTGTATTGTTCATGAATTGATGACCAAAAAATACCAATGTTTGTACATGTTCGGTACAGGTGTAATTTCCTTTTTTGCGGAAGCCATAGATTTGAAATCCATGGAAGGAGAGGGCCAGTTGTGTACAGAACAGGTAGAGGTGGAGTTTGAGGTAGAAACCAGGTCTGGCAGTGAAACCATCTGATCTGAATTCCAAATGATGGCCGGATACAGGCTTGAGGTGTCACAAGACACAGCCAGAGCTAAAACGAATTGTCTAACACATACGGATGGAGTGGGGGGTATTCCCATTGTCCTCTGACACACTGTCTGAAAGGATGCTTCTCCAGAGGCCCAGCAGATCAGGCCTTTAGTGCCTTCTACATATGTACACAAGTTTCTATCACAGACAGCTGTCAAATTAGGGAGGATTTTGTTCTGGAAATTCCCACCAAAGCTCTAAATAATTACAACAAAGTTAACTTCTTTCAAGGACTGTCATCTCAGAAGAGTAGAATTTCCCAAACTCAGCACTATTGACATTTTGTGCGCTGCAGGAAGTTGAGTAGGATCCATGACTTCTTACATATCTTTGTGAAAAGCATCTTTGTGACAAGCAAAAATGTCTCAATATTGCCAGATTTCTTCAGGAGCAAAAAATATTCCTACCTGGTGGGGAACCACTAGCAGACGACTGTCACAGGCCTGATGGTTAAATTTCAGCATGTAAATAAATGGTGCCATGGTATACCCAGTTGTGCAGTTCTGACCTCTCCCTGTCCATCACTCTCTTAGGATGCCCTAGGGCAGTGGTTCCCAATTTCCCAGCTTTGTGGCTGTAGGGAGCAACTTCATAGAAGACAATTTTTCCAACAGGGTGGGAGTTCTGTAGAGAATAGCTTGAGGATGATTGAGAGGACCTTGCAACCTAGATCCTTTGTGGGCACAGTTCACAGAAGGGTTTGCACTCTTATGCGCGTGCAGTGCCGTTGCTGGTCTGACAGGAGATGGGGCTCAGGCAGTAACATGAGTGATGAGGAGCTGCTGTGAACATGGATGGGGTTTCACTTGCTCAGCCACTATTTATCTGCTGTGCGCCCCAGTCTCTAACAGGCCATGGAGCAGTGTTTGTACAGATCTGTGGCCCAGGAGCTGTGGCTCCTGTCCTAACATAGGTGTTCTGTGGTCACTGCCTCCACATCCAGGGCCACCCCCTGATCCCTAATGCATCATCACTTGTCAGGACAACTATATCAGCCCCTGTCTGCACTCCTTACTTGCAGTCTGACCCTCTTTCCAGCACATTCCCTTTCAATGCCAGTATGACGCTGCCCTTTCCCTGGTTAAAACAAGCCGGTGCACCCCAAACACACACACATACACTGCAAAATGATGTTGCATGTTTTTAAAGTTTTAAAAGGCTCCCTATGGACTAGGCTCTGCCAAGCTCTCCAGTGTTGAAGAGGAAGAAGTCAGAGCTCCAACTGCTGGTGAGGCAGGTCCAGACCTTGCTTAGAATTAGAAGGTCTGGTGCCCCGTTTTCCCACTACCAGGTAGTGATCCTTCAACAAGCCTCTTAACCTCTCTGGTTTCTTCATCTGCAGAAACAGAGAACCTAACCTGTAACTTTCTGGGCTCTTTAGGTGCTGCATGATTCTAGAGAGCAAAATAATGGCTATAACTTATTTAGCATCTGTTATGTACCAGGTACTTTGTCTATGTGTTTAAAATGTAACCCCTTTATTCTATAGAGCAGGTGCCAATATAAACTCCTAGTTGCAGGGATGAGAAAGCCAAGCCTTGAAGATGTTGTTTAATCTGCCAAGGCACCAGATCAGCAGGTGATAGAGTTGGGATTTGAATTCAGGACCAAATAACTAGAGAAAGCCTGTGTTATCAAGATGAGACTCAAGGTTGTCATCATATGGGGAAATAGGCAGGCATCTGTAAAGGGGGAATCTGCCAGGACAGTTTTTAAAGGGTGCATTCAAAAATTCTCTGGCAGAGAAAAAATGAGTGAGCCAAATTTAGCTGGAGGCAATGCAAATAAGAATGTGACTGTGCCTGCGACCACAGACAAGAACATTTGCATTTTCTTGAGCTCTTGCATTTCTGGCAGAGAATTACAGCTAAGGATGAGGAACAGAAAGAAAAAAGGTTCTCTGTAGAAGATGTGGCTTAGACTCATCTTTCTACGTAATGCTCATTTCAGTGAAGATTTATAAGCCATTTCTAATTAGAGTCACATTTTCTAAGAAAGGCATATTTTGATCCTGGGTCAATACACTGCCAAGACCTGCTAGATAAAAAGGAGAGGAAAATACACCCAGCTAATGAGGGATGAGGTTCCGGGGTGCGTGTGGCTGAGATGTTGATCATTGTAAACAGCTTAATTGGGTTGAATAATTTGGGTAAAATTTGAGTTAAATGGATTCCTTCTAAATCCAAGTTCTAACTCACTGAAATTTGTATTTACTATAAAACACACTCTGCATCATAATAGCCTGTTTATTTTTTCAATTGCATCACTAAGTTTGAGCCCCTTAGAGAAGGTGACTGTGCTGGAGCTCATGAGTCTATCCACCCCAGAGCGCTGCACAAGGGCTGGCAATACAATGTTCAGTATTCATTCATCTCTGCTCTCAGGACCAAGGACAGCTCCACACCCTGAGTAGGGCCCTGGTTGCTTGGGCAACTTCAAATTCCATGTGAACAAGAGTTACATTTTACTCACATCTGCATCCCCAGCACAAGTTAGTTGTTCCTATTAATACAAACACCATCCTAATACTTGCAATGTGACCTTGGATAACTTACTGTCTATGCCTCAGTTTCCTTATAGCTCATATAGGAATAGTAACAGTTCCTGCCTCATCAGATTGTTAGGAGAACCGATAACACAGTGCTCAGAGAAGCCCTATTGAGTGCTCAATAAGTATTTCCATGTAGGGATCGAAGCCATACCTCCCAAATATCAAGAATTAAGACGTTTAAATCCTGACATTTCCAAAGATAACAGCTCTCAGTCTGATTATTTTACACACATTCAGGAAAAGGAGCCAATAGGGTGACGTGACTAAAATGTTTCATTTCCAAGAGCCCTTGAAGAAAATTCCCAAAAGGCAATTAATTAGCACATGACTTTCACCTATGTTGCTATTACTTATTAGCTGATCCCATCCTCTGCTAATCACATTGCTTCTTTGATATTTTTAGACCTTTTAAAAGAGGTGTCTCAAAACTCAGGAAGCAATGTCTGTTGACAGGTATGAAGGAATTTGAGAGAACACAGACCTGTGGGCCTCACAGGAGTGGAAAAACCCCAGGATGTGGAGTGCTCTGCAGGGTCTATGCAAATGGAGCAGGCGAGCCAGGCTCCTTTGACCCTCCCTCACCTCCCTGCAGGGTGCTGACCTGCTCACACCCATCAGTAACCAGTACCACTTTCCCTGGTGACTAGGACCTGAAATTTAAATCGCTTCTGGACAAGCGTAATTTTTCTCTGACCACACAAACTTTTTCTCTGACCACCCAAGGCCTGTTGACTTAGCACCTGCACCGTGGGTTTCAAGTCCCCACTTTGATGCTGCTTTGCCTGCCCTGTGATCCAGGGCCATCTGCTTTCCCTCACTGATGCTGAGGTTCTCATGTGACACGACATGCATCTTATGAAGATTTGAGATAATGTCCCCAAAGACCAGCCCCAGCATAATAATACCTTTTGGCTATATATCCTTTAAAAAAAACCTGTCGTTGGGTGTGGTGGCACATGCCTATAATCCCAGTACCCAGGAGGCTGAAGCAAGAGGATCACTGTGAATTTGAGACCATGAAGTCTCCATCCTGCCTCCTGTAAAACCAGAAGTCACACACGTCACCCATTACTGAAAGAAGCCTGAGATCTCATTGAAATGCAACTTTATTTCTGCCTCTACATGCCACCTTTAGATATTTTCAGCAGAGGAAGCTCTTCTGCGTGTAAACTAGTGGATCTAGTACCTTTGCGGCTTACCCTTGGGTGGCAGCCAGTTTCATAGCTTCTTTAAGTCAGAAAACACAGTCACAGTTCAGAAACTAAAAGCACCGATTCATGTTATTAAGCCACACAGCAGCCTTCCCTCAGAGCAAAGAGTGGCCTCCTTCTTCTTCCTGTTCAGGATGGCTTCAGGCAGCCCACCCAGCGGGAAGGTATGGGGCATGCTCTTTTCTGCATCCACAGAGTTCTTTTGGCCCCCTTAGCTTTCTGACCATATTGACTGGAAGGGAAATGACAGGCACCAGAAGGCTCTTATCAGCACTGTGGGAAGATGGCTCTGTTCTCCCTGGGTCCAGCAGATGCTGGATTTAATGAAGCAGACAGCAAGTGTACCCAGCTGCCCACGATACTTGGAATCTTAAAAGAAAAAAAGAAGGATATATTAAAGTAGTGTGGCTAAATCAAGCCATACAGGATAGACAGAGGACATAATATCCTCTGCCCCCCTCTACCTTCCTCCTAACAGAAATCACTACAGTCCAGCAGTAAATTCTGCCCACACAACCTGCTCCCTCCCTGATAATCAGACAATTTGCCTCTTTTTCTCATCTTTTTTTCTTTTCTTTACCTTTTTTCTTTTCTCTCTGTCGCTGCTGTGCATCACAGCACTAACTGGAACCAGCAGGAAGAAGATTAGAGACTCCAGGGATGGGGGGTTCACCCCTCTCCCATGACCCATGGTTAGAGAGGCCTGGGGATTAAACACCCCGCATCTCGGGACTGTGCAGCCCTGAGCTGTCCCCATGCTGCTGGGGGTGGGAGCAGAAAGGCACCCCACAGCGCCCCCCATCTTGCCTGAGGAAGATACAGACAACAGCAGAGGTGGCCACAGGACAGCAGAACTTGTAAAGCAATGAATGGACGTTAGCTCCCCACCTCGGAGAGGGCTAAGAACTGGGACCGAGCAGCCTTGGACCGCCACAGCAGGAGCAGAGACCAGGCCATGTCACAGCCTCTGCCCCAGCTGCAACAGATGACCTGAGAGGACAGAGAGACCCGTGGGACAGGAGCACAGAGGGCTGAGCGAGGGCCAGGAGGGGCAGAGGTGCCCGGGCCTGGGAACAGCCCCGTCTCTGTCTGAAAACAGCAACTGGGAGAGAGACGCTGCCGAGACAGATGGGTGAGGATGGGGCCGCTCAGACACACAGCAGGGACGGGCTGAAGACTGCGGCCCTGGGCCCACATCTGAGGCCAAGATCAGCCTCCAGTGCAGCCCAAGCTCTGCTGCAGGCTTGGCGGTGTTACCCAGCAGTTTTGGACTTCTGGTGAGCACCAGAGGAATTTTACTTTTTTATTTAATTTTATTGTTTTGTTATGTTGGTCTTTTACCTATATTTTTGTTCTAATATATTAACCTTCTTTCCCTCTTTCCTTAATTTACCTCTCTATACTTAATATTTTCATATGTTAATAAGCTCTAATTTTTTCTGGTCACCCTCAATAATTCCTTGCTTGTTTCTTCATTCATTCTCTTCTGCCCTCTTCTCTAGTTTCCCAAAGCTTTCATGAACATTTGTTGTCCTCCAGCCTGGCTTCTACTTTATTTCTTTTCAGTTATCTCTGTTCTATCCACTGTCCTTAAATTTCTCCACCACAGGGTAAAATCAGTCTACCAAGGGAAATGTTTTGCATAAAAGCTTATGATCAGCTGTTATATAACTGTAGATTTTGCTTCTCCAGTTAAAAGTACAAAATTAATAGTTACCACAGTTTGTCAATTTCTAAACTGTGCCTGAGGCTATTGTCACTGCTAATTATACTACTTTAGCTAGGATGTCACAGCTGTTTTAATCAGTTGTTCTTACTTCTGTAACAATACTGGGAAGTTCAGGGGTGATAACCTCACCAGCCTCAGCACCAAAGTACTGAGAACTGAATCAAACAGACACCAACGTCTCACTCTTAATTAATTGAAAAGGTAGGATCGTGGGACAGACACAAACCAAGAGCTTCCTACACAGAGAAGACATCCTGAAGAACAGAGCTTGCCTAGAGAGGCCTTGATCCTAGTGATAAAGCTACCTACTACAAAAACTTACAGACATCAACACAGAAAACAAAATAAAAACTTTTGAAATAGAAAATAACAAGATGCAGAAGTGAAACGCAACCTCAGACCTCCAGCCCCCCAGGACAAGTCCAGGAGACAACAAGACAGAGGAAAATAGGAGACACACGCCTGACGTTTCTCAAATGACACCAAAGTAAAGGAACAGATCCATGAGGCTACAGAGGAGGTCAGATCAGAAATAATCTCTCAGGTAAAAAAAAGAAATGTCAACATGTATAGACGAATTGCTCAGCAAATCCAGGGTACAGAAAGATTGTAAATAACAGATGATAGGAAGAGAATGGAAACTATGAATGATCAATGTGGAAAAGAACTAAAGGGCATGAAATGGGTTCAAACAGAGATTCAGGAAATTAAAAATTCCACCAAACGCTGTCAAAACCATTTGAAAGAAACTGAAGACAAACTTTCAGACCCTGAAAAAAGGGTTGTGACCAGAGATTGTGAAAGGGAAGATCTCCTGAAAATAACAAAAGCTATTTTATTATCTCCAAAAAATAACAATTCAACAGCTGCAAGACAATGCAAAGAAAAATAGTATAAGAATAGTTAGTGTCAATGGAAGACCAGGAAGCAACACAAATGATACAAACTATTTTCAGAAGTAATGGCAGAAAATTTCCCAAGCATGGGAATAGAATCTGACATATAGACAACTGAAACATATAGAACTCTAATTAGTCAAAACCAAAATAAATATATACCGAGACATATAATAATCAAGATCCCAGAAATTCAGCACAGAATAGAATATTAAAAGCTGTTAGAGAAAAGAAACACATCACCTCTGAAGGAAAGTCCAACAGAATCATGGCAGATTTCCCCACGCAAACCCTCAACTCAAGAAGAGACTGGGGAAAAGTATTTCAAGTCCTGAAAGAAAATACTTCCAACCCAGACTTATGTTCCCTGAAAAACTCTTTCAAAATTAATGGAGAAATAAAATATTTCCATGACAACAATTGAAGAAATTTATAACCACCAAACCAATACTACTATCTCTGTGTAGAGAGTACCTTTCAGTACTCTCTGAAAGAGAGATAAAAATGACCACAATTTTCAAGAACAACAATGGAAAGAAATCACCAGGCAGAGTAATTAAATAGAGGGAAAAAGTAGGAAGCCAACAGCAGAAAAATAACTGACAGACAAGCCAATGCATATCAGTTATAACCACCCATGTAAGTGGCCTCAGGCCACCCATTCCTTTTAAGGTGAAAGACAAAGTGGCCTTTTCCCTTTAAGGTTAAGATTCGAGGCAACACAAAAGCCAATATAAGAAATCACTTCTCTTTTTTGCATTCTCTATTGTTATCTTCTCAGAGTGGTCATGAATGGAGAAATCCGTTCTCCTAGAGTGACCTTGAAGATCCCTTCAAGGTGATCTTTCTTACTGTCTTTTGGCATCTGATTCCTATGGTATCCTATACTTTCAGTCTGGCCCATCCTACCTGTCAGACTGTCCTGTCATTCTAACATATGCTAAGAATTGACCATATACCAGTTGACTTACAAACATCATTCCCAGGCCTTACAACTACATTGTGAAAAAGGTGTTATCAGCTCCAATTTTAACATAAAAAAATGAGGCTGGGGTGGGCGGAGTGAGTTGCATTGTACAGTTGTACAGAGTTATGCTCCTGGAGCACAGAGAAGCTGGTACTTAAAAACAGACCCACCTGGCACCAACACTCCAATTTTCTCCTCTGCCAGTTTCCCAAAACAGCTCATCTCTGTTGGGTTGGAGATTTGGCTTCATTTTCTTGAGTTTCTCCAAATGCAGCTCCAGGCCACACTCATACAGCCCAAATTCCTGTTGCCAACACTTTTTGATCTCATCAGAAGTTACAGGATCACTCTAGAAGAAGATGTCCCTGAGCACAGAAGTTGCATCAAATGCAGTCATCTTATACTGACAAAACACAGTGGCCCAATGTTCCTTTTCTGATACAAGAACATGGCCTTCCCACAGGTTGACTTTCAAGGAAACCAGACCTCACTAGTCTGCGTCTGGCTGTGTAGGAAGAGATCCTTTTCTGACACTTAAAGGGTCTTAGTTTAATACACAGGAAAGGCCTGAAGGAAAAGACAGAGGACATTGGGCAGAGGCCAGGCACACCTAAGTAGCAGACCCTGATTCTGATTCAGGGAAAATAAAAAAACACAACATCTCAGAACAGTCTTGATTTCACCAAGAATTTGGAAGTTGTGAGTCCCTCTATCTCTCTGTCTCTCTCCACCCCCTCTTTCTATCTATCTTTCCCTCTCTATCCTCCAACCCTCATCAGCTATGATGACACCTAATAATTGTTATAGCAGCTTCATCTTTTAAAAAGGGGGAAGGAATGCCCTAGATAGCCTGGCCACTTGGACACTGAGGAAGGGCTCCTTTTCAGACCAATTGCTAAGCAGTTTGATCCTACAGCCTCCTCGTTTCGTTGCTGCCCTGTACTCTTCCCTGGATTATAATGGGTGTCTGTTTGTGACTGTGCACTGTGGGTAAATAGATCATTAGGCAAGATTGATGGTAGAGTGGTCCAGACGATGTTTTAAAGCAAAAGCAGATCATGAGGTTGTCTCCAGCTGTAAAATGACAGGGTCACGATGCATGTAGTTTCAGTTAAGAGCCCGCTACGTTTCGGCATAAATGGCCATGTCTGAGGGTTTGTCTTTCTGCTTTAACAAAGAAAAACGAAAGCTTTCTTCCCAACAACAGTGAGCCCAAGGCATCAGGCAAATGGATAGGGTTTGTTTTGATAAAGAATTTGATATCAAGTGAGTACAACTCACTAATATAGAAAAGGCAATGCTTTTGCAGATAATTTTCTTCATTTTACAAAAAACCTCATTCTCAACAGAGCATATTACTGGCACCAAACTGGGGAGGGGAGGGAGTAGATGCCACAAGAGCTTAGTAGGTTCAAAGCAGAAAAGGTCTGAATTTAGCAGAATATCTTTGCTGCTGCTTTAACCAAGGTCACAAAGCATTCAGATACTGACTTTATGTTCAAGTAGAGAACCACAGCTGTGGTTAAAGCCATCAGAGACCAAGCCCAAGAATTCCTCTTTGCAGCTGAGGCAGAACAATCCGAACCAACATATTTTCCTATCAACCAGAACCACAGAATTATAGCAAAAACTTGAGAGGTTCTACCTGCTCGCTCTCCAGTGCAAGGGCATGTAATGGTAATCTTTGCTTATCCTAGAGTCTGCCCTGGCTGTGCTATCTACTGACTGTATAGCCTTGAGAGGCAAATCACCTCTCAGTCCAAGCCTCAGTTTCTCTTTCTGCAAAATGAGGATAAAAATAGTAACTACTTGTAGTAACGTTGCAACTTGGGTAATCAAGTCTGAGAAAGAAAGCTGGCCAGAGGTGGACTCAGTAGTCAGATGTGATCTGAAGTTCTATATTTTTACCTGTTTGTTGATGAATATGTTGACTTGAATTCAGGCACATATTCAGGGTTCATCAAAACTTGTACATTAGGACAGTCTTCCATTAAAGAAGCTATGTCAGACTCTCTCTTTGTCTCATCCCTGCCCAACTTTGAGTTCCACTTTAGGGTTAATTTGTGTCATCACCAACAGCAGGCCTACTAAACAAGCACTGCCATTAAAGATCACTGGACCCATCCAGTCACTCAGTTATGTGCAGCACACTTGCTACGGTGCCAGGTTCTGTGCCAATGGAACCTCATAGAAAAAGCACAAGTGATATTTTCTGCATAAATCCTGCATCTTCTTTAATTAGTAGATCTATTATCTCCTTTCACATCTACTTATTCCAAACAATGTAAATCCTATTTAAAATGCATCATTCCTGCCGTTATTTAATATTATCTACTCATTCTCATCTTTAGTTTTTCTGGATTTTCCAGAATTTTCTAGAATGTTCCATTTATTTCTGGAACATAAACACCCCAACTCTCACCATCTCAGTTCACTGATGCTGGGTAAAAGTCAAGCTTTCCTTAGCTGTTGCACCCTTGCTTCATTAACAGAGCAATACATAGCTATTTACCTCACTTTGTTTTGTTCATTCATTTTGTTCACAAGGATATAGATTTATTCATATTCATATTCGTTTCACTCAAAAGAGTCCTTCACCTATCTAATGTCATGTTTGTTTCTAGAAACTCTATGAACTCATGCCACTATTTTACCAGATTTTTAGAACATTTTTCTCTAAAGTCTAGGGCTGAATGTCAGCAGAACTTTCACAGCTCTCAAATCAGTGCCAATCTCTAGATACGATACTGTGATCAACCTTACTCAAAGTTTCCATCAAGATTTCTTCCTTTATTGGTTCCTGCTCCATTTTTCACTTTATTCTTGTGTCTGTCCAGAGATTAAGCACCCTAGAAATGCAAATTAGAAATATCTCAGATGCTTCACTTTGGATTTGTAGCAAAGTCTTGAAGAATTGGCCTTTTATCATTGCAATATCTTGCGTCAGGACCAATTTCCCAATTTTTTATATTTGCCTGTGTGTTTGGAAATCTCTTTCCACTAGTGATTACTTTATTTTTCCCCAAAATGCTTTAAAAAAACAATTTTATTGAAAATAGTGTACACTGAGAAACACACACAAATATAAATGTACAGGTTTATGAATTTTCACAGTGAAGATCCATGCAACCTCTTCACCAAGATATAGAGCATTACTTGAACTCCTTAAGCTGCCTTTGAGATGTGACCTTCGATCTCTCCAATGGTAATCATCATCCTCATTTCTAGCACCATTGATTCGTTTTGTTAGATTTTGAACTTCACATAAATGAATCATAAAATATATGTTCTTGATACTGGCTTCATTTTCAAAACATTATGTTTACTGAACTTATTTATTTTGAAGTATGATTGTCATTTGCTCTTTCTCACTGCTATGTAATATTCTACTGTGTAAATGTACCACAATGTATTTATTCACTTATTTGTTGAAAGATGTCGGGGTTATTGCACAGGAAGAATGACAAAGCTATTACTAAAGTGCTACGAATGTGTATTTGAATTTTTTGTCTGTATCTTTTAGTGAATCAATGTAGATTTCCCATGGGTAAAATTGCTAGCCAGAGGATGCACATATGTGCACCTTTAGTAGATGCTGAATATTTACCCACAGTGGTGGCACTAGTTGATAATAGCAATGCAGGCAAGTTTCAGTTGCCTGCACCCACAGCAACCTGGTCATTGATGGTCTCTGCTATCTTAGCTCTTATGATGGTGTGTTGTGTTATCGTATTGTAGAAAGGCTTTAATATACATTTCTCTAGTGTCTCCTGAGGCACAGCATGTTTTTCCTAGGTGTACTGGCCATTTAGACACATTCTTTTGTTAGGTGCCAATTCTAGTTTCTTGTTCATTTCTCCATTGTCAACTTACATCTAAGATCCAGGTGGTGAGCTACAATGGTGGATACATTGTGTCAACATGAAAATTGAGAAGTTTAGAAGCTTAACTAAGGGATTCAGTAGATGGCCAAGATCCTTAATATTTGTAAACATACTGAACCCCTGCCACAGGAGGGCAGGGAGGTAATGTGAGTGATAAACCCTCCCTGTAGTGGGATGGTGGCTGCATATAATATAAGGGAGGACAAGAGACTTGCTCTCCCCACAACCTTTTGCTCTTGTTGTTTTTACTGATTTCTAATAGCTTGAACTGTTGTCCCTATGACATGCTACCCTGACTTGGGGCAAGCTGATTATGAACTGAGACCTCTAAAGACTGTGAGCTAAATAAACCTTTCCCTCTTTAACTTGGGGTGTCAGGTATTTTGTCTCAGCAGTGAGAGAAAAGTAAGACAGAATTTGGTACCAGACAAGTGGGGTTGTTGCTATGACTGTACCTGACCATGTGGTTCAAGAGCCTATAGGAATGGCTTGTGGGAAAAGTTTGGAAAGGTTTGGAGATGTCACCTGAAAGGGTACAGATGGAATGCCTTAGGATGCTCTGTATGGGAGATTCTGGTCAGAGCTCAGAAGACCAAAGAGCTGATAGAAATCCTCCCAATAACGACTAGGTTCAGAAGGTTTCTGCTGGAAAGGACTTCATTGGTTTCTGGACTCCAGACAATGTGTATTATGGCTTGGCAGAAAGTTTGACTGCGTTTTGCTTGTGTCCAGAGACTCTGCCTGAGACTGAGATTGAGTGGAAGACTAATTAATCTGGCAGAAGAAATTTCAAGACAGTTGAATATTGAGGCAGTGGCATGGCTATTGTTGGGAGCTTTTAACCAGATCTATGTTGAGAATCAAAAGCAAAAAGTCAAACAGAATGATTTAAAATGTTGTGAGTTTGGCTAGAAAGTAAGCTCCAATAGAGCTGTGGACTACAAAGATAGAGAAGAGGACATCTCAGTTGTTAAGAAAAAAAACCCAGGAAAATAAAAAAGATCATCTGAGGGCATCACAAAAAGCAGCAAGTCTCCACCCTTTGCAACCTCAAAATAGCAAAACTGAAAAGACTTTGCTTTGAGAAGAAAGCAAAGAGCACTATATTTCAGAATGGAGGTGGCATAGAGAATATGTTCCTCAGAATTGGATTCAGAGTACCCAGTGATCCAGGAACTTGACACCTACAGCCAAGATAGAAGAAAGTCTGGCTACTACTATAGCTAACCCATGTGGCATTGGTTTTAGGCACATGCAGAATGTGAGAGTTATGAGGTTAAGAAGGCTTCCATCTAGATTTCAGATGGCATGGAAAGCCAGGCAGTATGCCTCCAAGAGGACAATGTGTAAAGCTGTAAGTGTGAAGCCAAAGAAGTAGTGGAGACCTCAGAAGTTTGGAAAAGCCAGGAACGTGGATCATTCAAGGAAAGTTGCAAGGATTGAGCAGAGCAGTCCATGGTAGCTACAACCCCCAGAAGTGCTGTGGGAGTGAAACTATACAAGCCCTTTGGAGCTCACAATTTGCCATAGATTTAGGTGCTTTTATTTAAAAAGAACTCCCAAATGTTGACATGGTAGCAATAGTTGATGTCTGCTTCATTATCATTGAATAATAGTATCAAGAAAATAGTAAAAATCCTAAATCTCCATCAACAAGGAAATCACACAATAAGCCATGTGCATGTGCACTGTGGACTGTTACACAGTCAATAAAATGACTAAGATAAATCCATACATATAAACATGAGGAAATATGCCCAGTGTGTACAATTCAATGAGGGAAAAAGTGATTGTCATAAGTAAAGTTTAATGGGTCTGACCATACAATTTATAGTTTAAACTTCTCAAAATAAAATACAGAAAAGCATTATAATTAATTACAATGAAACAAATATAAACCAAAATTTTTCTAGGTAACATATGGTGGTCAAATTATGATTCCATTTTTATTTAAACATCTATATATTTATGTTTGTGTATTTTTTATAATGTTTGTATGCTGAACTTGGAGGTTGACTCTAGGAATTTTGAGAAGAAACTGTCTTTATAAGATTCTTCCTTATTATTACTTGAGATGCAAACTACACCCAGTAAAATGTTTACATGTTAAGATACAGTATAGTTAAATTTTACATACCCACAGAGCCTTGAAAATTCCTTAAGCATAATAGAACCTTCCAGTCATTCTAGAAGATTCTCTGAAGTCTCTCCCTAAACCAACACTGTGTCCACCCTAGATGTAACAATTATATACAGCTCTTTCATAGTTGATTAGTTGGTATTTCACATAATGAAGTTATAAAGTATATTCTCTTTTGTAGCTGATCTATTTTGCTCACATTACATCTCTGTGGTTTAATATAGGGTGTTGCATATATTTGTAACTTCATTCTTTTTTCATAAATGAGTTAATACTTCATTGTGTAACATTCCTTTACACCTTCCCATTGGTGAATATATGAGGGTGCGTCTTCTGGGGGATTAGTCAGAGGAAAGTCACTTGGACATTTTTGCATCCCTTTTCCATAAATATAAATTCACTTAAGAGTAGCCAGCTCGTAGAATAGGGGTATGTTTTGCTTTTCTGTAAACCTCCAGCATTCCAAGGTGCTCCCGCACCCCATGTGTAAGAGTCGCAGTGGCTCACATCCTTATGAAAATTTAGTCTTTAATTTTTGCCATTTTTGTGTCTAGTGATACCTCATTGTGGCTTTGATTTGCATTTCCCTGGTGAGTAGTAATGGTGAACATCTTTTCATTATCAATCACTTTGAATTTCTATTGTGGGAATGTATATTTGAGTCTTCTTTCTCTTTTAAATGTTTCTTTCATTATTGATTTGCAGAAAATTTTTTTATATATCCTGAGTCTTTTGTCATATGCATGTACATGTAGTCACTCAATGCCTTTTTATTTCTTAAGTGATGCCTTTTATGAGCAAAAGTAACGAAGCTGAGTTTGTCCATTGTTTCTACTGTAGCTGGCAAGTTTTCTGTGTCTATTGTAAAGTCAACAGACATAGTTATTAATGCTACTTATTAACAGTCAGTCAATTCTATTCTTGTACACGTGCATTTCCCCTTTCTGGCCTCTCCATTCTTTCACCAGAATGTTTCCATCTGGAATCAACTTCCTGAGCCTGGAGACTTGCTTCATTATTTCTTGCAGTCCACACCAGCTGGTGGTGAGAAATTCCTTCAGATTGTATAAATGTGAAAATGCCTTTCTCTGCTGCCAGTCTTGAAGGATATCTTTATTGAATACAAACTGCAGGTGGGCAGGTTTTTGTTTTCTGATGTTGTTTTAACACTTCAAAGATGTCATTCCATTGCTTTAAGTCTTTTATAATTTCTAAGCATTCTTTGCTCTCTGGAATTTAAGTTCATCTAGTCTTCTTTTGCTTCCACAGCTCTCCGGTGTCTTTGAAAATATGATCTTTATAATTTATAATTTTTCTTATTGATGCAATGAAAGCAACAATTTCCCACTCGCTGCCACATCCTGCTCTGAAACTGAACTCAAGCTTTAATTGTGAACCACTTCAAGCTAGGACATTGCCCAGCTTCCTTGTTTTTTCCTTTTCTTCCTTTTTTCTTCTTTCCCTGTGTAGTTGTTTTACTTTTATTTATTTATTTTGGTACCAGGGATTGTACTCACACTTTTTATTTTTAATCAACTCAGTAATGTATAATTTACATATGATAAATATAAAAACACACACTTCAAGTCTACAGTGTATTGATATTTGACAAATATATATTCCTGTGTAGCTGTCACCCAATCCTGGTCCAGAGCATTTCCATCACCCCAAGAAGTTGCCTCATACTCTTGGAAGCTAGTTCACTCTTCCCACCTCAGTGTTTCCCACGCAAACCCTGCCCTGCATTCTTTCTCATAAGTTAGTTTTACCTGTTTTCAAGTTAACCTGTGCAGTGAATTATGTAGCATGTACCTTTCTGTGCCTGCCTACTTTCATCTCACATGTTTTTGACTCATTCACACTTTGGGGAAAATCAGTAGTTTGTTCTCCATTGCTGACTTGTGTCTCACCCTATGATTATAGCAGAGTTTATCCATTTGCCTATTGATGGACGTTTGAATCTGTTCCCGCTTTTCTTTCTGAATTTGTGATACTATGAGTCACTTGCTGGTGCATCTCCTAGTGGATGCTCACACTGGTGAAAAAGAGCACCATCTCAGCTGTGATATAAGCTGCAGGCCAGAGGGTGAGGCTCATGGCAGATAAGTCATTTCAGGCTTGATGAGTGTTGCGGAGAGACAGGCACAGGCTGCCAGGGAAGCAGATAGCAGAAAGATCTAGTTTCATCCAGGCATTCCGAGGAAGCTTCCTACAAAAGCATCTGAGATGAGAATCAAGGATGACGAGGAGAAAACCAGGCAAAGATTAAGGCAAGCTCTGGGATGCATAGAGAACTCAATGGACACGAAAGGAAGATGGAAATTAATACATCATTGCACATCCACATAGTGAGACAGATATTATGATAGACACTTCTTGAAATATTATTTCACTTAATCCTCAGGACAGCTGTAAGAATCACATGAAGCTCCATTTGACAGATGAGGAGTCTGAGATTCAGGGAAATGAGTTGGCGTGCCCCAGGTGACACTATTAGTAGCAATAACAGGATTTACATTCAGCTGTGTGGCCAAAGCTCATGCTTCCACCCTGACCTGGGGCCACACCTGGTAAGACTGATTGGAGCAGAGATGGAAAGAATTCATCAAATTAGAGAAGAATTATGAAGCACTTGGCAGCTGGGTGCGGTGGCCTAGAACTGTAACCCCAGTACCGTGGGATCTGAGAGCCTGAGGCAGGGGAAGTGTGAGTTTGAAACCAAGCTGGGGAATTTGCTCATTTATCAAGGCCCTTTCTCAAAGTCAAAACACAAATGTAAGGGCTGGGTATGGAGCTACTAATTCTATGCATTACTAGGGCTGAAACCTTAATACCACAAAAATAGATGAATACTTCTGGCATGTAATAGACGCTGAAAATATATACGATACTCATTCAGTTAATAAAGATCCGTGTAAAGGAAATACTTCAGCCTACTGTATATATTTTCTTATTTATATTTAATTCATTGTTTGAAAGACATTTCCTGCCAAATCTACCAAATGCTATCTATCCTGCTCTGCTAATGTCACATGACACAAATGTAGAGCTTGGGGTTTTCTGTGTTTGTTGTCATTTTATTTTTTTCTTAGGGTCAGAGGCAAGAGCAAAAAGAAAGTGAGATCTGAGAAATAAACCAAAGCAAGATACACAAAGCTGCCAGTTAACTTTATGGTCTCAGAAGCAGTGAGCAGAGAACGCTGCCTGGAAAGTAAAAGTGTCACCGTGAGCCTGTGTAGGCAATGCTGTTGTATAATTTGTTCCCTTATACATAGAATTCAGTGATACTAACAGGGAGATGTGATTAGCATTCCAGCAGTGGCGCTCTCTGAATGGAGACACACAGGCAGCACCTAAGAGGCCGTGCAGATCAGGCCTCCAATAAACTCACAAACTGTGAGCTCCACCATATGCTTAAAAAGCTGTTGGGGCTGAGGTGATGGTGTTTAACAGAACCAGGCTTCCTTGCTGGATCCCGGCTGCACGTGATAGTACTGGCTAAGATGCGTTGAGGTACGCATATCCCCTGTACTGAGATGCTTTACATGAACTCACTCACAATACAGAGGAGAAGATCTTAGCCCTATAATTGAGGTAATGAAACAGGATAAAGTGGCTCTGTGATTTTATGGGGGTGGAGATAAAAGGCTCCGCTACCCTCCACCAAAGTCACATCCTACATCCACACATTGCAGAGGAGAGGGAAAACTGGGGACAACTCCAAACAAAGAAAGCCATCCCCTGAGGAGTAATGAGAAAATCCCAGGAGGCAGAGAGAATCTTCAACCATGTGTGCCCATCCTCACAATTTAACAGATAGGAAAACTGAGGTTCAAAATAAGGAAAACGGGACAGTGAGTTTCTCTCAGAATAAAAGCATCCTGACTTGAGGAACCAAAGTGAGTCACCCCAGCAGACACCTCCTAAGTAAAAACACAGAAGCAATAGAATAAAGCTTCTACTATACTCACTATGTTCCCTGCCCTGTTCCAGTCATTTTTACAAAGATTAACTCATTTATCCTTCCAACAACCCAAAATGGTAAGTATTCTGACTCATCTCTACTTTATAGATGAGGAAACTGAGGCATAGGGAGATTAAGAGACTTGTCCAAGGTCATTAAGTCTCAGATCCTACCCTCTGATGTAGGTCCAACACTGTTCAGAAAGAACCATCAAACCTCTTCTCATTTCTTCACAGCCTTAAAAAATTCTCCTTCCCTACATAATTACACATCCCATTTCTCTTGAGTCACCCAAGCTCTGCATCTGAAGTATAGGAGACTCGTGTATTTCCTTAATAATATAAAATGAGATGTCTGCCTATTTTAGTGTTTATGCGCGTGAGCTTAGGAAGCAGCCATGAGTCTGAGTTCCAGCCCTGCCCTTAACTGTGACCTTTGGAAAGGTTACTGCCATGTAGAGGTCAACAGGAAGCCTCCGCTCAAATGCTCAACTAACAAATGGAAAACAAGATGCAATGGAATATTACTCAGCCGTAAACCAGAATAGAGGATGGATGTGTGCCACGTCAGGGACGAGCCTTGGAAACATGCAAAGTGAAAGAAGTCAGACACACGAAAAAGACACGTATTATGTGACCCATTCAAATGGAAGTGCAGAACAGGCAAAGCCATGCAGATGAAAAGAGGTTACCAGAGGTCGGAGATGGTAAAACTGAAGGCTGTGGCAGGGTGACATTTGAAGGCTTCTCCTCGAGCTGATGAGAAGCATCTAAAATTGACCACAGTGACGGTTGCACGTATTTGTGAGTCTCCTAAAAATCATCGAATCGGATATTTTATAAACAGATGGATTGTACTGTGTTGTGAATTATACATCAGTAAAGCTGCCAAAACTAACAACAAAAACAAGAAGCAGTGAGCCCCAGAGCAACACTTCCTAGGTTCAGGCCCCAGACCTGTCATTGTAACTGTGCAACTTTGATCTGGCACTCGGGCCTTAATTTTCTCAACTAATGACAGCAGAGGAGGATATTAGTGACATTAGCATGTTCCCTGTACAGCAAGGACTCAGAGAAGTCACTAACCTTTACTTTAAAAATTCTATGGAGGGCCAGATGTGCTGCCAAAGAGGGTCTGTGGTATCCAGGGGGACACAGAGTTTATCTCTTTGCCAGCCAAGAACAGCACATACAGGCTTCTCAACTCAGCATTTACCGCCACGAGAAAAATCACCCAAAATTATGCTTTTCACCAGCAGCCACCAAACATTGTCCCTGCGGCCTAACTTCCACATACAGCAGGGCATACACAGTGCGCTCTCTCTTGCCCTTTTTCTGCACTGTTTTTGCAGCATAGAGAATTTCACATAATTAAAGCAAGTTCATAAACGTGTCCAAGTCAGGTTTCCATGGAGACACCCTCGGTGTAATTAACATGGCCCGGGCCAGCAGCTCTGCTTTTGTTAGGGCCAATCACCACTTACTCGCCGTTTTATTTTTAATTCCCCAAATTTAATCGCAGCTAATTTTTTCTTCTTCTCTGCCAGCGTTCATCTGATCACTTTCCAGATCTTTTTTTTTTTAACCCCCTCCCCTTTATTTTTCCTTCTTCCTGCTTTTCTGAGTTAATATCCTGACAGGAAGAAGAGACAAGGAGGGGAGGAGAAGGGCAACCTGTTCTCTTGATGACAGAGAAAGGAAGGTACAAAGGAGGTCTCCACACTGACCACACAGGAAGGGCTCTCGGCAGCAGATGGAGCTCCAGGCTGCCGCGACGGGGACACCAGAGATAAAAGCCGAGCGTGCAGGTTGTACAAGGAGATGAAAACCACCCAGCCATGACCTTATATGGGGCCTTCGTTGCCTCTGCTGGAGGAATGAAAGCTAAATCCAGGCCTGAGAAGTCGCCATATTTGGAGAGAAAGACACCAGCAGCGGAGATTTTAAAAAGATTTATAATGCACAAGCACCAAAGATGGCTCCTCTTCAGCCCAGAAAGGGGTGGGCACTGCAAGCAGAGGGCTGATAAATGACATTTCTGGGGGGAAGGGAGAAGCTTCCCATTTTTACTGTGTTCAAAAACCCTTGTATCACGTTGCATTTCTGAAATCCATAGAGCAGGAGAGATTCAAAGAGCCGTAGGAGCTTAAAGGCAGCCGAATCCTTGAAAGCTGATGTAAGCTCATGGGGAATCAGTTTTGCCAGTGGAAAAAAGATGTGTGGCCATTAAGAACACAGAGGTATTTGTTAGCTGTGCGATCACAGGCAAGATACTTCACGTCTCTGAGCTCCATAAAACTAGAACAATAATACTTCTTGCCTCCTGGGGTTATTATGAGGTTAAGTATTAACCCAGTTGAAGCAGCATCTATTGTGTAATAGCTGTCATGGCATGTTAGTCACTTGTGTCCACTTGTCTCTACCTCCCAACCCAACTCAAGTTCTGGTGCAGAGTAGGTACCAGGAAATGGTTGTCGAGTGAATGAATGTGATGGGAAAGGTGTCCAGAGACCTGCCAGGAGCTTCAGGAAATGCATCAGTTTCCCAGATTTTAGTCTCTGAACCTTGCTCCTAAAGCAAGAGTTTCAAATTCAAATGTCTTCAAGGCCCAGGCAGGAGCTAAGACTGAGTCAAGTTAATAGGGAAAGAGGGTACATTCCTCTCTGTCAAACACTACAGAAAGCCAGGCCAGACCTAGCTGGAGACCCACAGCAGAAATGGTGGTCACTCCACCTCCCGTTAGCCAAGTCTGTACAACACACAAATCAGTCCCTAATGTCACCCCTGCATTTAGGCCATTCCGAACAACACAATCACTTTTTAAAGTTCAGTGTCTCTTCAAATCACAAAATCCATAGAGAATGAAGGAAAGCATATCAAATATAATCATGCACTTTTGTTAAATTTTTGGTGAAGTTGCCAAATGTCAGTGTAGTCAGCATGCCCATGGTGTGCTCCACACTTCGGACCATGGCTTAAATTGTCATGATAATGAATTGCCCAGCTCACTTAGGCCTGGGAACAGACAGATCCATAATGTCATGCCAGGTTGCAAAAAAGGCACTTCATAAAGGTGACTTCTTGTACCTCATTTACAAGGTGACAATCCCAAAAACACATCACATTTAGACGGGCCAGAAAAAGTCCTTTTCTTCCCAGTTCCTTAAAACTGCACCAAACAGTGTGAAGTCTACAATGTGAATGGGGCAACACCTCTCCGCCCATCTCAGGAACCTCTCTGCATCCACATTCAGCATTCAGACTTGAGAGCTGAAATGCAGATGTTCCATAAAAACAATTTCAGCCTAGAAGTGGTGGGTGAGAGCATTCGTCAAAACACCCCCTCTGTAATAATGTGTGAGTACCTCCATTATCACCCCAGGCTCTGAAGCCATTAAATTGCCCAGGCTGGGCTCAAAGTGGTGGTCCTCCTGCCTCAGCCTCCCAGAGTGTTGGGAATATAAGCATATATCATCATGCTCAGCCTTGACTCTGACTCTTAATACGTGTGTTTCTTAATATAAGCACAAGACTCCCTTTCTTGATACAGCCTCATGTTTCCTCATTAAACAAGGGGATCCATTTCTTCCACAAATGAACAACAACATGAAGTTGTGTCCACATCAGAAAAATAGATACTTGAAACCATAGCAAGAAATGTAGGTACCTAAAATCTCAAGCTTAGTTCTTAATCTGGTTCCAGAGCCGGGATGGAAAAGTGGCTCAAAGAATAGTTACAGAAGGAACAAATGCCTCATCTATCTGAAAATCAGGAAAGGCAACTGCCTTGACAGTCAGAGCTGGGTTAGAATCCCAGGGCTGCCGCTTACACTGTAAAGCTCTGCTTTCCCAAGTCTGAGATTTTCCCACTGTTGGAATCCCAGAGGTGCCCTATGCTGCAAACAAACCTCAGCATCTTCCAGTTCTCCAAGCAGCTGTGTTTTCCAACCCTGGGCTTGTTCATTTCCCCAGGAGTAAGCTTCTCTCCAAACCTCAAGAAAGAAGGACTCATTCTCCAGCTGCAGAACATGGGGAAGACTCCCCTGTTCCACTTTCGTAAAAATGTTGCTGGCCAAAGCCTCCATCCACTGTTAAAAGAAACTGCTGCTGAATTCCACCCATCCAGGAACTCTCCTGATTGGCAACTGAACATCATTTTTTAGTCTGGGCTTTCAAGTTAAGCTATTCTGGTATAGAAGTTGGGCTACTCCACTTAGAAGCTTTTCTAGTTTGTCTGAGTTCTCACCTGTAAAGTGGGGGTACAATGTCCTTCTCTCAAGGTAAGAGGTTTGGAGCTGATAGCTAGGACTGAGTTGATAAAGAGGCAAGGTTCCATAGCTTTGGGTCTGGAAACCTAGGGAAACATAAATCAGGATAGAGAACATCAATGGACAGAAGCTTAGAAATTTGATTGACATATTAAGTATGCCCCATACCATGAAGTCAGGCAGTACCTTAGTCCAGACCTTTTTGAAAGAGCTTCCGCCTTCAACATCCACCAAAGAATCCCTACTGGGAGAGGTGTCTTGGTGCTTTGTCCCCTCCTCCACATTTGCAGAATGGGTAACATAATTCACACAATGCCATGACCTCAGCAATTGCTACACAAAGGCATCTTACACAAGCCCCTGGTGAGGCACAAGGTCATTTCAAGTGGAAAAACTTTATTTGTCCTTAATTGTCCATGATGTGTTCATTTCAATGATGCCTAAGGAGCCCTCCACAGAGCACTTTCAAAGGCATGATGGTATAGATGTCATTGCTTAGGAAGAAACTAAAATAGATATTAAACTAGGCTTTTTGTTTAATATTAATGTAAATGAAAATGTTAACAGGAAACACTGTGCAGGAGTACCACGATAGATTATGTTTTTAATCAGAGGCTGCATTTTGGAAAACATGGAATCAGGTAGCAGGAGCAAGTGGTGGTTTCAAGATGCACAGTGGGTGCAGTCCTTTTTACAAAGTTCTAGAATAGGCAAGGTGGCTGATCTTGATCTACACCTGGAGCAACTTTAATTCCTTCATACCGAATAAGGAACTGAGATGCTTCTCCAACTTCTTTCCAGCCACAAAATGCATAGCATGTAGTATTTGCTCAGTAAACAATTGTGACTTGGATTGTGATGTTTATTAGGTGCTCATGGGTGATTGATCTAAAACAATAAATAAATAAAATCTGAGTTCAGTCCAACTCTGCTGAATCCCACCAGCAGCTCTGTGACCGTGAGCAAGTTCTTTAACCTCTCTGAGCCTTAGTTCCTCCATCTGCAGATGAGGATTCTCATCATAAGGCACTGTCATGAGAAACAGGCTTCCCGTCACTGATTTATGTCTGTTCATTGGGGGCTCTGTGTCTGGCAGGGTGTCAAACAATTCCAGCCAAAGAAGAATAGCGTGGTGTGCCTGAAGCCATACTGACCAAAGTTTGTACTCCAGCCCTGCCACTAAAATTCTGGGTAAACTCTGGCAAGGTATTTCCTCCCTGAAGGTCCCAGTCAGCTCATCTGTAAAAGACTGGAGGGTTCATTTCCACAAGTTTTCTCTCATTACAAAAAAGCTTGGCATGGCCTCATTTCAAACCATCTAGATGTTTCTACAATATACCAGCTCTGACATAGCAGGGGCCAAACATGGGGATGATTGACTATCTGTTTCACATTTCATTTGTCATCCAGACAGGCTTTAAGTACGTGGATAATGAACTCAGAATTCCAAATGAACTTACACTGATTCTTTTCTCACTCCCTCTTTCAGGGAAGAAAGGTTTCTTTGAAGGCTATGGAAAGAACTTCATCATTTTCTACTCCTGATAGAACACCAGCATTTGCCCAAGTGGGATCCCCATACACAATAAGCAGCCACCTTACGGGGGGGTGAAGTCGTGTGGTGTAGAGGCAGTTTAGTACAGAAGTTAGAAACAGAGGCTTTGGGACTCCAGAAGCTCTGGATTCAAACCCTGACTCTGCCACTTACTGGCTTGGAAGCTTTCACCAAATGCTCAAGATCTTCCTCTATGGATAATAACACCTGTGTTACTAAGTTATTATGAGGAATAAATATGCTAGAATACTAGATATATATCATACCATTTCTCCAAAGAAGCTGCCCTACATATTTGATGTTATTCTTATCCCCATTTTACAGATGAGAAAACTGAGGCTAGAGAGGTTAAAAAACTTGCGCAACTTCAGAGGTTGGTGAAGTTAAGGAAGGAAATATAGAAATACAGCATAAAAGTTGAGAAGTATTTATAAGATGGGCAGAAGAGGGTATGTCAAGAAAGGTTACAGAGGGGTTGGTGAGGAGTACGGAAAGTGTCTCTCAGGAATATCCCCAGGTACGTAAACTAATTTTCCCCAGTGATATGCTGTCAAATGCTTAACAACCAGCTTGCTGGGGAAAATAAGCATCCCCCATAAAACCCCTCATTTTTAACAATTGCCAATTTCTATATTGTAAATATTCCCACAGTGGCTGGTTTCCTGCTTTCGATGAACAAAGAGTTGAGGGAAAACCTTACAACAGCTTTCACACGGTTGCTCTTAGGAGCTGGTGCACCATCGCTTTGTGTGCACTGGACTTGTGATACTTCCCTGGAAGGATTCCTTTGGCAGTAGGACATAGCCCTGACCCACTGCAAAGTGTCCTGGAGCACAGGAAACATATCCAGGCACCCCCCACCCCACCCCAGCAATCTCTCTATGGATAGCACACTGCGGGCTGCATTTGGTTTTATCACTTCAAATAGTAGAATATAGGGTCAGGAAGTTGGGGAACAGTGTCCCTCCTTGACCCAAATTGTTTTCTGCATACAACAAATACATTTTTCCCCAGAATGGACAGATACAGAGCTGTGGAGGGAAATGGCTCGTGCGCTTCTGGTGCACACAGGATGCTATGGGGGTGGTGCTAAGCAGAGGGCCCAGAGACACTTTTCAAAACAAACCAAGCCCACAGTTGGTTCTTGGGACGGCCTCCCAGCCTCCTCTCCTGGAAGCTGTTAGTGTAAATTCTGACGAATGTGGAGCTGCCTAATTAACTACCCCGTGTCTCTGTAAAATACTTCCTCTCAAGTAAAGCAGGACACACATGTTCAGAGATCACATAGTTTCTCTGGTGTGAGAACAGTGTAAATGTGGACCAAAATGTATAATTGATATTGTGAAACAGGAAGAAAATGTTCAGATGAGAAGAGGGAACAAGGGAGGGGGAAGAGGGAAAGGAGGGAAGAGGAAAGGACAAGAAAATAGGAGGAAATAAAACATAAAGCTTTTATAAATAAAGAAGGGGGAGGGTTGAAAGGAGCAGAGGGGAACGGAAAATAAAGAAGAATCAAGATATATCGTGTGCAAGGTACAAATGCCATATGATGAATATCATGGTGTATGTCTAAAATATACCAATCAAATTCATTTTTAGAAATAAATAAAAATAAAATATCTCGTCGTCTGGCTTTCCTTTGGAGAAAAGAGCAGCATAGTAATCAGATGGAAAGGTCACATTATACCAAGAAATGTGACTCCTGGAAAAGAGCCTCTATGCCCCGCACCCAGGCCCCAATCTGTGTGCTGAGCAAGTTTTCTGTCTGTATGTTAATAACAAAGCACGGCCACCTTCAAAGACATCTGCTTGCTGCCCCTCAGTGGAGTCTGGCCAACCCAACTGAGCAGTGACTCAAGGCTGGGTTTGCCATGTAGCCGGATCCATCAAGCGCTCCTCCTTGGCCACCTTGGTCCTTCCTGTCCCATCTGTCCAGGAGTATGAGCTGGTACCCAGTTAACTAGAATGAATAAACTAGCTCACTGCAGCCCAAAGACTGTCAGTAACTGTGCTGGCTCACTTTGGTTCCTTTGAGAAGCAGATTCCAGGACAGAGCTGGAAGTCTTCAGAGATCTTCCCAGCGGTCACCTTTGTGAAGATTCAAACTATGATGCAGGAAAGATGATCCTAGAAAGAAGAGACAGGGATGAGAAAGAACCTCAAACTGCTGCACAGCTTTGGGGGAATCTTGATCAGCCCAACTTTCTGAGGTGATCCAAAGCCAAGGGTGCCCATCACTGAGGGGATCCCACAGTGGGTGGAAATGGGCTCAGTACATGCACAGCGCTGAACCATTGGCTGGCTGCCCAGGAGTCAGCATCCCTAACCCAGTCTTGCAAAGCCTTGTCATTTGACCGCACTTTGCAGAAATCCGAGCGTGGACTGTAGAGCCTGTGTTATTGTAATGTGACTCTACTATGACAAAGTAGATTCTCTTTGCCCTTAACTACCTTAGGAGACTGACCCAAGTACGCAGAAGTATTGTCGGGCTACTGACGATGTTTGACCCATTCTCAGTGTGCCCTTCGATTTCCATCCTGAGCTCTTCCCACCAACGGGGCCAATTAACAGGAAAAGTGGGATCACTTCCCCATTTCAGAACACTGGAGGATTGTGTTAGTCAACCGTTCGTCTCATCACTATGACAACACACCCAAGAGCAATTAACTTTAAGGACAAAATACCTTCAGAGGTCTCACTGCAAGGTCGCTTGGCCCTATAGATTTTGGCCTCTTGCAAGGCAGAACAAAGAGCAAAACTGCTAGAAGAAAACAGAGAGAGAGAGAGGGGTGGAGCCCTCCGAGGTATTTCCCCAGTGACCTCCACCAGGCTGCCGCTCTTGAAGGTTCCACCATCTGCCGTTAATGCCATCTTCTGGGAACCAAGCTTTCAACATAGGAGCCTTTGGAACATTAAAGATGCAAACCATAAAAGGAGATAGAGTAAACATAGTCGTGTTCTGGGCTTGATATTGTTTGTAAACTCCCACTAGACTATGTAGAATGGAAATTATACCCTCAGTATCACAAATTTCAAGATACAGAGCTGTAGAATAAGAAGTGTTTCCTAGATGCCACAAAATAAGCTTAATTAAATTTAAAACAAAAAAAAAAACCTTGTCTATGTGACCTACAGAACTTGGGGAAATTCAGTCATCTCTGTTTTTTTTAAATTCTCAGTGTGTGCATGCCCAAATAATAATATAAATACGTGGACCATGTAAACAATAATACCCCCTTCTAATCCACAACTAGTGTTATTAAGTATTTATCCAGGTTCCTTGCATATCCTTGCTTTTACTTACAACTAGTAAATAGGAAACTTACAACTAGTTAGTTACAACTAGTAACAGGAAAACTTCAAGATAACTTGGTTCCAAGCCTTTACATTTTATCTCTACACATTTTCTCCTATGCTAAATGTAACTACTCTATAAACACAAGCTCTTGAATACTTTGCCAAGAAGCACAGAGTTGCTTGCAGCACTGTGCAGTGTATCTCAATTAAACTTACAACAGCCTCAAAGAGATGTTATTATTGGTCCCATTTTACGTAAAGGATTGCGTAAAGGATTGCATAAAGGATGCGTAAAGGATTGTGTAAAGGATGCGTAAAGCAAGGCTCAGAAAGATTCAGTAACTGATCATAAAGCAAATACAATATGAATCAGAGATCAAACTGAGATGAAACTGGAACCCAGGATCGTTCATGCTGTTAACAACTATAGTACCTGCCTCCCAGGACACAGCTGACATTTGTTCTTGCTCCAACCAGTGGCAAGTGCATTAGTAAAATTGATTTCATTTGCAATACATTTTAAGGCAAAGCCTAGATAGTATCAAAAGACAAGTCCCTGTGCACAGGCCAACCTTGACACAGATTTGTTGGGACAGCAGTCAGTGACCCAGATGGACATGCAGAGTACTGAACCCATGCATAGAGTCCACTCTCTGCACTGGATGGGCAAGCCACTCATTTAAGATGCTGGTGATAACTGATCCTCACCCCAGAGCCAAGACATTCTGGGGTATACAGCCAGGGGCAAGGAGAGTCCATAAACAGCTTTACCCAGCAGTTCTAGAAAACCCTATCTCAGCCTGGCATGGTTGTACCAGACATGAGGCCAATTCTAGCATCAAAGTGATGGGAAAAAAAGTACGCCTCAGCAGCTCAAGCCAAACCTTTACCAGAAGGCTAAAAATAGTTCTTGTTGTGATGGCCACAGATCATGAAATGCATATGTCAACATAATAGCCCTGTGTAAAATCAGCCCATGTGGACTGTCTTCCAAGCCACTCGCAATTAAGCTTAAGTAGTGATATATAGACTATCATTTTCCAGGTGGAAGACACTCAAATGTTTTGTGGTCTGGGCACCCAGGAGGGATGGAAAGGGCTGGGCTGCACTGGTGAGTAGCCAGGGTTTGCACCTGGAGTCACTGGCAGCTCTGCTGCCATTAGTATGTGTTGACTGGACACCCTGGGGGCCCATAGTTCTGAACTTCGTGTTCCATGAACAAAGAGAAAGCAACGCATCACGAGGCAGAGGTGGGTTAGCTTCTTTTTTAATTCCCCGCAGTTGCCTAAAACAGACTCTCATCATATGATGTCTGGCACATAGTGGGCCCTCAATAAAACCTGATTTAGAGGCAGAGCTTCTTTGCAAGAATTGTGCAAGCAGATCTGATGAAGACTTAATTGCTACACTTACGCACAGTAATCTGCCTGCACCAAGACGCAAACAGTAATTGACTTGGCGGAGAAGACACCTTCAAAGGAGAGGACCGGTTCTGACTGGCCCAGGAAAACTGGAGTTCTCTTGTCTTAACAGTTAAGCAAACAGGAATCTGAACCCACCCTGCATGATGCAAAGTAAATCTCTTATTGAGTATATGCAGCCTTTGAGATGCAAATGTGAATTAAATACAGATGTGCAAAACTTGGGCAAATCAAGACCACCCCTTGTGGTTATTAAAATACTTGGGGCTTTTTTTGGTGGGGGTGAGGGATGGTCACCGGGACTCAAACTCAGGACCTCATGCTTGCCAAGCAGGCACTGCACCACTGAGCTAAATCCTCAGCCTCCTACAATCTTTTAAGAAGGTCCCTCAGTGTCCTCACCTCTAAAATGGCATAAATACAAAGAGATTATGGGGTAGAGTGCAGATCTTCTAGTTCATCCCACACATACAGATTCTCTAGAATATGGCCAAGAGTTTCAGAGACTTTTAGAGATATTCGCATATTAGATATCAATTGTTTGGGTGCCAGTTTTATTTTTTGTCTTTAGGAGGCCAACCACAGTTATGTGGGAATGTGCCTTGTGTAGGAATCAGCTTGTTCTGGCTCCCAAAATCGTACTGGATTCATCTCTTCCCAACTATTTATCCAGTGGCATGTAGTGGGTATGGCAAAATCAGCCATGGTTGGAGTATTCACACCAGGGTAATTGGCAAACACCATAAAGCAGGGCCCTTTTCCTCCTCTGGAGAATAGATTGCTTCACATTTATCATTTACTAGCTAAGTTTATGTCAAGAAACTGGAATAAGAAGCTGAAGCCATAAAGTCCCACAGGTGGCAGAAATAGTAAGTCTCTTACCCAGTCTGAGATCCGTTGCTTGAATTCTCCCAGGGGAGGAGCCCTAGCACCAGGAGCAGATAGGGAAGTGACCTCTCAGTGTTACATAGACTTTACCATAAAATTGCATAGTGGAAATCACCCTTTTGCTTTTATTTAAATTCTCTTTTATCCTTTTCATTGTGCAAAACAGAAATCCTCAGTTTAGTGCTAGTTCAGTCTTTAACACCTCCATAACACTTGTTACTCTTCCTTTTAACAAACAAAGGTCAATTCTTAGGCTCAGAGCCTTGTGCAGACAGCAGTGCCAAGCTGTAATTGAATGACACTGTTATGCTTTTGTTATATTTGCTTCTCTAGTTACCTTCTACTTGTGTCCTGCAATAGTGGCATTCATCCAACGGTGGAGGTACCAATTGTTCTTCTTCCCGTGTTTTTTAAAGGCCATTTAAAAACAAATAGTAAGTGATTAATAACGCAACTGATGCAGAGCCATGGCAAATATCTCAAAGGTGGCTTGTGAATGAATCATGACATGTATCTCCCAGGTCAGGCAGACTTTGCTTAATTACTTCCAGTGACAAGAAGGTCACTATTCCTCAAGACACTGCATCTGCTACTGTAATCTGTGAGATTTCCCATTCAAATCAAAAAGGCTTATTTAGTTTTCATCACCCCCACCATTTTTAAATTAAATGCATTTCCTACAATATTCCCCTATTGGCCAAGCTCAGTAAACTCTCAAGGTCTTCATTCCCTAGCCTTGGCTCAAAACCTCCATTGTCACAGCTTTTGAGTGTTTGTGGTGAACTGCCTAAGCCCCAGAATGTCCTTGAAGGACTATTTCTGCCCTTGGCACGTTCACATTAATCCCGCGGAAGGTATTCTCCTTACACAGGAGGAATTGGGGCCTGTGACTACCAAGCAAAAGTGCTAGGAGAATTTGTTTCCATGCACCCCATCCCTGGAGTTACTCTATAAGTCTCAAGCCACACCCTGGGAGATCAGGACCTCAGTGTGATGTCTGACACTTACGAGGTGTGAGAAGTGTTAGGTACCTTTGCATAGAGCCCCAAGGTGAACGTAACTGAGTAGTGTATCCTTGCACTAATAATCTTTAAAAACTGTTTAACATTATTACAGTAAAAAAAAAAAACCCACACATTGCTATTAACTCCCCTCAAAACACTGCCACTTGCTTTGAGCATCCTAACCCTTCACTCTTGCTGCTGTCTGAAGCAGTTCTAGAAGCCCTCTTTTGTGAGTGTCTCTAGTTGTACTGCTGAGACTGCCCCAAAGCCCTGAATCTACTCAAAATGTGTACTTCTTATGGTCATTTTGACTTCCCAGGGAGGGGTAAAGGTTGAAACATCCCGAATCTGGGAAATGAGGAGGATGCTCACACCTGGTTTTACAAGCCTGCCTTTCTATTGCGTGGAACTTGGCAGCAGAATTCACAGACTTTTTCCCACACCTGGTGAAGACACAGGAAAGAGGACTTCCAGAGCTGCTTTAGAAAGTGACAAGAACCGTGGCATACGCGTGTTCAAAGCGAGAGGGGCATTTTGAAGGGGGTTAATACCACTGTGCCTCTCACTCGAATAATTTTTTAAAACTTTTAGGCATTCACTATATTTTTTCATCACCACTAACCTACTCAACGCTAGCTAATAATAACTGCCACCTTCAGTGGCTCCCTCTCTGCCGGGCCCCAAGTTGAGAACTCCCGGTGCATTCTGTCCCTTAGGACAGCCACACAGGGACCTGCTCTTGCCACCTCAATCTAGACATGAGCATGCTGGAGCTCAGAGCGACATCACCCATTCAAGGTCACCTGGCTGGTAGGCAGCAGAGTCTGAAATCTTAACCAGAGCTGTGGGCCTGCTGAAGTCTGCATTCCGAGAGCATGACAAGGATTTCTTATCTTAAAACTTCAGACCTTCCATGGAAGTCATGGGAAGCGAGTGACAGGGGAGGTGACTCCGCTAAGCAGAGACCGTAAAGGAGAGGCACTGTTCTCTGAAGCCAGAAGATTGCCTGTAAGTGAATGCAGAGCAGGTCAGCCCTCTGTGGCAGTGACACCCTCTCACCCTCTTCCCGTGGAGAGAGGAGAGAACGTGAGGGGGACACTGACTCCTGGACTCTCATCCAGACAAATTCACACCTGTCTTTGTCCTCCACAAACATGAAATCAATTTCCAGGCACCTTAGCCACATTTTTTTTCTCTTGTCAATATCTGTAACTAAAATGTTTTTGACTCTGTGAATGAGCCTGGTAACAGTCTGTAGTGTAGTCACACGAATCAGAGACCTGTCTCGCAGCCCTTTTTTAAACCATGTACCTCAATCAGTAGATATTGCCCAGGACCCTACCAAGTGCTAGGGAGCACTGGTCCTTGAGGGCACCAAGGAATTAGGGTGAGCACCATTCCTACCCATTATAGACACCCCCAGTGAGTCCTTGCCAGTGTGAGGAATGCAACAGAGGAGGGTGTGCATGCTGGGAAGCTCAGAATTGCTGAAGCAATGCAGAGAAAAGCATCCCTGGCAGGGGGAAGAGCATATGCAAAGGGCCTGAGGCAGGAGATATCAGGTAGAGTTCAATCAGGTCCCTGCTGGGCTAGCGCATAATAGGTGTTAAATAAAGTAGGAATGAATGAGGAGAGAGTGTATTAGGGAATGGTGAAGATTAGAATGGAGCTGTACACTTAAGCTGAACTAAAGGATCTTTGAAATTGTTTGAAGGAATTTTGACCTGAATCCTAACTGAAGGGGAGGCCATGGAAGCAGACAAAATAACAGAGATGTGATGCTTTATGCTTTCCCACAACTGCCAAGCCACTGAACTATGACTGTATCACCTCCTACCCGTCCTGACACCCTCCATGTGACACACACTCCCCCACTCCTAGGTGACATGAGATGGTTGGACATGTGGCAGACTCACAGAAGCAGTCCCCACTTCCTCTCTGGTCTTTCTCCCACCGTGGAGTATCGCACGTGGTGGAGGGCGCAGAGTCCTCTGTGCCTGCCCGTTAGCCACATTCCAGGAGCTCATTTTGCAGGCGTGACTCCAGATGGTGGCTGCACTAAACGCTTTTCCCCCTATGTCAACAAATCACTCACCGGCTAGCTTACGATTTGCATTAATTTTGTTTTCTGCAAAAGCAGAAGCTGAGACAAAGGACTTAGATGAAGGGAGTTTAATTGGAGGTGTTGCCAGGAAGCCAGGTTAAGAGAGAGGAGAGGAAGAGACAATGAAATGAAATAACGTATCAAAGGCCACAGACCTAGATGTGTAGAAAATTAAATTCAGATCTGCTTTTGCCACCACAGCATGTCCTTATGGAAGTTTCTGGATGTTCCAGGAAACTGTATATGCCACGCAGTTCCAGGCCATAGATGATTGGGTCAGGGGGAAACACTGCATCCAAGCTACACCATTCAGATTCTCTGCTCTGGATATTTGAACTTTGAACCGTGAGCCAGAATGATGAGATGAGAATGCAGTCAGCCAGCGCCACCATGTTGGCACAATCAGGATGGATTGTGTTAGAGAACAGGAGGAGCCAGAAGATAGCAGAAGAATAAAGAGAGCAGGGGCTGAGCATCTATCCCCTCATGAAGAACCTAAGAGACACCGCAAGCAGCTGCGCCTTCCTGTCGCTGGTTCCATGAGCTTCCTTATATCATTTGAAAGTTGAATTGGACAGATACATCTCCCTGTCTGCCAACCACGGACCATTGAATAAAGCACGATCTGAAAAACTTGAGACATTCAAGGAGGCATATTCACGCGATGGGTGAGCGCTTCATAGACAGATGGAAAGATTTAGGGTGTCCAGTGGTCTTGCTATAAAGTCTCTGGCTGGTTGCTTTAAACAGACAGAGCAAAGCCTCTATAGGGATGCAGGAGAGTGACAGAGTGGGTCAAGCTCGGGGCGGCAAAATGAAAGCCTCTTCATTAGGGGTTCAGCCCCTGCTTCTTTAAAAAAGAAGGGGAGCATGGTTCAGGCACCATCTCTCCCCACGGCTTTACTGCTAATAAAAGCCTCTGACTTGCATCCGGATCGGCAGCTCCACTTCATTTTTCGTCCCTCTGTCGGTTGCAATGTAAGACAGCTCGAGGAGAAATTAATACTCGAAGTCAGTGTCAGCCCTGCTGACAGCAGATCAAGGCTGAAAGACAAATTGCTCATTACAGTTCAGGGAGCCAGAGCTGGGAGAAGAATGCTGTGCGGTCCCCAGAAAGCCCCAGGCGGCTCCCACTGGTGGCTAACTTGGCATGGGACAGGACAGCACCCTGACTTCCGCCTGCCTTTGAGCTTTGCAGGGGGTTATAAGGGGCTTATCCCAGGGGAGTAGCCTCATTGGGGCCTCTTCTCACCCATACGATCAAGCCTAACGTTCTGGAAAAGCTGTTAGCATGTGTCACCGTCACCTACCTATCTTGGGTCATAGTGGCGATCTTCAGTGGCAGCGGGGCTGACCAGAAGGCAGAGGACTTTGAACAATGAGAAATCAGCTGCGGGCAAAATCCCCAATGCTTGTCTCACTTTCATTCCTCACCACTCCCTTCCAAGCCTTCACTTCTTCATGACACTGCTTCCTCCATAGTCAAGGGCATTGTGTGTTGGGGGTTGAGTCCCACACAAGCTCCAGACCCAATCATCAAATGGGGGCTGACAGCCAGCACTGACCTGGCCAGCCCAGGGGCCTTGGTCCCCTGCAAGGAGGTTTGTCCACTTGAGAGAGGCTGACTTTTTTCCAATTTGCATAAGGGCATTGCTGACTTTGTCAGAGTACTTATATTTTAAACAACTGGCTTAGGTGTTTAGTGTCTATCTCCCCAAAGTAGAATGCAAGCTCGGGGTGGGGGAGAAGGTTCTGGAAACAATTCCACGTGCCTCTCCAGAGCCATTTGCCATTCTCCTCTCTGTCCCATACCCCAGGAGGATGACGATTTCATGGAGTCCTTTGTTCCCCTGGTGCTGGTTGAATTCAACCAACAGGAAGCACCGGTGGGAGATCCAGGGTGGGAGAGGAGAGGTCTGAGTATAGTATTTGTCCCCAGCCTCCTTTCTGATGCACTGCCCTGGCTGTTTGTGACTCTGTGCCTGAAGCCGTAGCTTCTGTCCCATGGCATCTTGGCAGTTTCTCTCCTCGCTCTGGCTGCTGCTTGCTGGCTTCATCCCTTCAGGACTACGAGTGCTAAAGTCTACCTGGTGTGACCAACCTCTGGCCACAACCTTGTACACCTTCCCTCGCAAATTTCCCTACACCATGGTCACACATTTGCCCATGTAAATATTTGCATGAGTTCACCTGTCCTTAGATTTCCACTTTGAAGCTGGGTAGGTAGCACATACCTATAATCCCAGCACTAAGGGAGGCTGAGACAAAAAGATCACAAGTTCAAGCCTAAACTGAGCAATTTAGAGAAAGCCTGTCTCAAAATAAAAAAGGAGGGGCTGGGGAGATAGCTCAGTGTGAAGGCCCTGGGTTCAATCCTCACGACTGGAGAAAAAATTCCCAGCTTGAGTACACTTGATTCATTGTTATATCCTCCATTCCTAGACGGGTACTCAACAAAGCAAACATCAGGGTTTGTTGAATGAATGCTGATTCCCCCTCCCTCCCAAAAAGGGCAGGCCTTGTTCATGCCATTCCTCATCCAAACCTCACCAACAGCCCCCTCCACTCACCTCAGCGCTGCTGCAGGAAACCAGTCATGAAGATTGTTCCTCCCACCTCATTTTTCTGAGCTCAGCAGACCTCAAATCTTCCTGTTCTCAGCCATTTATTTCAGAAGACAATTAGACCCTGTCTGAGACATTTTGCTCCCATTTCTTGCCAGGAGAGGAAAAAATAAGTGATACCCTTAGGGGGTCATCCTTTCTCATTTCTGGGGAGAAAAATCTATTTTCTCTGCCATTCTTCTTTTCTTTACACCCATTTGCCAGATCCAGTCTCCTAAATGAATGCTCACAGGCGCTCACTGGCCAGGATAATTCTGCTCTGCGAAAACTTGGAGCAGAAATACAGAGGTGAGCATCTGGGGAGTCGTTGTGCAGTCACATCTAAGGTGCTGCTTTGGGGGGTAGCGGTCCGAGGGCTGTTGGGCATAATGACCAGATGGCAGCATTCCAGCCCTGGATACGGTGCAATTTCCCTCTGGGGTTTTGCAGAAATGACACTGTCAGAGAAAACAATGATTTAATGGCCACACGACAGGAGCCTTGAGACTAATGGTACCCAACTCAGAAAAATGTAGAAGACAACTGGAAGGCAATTACGACACAGTCTGTGCCTACAGGTCTGTCATTACCAGCGAAGCATTGCTAGGAAGCCTCTCTCCTTGGGAAGGTCAGATCTGTACGCCACCAAGTCTTCAGGAGAGAAGGCACACAGCGTGGGTATTTCTGTGTTTTTACTAAGAATTCTCCAGAGTCATATGCAGAGCACCTCGCCTATATCCATTTTACCTCTGCCTCATTCTCCCTGCTTCCTCCCGCCTTGTCTCTCCCTCTCCCTCCTCCTCCTTTCTCTCTCTCTTCCTCCCCTCTCTTTCTGCCCTCTACTCCTCCCTTTCTCCCCACCACTGCTTTCTCTCCCTATTTTCTTCTCCTCTGTCTCTGTCTCTGTCTCTGTCTCTGTGTCTCTCTCTCTGTCTCTCTCTTTCTGTGTCTCTCTGTCTCTCTGTCTCTGTCTCTGTCTCTCTCTCCTCCTCCAGTTCTAATGATATAGTTCTCCCACTTCCCATACCCAGCTCCCATGAACCTTTGTATATGCAGCTCAAGAAAAGTGACCTTGCCTGCTTGACAACTGGCTTTTGATTAGAAAGACCAAGCTCTGCTTGAGAAACTGCGCTACCCATAAGAAACATGTTTCAGGGCTGAGGAGAGGTCCCTGGGGGCCTAAAATAGTGGTAAAAAACAGATCTCTGTCTTATGTATAGTTTGAACTTACATTCATGCCTTCCAGTATTCACTAGATTTTTCTATAATGAGCAGGTGGGCTATTTTCTAAATACTATTTTTGTGACAAAAGTCATAAATTCATCCATTTTTTTATAGCCAAAAGGACAAGAATTGTACCAAAAAAAAAGATATGTCTTAACTAGCACCCTTTGGCCATCTTCCATCTCCAGAGATGAATACTTTTATGCATATGATGTGGCTTCTTCCACACCATTTGCCACAGATAGATAGATATAGATATAGATATAGATATCCTTTTCTTTTTGTAATTGTTTTGCTCTTCATAATGGGGTTATATCACAAGCATTCATTTCACAAGTTTTTAAAAATGAAGGATATCTCTTGGAGGTCTTTCCATTATTGGAATCAGTCCTGTTTCTTATTGTTTTTAATTCTGCCTAGAAATCAGTTGTGTTACTCAACTGTGGTTCATTTCACCAAGCCATCACTAATACACAATCAACTTCCTCTATTACATGCAATAAACAAATGCTTCTGTGTTGCCTGTTTGAACACGAGAGCTCACATTTCTATATGGGAGAGATAATTATATCCATTAAGACACTTTGAGTTGCAGTGCATGAAGCTCCAAGTACCTAAACAATAAAGACTTGATGTCTGTACATTGCTGAGAAGTCTGATGGTGGGGGCATCTCCAAAGATGGTTAATTCCATGGCTCAGTGCTGTATTATAAACCTAGGTAGTTTTCTTTCCGTCTTTCTGGTCTACCTCTCTCGGGGAAATGAATGGCTTCCACAGTGGAATCACAATGCCTGGAAACATTCTAGGTGATACATGCAGACATAGCCCTTCAGTTTTCATCAGGTCCATTGACCAAGATCGGGCTGCAAGCTAATATGTACACCTGTCACCAGCACAAGGAATAAAATGACCATGATTGGCACAGACCAATTGTAATTCTTTCTCTAGGTCTTGGAAGAAGAAAGGGAAAAGGAATGGATTTTATTAATCAAACTAACCTCTAGAAAAATCTATATCAGTTTTCAGTCTACAAATAGTACCTAAGTACAAGTTAGTTTCCATTTCAAGATTTTTTGACCATGATAAGCAAAGAAGGCATTTTCTTGCATTTGCGTGATCACTAATGAGATTGTGGGATCTACACATTTATTGTGTATCTCTGTTTTCCCCTGTGAGAATTAGCTGTCTGGATCATTTGCTCATTTTCTATCAGATAGAAAATCTTACTGGTTTGCAAAAGTTCCATATTTGTATCCTGTAAGCACATACAATCAAAAAATTTTTCAAGGTTCTTAAGGATAAAAAACACTGAAGTTATCCATCTTTGTTTTTGCTTAGAATTTCAAGTGTTTCTGTAACAGTTCAGGAAGCAGATGAAAATTCATTTCATGAAGAAGGTTATGGTGACATGTTTTTCAAACCGTGTGCTTCAGAACATAAGTTCTTTGCCAGATCTTTAAATGCAACTGGGGAACAACACATAATATGTTCCTGTTTCAAAATCTCACAATGCACAAATACCATAGAGACAAGATCTGTTTGATTTGGACTACTTGCCACCTGTGTGATTTGCTTTTCTTCCCTGGATCTCTTCCATTCATTGTGAAACAGTCCCCTCCAGATTGTTATGGGACATGGCAACTGGAGTAGTGCCCTGCCTGTAGCCCATTGGCTCTCACCATTCTCACTCATGCCCAAGGCTTCCCATGGCAGCACCGTGACACTACATCTGTGATCTGGGGTGATCAAGCAACAAGTAATGCCTTAGGAAGAGCCCTTCACCCATGATAGATAAAATTGGTGGATAAATAATGGGTAACTGTGCCTTCAGATGCAGTGCTTCTAATCTGTATACTAGGAGTTGACAAGCTATAACCCACCAACCAAATATGGCCCATTACTTGTGTTTATGAACAAAATTTTATTGAAGCACAGTTACATCCATTTGTTTATGTATTGTCTGTGTTTCCTTTCACCCTACAAAAACAAGGACTACCCTGCAAAGCCTCTTTCTGAGCCCTCCATTCTGTACACTATTCCCAATGGCCTTAGTAAGGTTGAACCCAAGTTTCCCATTTGGTTTCTTACTTGCACTTAACATGTTTTCCTCTCTGTGTCACCTCCTTTCTGGTATTTCCCGGGGTTACCCCCAAATACAGTCTTTGTTACCGTAAAACTGTAATGTCTGAAGCAGACTTGAAAAGAAGTAGGTTGAATGGGGAAAGGATGGGAGGGCATTGCAGGCAAAGGAAAGGCTGAGGTCCCAGCCAAGGGATCTCTGAGTTAACTTCCCCTCACATCCTCCCACAAATCAACACCAACTCTCCCTCTCTCTCTCTCTCTCTCTCTCTCTCTCTCTCTCTCTCTCTCTCCCTCCCTCCCTCCCTCCCTCTCTCTCTCTTTCTCCCTCTCTCTCTCTCTCCCTCCCTCTCTCTCTCTCTCTCTCTTTCTCATGCATGCATGCAGGCACATGCACACATACACACAAAAAGCAAGTCTGACATTCATTTAGAGTGGTAGTTTTGCCCACATTGTCATTACTGACTGCAGACTTGCAAACTAAATGTGCAAATGGAAGATGAAGATGCCTTTCTCCATTCTGCATCTAGGAAAGCACTTTAACTCTTGCCCATTATGTGCCCACATAAAAGAGATAGACTTTCTCCATGGGGAAACATGTCTGCTTATCTATTACTTGGCATGTTTTCATTTATAAAATAAATAGACCATTGAATACCTCTCCTTGAAGAGGAGGAGGTTCCTTACATCTCATTATCACATGCAAGGCTACAGTTGTACCACTCTCAAAATTTAAGGGACAAGGTGATAGTTTCTTAGATTCAAGGTCACATCATCCCACCTCCAGACAACTGCACAAGCTGTTTCTGCTGCCAGAATGCTCACTTCACAGCACTTTTGTAATGATTTGGGTCTCATTTAGATATCAATTATCCCACAAAAGCCTTCTCAAATCCTCTCTCCACATGCTCCCTGTCCCCATGCAGATTAGGCCTTCCCATCACACCACCTTGGCAATGGCTTTATGTTTGCTCATTGTGATGCTCACTGTGTTAACTGAATGAATACTCATTTGATTGACAGTAAGTTTCATGAGGTCAGAAAATCACCTCTCCTGTTGATGGTTATGGTCCCAAGGCCTGCCACTCAATGGATGCCTAATAATTTTAAATAGATGAATGGATAAAAGAATATAAGAATGAATGGAACCCTCAGAAAAGTCAGTGTTCATCTTTTCAGTTTAAGAAATGTAGGATGGTTGGAGATATAGCTCAGTAGCACAGTGCCTACCTGGCAAGTGTGAGGTCCTTAGTTTGATTTCCAAGTCTATGCAGCTGTGATCTCCTTTTCCAAATATGTGTACACATGTGTGTACATCACACACATATATAAATGCATTTGTCTATGTACATGCATGCACGTATGCGTATATGTATATGTGTGTGTTTCTTATTTTTTCTTAGTATCGTCTACATCTGGGTGCTTCTAGGATTTGTAGAAGACATCTGAACTGTAGGTGCTAATGACTTTGACACTAACCATCAAATTGTTAGAGTTTCAGGCAGTGGACTGAGGCCTTAGGCTTAGATATAAAATTAGAGCTCGGGCCCTTAGACTGTTGTGGGTTAGAATACCACCTCCCACTCGTCAAATCATGTATGATTTGAGGCAAGTTACTTAGCCATCCAGGACCACAGTTTCTGCCTCTGTACTGTGGCAGTAATAATAATCCCTACTGGAAAGTGCCATTGTGAATGTCAAACAAAATATGTAAAGTATATGCTTAAAGGTCCAGCACATAGCAAATGTCACTAAATGAGAGCTATTGTTATCATCATTGTTATTGTCATTGTCATTGCTGATTCCCATGGGGAGAGCTAAAAGAATTTTGATTGTAGGTTGAAGGGGCTTTTAAAAGTTAGGATATAGGATGGTCTTATGTCTGTCTGTTCCTTCTGAGCCTTGAAGGAATGCTTGGCCTGGGGTTGCCACCTTCTGGAAGCCTTTTGCAGTGGAAGCCGGTAGCCTTCCAGTGGCTGCCTGGCACAACTAAGTGCTCAGGACCCCTGTGCCTTTTATTATTTTGCTCCACTGTGCAACCATGTGCCCAATATTGCGAAGGGCAGAGGCTAACTTTTAGGACAAGCCCCTGGAAATACTAAGAGATCCTTGATTACAAGACAAGAAAGCCAGGACCTCTCAGTTCATAAGTAATAAAACCCTTTTCATAGACTAAAAAAGGACTTTATCCTAGAGACTGGGGTGTGTTGTGGTGTTCAGAAGCAGAAGATACAATGGGACCTCCCAAAGCAGTTGTCCCAAGACCTAGAACAACAATGGTCTCTCCCATTTTGTCATCTCTTCCCACACCCATCCTCTGAAGATCAGCAGATGTAGAAGAAGGTGGCCTCTCACAGAGCTTCTGCTTCTCTGAGAACTTCCTTCTGCTGGACTGTCCCCAGTTTTGAACCATATGACAGTCCCACTCTCTTTGCCCTAGTGAACAAGGATAGAGGCTATGAAGGTTAAGTTTGATTATGTCAACTTGATTGGTCTGAAATGCCCAGGAGACTGGTGAAGTGTATTTCTGGATGTGTCTTTTCTCTCTGACACTCTTTCCCTCTCTGTTCCCCTGCTTCCATAAGCTAAGCAGATGTGACTCACCACACCCTTCCACCATGCCTTGGAGGCAGCTGACCATGGACTGAATCCCCCTTATCACATGAGCCAAACTAAACTTCTCCTTTAAATTGTGTGTCAAGTATTGTGTCCCGCAATGGGAAAACTGACTGATACAGGCACTTAACCTGTGCTGAGCCAGTCTGATTCCTCCTGGACCACTGGAATTGAGGATGATTCGTCTCAGCTAGTGGTCTCATCTGTAAAATGTTCCTGAGAGAGACTGAGGCATAGCTTAGTGGTGGAGCCACATATTTAGCATGTTCAAGGACCCAGGTTCAGTCTCACAAGAAAAAAGATGAGTATGATAATCATAGGTTTATAGTGAAGATTACATGAGAAATTCCAGTGACAAGTTCCTACCAACACAAGGAATATGATAAGCACCCAGTGAAATGTGACTGCCATTGTCATTGTTATCCCTAACATCAAACACCTTAGTACAAAGGCTCACACATAGTGGTGCTCAGTAAACTTAGAATAATCACTCAATCAGGGAATCACCCATGCTATTTAACGTTCAGCTGCAATAATACATGGACTGCGTGTTTCTGAAAAATAAGTTATTGGAAGACAGTGGACTTTGCCTCTTAAACAAAGCCAAGTCCAATGTATCAGCCCTGGGTCTCATATTTGAGAAGTGCAGTTGCTGTATAAAAGTTTTTGAGGGTTTCCAGGTGCTCACGATACATTTTACAGGTCATTTAATCTCTAGTTAGACAAACTCAATCTTGCGTACTCGTTAAAATGAGATTGGGGCATTTCAAAGATTAGGCTCACAGTGCAGGAAATATGGTTTAGATTTTTCTTTCAGAGGGAGGAGGGGGGAAAGTGTATCTCACAATAACATCAAAGAGGTCCACCGCGTATTTCTCATTTTATACGTCCTGTAGTCATCCTCTCTGCTTTCACTGTTCTTGAATACTTTGTCTGCATCTCCACCCACACCATGTTTTCATCCTGGAGATTTGTACCTGCATTAAAGCGGGAGCATGTTTATATTTTTAAAATGTGGCTACAATAAATGGCTTTTGGAATGTACACTGAATAAATGCAGACAAACATGAGTAATCAGATCACCCTCAGAGAGCAAGTCACAGGGAAAGTTTTCTAAGTAGAATTTTTTCCAGTGGCTTAGAAAACAGCCTTCAAAGTGGTATCCTGTATCTATACCGGGACATATTTCAAATGGGTAGAAATATCACTATGCCTTAGATTCCCGCTTCTATGTGACATTTTCAGCAAAGGAATGAAGCAAGGAAATTCAAATTCACTTAATGGAACTTCTCTCAGAGGTGGGGGCATAGTGACAGAAGGTCAGATGGCCTTTTCTGACCCAACAGCGTTTTACTGAAATCTTCAGATGTTAACGAGCACCTTCCGGAAGCAGACCTCACACACGCACATCTGCTTTGGTCTTCAAAAAGAAAACGTTGAAAAGCCCTCAGCATCTTTGGCATAAGCATTTTCAAGTCAAGACCCTGAAACAATGACAAGACTTAAATAGGTCTCCAAAAATATTTGTTGAACTAATAATATCCCTGCTAGATTAAAAAAATGACACATAGCGTTTACAATAGCTTGCAATATATTCCCTGTATACTAAAGCTATTTGTCACAACCACACCACAAAATAGGTGTAAGCATTTGGGGTAGTTTAGAGATGAAAATATTTAGGCTCAGAGAAGGTAAAGGACATGTCCAAGGCACCCCACCAGGAAACAGAAGGCTGAAGATTTGAAACATGTCTGTCTGGCACTAAAATCCATGCTCTTGCCTCTTGTCTTCCCTTCCTATCCCCTTTAGCTTCTTAAAAAACATTTTCTGCAGTCTTTTATGCCCCGACATGATGAAAATGGGATGATTTTATGATGGAGGAAATTTATATGCCCAGCATCCACGTACCATGTGGTGGTCCACATAGGGCCATACTTTGTGGTTAGCACAAAATCTAAAGAGATCTCTAGCTTTGCCCAGACATCTCACAAAACCAGAGTTGCACTTTCTAATTGTTTCCAGAACAAAAAGGCTTCTGGGTGCAGATAAAACTATAATTCTTATGGGTGACCAGGGCATGGCATACACAAGCACATAGATAATTGATCTCCCCAGGACTGATAGGCAAAATACAGTACCTTGATGCTTTGTGCTTTTGTCATCCTTGTGTCCTGGCTTCTACCTCCAAGCCATTGTGCATCCTCTGTTATGGTTTAAATCTAAAATGACTCCAAAAGCCTCACATATCTGGAAGGTGATTAGATCATGAAGGCACTTATGATGACACTGTTAGGAGGTGTGGCCTAGCTGCCAGTAGGTCACTTGGAGTGTGTCCGGAAGGGTATGTCTCCCTTCCTGGCTCTTTCCTTTACTCTGCTTCCTGGCTACCATGGCTTTTCTCCATCAAACCCTTTCACCATGCCCTTCTTTCCTTGAGCCAGTCAAGTATGGATGTAAAATGTGAGCCAAATAAACATATCCTCCTCTAATTTATGTGCGTTGAATATTGTGATTCAGTGACAAGGATAATGACTAAGACATTCTCTTGCATAATATGATTTTCTTCTATCTCTATTATACTTGCCACAAAGTCATTTAGTCCTCCAACAAACAGTTACTGATCCCTTGCAAAAACAAGGCCAGATCTGACATCAGGAGCTCAGACCTAAACAAGGACAGATGTGAAGATCCAATAGCTTCAGTGCATGAGCTGGATATTCCAAGAAAGTAAGGTTCTTACTGTAGGAATGCAGAGGTAAAAGAAACTCGGCTACTGAGCTGGGGTGCGGTATTGAAGAAAGCAGTGCTTCGCAATACTTCATAATGGTGATAATATTTTAGTTGGATTTTGAAAGATGAATGTGAGTCTTTTTAAGCAAAGGAGGAGATAAAGAACAACACCTGCAAGAGACATACGTGCCTTCTGGAGCTCAGTGTGTTTTAAAATTATTCAAACTGACTTCAGAACAGAGTGTGGAAGTAGAAGTGTAGATGCAAATCCATGAAAGCCTTTACAAAACAGCCTGAGGAGTTGAGGCTGTTTTGAGATCTACAGGGAGCCACTGAAGGGTTTTGAGCGAGAGCACGATAGTGAAGTTTGCTTTATAGAAAGATAGCTGCACATTTATACGGCTACCATAACCAAACACCATGAACTAGTCAATTTAAAATAACAGAATTTACTGTGTCACAGTTCAGGAGGTGAAAAGTCCTTAAACCAAGATATTAGCATGGTTGTTTCCTTCAAGAGGTTCTTGGGAGAAAATCTGTCTCATGCCTCTGCTAACTTCTGGTGGCTGCAGCAATTGTTGGACTAGAGACAGACCTTTCCCTTTTCTGTCTCCAGCACACAATACTCTCCTTTCTGTGTTCCCTCTTTTTCTTATAAGGACATTAGTCTTTGTGCTTGGGTGCTAGCATAATCAACTATGACTTTCTCGAATTGTATCTGCATAGACACTATTTCCATTGAGGTTCCATTATGAGATCTCAGGCAGATATGAATTTTAGAGGGACTCTATTTAGCCCACTATCACTTATGAAGAGGCAGGAATGTCAGTGGGAACCCGAGAGGTCAACCAGGAAGCCAACCCCATGTCAAGGAATAAGTCATGGATGCAGCTGGGCTGAAGGACACACAGCACTACATCAAGCACTTTGGGGGGTGGGCTTTTCTCAAGGAAAAGCAGGAGACACAACACACAGAGCCCACTTTCTGAAACTGACCTAAGAGATGCAATTGCTCATTCTTCCTCTATTTATTAACGAATATGATTATGGATGCTATTAAGTAATGAAACCAATATATCGCAACCAGACAGCCTGTTTCAAGAATCGTTTCATAGTCTTAAGGTTGCTTTAATGCATATGGCCCTTTCTGTAAGGTTTAGTTTAAACAGGGCTTTCAAGAGATGGGGAACTTATTGGCAGAGGTCATAATCATTGTAATAGCCAACATTTATTAACCTCACACTAAATGTCAGGTACTACACAAGGTACCTTAAATTCATTATTTCTAATCCTCTCTGCATCTCCAGAAAGAAAGACAGTGTTATGAATGTCTCCATTTTATAGATGAGGAAATTGATGGTCAGTGAGGTTATCAGTTGTACAGGATCATATGGTAATGACTTTGAACTGGAATCCTGGGACATGTGATGCCCAAGGAAGTTTCTCAAACTAATAAATGACTCTATTAAGAAAAAAAATATGGACACAAACATTGTTCAATTCAAGTGGCCCTAGTTTATTTTGCTGCCACAGAAGAAGTTTCTGTATGCCTAGCTTGGGATAAAGAACCAGTTCTGGAAGCCTGCATGACACATGGTGTGGGGGGGGGGTCATCTTCCCTGTTGGTGAAGTGCTCAAAAAGAGATGTACCCAAGACCCAAGCAGGCACACTCTTGTAGAACAAGGGACCTGGGGATCCAACCTAATTAATCCCCTTCTTCCTGCCAACATTTTCCATGCACGCTCCTCTGCTCAAAAGAAGTCTTTTTCTCTCGAGGGATTAAGAGACCTTTTCTGTTCCAGCTCATTCAGAATAAAGTTCCTTCAAACAAGTGGCCAACTTTTTTTTTTTTTTTTTTTTTTTTTTTTTTTTTTTTTTTTTGCCTTTGAGCCTGACAAGCAGAACTAGCTGTTGAATCAGGAAACAGAGCCAACAGAGCCTGTCACACCCAGACCTCATCTGGTGCCTGCTCAAGGTTTTCCCTTTCTTTTTTTAATACTTGTAGAATTTTTCCCTTTTAATTACAATTATACTTCAAAGGGAATCTGGAACTTACAGAGCCAAAGATCAAAGCCTCAAGAGGAGCAACCTTCTTCCTAATAACTCCTCAATGGGACTCTGAAGACATAGGGGGAAGGGCAGTGAGGGGGCCATGCCACAAGCCTGAGTAGCCTCAGTTCTCCCTCCTCCCTCCCTGTGCTTGTCTGCTAAGATGGCTGCTGCTGCACATGCCACTATGCCAACCAGTGCCTTCAGTGTGGTCAGAATAGGACATTACCTAGATTCGATTTAAGAGCAGACCAGCATGGTCCCACACTAAAATATACCTCATCACACTAAAATCTTTTACATTCCTGAAATTGCCCTGCATCATCATTGTGTTAAGCATTGCCCGTGCAGTATACTCCATTTGCAAGACAAAAAACATACCACTGGGCTGAAGGATACCTCATGTCACACCCACCTTAAGATAAGTTAGTCTGAATGTTGTTTTTCATGTATCACAGCAGCATAAGGATCTTTGGCACCTAAGTAAGATAATGAGCAGAGAAGAGTTAATATTTAGACATCACTAGTAAATGAAAGACTAAGGTCTGCGTAATGTTAAATGTCTCTCCAATTTGTCACACTGCCTTTGGAGCTTTCTCATCCAATACTATTATCTAATTTGGTCCATGTATTTGAGGCCAGACCAACCTACCTAATCACCAGTCACCAACTGGTTAAGGGTTATCTCCCTTCACTCACCCACTCATCCACCCATCTATTCATCCATTCTCTCCTCTGTTTTTCCACCCATCCTTTCTTTCATTAAGCATTTATACAATGCTTATTGTATGTTAACCTGAATACTCAAGGCTGAGGATCCAGTGGAGGACACAGTGGAATCTTAGCCCTGGACAAGCTCGGGGCTTATGAAACTAGCAGAAGAAAGTCCCACAGGAAGCATCTCCTTCCATATTCCAATACTTTGGCATGAAGAGCTATGTTCTGGTGCTAGATAACCAGTCCTGATGGGTTTCTAAGGTGTTAGTGGGCGATAAAAGCCCAGCCTCCTTTTATTTGATTCAGGTCGATTTATATGTTTTGGAAGGTTGAATTTCTTTTTGTAAGATCAGCAAAGCAATTCAAGGGCCTCAGTAATGGGGATTATTTAAATATTCAACCATCATAGTTCTCTGTTTATAGAGCATCAAAGTGCATAGCACATTATAAAACTTCTAATTAATCCTCATAATGCTCTGGTATCATGAGCAAAGGGTGGATAATAACCCTATTTCACCGATGAGACCAAGGAAGCAACAGCTACTATAATTCCGCTATCGTAACTAGCCTGAGGTCATGTGGCAGATCACCTGTGTTTTATACCTTCATTAACAGCACAATTTATTAATTATAACAATTACATGAACAACTAGCATTTATTGAGAGCTCCCATAAACCCAGTTCTGTCCTGAGCACTTCACACACACACATTAGCATACTGAATGTCGATCACAACCCTATAAAGTAGGCTCTATGATTGTCTCCACGAAACATCCAGAGACCCTGTGCGAATAAGCTTCCTCCCTCTGCTGCCCATGTTCTGTCTGAGGTCTCACGCTATTGAGTGGTGCCCCTCTAATCCAGGTGGACCTCATTCCCAACTTTGTTGTCCCACATTCCTGCAGATACATCCCCTAGAGTGTGCTATACTAATTTCCTAGACATTTCCCAATCCATTCAAGTCATAATGGTCAAGATTAACCATCATGACAAGATTAGGCAAATGGGGCACCCTTGAATCTCAGTTTCACAGACTTTAACCCATTCCCCAAACCATGATAGGTCTGGAAGGGCACCCAGAACGGCCCCTTTGACTCAAAAATCTTTCCTGCTGCCTCCCCAAAGACATTTCTGAGATGGTTTTAAAGAAATCTTGGCAGTTCCACCTAAAAGTTTATGTTCTGCAAATAAGAAAGTTCCATCACCTGCCTTTATGGCATTTGGCTCACCTCCCTCTAATTAGCATGGTGAGCCTGCTCTGTGCAGATCTGCCCCAGGAAGGCATGAAAATGAGCATTTGATACCATCAAAGGCACCCGCTCTGACCTCTTTAAAAGGCTCTCCCTGGTTCAGGCTTTCACATCTGAAAATAATAAGTGAGTTGCCGCAGGCTGCAGTCTTGTCCTGTCCCTGCTCACCGCGGCCGCCCCTTCCCAGGAGCTATGTTTGCTCGCCGCCATAAGGAGGTGTTTTGCTTTTCAAACAAGTCCAAACCCCAATTAGTTTCTCAGCAACTTGATACTCATTGGTGGAGACCGTGGTTTCTCATCTAGCGTTGTTATTGATTTGGTCAGAAGTAATTAAGGAGATAATTCTTACTCAATTACATTTCCCTGAATTTCCTGAGGTTGCTTACTCTGTTCTCTGGCTGTATTTTCTTTTCCAAATTAATTTTGTCTTGACTCTGAAGTAAGGATGGATATCACAAGGGCTTGTTGTGCTTGTTGATTTTCACAGGAACAAAGTGGGGCTCTGTATTTTAATTGCAACTGGAGCTCCCAAACTCCTTTCATTTTTAGGAAATTAATGTAAAACACACACAGACTCAAAAAAAAAAAAAAAAAGAAAAGAAAAGAAAAAACACTGAGTGTAGAAAATCTTCTACTAAGAAATGGGAATCTCTCTTCCTTCCCCCTTATTCTTGATGCCATCAGTGGGGTCAACCTATTCTAACACAATTTTTGCAATTTCCATCCCATGATCCATGTCCCTAAATTATTCAAGTTTTACCAGCAGTTCTGACTTTATTCATTTAAGACTTTAATAGCTTTTTAGCTATGAAAGATGAGAATCTAGCCCCTTGGCATTCCTACATCACTTCCTGCCCTCTCAAAAGTAACGCCGTCTTGGCTCCCCTACTGGTTAGTTTGGTAACTTGTAAAAATATGTTATGCTTGTATTTCTCACCTCATCACAGAGAGCATCTTTGGCTCCTGGCTTTGTAGAGAGCTGAGCTCCTTTTCGGCTCACCGTGTAGCTTTTACCGCTATTTTTACATTCTTAGGACTGATAGCATCCACCTTCTGTTTCCAGGTTTTGGTTTCTAAGTGGAGTCAAGTTAGAAATCAAGAAATAGTATAGTTTTGCTTGTATTTGGCCATTCGCTCACTCAGCACAACTGCCAGGGAACCACTCTTTGTTTGGCATGATGTCCTAGACCAAAGATGAAAGGTGACAAGGTAAACTCTCTGTGCACACCACAAGGCTAGATCCCAGAAGGGAGAGAGAGAGAAAACATAATTCACAGATGATAAGAACAACCATTTAAAGTGGTGGTTTTAAATGTTGGGTTAAGATATGAACACAAAACAGAATCAAGCTGAATACAGCAAAAAAGATTTTAAGCTGGACCTGCTTGGATTTCTTCACACTTTGTGAATAGAAACAGAACCTTGAAAGCTAAACCTCAGCCCCTTTACCATCACCCTGGATCCTTAGGCTGAATCAGGAGCTCCAGATGAAGCTACACAGCAGAGTATGCTCTGCCTCCAGGACTCAAAAGATGGTGCAAGGTATCATAACACAGTTCATGATTCCAAAGCTCCTTTATCAGCAGTGACTCTCTGTAACATTCATTGTCCCAAACACACTGATTAGGAATATCTTTTGAGGACAGCTGTGCTGAAAACAAACATCTGCTGATCCTGGGAGATGCCAGATCAGCCACCACAATGTCCACAGGGCCAGCACGGGGTACCAGAGAGACCTCCAGAGCCACAGAGGGTAAACATTCTGACTGCCCTTGGCATCAATGTCCTGCTGACAAGGTGGAGCGTGACAGTCCTAGAAGATGCACGGCCAAGTGCACAGGGAAACTTAAAATGATAAGATGTAGTGTATACCCCCAAACATGTACACACATACAAAATGATTAAGAAAGGCCCAACCCTAATAACAAATGCTCAGAAGAAGGTGAGAAAAAGAACCACCTGTACCCTGCTGATGGGAAGGCAAATTTAATACAGCTACTACAGAAAACAGTATGGAGGATATATCCAGAGGAAGTGAAGTCAGCATGCACGTGCTATGTTTATTGTGGCACTTCTCACCATAGCTAAGATGTGGAGCTAGTCTTAGTGTCCATCAACAGATGAAAAGATAGAGAAAATATGGTACGTGTATATGCAATAGAGTATAATTGAACCATAAAGAAGAATGAAGTCCTAATCTTCAGGAAGATGGGTGGAACTGGAGGATACCATCGTAAGTGAAATAAGCCAGACAAAGAAAAATACTCCATGAGCAATTGCAAGGTTTGAGAAGGGTGTGGGTGTGGAATGAGGTAAAAAGAGGCAATGGACGTGACCAATGCATGTACGAAAAATTACAGGAAGTTATGTTAATGTGTACAATTAATATTTTTAATTTTTAATTTTTAATAATCATAATTTTTAAATTCCCAGATTACTATTCTACCTGCAGTGAACATAATCCAATAGTTTGCCTGACTCTGCAACCTGGTCATTTCCTTCTGCTCCTTTAGGCCTTGATTGCAAGTTGTTTGGGACTTAATAACATGTGTTTCTTATGGCTCGTACTCAAAGTTGCAGTTTGCAAACTGCAGAGCTGGGATTTGAACCCAAGTCTCTCTGGCTCTAAGGTCACTGCTTCTTAGTATAGCTATCATCTGTCCCCTGTAGTAGCTCAGGTATGGGATGATCTTGTTTTCTATTGAGTCATTCTGCAGGGCAGTTCACCTCTGGAAAATTACCCACTCTTTCCTCAACAGCAATTGAGATACTTAGGGTCCAAGAAGTCTCTCTAAGCTTGTGCTTGGATGCCAAAGAAAGATAAAATGAGTTTATGTAACACAGATCACCATTTCCCATGGAAAGCTTATCCCTCTTTGGCTGTGTTTTAGTTATACATTGTTATACTATAGACCACTACAAAACTTAGCAGGTTAAGACAACAAACATTTATCATCTCCCAGTCTGTGTGAGTCAGGAATCCAGGCATGGCTTAGCGAGACCCAAGGTGTCTTCCAAGAACAGAACCAGGCAGCTACAAAACCATTACCTGGAGGCTCAGCTGGGGAGGGGTCACTTGCAAGACCCAGTCACGTGACTTTTAGCAGGCAGCAGGTGCTCACTGGCTATGGCCAGAGATGCTGGTTCATTGTTTTTGTTTTTGTTCAGCTTGGTTTTTGTTTTTGTTTTTGTTTTCTTTTGAAGTAATAGGGACTGAAACTAGGCCTTCTCTTTCAGCTATATCTTCAAACCCTCCCCTCATTTTTTTTCTTTCACTTTGAGACAGAATTTTCCTAAGTCACAGAGTTTCCTAGACTAGGCTTGAGTTTGGAAGTGTCTGCCTCAGCCTCCCGGAGTGCTGGGATTACAACTGTGCACCACCATACCTGGTTGCCCATCCCTTGCTATGTGGATATCCAACAAAGGGAGGCTCACAACTTTTCCCAGAGTGAGAGCAGGTGCCCCAGGCTGATGCCATGTTCATTCTGCTACCTCGCTCAGAAGTAACACTGCATCCCTTCTGTCCTGTTTTGTTTACTAGAAATGAGTTACAAGGTCCAGTCCACTTTCCTAGCTAAGATTACTCAGCAGTATCAAAGCAGGGGACGCTGCCCACTGGAGATGAGTACAGAGGCGAAGCAACATCCAATTCTAATCAACAGACCAAGTACTAGAGCCCCTGGGGCAGGGGAAATAAAAACATGGTTCTCATTTTTTATAACTGTGTTGCTCAGTATTACAGTCTTGACAGCATGGGCCACACCAACTTTGTGGAGTGGAAAAAAAGATGATTGTACACATTGCAGGGCAGCTGGCAGCATTGCTGGTTTCTATCCACTAGACATACCCGCCACCATCGGGTGGCAACCAACAGGAGCACCTGAGGAGCTGCTGGAGCGTGTACTGACCGTTCACCTTGCGCTATGGAAAAGGACAGCACCAGCTGATTGGCAGCAGGCCCTTAATAAATGACATTGTTATGTTCACCAAACTCTGTTCAAGCCCTTGCCCTAACAAATAATTAAGAAATTGAAAAAGATGTATTATTTGGACTTTTGCAAGCATAGAAGGCTGAGATTTCACCCAATATCTGTTTTCTTTCAAATAAAATAAAATAGAAGTAAAGGATTTTCTGTGTCTATATGTTGCATGCACAGGGAGTCAGGTAATGGACTGCAATTCTCTGTCCTCACTATCATGATTTGCAGCTGTCCAATCTTCTCAAACATGATTGTAGAGATAATGGCAAGAATTATCGAAAAGACTCCAGACACACTGGCGCCATGGAGGGAATGAGGTTTGGAATTGCTGCTCTTGATTATTCAAGGGTGATATTTTTGTTTGTCCTTGAAAATAATCTATGGCTAGCTAAAAATTCATCCATTGAGAAGTGTGGGGTTCATTCCTTTAGGGGATCAGCAGACTTCATCAGAGAGAAAACTTTGCAGTCTTTGCAGACCATAGTCCGTTTCAGTTAGTCAGCTCTGCTTTACAACACAAAAGCAGCCGTAGAGCATATATAAATAAATGGGCAGTGTTTGTGTGCCAATAAAACTTTATTTGCAAAACCTAGCATGTTTTCCTATAGCTTTAGAACTGGCCATCCTTTGTTTCTGTGTGTGTGTGTGTGTGTGTGTGTGTGTGTGTGTGTGTGTCTTTTTCTCTCCCCTCCACCACAGCCCTTTCTCATTTCCACCTCCCTCTATGACACCTAAACTCAGTGTCTCAAACCATAATTTCCAGTTTTCTCTGCTCCTCTAAACTCTAACTTATGGACTGGCAATGACCCATTCATGTTCCCAGATCCATCTCCAAAGACTCCAGAACTGCCCCATCATCTTGGCTTAGCCTCTTAATTCTCCTTGAGTATCAGCTACTTCCCAAGATACATATAGATAAAGATATAGATATAGATATAATGGAAAATCATCATACAAACAATATTGCCATTTGTATGTTTGTTAAGAATAGGTTGCTTGTAAAGAATACTGTGCATGTGTGTGGTATTTGTGTGTGCTTATTTCAAAACCTCTCTGGAAGGATACACAAGAGCTTGATAAAGCTAACGGAGGAAAATGAATGGTTAGGCAACAGGGTAGAAGTGACATTTTTCAGCTGCCTACCCCTTGGTATGTTTTTTAAGCCATTTAAAAACACTACCTAGTCAAAAACAACTAGATTAATTTTTTTTTTTTTTTTTGGTACCAGGGATCAAACTCACAACCTCAAGCTTGCCAGGCAGGCACTGTGCCACTGAGCTATATCCCCAGCCCTAAACAACTCAGTTAATTTTTAAAATGATATTAAACTCAATCCTGTACCTTCAGTCCTCATCAGGGGCTCTCCCTGACAGATGATTTGGCTGAAGTGACTTCTTGTGGCTTCTCAGCAGCATTACCAGCTTCAGGCATGTCCTGTCCTGCTTGGGAACATCAGAAGAGCCTTCAACCCCTCTTCTCCAGCCCAGCATCTTCCACTTGCCAGCCGTTCCAAGCTCCTAGTGGTCCCCTCTGTCTGAAATATCTATAAAGGGAAAAAAAAACCGATTTTCTTCACACATTGTCATGGTTCACGCTCCTGTAACAAAAAGCAAGATAAAACGCATAATAAACGTCTATAGCTGAAGTTTTTGAGGGACATAGGAGTCTTCAGAAATGAAGACTGAAGGACCCAGGGGAAATTGTATGTTTTTATGCTAATTCTGATGAAAGAAGTGGGTAGCTGTGGAACAGCACAACTGGACAAAAAGCTATGTTCTAATAATGGCAGGAAGTTGGGGGTAAGGAGGATTTCAGCAAAGACACGTTCTCTGTGTCTCTGTAAGACGTTCCTTCCCCCAGGTCACATGAATATCTTCAGGAAAGGAAGGAGGTTAGAGAGTGACCTTTCTAGATTTTATGGCTTGTTTGAGGCAGAAGAGTGTCAGTATCATGACTCACCGCAGGGGAGAGAAATTCTAGTTTCTATGACCTTCTTGGAGGAAACAGGACAGAAACAGAAACTGAATGCAAGAAGGACAGACAGACATCACTCCTGAGACACTCACAATCTCCTTCTGTTCAAAGCCCTGGGCATGCCAAGGTGCCCTATTTTGGTGTATCTTGGTCCGAACCCTCACACCCACTTTCTTCCACTTTTTGTTTTTGGCTCAGTCTGGATCTCCATCAATATCCCTTGTGGCCTTCAAGCTGGGTTTGGTGCCTACAATGTACCACTGCCCTGCAGTGGAGTTGCCCTACTCCAGGACCTCCCTGATGGAGGGAATGGTGTCTTATTTAGTGTTTGTCATGGTGTATGTCGGTGGCCCCCAGGCCTCATGCATTTACATTATGCATCTGTAATTGGTTCATTGTCTAGCACTTGGATTGATGGTGTCAGTGCTACATCCACAGAGGGGTGGAGCCAGGATGTGATGTAATGGCAGGAAGAAGGCGTGTCTTGCTCTCTTTTGCCAGTTTTGGCTTGCTGTTTGCAGCCACCATGAATTGCGGCCCCGCCATGCCACCCTGCCTTGGAGCCAACTGAGTATGGACTGAGACCTCCAAAAACTGTAAGAAATAAACCTTTCCTTTCCCAACTTGGTGCATCAGGTATTTTGTCTCAGCGATGAGTAAAAAGTAACTAAGTCAGTGTCCTATGTGCAATCAGCTTCTAACACATAGTAGGTATGTTAAAGTGTCTGGGCTGCCCCTACTGCCCACTGAGGATCCATGTAGATCAGCCTGGCATCCTGGGACACCATCACAGGACTCACACACCAGCAGCCCTGTGGTCACACTCAGGCTCGCACCAAGGGTCAAGCTCTTTCTTGGCCCTTCCGTATTTGACTTTTCTCTCTTTCCCCAGTGTCTTAAACCCAACTCTACTTCTATGTCTGATGTGAAAAATGAGGTAACAAGATATTAACCAGAAGCCAGAGGCTTCTTTGAACCTTCAAGGGGTTTACTTGATTATAGCAGAAATGTTTTTTTCCAGGGAAACAGATAGTGGCGGAGAGTCCCATGGGGACTTAACCTCCAACACATACACTTCTTTCCAGGACCGTGACAATGGAAACAGAGACTTTCTGGAATCACTACTTGTTTCATTTCTCCAAGAAAGGTTGCCCAATAATGTTTCATTTCCAAGGAAGGAAATAAATCATGGTGTGGTAAGCAGCACAGGGAGTTCTAAAGGCAACCAAACTGTTCAAACTTCTGATCCTGCCTCCCACAAGCTAGCTGTCCTCAGGCAAGCTATTCAGCCTCTCCAGGCTCAGAACACCCAGTCATAAAACAAGGACAGTAATAATGACACCACTCAACTTTTAGAGATGATTGTGAGGATTTCATGAGAAAAGGCAGACAAAGTGTCCCCCACAGGAATGGCAATTATGTATCCCTGATGCTGTTGCTCCCAACCTGGTCCATGGCAGACATCACTAAACCAATCACAGAAATCTCTTCTGATGAGATTGGACCATAGGGCTGCTCTTGGGTAGATTGAAACTGGCAATCTAGTTAGAGTCCATTTGCCCTCTCCAGCCTCCTGCATTTCCAGACACATGGAACTCAAACACTGCTATTAAAAAGAACGATCACTGGCAAGGTTCACAGTACAGAAATAGAGTGGTGGCCACATCCTGGGCCCATTTCTTGTGGTTCTTTCAAGACGTTGAAAGGCAGTCCCTGGTCCATCATGTAGATTCCAATTGGTTACTGGAACCTGACAGCTGTACTGCTGGCCCTTCATATCGAGTCTTTCAAAAGAGCTTATGAGATTAATATATTTGATTAATTTTTTAACTAGGTGAATAGTACATTGGCTGCTGGCATGCAGGCTTAGGCCCAGGACAGATAGGGCTCACTGACGCTGGCAGCCAATTTCCATTTCAATCAAGTGAGAGAGGAGGGAGGCTGAGAGTCAAAGCAAGTGAAACTTGGTTGAAAGCTATGGCATCTAGCGCCACCTACTGTTTTATTGCTTCATTGCCACCATTGCAGAGGTTATTATTTGGGAGTATTTTCATAATCTTACTCATTATATTTTCCATATATGATTCTATGTGTAAAAGCCACAGGTACTCATAGTATGAAGATGGATGGTAACATTTCCTTGGCATGTTTGGTTCATCACGCCCAGTGTATCAAATGTGCCCCTTAGCTTCCTCACAGCTGCTGCAAGAAGACCAGGCAAGTGACAGGTTGGAACTCCGATGCGCACAAGAAATGACTTCACAGGTAGCAGGGCATGGACCTGAGATTCTGACTCCACATCCCATTCTCTCCTGCATCTGCCACTTGCCCACTTCTGCTCTCGTTGACCCACCTGGGACCTGGCTCCCACCTCGTCACAGTGAGCACCACACCTTCAGGGCTTCACAGTTCTCCCTCTCAAAATGCCAGTGCGTGGTGTGAATGGTTCACAGAAGAGATAGAAAAGATAGCACTGTAGATGGCGCCCCACATAGGACACAACAGTGAACAGCCCTGTGAAAGCTCGTGAGTCTTTCTTCTGGATGTTGTCACCCCTTACCCCCTTCACTGCTGCTCCAAGGCCCATCCTCAACCTCGGTTACACATCATGGAGTCTTCTGTCTTCCCTCTGAGCCTCTCCAGGGCCCACCCTTCCATTTATCTTCCTTTTCAGCAAGGTAAACACCCCTCTTAGAAAAATGAGGAAATTAAACAATGTCTTTGCTTTCAGCATGAAGGATCAGGACGCTAAATTTTCAAGAGGCTTAGGACCTGAGGACCCAAGTTGTAAATGCAGAGGAACCAGGGTTTCAGCCTAGCTCTGCTTTTTGATCTGCTGCATAGATTTATGATTTCCTCTGTATTTCTATTTCTCCTTATATAAAAGCATTTGTTAATAACTATTTCATTAGATTATCAAAAGAAACAACTGAAATTAATGGAGTGAAATGTTAAGCATAGTGCCGAGATATGGTAATTTCTCAATAAATTGTTAATTTAGATAACTTCCCCCTTTAGCTCCAAACACCCTCTCCCAAGAGAGATTTCATACACTTAGAATAATGCATGAATGGTGTATCTGTCCAGAGTTGTGTACTGCTTAACTTATAGATCTTTGTGTGACAACATGCCAGGCTTGAAGACAGCAAGGCAAACAGTTAAAAGATGAGCCAGTAGTAACAAGGTGAAGAAAAAGGGTTGCACAAGAATGTCTTAGGAAGAGAGAGAAGCAGGTGCAAAGGCCCTGGAGTTGGAGGAGTAGAGTATACACAAATAAAATCGAGGAGCATTGGGGGACTGGACCACAGGGATCAGGACAAGGAAGGAGTGTAAGTCAGCACTGAAGGCATGAACCACATCACATAGAACTGTGAGTTCTCAGGAAGGATTCAGATTTTAGGAACAGTTGGGGACATTTTAAGGTGTATTAGGCAAGGAGTAATGGGGTTGGGTGTGCATTTGGGAAGGGTCACCTGTATGGACCATAGCCAAAAGGAAAAGAGCCATTGAGAGCTGTCTGTATCCAGGTGAGTTCCAGAGGTGGCTCACAGTAGTATAGAAATGACACTGGTGGAGATGAGGGGAGACAAATTTGACAGCTCCGTAAGGATTGAAGTCAACAGAGCTTGATGCATTAGCTCAGGAGTCAAGAAATTGCCTATTTAAAGCTTTTGTTTATTTTTGATGGGCATACAATTGTTCACTGAACTTTTGATGGAAAGGGCCTGAGAGTAAACATTTGGGATTTGCATGCATGCAGCCTCTGAGGCAACCACTGCTGGTATAACAAGAAAATATCCCCAGACAGTAGCACATGTAAGAGTATGACTGTGTTCCAATAAAACTTTAATTTACAAATGCCAGCCATGGGCTGTGGTCTGCTGAGCACTGGCTTAGATACGGACAGGAAAGGAGAACAAGATACTGAGATCTACTCCTTACTGTCTGGGGGGACAAACAAGTGGCTTGAGCTTTTGGATCCTGGGCTTCTACTTCAGCAAAATAGAAATAAGGAGGCTTCTTAAGATTTTCATGAGGATAGAATGAGGCGATATAAATAAAATGCCAGCTGTGGAGCAAACAAGAGTCGCCCACACAAAGCATGGAGAAGTGATCACTTCCTAGTGGATCACTCCAGAGGCAGGTGACACCTGTTTGTCCATGACTGGTGGTGCTAAGTGTGGCCGAGTGGTTAACGAAGAATCTAGCAGATCTTAGCATAATGAGGCGCCCTGTCCCTTTTATAATTAATAGTTAATTTGTCAAGTTAATCTTGAGACTTCAGAGCTCTCATCTCTTCACTCACTCAGCAATGGAAGGAGCTGAGATCCAGGCCCCGTTCAGGAGCTAGACATCAGGATCATCGATCCTTGCAGTCAGTGCCCTCGTCCTGCTGCAGAGGCTCCCCTGAGTTCCCACGGGAGACTTACTCATCTCTCTAGGTGACCCCTTTCCACCCCCAGTCCTTCCGGCCCTAAAACCCCATCTTTCTTTCTCCTGGGTACATAAGAAGACGGAGGGGTAGAAACCGAATCAAAGGATTCTGAAAGATGCACACTGACTTCAGGAAACAAATCCTTTAAAGAATTTAAAAGAATGCTTTATGTTTCGGTTTAAAGGATTAATGTGTGGGAAAGGCCACCAGATAACCCTATGGAGGCAGGCACCTCTCTTATATTCTATAGTCACAAATATAAATGCATAAAATACTGATTGTCCTTCAAATAAAAATGCCCATCACCACTATAAAACTATACAAGTTTAAATATTGGTGTGTAAACTAAGTCTTTCGCGTGTTCTTGCCAGAATTCTGTCCACTGCTGGCATATTTTGCTCTTCACGGTTTCTCCTTAATAAATCTGGAATTTCCAGGCATCTCGCTTGCTCCTTGGTGCTTTTTTTCAGCCTCCCTTCCCCTCCCCTCTTGATGGAGCATCCCAGATGTTTCCCTGATGTCTGTATCAGCCCAGGCACATTTAGCAGGAATTCATTTCCATCTTAATCTGATTCTAGGAAGTAGATCATATTTTAAAGAGTAACAAAGATAGGTTTGGAACATTCTTTCATATAACACAGAGAACAACAGATAGTTAGAAGATTGGCTTTCTGGCTGTGACCTTCAACAAATCATTCTGATTTTATGCCATATAAAATTCTTTATGATGAGCACCAACAAAATTCAATGGATGAGCTTGGAAAGTAGCATCTGTAAATTGAAAGCTAGCAAATGTTATTCCTTAGTCCTTAACTATGCAAAACAGGTTAGGGGTGGAGGAAGTCAAATAGAGTAGCTATTATAGCACCTGCTTTGTTGTTTCTTTAGTTTGAGTTCAAATCTAGGTTTTTGACGCTTGAAAGCATGTCATTTTCACCTTTCTAAATCTCCCTTAAACCCCCTATAAAATAAAAATAATAATATAGCAAGGATTAATGGAATCAGGCATTTCACCCAAGAATGCACTTAGGATTGTACAAGACACACAGACGAACGGTGGTGTTATGGGTAGGGTTTGTAAAGCCAGTTCACAGATGGGTAAACTGAAACTCAAGGAGAGAGGGCAATTCATTCAGTGTATTTCAACTCCTAAGTTGCCAGGATTCAAGCTGGGGCCTTTCTGACAATAATGCTTTTTGCATTCATTTCTGCTTCTTCCCACTTCTCAGCTGCCAGATTAAAGCAAATAGCTTCCAGTTGTTAGTGTTTAAGGAGCCCCAGTGTGTGAATATTAAATATGATAATATCTACTAGAAAATACCACATCTATACAAGGCTCCACTTACTCGTTACCTTCCTACATCCATTGGTATTTAACCTGATACATTACAAGATATTGCATGATTTCCTCACAGTTCTGTTTTCAAGGACTTGTGATCCTTCAGAGAAAGGACGCTGTCAGCACCTGCTGCAGGAGAGGTGAGCAGGGCAGAGATTTGACTCTGTTTTCCAGGAAACAGAGCCTGGAGTCGCCACCCACTCTCTGCAGAGCAACAGAAAAACTGAAGGCTCTGAAGGCCAGTGCCACATCACAGGAAAGCAAGGACACGAAAGGAAAGTCAAAATCAGCCGTCTCCAAGATGCCTTTTATGTAACCAGTCTGGGAGTGGTCAGAGAGCCCAAGACAAAGGAGCTGCTGATGGGATTCTGCTCGGACCTGATTTTCTCCTGATTCATCATTAATTTTTTTCTGGATTTCCTACAGTGTTCATTAGTTGGCTTCATTAACAATAATAAGATCTTAAATGTGGAGATTTTCTGGAAATATGTGCTTGGATAGGGAGATACATTAATCAGTGTCAGCAGGAAGTGTAAAGATCTAAGGACTGGGGATCCAAGACAAGCAAGTTCTGATGGAGGCCAAGGTGGCTCCCTGAGAACTAACACATAAAATGCTTCCTATAGGAAGAAACTGAAATATGTAGGATTCTGGATACCCTAGAAACATGGTTGTTATATTTGCAGCTGAAATGCCCCCCAAAAGCCCATGTGTTAAAGCCTCGCCTTCCTGCTTGGCACTACTGGGAAATAGTAAAAGGCAAGTGAGAGGCACTAATAAAAGGTGGGGTCGAGTGGCAGGTCTTCTGATCCCTGGGGGTGTGTCCTTGCAGCCAAGACAGAGAACCTACCACCTCCCTTGTTCTCTGTTTAAGTTCCCCACCATGAGGTGAGTACTTTTGCACCACGTCCATGAGTGCTACTCCAGTAGAGGCCCAAAGCAAAAAGGCTCATCCATCATTGACTGACCCTCCCAAATCTTTGAGCCAAAATGGATTTTTTCTCTTTATAAATTGATTGTCTCAGATAATTGTAATAGTGAGACAAAGATAACATGGTGGTTTTTGAGAATGACTTTGGAGGAAGAGAAGGATCTATCCCAATTCTGGACTTATCTTAAGCCACGGAAAACTCTAAGAACTTCAGACTTTGGAACAAAAGGAACAACCGAAGTTACCATCTGTGAGGGGGGACTTAATTAACTTAGAGGGAGGGTAACTACATAGTACAAAAGCCACCTAGGGACATGGCATTTGCCTAAACTATAACCCCCTAATCATCTGCTTTTGGTGCTTGTTTCCATTTCTTGAAACCCACAGAGAAGAGATTCTTGCAAATTATGCTCCCCAGGTACCCTGATCAGGGACTTCCAAGAAGGTTCAGGGAAAAGGTGGTAGCGGAAAGCAATTGGAGGTGGGAGGAGAGGAGAAGCCAGGGAGTCTCCTCCTCCTCTCTCACTCAGCACCTGATGCACCAGCACTAAAAGTGAGTCTCCTCAGAGTGTGATCTCAGCCCAACAGCCGGATTCCAGGGCTGGCGGAGACTTCCTCTTCCCTTGGCCTTTGCAGCCCTGGAAGTGGCTTCCTTGGTGTTTACTGACCTCTAGCTTTTCTCGCCATCTCTATTTGATTCTTCAGGCTTTCCAACACCTTCGTAACTGCTCTGCACTATTAAATTCTATCTATTGAACTACCTGACACGAGCTCCAATTTCCTGCCTAGACCCTGCCTAATACAGTGTGTTAAAATAAACTGTTAACTTACATCATTCAAGACACTTAGATGACTCAATTTAAATCATCATTAAATATTTATACTTTGCCTGCACTGAGAGAAGTAGTCAAAACTGCTGTGCAAACATGAAAAACACTATTATTTTGTTAGAATAAATATAAATTACATCAAAATTAGGAAAAAGCATAACCAAAAAGTCTTTTAATTACTTACAATTCCACATCCTGTAGAACATCCTTATAAATGGCTTTCACTTCCAGTTTATTATATTCCTGCATAAACCCCTTGTCATATATCAAAATTTCAAAGCACCATTTGAAGGAGATAGAAGTTTCTACAGGGCTTACGAATATAGTCTTAATACTCTTGATGCTCTAATTTCTTTACATTTTATGACATGCATTTTTCACTTCAAATAATATTCTGTACCACCTTTCTACATCAATAAATGAACACGCACAGAAATATTGTGATAACAACAAAATTCAAATATTTCATATGCCATTGCCAGGCTAGACCATCGCTTATCCTCCCAGCGCTTGTTGCTGGACATTTAGGTGTTTTTCACTCTTCACACTGCAGTGATATACATCCTCATGGGTAATCATTTCATCTTTGCTGCATTGCTTGGATAGAAGTAAAATTACTGGGGTATGGAGATATATAGAGTTATGTCCCGCTTAATGGTAGAGGCACATTCTGAGCAGTGCAGTTAGGTGATTCCGTCATTGTGTAGGCATCACAGAGTGCCCTTGCACAAATGTAGATGATGTAACCTATCACACAACTAGGCTATGTGGTGTGTCTGTGTGTGTGTGTATGTGTGCCTGCGCGTGGTACTAGGGTTTGAACCCAGGCCCTTCACAATGAACCACAGCTTCAGCCTTTCAGTGTTTTTATCTAGATGCAGCATCTCATTCAGTCACTAAAGTGCCCAAACTGGGCTCTAACTTGCAGTCTTACTGCCTCTGCCCCTCAGAGGCAGACACCACTATGCCTGGTTTATCCTCCCAGGTAGTGATGCACAGTATGGTCCTGTAAATGCACAAAATAATAATGTAATATTTTATTACCATTATGTACTATACCTAACTGTTATAGCATTATGTACTATACCTAACTGTATGCACTTGACTTTTATACAGCCAGCGGCCCAGTGGGTTTGCTAACACCAGCAACACCGCGAATGAGTTGTGCACTGCACTGTGATATCGCTATGCAACAGGACTTTTCCAGCTCCGTTCTGGTCTCATGAGACTGCCAGTCAGTACATGGACTTTCCTTGATTTGAAGGTCACTAGATGGCAAATGACTGCTTTTTAAACTTTGGCAAGCATACTCCAAATTGCCCTCTAGAGGGGTGGTAGGAAGAGGAATTTTTGGGATGTTTTGTAAATAATTAATTTTGTTAAATACTGTTTGCAAGTGTCTTAATAATTAAGACTTTCATTCAATGCCAATTGTTACAACTGTTTATTATCAATATAATTAAACATCGTTCACCTCAAAATTATCTTCGTGAGAGCACACTAAAATGCTGATGTAATCGTAGTTTGTGGACTAACTTTGTTTTGCTAAATTTTTATGCAAATTATCCAGCACCAACTCAGATCCACACAAATTCACTCTTACACAATGATAAGAAAACCCTGACACATGGGCAACTATTATTACGTGATGTCTGAAAAAAAAATCTTGAAAGTTAGACACAATCATATCATCTCATGAGAAAGGTGACACTGAAGGTGTTTAACCCACGATAGTTATTTCAGTCTGGTACCCAGTAGGGTTTCAACCATGTATCTTTAGATTATCTTGCAGGAAAATAAGTGCTTACTTTTCCTTTGTTCACAAATAGGTTTAGTTCCCAACATCTGTTAAGAAAGTTACTTTGTTTCTGCATGGAAGGTCTAATACTCCAAAAAAAAAGTAAGATTAACAAAGAAAGTCAGTCTTGATTTCTAATATTTGCTGTCAAGGTGGCCAATCCCATTGTTTTTGCTACAAATGTAAACAAAAGACAGCTGATCTTGATCTCCCATGATGGGTAGAGGAAGGGAAGAAAGACTGGTTGAAATAGTTTTTGGTCTTTTGCTTGTCTCATCATTCCCAAGGAAGGCACACAGCTCAGATACAGATCTTGAGTTTCCAGGGAATAAAAGACCCAGTTCATGCTGCTTTAAATAATAAAGCAAAGGTGCACTTAAAAATCCAAGTTCTAAGTTTGGTCACTTAAACAAAGCCTCCTGAGACTGATTCTCCTCTCTGTCTCTTCCCACATCTTCTTATTCCTAGACAGGTTCTTCTCATGCGCACAAAGTGTTGCCAGCAATTTCCAGTTTTCACAATCAGTAAAGAAAGACAACATTTCTACCCGTGTCTCCTAGAGTATCTTCAAATTAACCTTCCAAAGAGCTTCTGGAAAATGTCTATTGCATCTCATTGCCCAGATTGCATCGATGACCAGCCCTGAACCAGCTGCTGTGCTGAGTAGTACTGTGGGCTGTTTGGCCTCAGTCAGTCCTTCAGGGTCAGCCCTGCTACTGGCACCTTTGTGTCCTGCTTATAAAAGTTTTGAGAAAGTTCTCCTGCAAACCTTCATATGCTTCCTTGAAGACAGTTCTCTCTGCCATCTTCACCCGTCTCTCCAGATGAACACTGGGGGATTTTCCATCAACTCTCAGCCAAAGGATTAAAATACTTAGTGTACTTAGATGAGCAAAATATATCACCCTGTAATTCACTGCTAACCACAGCTGAAGAGCTAAATGATTTCACTGTTTCACATCCAGTTGAGCTGATTCAAGTCTGCCCCCACATACTTCTGCATCCAAATATAGATGTTCCTCAACTTACAGTGGAGGAGCATCTGATTAAACCCATTATAGATTGATATATCATAAATTGAATGTACATTTAATACACCTAACCTGCCAGACATCCTACATTAAATGTGCTCAGAACACTTACATTAGCCTAAAGTTGGGGAAAATCATCTAACACTAAGCTTATTTTATAATAAAATGTTGACTGTTTTATGCATCATATTGAATCTGGACTGAAGGAGATAAATACAATGGCTGTATGGTTGTGCCTTCACACCATCATAACATTTTTAAAACTCTTAGGGTAAACCATAGTAAGTCAAGGATCATCTGTACTTTGTGGAGGGGGTAAGAAATAGTTGTCATCACAAATGCATTAGGAAATTACCATGGATTCTTCACTCTGAATCTCATCTTCCTTGCATGGATTATGTGCTCCTTACGAGGAAAATAGAGGAGAATGAGGTAGACCAGACAGTCTCCACCTTCCTCTTTGTCCCACTTGTCATTTGCCATTTACCTTCCAGAAAAGCCATTCAGCTTTGATACAACTACTTATCTGCTTTCCAAAGCAACAGGCATCAGAGCCCCGTTTCCTGACATCATCTGCAAAAAAAAATCATTCCACCTCCTCCCACATGATGTAGAATTTCCATTAGTGGACACCCAACCACCTCTCACCTTGCCTTCAGAAATCACTGTTAGTTCAGTACAACCAATCAGCTTTTGCCAAATTTCAGTTTGCTATTTTAAAAATATCTTCTTTTATTATGTACATGATTTATACTTATTGCAAAATCATACAAAATACAAATCACCTGAAAAGATGTACTACAACTTGCTATAACCCTGTTTTCAGAGAGATTTGCTACATTCGGTGGCTGTGATCATTAATTGTGATGCATCAGTGTAACTGGATTAGGGAACACCCAGGAGATTAGACATTTCTGGGTGTGTCTGGATGGGTCATGGAGGCACGACTCTGCATGGTCTGTGACCCCTTCCCTCCAGCACTGCTCCCCTACATGCTTCTGGACTGCTATGGACTAAGCAGATTTGTTATGCTCTCCTTCTCTGTTGTTTCTGCCTTAGAGCCTGTAGACCATGGACCAGATTCTCTGAAACCATGAGCCAAATAAATCTCTCCTTCTTTAAATTATGGATTTTTCCCAGCAATGAGATAGTTGAATAACACAGGGGTTAAGTCCTTCTATGATTCTTCTTGTGTATATCCACATAGATCACTTTTCAAAAACAAAAGCACAATCATACTAAAAATATTATTTTGTGAAATGTCTTTTCACTCAAAAAACTCAAACATCTCAGTATATCAATAAATACACTTTTGTTCTTGCATTGCTATTAAAATTCATTGTTCCATAGCATTCTATTGTTTAGATTCTTCATAACTGTTTAGAATTTTATATTATAAGTAGCATTATGGTTAACAACTTTGTTGATAAACCTTGGTGCCCATTTAGGATACGGTAGACATTAGCCCTGTGTGCCAGCTTGCCTCTAAAAGCACTTGTTATGCATGATCACTGGTCCTTCTAACAAACTGACACAATGTATTGTCCTAGCAGCATTATCTGAGAGTGCTTATTTTTCCCATAGCTTCATAATATTTCTTTCTTATTTAAAATAATTTTAAATGCAGAAATTAATTCCAAGACAGGATAATCGATAATATTCCGGTTAATGTTTCTGATAACCGGGGGAACTAAATAAAGTGACTTATACTAAAATCTGGGTAAGTAAACTGTCTTCTTTATGTTGACTTGGTATCAATCTCTCATTGACGAAGTTGTGAATTGAGAGATTTCCCCTAGCCCTAGTCAATGAAAATAAACAGGAAAATAAGGGAAAACCTCTGAACAACTGACTGAATAATTCCCTCCTGAAGTCCTGCTATGAGGGAGCAAAAAGGGAGAAAGTATACTTGTAACATTTTGGTGACCAGATTCAGCACTTTAAGCTGCCAGTGACAATAACAATAATAATGGTTTTAGGTGTAATATTTTGCTTTTCTTTAAGCAGAGTGCTAATGAGTCACTTCCACTTCTTATCATGTGCTTGTTATGAGTCAGGACTGGAGAATTCACTTAATCTTACAGCAGGGTAAACATTATTCCCTGTTCTACTGAAGAAACTGTGGCCCAGAGAGCTTGAGTAATTTGTCCAAGGCCTCACAGCTAATTATTGAGCAGAAGTAAGATCAGAGCCCAGATTCACTTGTCCTGAAAGCCCCTGCTATGTCCCCTGTCACCTGGCTTGTCTTGATGAAGAGAGGGACTCCGCAGCCCAGAACCCTCAGACTTGGTCAGACATAGCTCTGAGTAGGATGTTGAAAATCCCCCCAAAGCTCGTGTGTTAAAGGGTTGGGCCACCGAGTGGTACTGTTGGTGGAGGCTTTAGGAAACAGGGCCTTGTGGATGGATGATCTTCAGGCCCCTGAAGGTGTGCCTCATGGAGGATTGTGGAGCCTTATCTGTTTCTCTTTCTCTCTTTTGCTTTCTGGCCATGAGGTGAGCAGTTTTGCTCCCACCATGATCTGCTACCTCAGCTATTGGTCCAAAGCAATGGAATTAACCAATTATGCATTAGATTCTCTAAAACTATGAGCCAAAATAAACCTTGTCTCTGTATAAGTTGATGGTCTCAGGAATTTGTCACATTAATGGAAAGCCACTAACAGAGACATCACAGATGAATATATCAGGCTCTGTTGCTGGATTCTGTTTGGAACAACAGCATTAATATTTCTTTTTCTCTCACTTTTTCTCTTCCCATCAGGCCTCAGACCAACCATTGAAGAGCATCAGATATATGGACAAGGAAATAATTAACCTCAAAAAAGACCTTATACGAAGCCGGTAGGTAAGCCCCACAAGGAATGACTTAGGGACCACCTGACGGGGATGAGCAGGCTGTGGAAGGTGTCTCCAAGTCCTTGCCTAGTTCTGATGCTCCCTCACCCTAAATAGTCACCAGAAGACTTACAAGAGAGTAGCCTTGTAAGGAGCAGAGGGAAATGTCTCTTTCTTGGTTGTATGAGATTTGATCAAAACATACAGTGACTGTTTAAAAAACTTACTGTAGTAAAAGGCACATTGCCCCCTGGAAATACCCGCCCTTCCTCCAAACATATTTATCCTATCATTTTTTCCACTTTCTGAATAAGCTCTGGATATTCCCTAGTATGAGTGTCTTTACAAGTTTTGATTAAAAAATACATTGAAAGCCGCTGCCTGGTGCTATCCGATAAAAGGTAGGCTCATGAAAATATTACAGTGTGTGCTCATTCATACTTAATCAACAAACCTGGTACTGTGGGACTTCTGACTCCTCCCCAAAGTCAAGATGACCAGGAAAGCTAACCATTTTTAATTGATTCAAGACAGTGAGGTAGCTAAAGACTAAGACATTCATTAAAAAGACTTCTAGAACTGCTTCACAAATTAAGAATGAAAGGATAGGTGAATTCAAAGATAGGGGAGAGTATTCTGAGGGAGATGAATTCCAATGTGTCTTTTAATATTATATATATATATTATATATATATATATATGTTATATATATATATAATATATATATAATATATATATATATATATTGTACCAGAAATTGAACTCAGGACCTCATGCTTACCAGGCAGGCCCTGGGCCACTGAGTTACATCCCTGGCCCCAGTTTTCTTATAAAAATATAAACATTCACCATGTTTTGCAATGACATCACATACTTTTCAGAGAGAAACTACCAGACCTATCACCAGTGTCTGGCCTAGAACTCCTCTGCTTTCCCTTCTGGTCCTGAATCTAACTCAACAGGACTCCTACATGCTCCAGAAAGTTTCCCTTTTATACTTCAGGCCCACAGGATGATAGCAGAGTCAGTTAGACTAGGTATCAAATACTGACCCTTCCATCTACCACCTGATGACACAGGAGGAGTCACTGCACCACCCTGGTCTCCCTGTGCCTATCTGTAAAATCAGAATGAAATGAGGTTGTTAGAAGAAGAGAGTGAAATGACGACCATACGGATCAATTCCTGTGACCTGGAATATCCTTCCCCATCTCACTCCTCCTACCTTCTTTCCTTCCCTTATGGTGTGAGCAAATTGAGGTCCAGAAACAGGTTTTGTTCACCTCTGCATGGTGAGATGAGATTTTGTGTTTCTCCCCATCCTTCAACTCTTTCCTGGAAGTTGGAACGTCCAAAGGTGGAATCATAAGGTAGGGCTTCAGAAGATGCTACTGGGGGCAGAGTAAGGACTGCAGATGTTTTTTTCTTTTTAGCACAAACACACAAAGGTGTTTAGGGAGCCATGGTGCAGGCAAAGGGAAGGATCAGTATGTCTTTGATATCACCCATTCTGAGCCAGTCCACAGTGAGGGACACACTGGGACATTTCCTGTCTCCGCCTCCATCATCCAAACCCCACCCTGCCCTGTCCTGTCCAACGGAACAGCAACTAACTGATGACTGACCCCAGGAGAATGAAAGCAATTTTAATAACATTTTATTTAACCCAATATATCCAAAATACTGTTTTTCACCATGTAATCAATATAAAAATATTTAATAAGATGCTTTTTACCTGTTATTTGGCACCTGGCTGTAATCCCAACACTCTGGGAACCAAAGGCAGAACAATCACAAATTCAAGCCCAGCCTGGGCACCTGAGCAATTTAGCAAAGTGCTTTCTCAAAGTTTAAAAAGTTTTTGCAAGGGCTGTGGATATAGTTCCAGGTGAAGACCCTGTTTTCAGTCTCCAGTGCTGGAGGGAAGAGTGATGCAGACAGTGGCTTTTCTGCCACCCTGCAGGTGGCCAGTGCAGTCTGTCACTCCTGCCAGTGACATTTACCACAGCTCCAGAACAAGTCAGAATTTAACATCTTCATCAGACAGGACCAGTCTGTCCCACTGCTGGACGTGAAGGAGAAATGTGGAAAAGGACATCCAGAAAAGTCACAAGCGAGAACCCACAAAAGTATGGACAGAATACTCCACCTGACCGCGTTCTTGGATCCTACCGATGTCTAAAGAATCAGCAATTCCCCATCAGAAAGAAAAGTCTTGTTTACCAAGGAAAAATCACCTCTCAGGAGTGCAAACTGCCCCACCCATGGGCCCATCTTCCAGTATTAAATGAGGCGAGTTATTAGCAAAGAAGTTGTTGTCTTTTCCACTTATTGTTTTGTGAGTCCATTTCACCTCCTATTAGAATCTAGCCCACCTTGAACCACACACCCTGACTGTCTCCTGGTTTTTATTTAATACTTCAGCCCTCTTATAATTCAATTGCACCATCTCTGGTTTCATGGCCAATTTAACATGATGCTAAAAAGAATAAAACTCTAACTGCTTTCTTCCTCGCCTGTTCTGCCAGATGTTCAGTGGCACTAAGCATCACACTGTGCACTAAGTTGCTGAATTTCTGCTAGCAGAAGTTGATCATCGGGGCCTTTGCATGGGCCCTGTACTTGGCCCACTCTTGAAGTGGATGACATAGTTTCCTCTGAGGTCACCAGTGCTTGATACTGCACATGTCTTTAGAAAAACAACTATTTCAGCAACAGAGAAAAGAAAAATGTTGAACCGGAAGCCATGATTTACCCATGGCAAAGTTAAATTAGGTATAGGCATTGGCAAATAAACAGTGAGGAATTACCCGCCAAATCCCCTCCACAGCAAACTGTGTCAGGATCCAGTTTTGCAAGTATTTAGAGATGTGAGACTTTGCTTCCCAGCGGGACTTGATAGACAGCTGAAGCAAGGCCATTAGAAATAAGGAAAGTGGGATTTTTGGCAAAGGAAGCAACTACTTCTGGAATGTTGAGTTACACACTCCTCTCTGCTGTGGTTCATATGAGTATCCTCCAAAGCTTGCTGTGAGAGATACTTAAGATACCAGGATGTGCATCCTCCAAGGCACTTGGGTTTCTTCTTTTTCCTGGATCTTTTGCTTTCTTGGTCAGGAGACGAGGGGTTCTGATTTACCACACCTACCAGTCACGTTTTGCTGCCCCATCAAATGCCCAAAGAATGGAGCCTCAGAGTTGTGGCCTCCGAAACCATCGGCCAAAATAAACCTTTACTCTTTATAAGTCAATGCCTCGGATATTTCTCTATAGTGCCAGAAAGGTGATGGATACATTCTTGGTAACTTCTTATCCCTCGTGCTCATTCATTTTCTTCAACAAACATTTATTGACTATGAAGTCTTACCAGCTATATACCAGACATAGTTGCATGTAACAGAGACTTAGAAATGAACAAACCAGACAAAATTCCTGTCCTCAGGGAGTAAGTGGTATGTTGTGTGTGATGAATCAACTGTAGTGATGGGGGTTTATCAGAGGGACCGTGGGCTCACTGCCTGAATGGAGGGGAAAACGTTAGTGCACAGATACAGAGAAAGAGAGAGGCAGTATTTCAGAGAATAAATAGGGAATGGTGCCAAAGTTGGGACAAGCTGCAAATGCTGGAGGAACAGAAGCCAGGCAGAGGAGGCTGGATCAGAATGAGACAGGATTAGAAAATCAAGAGATAAGGTTGGAGCACTGGCAAAGTGCTGGTCCGTCCACGGCCTTGCAGGCTGGAGTAAAACATTGTGGTCTTAGTCTAAGTGCAGTCAGAACCCACTGGGAAAGGAGAACCGAGAGCAAGAGAAAGATGTGATCTAGTCTTTAAAAGAACATCCCCTTCACTGCATGGAGATCAGCTGGAGGCCACAGTGAGAAATGACGCTGTCTTGAATCGGAACTAGCAGGGAATAAGGAGAGGAAGGTGAAGTTGAGAGTTTTTTGGAAGTAGATCCCCTGGACTGGCACTAAATTGAATGCAGGAGCTGAGGGAAAAGTCAGCACCCATGTGCTACTATTGCCTGTTTCCATCTCTCCCTCCCTTGCTAAGATATAAGAGCTGTCACTGTGCAATATGAAGTGTGTCGTGGCCACTTTTATGGTCCTGGACAAGCGTGTACTGACAAGACAAAGTAATACTCTTATCCATCCTGAGAACTCAGTGTTTAAAGGAAGGAAGAAATTTTGTTTATTAACTTGAGTTTATGAGTCAGGAAGATAAGATGAATCAGAAGATGGTCCATCACTTGCAGCCTTTCAGGTCAACCTGCCAGCCTCTCCCTTTTCCACTACAATTAAAGTAGGATTATCCACTCCAAGTTACTGGTATCTTGCCTGTGGCTAGAAAGGGGAGCCATTAATGTGGAGCAAAAGCAAAGTCAACCTGTCCTGTGAGTCCCCAGGGTCTGGCTCAATGGTTGGCATAGAATAGGCACTTGAAATGCATTTGCTGAAATTCAAGTGTATATAACACCTTAAAATCTTCCCCAAGGCAGAAAAATGTCTTGTTACTGAATTTCTCCCGTGAGAAACTGAGACTGAGAAAACATCAGAGGTTTACTCAAAGTTGCCATGTCTATTAGCTACTGCTGCGTAACAAATAATCCCAGAAATATGGTGTTTTAAAAGAGTTAAGTATCTATTAGTGATTATGAGTCTGCAGTTGAGCTGAGGGTTTCTCTCATCTCTACTGGGCTCCTTTGTGCATCTGTAATTGGCTGAGGCAGGTGGGTGTCTCTGCTGATTTTGGCAGGCTCTCTTATATTTGAAGGTCAGGGGCTATATGGATGATCTTGACCAGAACAACACAGTTTCTCATTCTCAAAGAAGTGAGCTTAGTTTTGTTCTCACAGTGGCAGAGTCTTGAGAAAAAATGGAAGTTCATGGTACCTACTGAACTTTAGGTTAGGGACTGGCAAACATCACTTCTGCCATACTATTGTGAACAAAAGCAAGTCATAAATCCTGCCCAGATTATAGGCAAAAGAAGAGATTCTACTTTATGATGGAAAAAGTGGCAAAATCACATTGCAAAAAGATGGAGATGCAGTCCCATAGCTAATTCTGAGCTGGCTTTTAACATATGAGTTAATATCAAAAGGTATTGTGAGCCAAGTGAGGCGCAACATACCTATAATCACAGTAATTGAGGAGGATCACAAGTTTGAGGCCAAGTTGGAAAAATAGCCTCAAAATAAAAATTATAAAGATCTGGGGATGTAGCCAGCGGTAGAGTGCTTGCCTAGCATGCCCAACATCCTCAGTTTAATCACTGTTATCACAAAATAAATAAATAAATAATAAAATAAATGCCTCTTGCGTTGGCTAGCTTGCCAGCCAAGTATCCTGACTAAAATGATTTCCTGTCTCCTAAAGTGCAGAAAAATCAAGAGGAAATATAGCACTTTGATCATCCCATCCCATCCCATTTATTGGGCTATTTTATGAGTTAATAGCACTTTATAAAGTTAATGGCACTCACTTTGAGATATGGTTTACGGCTAGACTGGTAGACAGAGTGAGCTTCTGCCAACTATTTTTGAAACAGGAAGACATAAATTCATCACTGAACTGAAATAGACTCAGGATGTAAGGTATGTGGCACAAGAACCCTGAGGACTTTCTCTTGTGCCCATGGCAGACACCACTGGTGGATCACCACACTCTTGCCCTTCAAGCCCAGATTTGGTCTCAGACTCTCCAAGCACCTACCACTGAGAACTAGACTTGTGACATGAAATTTAAATTTATTTATCATCTCTAAATTATAGGACTCACAAGGAAACTTTGGTATCTGTAATGGCATCTTATTTACTCAAATTGAAGTTTGGAATGTAACAGAGGAGCAAGAGGAACAGACCTTCCCCAAATCCCTTTAGGAGTGAGGCTAAATTTATTTCAGTGAATTTAAGTAGTTGGAAAAGTTATGTTGACCTCAGACATTCACTGACTTCTCTCAATGGCTTCCAACATCTCATCATTCAATACTCCCCACCCACAACCATGGCCTGCAGCCCAAAACTTCATGGAGAAGTTTAACCCTGGTTCTTCCCACCGCTCCTTCTGTCAGAATGAAGACCTTCCTTCAAGCCTCAAAATTATTTCAGATCATTGGTTTACTTGCTGGTCAATAATCCAGATGAAGGCGTAGTGAAAGCTCCTGAATTTCATCTTTGTTGATGCTTCAAAGACCTATGTGACACCTACCCCACAGCCTGTAGCCCGTGAGTGGCCATTAATGCCCCATAAAGGTGAACACTTGGTCCCATGTTCTGAGCCCAGTATTGACAAACACCGATGCACAGCCAAGGGCTGGGACAAAGGTGAGAGCTAGAGGGAGCTTGGTCCAAGTCAACTGTGTTTTGTCATCTTGGAGATGACCCCAGTGGTGACACTGCCCATTTTCACTCTTTCTTGTGTCTTTGACACCTCTAGTTAACCTTGCTTCTAAGGCAAGTTTTCTTCTCTGCTTCTTCACACTGATCTCCACTAAGAATAAATATGTTTTATTCCTTTCCTTGTGATTAGGGCTGTCTCACTGGGCCCTACATTTTGAAAATGAAATTCACTAGAAAAACATGTTTTCACATTTAAGCTTCTAAATATCTTAGCCCCTTGAATCTGCTCTTGCATAAGGGTTTGCACAAAACTTTATTTTCTGAAATTCTTCCCTAGATGCCAAGCAGTACATACTATTTTTACAGCCAGGCTTGGGGATTACAAAGTTTAGTTGAAGGCTGTTTGCTTTGGAATCAGCTGTGAATTCAAGTCTCAACTTTATCAATTATTAATGGAGTAGTCACAAATAAATCAAATCTCCTCTCTCTACTTCGGTTCCTTTATCTAGAGTGTGAATAATAAGAGACCTATTTCACACTGTGCTTGGAATCTGTTAGGGATGTACAGTAGATAAATAAAAAGCAGTTGTAGTTTTAAGTTGGTTGTCCTGAGAATAAAGTATTCATGAGTGTCAATAACGAGTGTGAACCTTGGAGACAGAGACACAGCCCAGTATCTTACTGGATGGGTGACCCTGGGCTGGTCCACCACCTCGTTAAGTCTGTTTCTCCTCTTGGAATGGAATCAATGGCTTATTTCAAGATTTTTTATGTGTGGAGCCAAACATGAGACATGTAAAAGCCCTTATTTTCCTTCCATTCCTTCTTTTGGCTCCTGCCATGCCCTGAGAACAAAGGAAAAGCCAGATCCAAAGCCCATGACCCATATATCTCTGATGAGCTGCAGGACCTCAATCTAGCATCCTTCATTCTCTGGGCAAGGAAAACAGTCACCACTGCTGTGGAGGAAACGGAGGATGGCTCCTCTCTCTACAAATGCATCCTTCTCCTTCCTGTACAGAAATGTTAATTCAGTCCTTGTACTACCTGTAAAAATTTAGGTAAATGAGTCCTTTAGGTGAATATATACTGCTGATTAAACTGTGCCTGTTTGTGTGCGTGTGTGTGCATGTGTGTGTGCGTGTGTGTCTGCATGTGAGTGTGTGTGTGTGTGTGTGTGTGTGTGTGTGTGTGTGTGTGTGTGAAAAAGACAGAGACAGAAAGAAAGAGACACAGAGAGAAAGAAAAGAGAAACACTATTCCTCAAAACTCGGGGCTGGGTGATACTCAAGCCACAATTCAGTTTATTCATATTCCTACTTTACCAGTGAGAGAATGCAGATCATCTGGTCAGCAGAAAATGTTATAGCATAAAACATTGACATCAAATTACAATTACTACTCATTTAGTTTTCAGTATCATTGTAACAGTATTTACCTTTGTCACCCCAACATGAGCGGAAGGAGCTTATGACGTAAGGAGACACACTGGATTTTAGCGCTACAAGAAAACAGGTCAAGCAGGACACAGTGAAGCACAGCTGTACCCCAGCTACTCAGGAGACAACAAAGCAAGAGGGCCACAAGTTCAAGACCAGCCAGGGATATGTAGTGAGATTCTTTCAGAGAGAGAAAGAGAGAGAGAGAGAGAGAGGCATACAGGGAGACAGAGACAGAGAGAAGAGACAGAGAGAAGGTAGAGATGGAAAGGGAAACAGAGAGGGAGTGGGAGAAGGAGAAAAGTAGAATCAAATAAAGGAAAGTGGAGAAGAGAGGAGAGAAGAGGGGAGGGGAGGAGAGGGGAAGGGAGGAGAGGGGAGGGGAGGGGAGGGGAGGAGAGGAGAGGAGAGGGGAGGAGAGGAGAGGAGAGGAGAGGAGAGGAGAGGAGAGGAGAGGAGAGGAGAGGAGAGGAGAGGAGAGGGGAAGGAAAGGAAAGGGAGGAGAGGGGAGAAAATTTGCTGTATTCCAGTTTATGTTGAACAAGTCTCCCTTCCTGCAAAATGCAAGCGTATGTGTTCACATGTTTGAGAAATGTTGTGAATGGCATCCCTGTCTTACAGAAGCCTAATGCACAGCAATGTCTTAAGGCCCCAGAAAGTCCTCAAGAAGCCTATATGGCCCTGCATTCCCTAATTATGAAACCATGGGCTTCCATTTCTAGCTGTATGGCAGACCAAGCACTTTTAATGATCTTTTTAGGAAGAAAAAAAATCTAAACAAAAATCTAGATAAGATCCCCTGTTGTTCCTATGTGCTGTAGAATGGGTTCCCGGAGGAGCAATCTAAGATAAAGCCCGGGTGTGTGCAAGTGCCTTGCCGAGAACTGTTTTCAGGACCAACACCTGTGAGGAGGTGGGACATACGCAGAAGGAGAAATGGAACTGGGATGCAGCCACAAAGAGGCATAGGGCAACCCCAAAGGGAGCTCTAAAGAAAGGGTTGGCTTCAGGGATGTTCCACATTAACCCAAAGGAGTGACACCTCTGTACCCACGTACTTCCTAGGAAAGCTCTCAGGTGAGAATTTGCAGTGGGCAACATTCTTCACTGGTGGAAGATTAGATGTTTCCACTCTGGGAGGGGTATTTGAACAGTGTGACACAGTGTCCAATTCTAGTGCCCTTTCTGCTTCTGGCATCCATTTTGTATAATTTCATCCCCTTTGGGAACACTTTCCAGGACTCAGATCAATTTCTTTTTCTCGAGACATTTGTCAATAGTGATTAGTGTCTCATTAATTACTGTCCTCACCACTGCAGTTTGTTCTTTATAAAGTAAGAGTGTGAAATATTGTACCTGCCAGGGCACTTAACTTCCCCAGGTACCCTGATTCCACCACTGTCGAAAGTTTTAAAAACTGCACGGCTACAGCGTATCCAGTACCCAGTCTTCCACTAGAGGGAGGACCACTGAGTGCTGCTCATGGTTTACTCTCTGACTTCTCAGTGGGGGATTAAGTCTTGATATGTAGTGTGTGCTAATTTCTGAGGTGTAAGTATTCTCTCAATGGCCAATTACAAACCACCAATATGATGGTCCTGAGCACAGAGTTGGGAAGAGTTGTGCACAACTGGCTTTCACAAACCATTGCAATTTGTTTACTAGCTAATGGGTTGGATCTTCATTGCCAATGGGGACGGTGGCTAGTCCAGCTGCAAAATTCCCTTTTTGAGTCTGTTCCTGAGAATTGTTCCTGCACCAACTTTTATAGGTCAGTTTCCCTTGGAGATGTAGATTTATATGCAGATTGTAGATGTATATCCTGAGATGTAGATGTATATACAGATTGCTCATTGGGAAATGCTCTTAGGAGAAGCATCTGTGAACAAATACAGGTTGCAGGACTGAGTACAAGGAAAATTCAAGTTGAGACACAATCACAGAGTTCAGGGAGACCCACAAGCTGCTCCAGAGATGGCCCTGAGGTATACCAATCTGGGGCAAGAGGACCAGGCCTTTGTTCCCCTAAGGAAACCATCATGGGATGCAGGCTTTCCTGGGAAACAGTGGACAGGGGTTGCTTTTCTTGTAAAACAAAAGATACCAATGCAAGAGCTGTTTTTTCTAAACTAAAACCTCAATATCCAGGTTTAATTGCAGTGTTGGCACTTTGTGATAAGTTGGCACTTAGTGATAAATGAGTTTGGGGTTGCAGTTTGGACACTCGTCTGTAAAAGGTTCACCATCACTGCTGGGGAGGTGCACCCTTTACTGAAGCAGCTCCTTGCATTTAATGGAAGTTCCTGGGTTGAAGAACTCAGCTCTGATCCCTCAGTAGGCAACAACAACTTTGAAAATGAAGGCTTCCATCCAAAAAGAGAAATCTGGATGGCACATTCCAGCACTCACTGGAATATGTGTCAAGAAATAAAAGCTTAAGGAGGAAGGAGGAAGAAGTGTGAAAAACAACCAAAGTTATTTATTTGACAATGAAAACTTTTATCCTCATGCATAACAATGACATGGTTGTCAGTGGAAGCTACTCTGGAAACTGATGATGTAGTTTAAGGCCCTTGTGTTCCAAATAAGGAGGCCAAGATCAGAGACAGAGATGAATTGTCTTGTCCAAGACTACAGAGCATATCAGTAGCAAGGCCAGAAATTGCATGGACACCAAGGCCTTGGTTCCACATTCCACTGCTCCCTTAATGTATATAACTTGGCACTTTTGTTTAGTTATTTGACTAATGTTCATCTCCTACGCTAGGGTGGAGGCTCCATAAGAACAGGGCTATATGGGGTTTTGCTTGCTAATATATTGCCAATGTCTTGCACAGTGTCTGGGACTTACTTGGTGTTTAATAAATACTCGTTGAATGCGATGAATGAAAGCTTCAGAATTCTTTTAGCAGTTTTTAGGACTCTCGCTGAAGCAAGAGTTAGGAAAGAAGATGATTAGTTGCAACCCTGAAAAGAACAAGTAGTCAGGCTGTATCACAGAGGAACCTGGCAAGGATGGCCTAGCTTCTGTCTTCTGAGCGCATGCAGGCACTAAGCCAGGCTGCTTGGGCTCAAAACCCCAGCTCCACCACTTACAAGATTTGTGGTGATGAAGAAGATGCCTAATTTCTCTGATCCCCAAAGTGAGGATTGCAAAAATATTTTCTCCCTCTTCTGGGTCACTGTGAGGACTAATTGAGTTAATGCATTCCAAACACTTAAAGCAATCCTAACACATGGTAAGCGCGTGATAAACAGCAGCTGTTTGTACTCCATCATTCACATCCCCCGAGTGACTATAACTGTTTTACAGTATCATTCTTGTCTCCTAAATTTCTCTGTCACCAGTCTCAGGGCTACAAGCAGAGCTCAGTACCGATCCAGTGTGTTGTACCAGATCCCACATTCTGAACCATGGAGGTCCATGTTGTGAGGATAGCAGAAGCAAATACAATAGAAGAAACAAATTGTGGTGTTTATAAGTTTAGGCTGTGCAATTATAACTATTAGGACTGGATTTGCATATTAATTGTAAGTCTTTTTCTACTGGGATTACTGAACAACGCATTACACTAATAGATGTGACCACAGGCTTCCCAATAAAGCATTAGACCACCACTTAGACAATATACTGCATGCAGTAAACTCCTCTATTGTTTGGGTGTTGAATGTTTGTCAAAAGGCCCATGTGTTAAAGACTTGGTTTTTCGATTGGAGTACTACTGGGAGGGGATGGGGCCTAGTTGGATTTAGGGCAATGGAGACATGCCCTTTGGGGAATACTGGGACTCTGGCCCCTTCCGTTTCTCTCTTTGTATCCTGGAAGCCATGAGGTGAACAGGCTTCCTCCACTACACCCTCCTGCTAGGTTGTTCTACCTCCCTACAGGCCAAGGAAACAGGGCCAAGCAACCATGGACTGACACCCCTGAAACCATGAACTGGAACAAACATTTTCTCTTTTTAAGTTGATTACTTGTGCATTTTGTCATAGTGATAGAAAGCTAACAAACGTAAGCACTGTAATTTTCTTGAACTTTTCTTTAAAATACAGCATAATGTAAGAAAGTGCACAAATTATTAAGCACACAGGTCAATAAATTTTCTTTTTGTTTATTTATGAGAAGAAAACACAGAAAAGAAAAACAAAAAGCAAAAGAGACAAACAAACAATAACAAACCCAGAACAATAAGAGTATAAGTTTTACAGATGTAAAACCAGATGATAGGAATTTAACAGTAGTTGTAATATTGCACATTATTACCTTCAAAAGGGTTGCTTAGATTACCAGATATAGACATGTAAAGTTGATCTAATCATATGAGTATTAACTGTTCTTTTCCAAGAACTAATACAATTAGTAGCATAGTCATTTTAACTATTATATATATATATATATATATATATATATATATATATACACACAAATCAAGTCAATAAATTTTCATAAAAATGAACACACTTCTGTAACTTGCATCTGTATCAGTAAAAGGGACATGATCACAGTCTCAAAAAACTGCCTATGTCCACTTCTGCTCATTTATGTCCTAAAGAAAATCACTATTCTGACTTCTAACACTTAGACTTATCTTTCCTATTTTGAACACAAGGTGAACTGTGCAGTTGACATTCATTATGTCTATCTTCTTGGCTCAATGTTACTATTTTGAGATGTATCCATGAGATTGTGTTTACTTGGAGTTCATTCTGTCTGACTTGGTTTCTGTGTGGTAGTCACCATGTGAAAATAGCACAATTTACCTGTTTAGCATTGATGGGCACTGGGGTTGTTTCTACTTTAGGGTTATTATAAACAGAGCTGGTATGAATGTTCTTATCCACTTCTTTTGCTGAATATATGTATACAGTTCTATTGGAACCATACCTAGAGGTAGAATTGTTGGCCTATCAAGTTTACATATGTTCCACGTTAGCAGATACTGCCAGCTGTGCAAGCTCAACATTGAAAACAAACTTTCTGAAATTCACAAAGAAGACAGTCTAGCAAAACAAAAATGCAAGAACCCAAGTTTAAAATGTTTGGTAATTTTCTATGTGTACATTTCTACATGTGTAATATTTTGCAAAAAAAAAAAAACTCATTCTGAATATACTGCTTTGTGATACACTTTTTTTAATTTTCCAAAAGACTAGTATCTTTCAAAACTTTAAATGTGCATCCACAATTCACTTTAAAACATTTTAGTATGAATAATATAATAAACTGCTGGTTACTCACAACTCAATTCTTAGTAGATATTCTTTGCTTACACATTATACTCACCCTCATCATTTTGAGGTATTGTAGCATTTTACCAGTAAATATTGAAATAACTATACAAAAATGGAAACTTTTTAAAACTATAAACACAATGGCATATCTTTAAAACAATAATTAGGTATTATCAAATATATATGCACATATAATGACCATTTTAAGGATCATATTTCATTGTGAAAAAGCACTCTGATTTATCTACCTAATTTCTTATCATCAGATGTCTAGTTATTTTCAGTTTGTTCTCCCGTTATATAAACAACACATAGATGGAGTCTTCACCATTGTTTCTCTTGTTGCTGAGGCAAAATACCCAACACCCAAGTTCAATGGAGGAAAGGCTGATTTAGCTCACAGTTTGTGGAAGTTTCAGTCTGTAATCAGCTGGCTTCAAGACAGGGACAAGCTGGCAGAAGGCAGCAAAAGCAACAGGAACAAAAAGGGAAGAGCAAAAGAGGCAGCCTCTTTCCTCCCCTTATAGTGTATGCAGGCGACTGGCCCCACAATGGGTGTAGCATTCACACCTCTAATCTCAGCACTAGACGATGAATCAGTCACAAACACCAGATTTGGTCACCTCCAAAAAGCAACCCCCTGACAGCATGAGGCTTTGAATGGGCATCCAGACACAAACCATAACACTTCACTGTATACTTTAGCTCCTTATTGTAATCTCTTAAGATATGAGCTGTAGGTTTCTCAATCCTTAAACAAAGTCCTTCAGATATCCACAGTGTTTCAGTTGCTGAAAAGTAGCTCATTCATATGTGCTTGAAAGAAAAAACCTTTCTCATGAGAAATGGAAGAAAAGGAAGAAATATGCTCTAGTGGTTGAAAAACTTCAGATAGAACTTTTTGCCCTTGTCACTTTAGCATAGTCATTGTCAACCAGTAAACAGTTTACAGTGGCAAAATGAGAACAGAAAGCATTCATGAAAGAAACTCCCTTGAAATTTCCCTGGCAATGCCTAGCTAAGTCACAAAGTCAGTTTATATCCAAGATGTCATTTTCTAGTCCCAAGATTCTTCACCTGAAGTCTCTGTCCCAGAGACATCCTAGGCTTAAGGTTTTCTTTACTTCCAGTGTTTAGTCAGCTTCCTGTTATTATAACAATGTATCTGAGGTAATCAACTTTAAAGAAGAGGAAAGAAAACTTTATCTCACCCTACAGTTTTGGAAATTTCAGCTAGTGGTCTGTTGGCCCCTTTACTTTTGAACCTGTAGCAAGAACACATACCATGGCAAAACTTCCTGGCACTAAAGCTCCTCATAGAAATCAGGAAGCCAACAGAGGTGAGGAGTCCAGCTTCCTAATATCCTCTTCAAGATCATGCACCTGCTATCCCAAAGTCTCTCAGTAGGCTGTACCTTTAAATTTCCATTACTTCCCAGGAGCACCAACCTGAGGGGTAAGCCTTTAATGGATGGGCTTTTGGGGGAACATTCCAGTTCTAAACTATAGCACCTTGCATCCTCATGCCTGATTGTTTTCTTGATTTTCACTCAAATAAGTCCATTGTCAATGTCTATGACCCATCACCCATTCATCATGTCTAACAGGGGCAGTCTTTGACCGCTTCTTTCTCTGGATCATCTTTGTAATATTAACTGACATTTTGCAGTCAGTTATACTTAAAGTTATAAGTCCCCAAGCTAACCTTAGAACACCTGTGAAGTGCTCAGGTACAGCACAAGATACCAGACCAAAAAAAAAAAGTCACCTTCAGCCCACTGCGGAACACATGGTGCCTCTGTCAGTGATCCACTCCACAATCTAGAAACACAAAGTAATCACAGTAATAAAATAGCAGGCAGCTTGAACCATGTTATTCGCAAACTAATGCTTGTAAATATATTTCAAGAGGTATCCATTTCTTCCTCACTCTATTCCAAAAGTGCGTCATCCTTAAAAACAATTTCCTAATTCCCTGCCCCTCCATCCAGTGTGTGGATTGACAGGCAATGTGACATGGCATGGTTTTAGAAGCAATCTGAATCCTGACTCTGCTACCTAGTAGATGTCTGAATTCGGGCTAGTTACCTAATCTCTCGGAGCCTCACTGACCTCTTTTTAAAAATGGAAATAATAATAAAGTCTACCCCACAGGATTATTGTTAATCAAATGAATCATATGATGGTTTAGAGCTAAAATGTTCCCCCAAATTCTCATGTGTGTGGAGGGTGACTGGATCATGGGGCACTGTAGCCAGTGTGCTGCTGTAAAGTGAGCCTCACTGGAATTAGGGACCATGACATAGGAGGGGATAGTCTTATCCCCAATCTTCCCTTCCCTCTCTCACTCCTGGGTGTATGACATAATCAGCATTTCACTCAGCATATCCCACTGGCATCCTGTTTCTCCCTTGAAACCAGCTAAACATAGACTGAAACCGTGAGCCAAAATAAGCCCCTCCTCCTTTAAACTGTGGGTGTCGGGCATTTTGTTTCAGAGATGAGAAAGTAACTAAGGCCAACTGAGATGCATATGCCTGGGCTGGCACATGAATGGTGTAAGTGTGAAACACACACCCACCAGCACTCAATACTTCCGGTAACTGCTATTCATGCCTCACCCCAGGTACTTAGCCACCCCATGGATTTTATCTATTCTCCAGATGAGTTTTTTGCTTTGTAACACTTTTATTGTTTGTTTTTTGGCATTTGTTCAGTGACCCAGGGTTGTCATGTTCCTATCTGGTTGGAAAATCACATACCAAAGAGCACACGGCTTACACACTTAAGGAGCTATCATTTGTTCTTCATCTTGAAAGACAACAAGCCAGACATTTCTCATTAACTTTTTTTAATGGCACCGTTGGTTAGCACATAGGAGACGTTTAGAATGTGTTAGCCCTTGTCATTATTCATGTTCTTTCTTCTGTTGCTTTTACTGAAAAGGCAATGGTCGAATCAGTGGGAGAAGAAACAGCTAGATAGTTAAGGGCCAATCTATTTCCTTCTTCTGTACCACAATCCTCTCGTGGGCGGAGTGTGAGCAATTACGTCCTGAAGACCATTTCTTTCTCCTGTATCACGAACTGATACAGGCAAAACTATCATAAAAGCAAGCCACGCCTCTTTTATTTTTCCAAATAGCCATTAAGCCAGCCATGAATTATATTCAGGAGGTCTGGGGTTTCCCTCCAGGAGATTCACAGTCCTCTTGAATCGTCTAATAAACAGGTTTACTGGTGACTTTCCATGTCCAACCGGGAAAAAGCTGAGGCTGATGCATCCTCTGCTGCCATTGCTTCTCATAACCACTAGATGTCGCTGCAGAGAAGAGGCCTCCAAGGTTTTAAAGATTGGTCAGTGATCCACACCATTATAGCTGCAAAAGCCTGTACAGCATTCGGTGAGATGCCTTCGCCCAAAACCATCAGGCTACCTGCGTTAGAGAGGTGGCCTTTAGAGATTCCAGGATGCTCCAGTCCTACTCAGTCTGAAAGAAGGTACCCTAATATCCAACTAAAAAAAATCTAGACCTTTTTCTTGCTGAGAAATATACATGAGGAACATTTTTTTTTTCTGTTGAGATTCCTAGATATGTTACAAAAGAATTTCAGTAGGCTCACAGTGATGTGGAAGGAGATATTTTCCACAGCAAGAAATCAGCCTCGTCTCAGTTGCATCCCCTGTATCACTGGATTAAAAAGCCCTCTTAGAAATTGGCCTGAACTTTATCTACCCAAAATTTCCCATGAAAATGAGAATAAAATAAGCAAGGTTGCTCAAAACAGAAGAAGGAGAAGAAGAAGAAGAAGAAGAAGAAGAAGAAGAAGAAGAAGAAGAAGAAGGGAAATGAAACAAAATGAAAAGAAAAGAAGGAAAGAAAAGAGAAAGCACTGTTCTGTCCTACACTAAAAAAATCCAAGATAACTAAATCAAACAGCCCTAGAAGTACTAAGAACAATGTTTCAGCAAGTTCCCTCAGGTTGCATCTGAGGCAGACAGAGTTTGGAGAAAGGAGTTCAGGAAATTCTGATGACCTTGATGCCTCCTCTGCCAAGCCCAAGCATCCCACTTAGAGAAAGCACATGACTCTGCCCTTCAGCATATTGTGTGTTAAGCTTTAGGACTCATTCTGGTCAAATGAGATCCAGAAAGAGAGTTTCCTGGTAGGATACGGATACAGCGTCTTTAAAAATAGTAATTAAAACAAAACCAAAAAAGCCTCTGTAGGAGTCCTTCAAATAAAACCAGATTAAATCTAGGAGTCAATGAAAGAAGAATTGAAGTTTCTATCCCTACCCTGAGAGAGCTGACTATAGTTTACATCTAAAATGTCCCCCCAAAGGCTCGTGTGTTCAGAGGTGGGCCTTTGGAAGTGATCGTCTCATGGAGCTACTATCCTGATCAATAAATTAATCTCCTGGTGGTTTCAGAGCTGGGTGTGTTAGGAGGTGTGAACGGGTGGGAGAGGTGGGTCACAGGAGGTATGACCTGGAAGGGTATATCTCCCTCTGAGGCTCCTCTGTTGACTTTTTGCCTCCTGGATACTGTGATGTGAGCAGATTTCCCCTGCTGAACCTGTCACCATGCTATTTCTGACTTGGAGTCTGATGCCATGGACTGAAACTGTGAGCAAATAAATCTCCTCTTCTTTAAGTTGTGGGTGTTGGGTATTTTGTCCCAGCAATGGAAAAGTGACTGAGACACAGCTCAAAAATGCTCATTTGCTGAAAAGCAACCACTAGGTCACTTGAACTCTTCTTAGGATCTGTCATTACCCAAACATAAGATAGGGTAGGGTGGGGTGGCAGAGCTAGTTATATGTTTCAGGGCAGGGCTGACCCTGGATGGTAATTCTGGGGTGTTGCTCTTAATGTGTGCCGTAAGGTGAATGTCACCACAATTTAGAAAGTACAATGTCAAAAGTGCCCTGGGGTTGTGCAACTGAGCAGCTCCTTATTAATAGTTATATAAAGATAAAAACAAGACCATAAAGAGCTGGGGGGGGGCCTAAGAGATGGGGTTGAAGGAGAGAAAGAGGAGAAATCATAGACCAAATTATGAGTGACAGTGTCTAGGTATTTCACTAGACCCAGCTTTAGAAGGTATGTGTACCTGTGCAGGTTTGAGCACATTTCTACCTGCATGCTCCCTGTAAATTTTTTGAGCTTGTACTCTGAAAGCTTTTGAACTGGAAAAAAAAAACAGGAAATGTTCAGATTAAGGAATGTGAAGATTGGAGGGAGATATGCTAGGCAGAAAAAGTGGTTTTTCACAGGGTCACAGTCAGGGGAGGTCCTGGAAAACTGGATGAATTTAATAAGTTCCAGGCACTTTACAAAAACTGCTGGAGGGCCATCTCAAATGCAATAGCAAGATGACAAATAGTAGTTGAATCCTGGGCACCCAACAGTTAAGGGAATAGCTCAGTGGCCTTGGAGTGAAGAGGGAAGAACTAGTCATGGCCCTCAGCATCCCTGTGAATGGACCACAGGAGGACAAGGAGTGGCAGGCAGCCAGCCTGTGTCCAGGAGCATGGCAGCAGCCTTTCATAGTGATGGGCAAGGTAAGCTGTGAATTCAGAAAGACCGCCTCCAACTAAACCTGTCCCCTCCTTATTCCCTCACATTAGAACTTGTAGAAAAGTCATCGAGGGTTCCTGAGGAGGTCTGTGCATCCATCCAGTGGAACCGCCATCAGTCAAACAGAACACAGGTCCAATAATCATAGGCTGGTACCCTTGTGTCTTATCCCACTCTCTATTGTCCGTCCTGAAATTATAAACCAGAAGTGCTTCAGAAATTGTCTGTGTGCTCTGGAAAAAGCTTCTCTTCTTGCTAATGCATTTTTAAATGTCCACTTGGCAGATCTACCGGGAACAATCCCTCCCATCCATTTAGTCATTAAGCATAATAGGAATGGCAGGTATTTCAGGGAGGGGTCTGCATTCACATGTGTACATACGTGTGTATGCACCAGTTTGTCTCTAAATGCTGGTCTGCCTCCACGTACAATGTCACGCTGTGTCTTCTCATCGCAAGGCCCTGCCTGGATGCTGACAGGTGGCAGCAGTGGGAAAAAGAGACTTCTGAATCTAAAATAGTTGAAATTCTAGAAGCAGAGTGTCTTGTCACGGTCCTCATCACGGAGACATAATACCCAACACCCACAGTTTAAAGAAAGGAAGGTTTATTTTGGCTCACATTTATAGTCCATGGTCACTTCGCTCCAAGGCAGGAGCAGTATGGCAGAGGGACACTGCAGAGAGCTACTCATGTCATAACAGGCAGGAGGCAGACAGTCAAGGAAAGAGCTGGGAAGGGATATACACTTTTCCCTATCACATCTGTGGTGACCCACCTCCTCTAACAAGACCCTACCTCCTAGCAGCAAGTCAGCTGTCATGCCTGTGATCAGGTCACAAGTGCAAGACATACACACATTGTGTACATGCATGAATGCAGACCCCCTCCCGCAATGCCCATCATTCCTATTGTGTTTAAAAACTAAATAAAAAAGGGAAATACGTGATTCTGAATGTACTGGAACATGTCTGTAATCCCAGAACTCAGGAGGCTAAACCAGAAAAATCACGAGTTCAAGATCAACCTGAGTTACATAGCAAGTTTGAGACCAGCCTGGGCTATAAAGCATGACTCTGTCCCTAAAAAGAAAAGGGGAAGTGTATGAGGGGATAAATACATAAATTATGTTCACTGTGGTGGTTATTTCATCATATATATATATATATATATATATACATACATATATATCAGATCATCAAATTATATATCTTAAATACACACAATGTGGGGGGAGGCTTCAAGACCCTGGCATTTGTCACCTTCCTGTTTTGTGACATTAGGCAAATGACTTTAATTCTGTGAGCCTCAGCCTCCCATCTCTGAAATGAAAACACCATCACAGCAATGAAATGAGATATCAGGGAGAAGCAGGTCCCTGTGGAACACCTGGAACACATTCTCCTAAAGTGAGTTTCCAAGCTTGACCTTCCCCAGGGCTTTTGTCCTTAGGGAGATTTAGCTTCTTCGGCATTCTCCCCAACAAGCATAATTTACTTTCCAACATTACTAGGTTCACAAGAATGAGGTGGGGAGGGACAGAGAGCAGGAAGAGGCACATTAGGCTCCTTAACAAGGCCCACTTGGAGATGCTTGGTTTCCCTGAAGTGCAGAGCTTCTAACAGCAGTTGCCTAGAAACCAAAGCTGTGGTGGGCTTCTCTCCCTTCCCAAAATCACCCTAATTGGGATGCATATAGAACTGTTTGTTGACACTTGGCAGGCTTTAACTCTTCTTCCAGAGAAGATGCAGTCCTCCTGCACAAAGGCTGACTCACATTCATTAAACAGTGGCCGTGAGCCAAGGTACCTGTTTGCCACACAGAAGTCAGTCGGGTGGGGAGAGGAAGCAACACTGCAGCCTTGGACAGCACAGTCTAAAAAATGCTTGGTTTGGATTGCTGTTTCTGTGTCTGCATTTCAGGGGATAGGATGCTGTGTGTGTGTGTGTGTGTGTGTGTGTGTGTGTGTGTGTGTGTGAAAGAGAGAAAGAGAGAGAGACAGAGAGATGGAGAGAGAGAGACAGACAGAGAGAGACAGAGGGAGGTCACCAAGCTTACAAAGCCTGTGAAATTCTATCACCAAAATACAACCTGTGTCTGCTATGTAACCTGGCATTAAATACTGGATCTGCATTCCCTTTAGAAGCATAACTGCCACCTGTAGTTATGTAGCATAAGACAGGTCAGAGACTGCATCATGAGCTAAAGAAATAACTCTCCTGAGCAGCACATGGGAGCCTGTTTCATTTGATCACTTTGTCCAGAACATAACCATACTTTTGTTACCAGTTGAAAAGATTTATGTACTTCAAAGGCACCCATTTATCTCTATCCTGTCTGCATCATTCCGCTTCTGCATTTGTGGTTCCATAAACCATTCCACCCAAAGAGAAAGCAAACATACCACATTAGTGTGCGATTCTGAGACACAGAAAAGAGTTAGGGTGTGGTGTCGCATATCCCTGTAATCTCAGCACCTTAGAGGCTCAGGCAGGAGGGTCACAAGTTTGAGCCCAGCCTGGGCAATTTAGCAGCTTAGCAAGAAGCTGTCTGAAAATGAAAAACGTGGGGATGTAATTCTGTATGAAGGCTGAAGGGGAGGGAAAGAAAAGAGAGAGAAGGAAGAGAAGAGAAGAGAAGAGAAGAGAAGAGAAGAGAAGAGAAGAGAAGAGAAGAGAAGAGAAGAGAAGAGAAGAGAAAAAGAAATTAAAGAAGCTCTATCTGGTGTCGGGGTAAGAGGGAGGTGAGGTTGACAGGCAAGTCAACCAGGAATCCATGTGAACACAGCTCAGGGATGTCTGATGCATCCCAGGAAAAGCAAAGGTAGCTTACAGAGGGCATGGGACAGGGGTTCCTACCTGGGAAAGAGGATCAAGGCAAAGGAGGCCCATGAAGGGGGAGGAGCTACCTCGGGGTGAGGTGAAAATGTCTTGATTTAGTGCGGCAGCAGCCTGAGCGGGAAACTTTGACTATTCATCCTCACAGGGGAAAGCCAAGTCCAAGTTAAAGTGGGAAGGAAGTCCGTGACGGGGACATCAGTGGAGGACCGTGGGATGCATGTTCAGAGGATGTATATGTTCCCTTTTAGGAAAATAACTCTGCCACAAGATGGAAAATACCAGGGCATCAGATTGAGGAGGCTGAAAAATTTGGGGGATCCCAGTGCCAAGATTTCTGAATTCTAGCTAAACGGATACTGCTCTTCATTTCCTTGAGTATACTGAAATGGCCAGGGACCTGGGGAAAATAGACTGGCCCTGGGATCTAGAGACACCCTGCACGGCCATGACTGTCCGGGGTCAGCCTCTAGCTGCTACATGCTGCCTCTTCTCTTTGGTTTCCTGATCTGTAAAACAAGGATTTGGGGGCTTTCCAAGAGACCGTTTCACTTCCAAAATGTTCAATGTAGCTTCTAACTTGAGTCACAACAGCTCCTCGTACCAAGCTATGAACACAAGGATGCAAACTCTGGCCCCCAAATGCCAACGACAGTGTAAAGTTTCTGAAGGTAAAAGCCAAATATTAATGTTTTCATCTTTCCTCAGCCTTCCACAGCACCTTATGCACAGCTAGTGTCCAATAAATATATCAGGAAGGGAGAAATTAAATAAACTGCGTTTAAAACTAACAAAACATATGCAAAATTAGCAGAATAAATGCAAATGGCAAGCAGCGAAGAGATTTAAATACTCACTGACAGTAAATTTGTGAGTCATGAGAAATGTTGCTGGAAGCTGTTAGTCTCTAATTTTAGAGACAGATAAGAAGAAAGCTGACCTTCAACGCGATTCTATAATCAACATAATCCCTCACTTCTATTCAGTCAACTAACAATCTTTAAATTGATTATCAAAAATAATATTAGGTGTCAAATATATGCCAAAGAATGGAAAAGGAGATAGAAGTCATGAGTAAAATATGCTGTGTTTCACAAACGAATTTAATTTTTAGATATTTGTGTAACCAAAATTCAGATGCTATTTTGCATAGAGATACAAATTTTTTGGCATTGTAATTTTGCTCATTACCTACTCATATGTACCCTGCATTAATGGGAAGTCTTGTTTTTCTAACTATAGCCCTGGCAATCAGCAAACGCATGATTAGGTGGTAAGGATCAGTCACTTCTCTTTATAGAACAGTTCTGAATATTAAGAATTTCATCTTGTGTTCATATGGCATCATTAAAAACCTTCCCAAACTGCTATTTCCTCAATTTTCACCTTTAACAACAAGTCAGATAAGATAAGATAATATAGTCTTAAAGAACCAGCTGGGGAGATGAGCTCAGACTTGGGGAGCAATTCGAGTGCCACCCCACCTAATGACTTTGAACTTTATGCTTCAGAATTCTTGAGGGTCAATAACACTGCTAATAACTGTCTTGGAGGACTGTTTCAGAAAGCAAAAGAGATTAGTAGCTCTACAGTCTTTTTCACAGTTACTGGTGCAGGTAATTTTTCAGCTTCTAGTTGTGAAAATGAGGAAGAGGAGAAAAACAAGGAGAGGAGGTAGTGATGGTGGTGGTTGTGGTGGTGGTGTTGGTGTTGGTAGTGGTGGTGATGGTTGTAATGGGGATGGTGACGATAATGACTGTCATGGTAGAAATGGCTTTTTATTTCTATTTAACTGAACAGAGTGATTAATGGCTCTACCTATGTCATACAGTAACTTGTTGGCAAAGTTAGAATTATTATACAGATACTTATATGACATTGAATGACATTCCACTTTAGTTTGCCACTAAACCCAGAGATTTGATTGTAATCCACTGCTATAACCATGGTCTGCCTCTAAAACATCTACCAGGTTTAGATTCTTTATAGCTTTTCCTTTTCTTCTGAATTACACATTTTCCCACCCAAGAATACTTGACATCCTCAACTTAAAAGAGAGGCTATTTGGTTTGCAGTTTCAGTGGACTCAACCTATGGATGGCTGCCTCCAACGCAGAAATGGCATTGTGACAGAGGACAACAGCTCGCCCCATGGCAGCCAGGAAGTAGAGGGGAAAAAAGGAGGGGCTGAGGACCAGAATATGTACTTTGAGGTCACACCCTCAGTGATCCACCTCTTCCAACCACATCGTACCGCCTAATACCACAGATCTGTTGATGAGTATATGGCCCATAAGATCCAATTACTATCTAAAAGTCTCACTTCTAAATACATGAGATTTGAAGGAACTTTTTAGACCCAAAGCATAATATCTTTCTTCTTCACTTTCTTTAGTGAAGATCTGAGATAGAGATTAAATAAAGAACCCACGAAAGAAAATCACTTATAGTAATTAGAAGATTTCTGCATGTAACATCGTATTCAGCAGAGCAGAGGTTAATTCCCTCGCCTTTTAGCTTAATAAATTTCATTATTCACATGCTAACCAAGCATTCATCCTACCACCACTGTGCACAGCAGATCTACAGACCTTTATGAATTATTTTATAATGCAATTTACTAAATCCCAAAATAATTGCAGTCTAATTAGACCATTCCTGCCATCATCTGGGGAAGAGAACCCCCTAAGCTTTGCCACTTGAACCAAGTGCCACTTCCCAGAAGCCAGTGGGGTGGTTCACAGCCAAACCACCATCCTGACTGAGTGCACAGCAAGGGCACTGGAACAGCCATGGTTCATGGAGATGATGATCATAATGATGACCAAGAAGAAAACAATAATTGTTTCCATAGACTAGGAACCATCGGTGTGCTAGGCACCAGAGTAATTCTCTTACGTATGCTTTTCAATAACATCCTAGGATGGGTATCCATTTATATAGATTTTATAGGCAAGGAAAATGTACCTCCAAGGAGTGAACTGATTCATTCAAGGTCACAGATACTGCATGGCAAGGAAATGATGGCAAGTTAAACTAGCGCAGATTGTTTCCAAAACCAATGTGCTTTTCCCATGCAATACTTTGGAATCAGTCTGCCTGGGTTTACATTTCAGTTCTACCTGTTACTAACCCTGGGATCGGTCTCCTTAGCCTCTTTGGGACGTAGGTTTCCTATCAGTACAATGCTCACTTAGAGGGCTTTGGAGAGTTCAGGGAGGAAATGCATGTGGTGTTAGGCTTAGCGATCCATTCAGGCCACCACAACACAGCTCCTTTCACTGTTTAGACAGTGCCATTTCCCTCTAACTACAGCCGCCACCTCCCTGCCCTTCCGGCCATCTTTCCTAATGGACTTGGTCTTCCTTTCATCTATTTGTCTGCTGTCCCAGGCCCTCTCAGTGAAGACTCTCCCAGAACAAAATCTCTTGGAAGAGTTTCTAAGCTACTAAGTTTCCCTACCTCTTTCAATTTATCTAGAGCAAACCCCTCCTGACATCTGCTCTCTTCCATGGCCAGTGGTTTATCCAAGGATGATAACATTATAATTGTGAGAGTCATGTCAGTGTGATCCATCCAAAGTAGGGGAAGAAAGAGAGAAAAGGAGGAAGAGGAAGAGGGAGACAGAGAGATAGAGACAGACAGAGACAGACAGAGAGAGCATTTCACTTGGGATAATATCCTAGTGCATAAGAACAGAACCCTGAAATCACCATGGCTTCAGCAAGATAAAGGATTCCATCACTCACGTACCAATTTACTGCCTGGAGAAAGATGATCCAATAGTGGTATGGTGATTTCACTGTTATCTAGTACCCAGGTTCCCTCTATGGTTTAATTCATTATCCTCAGTATTTGTTTCCACTTGCAAGGATTCCTGGGGATTACAAAGTGGCTTCGAGGGCTGAAAGCACTATGGCCAGTTTTCAGGCATCGGGAAAGAAGAGAAACAGAGAATAAAGTTCATACACCATGCAAACCTATCAACTTCCCTCAAAGGATTTTCCCTGAAGCCTCGCCCAGTGTCTTCTGCTTGTTCTGCACTGGTCTGTCCTAGCTATAAAGCGAACTGGAAAATATAGCTTCATTTTGTTGTTTTTTTTTAAATTTGGGCAAGATAAGGTGGTCAGTCATTAAGGAAGCTAGGGAAATCAATATTTGGTGGATAACTGACATTTTCTGCCATTAAAAGCAAAGGAGGAAAGTTGGGAAGGAAAATGGATATTTCCCCTTTTTCAGGCACTGTCTTTAAGGAACAAACAGTCTTCTATGAAAGGAAAATGAGTAAACAGTCTGAAAATGAGTAAACAACTGTCATAGAGTGTGATGAGTGCAGTTGTGGGAGTACATGGGCACAGGGAAGCCATCAGTACCCCTGACCTGGCCTGAAGTTGGTGGGGGCTGTGGATATTGACTGATCAAAAGTTTTTCTCAAGACTTGAGAGACAGATGGAAACCAACCAAGTGAAGGAGAGAGAGAAGATGCTGCAAGAGAAAGAAAAGCATGTCCAATTTCAGGGACCAGAGAGATGCAAAGGGATGACAGGGTGAGTGGTCAATAGTAAGGCCCACATCTTGAGGATTTATTACTATGGAAAGGATGAAGGAATCTGGACTTGGCCTGAGGATAGTGTGGAGCTCTCTGATCAGAATGGAGACATTCATGTCTTAGTCTGGTGGACAATGGATTGGGAAAGGAAAAGATCAGGTAGGAGGTACCTTAAGGTAAATTAGGAGATAGTAAATGATGACTTCCAGTTGGTAGGCTTCTTATTAGTAGGGTGGCAGTATCAGCAAGCAAGTTAAGTGATGTTTAGGAAGTGGAGCTAACATAATTCTATGATCAATTGATTAGGTTGTAAAGAGGACAAAGGGGGCCCAAGAAAACTTATTTTTCAGGTAAAACAGAGTTTGACCACTCTAGTGATTTTTAAACAGGACACTTAATGCTGTCACAGGAAATATTTTAGGTTGTACCTTCTTTCTCCCAACTCAGTAGCAGTCTGCTACATGCATGAGTGCTGCCTGTCTGGACCTAACACATACCACATGAATTTTGCAAAGGAACCACAGAGAGCAAAACTGAAGCCACTCCACAACTCCTTAGTAAGATTCATGTTTTCTGTCCTGCCATCACAGTCCCCTCAGCATCATTTTGCAACCTGACTTAAAAATCAAGAGGAACCCATCCTCTTTGAGATGAGTCATTCAGAAAGGAGAGAAATCCCTCTGAGATTTTGATCTGAGAGGTGAAATCCTGATTCATCAAATCTTCCATTGTTGGACACTACAATTAGCAAGTGACCAGAGATGGTAAAGAGATGTTTAGGTATGATTTAATAAGACTGTGGTTATGATAAACGCTCAGAATATGTTTGCAGGCAATTTGCTGTATACACAATATGCTACCAAGCCAATCTTTTGTGTATGTGGTTGACCTTTATCTCTGGCAATCTTGTCCTATAAAGAAGAGTGAAATCCTCCATTGCAAATCATTAGTGCTCAGGAAATGGCTTTAATTTGCATGCTGACAAAGATATTAACTTGGAGGTGGGGGAAATAATACACAACACATCCTTTTGTCTGAGAGGCAGTTCAAAATCTGTGTTGTGACTACAGTTGACTGAAGTTCAATTACTGTAATAAATGTATTCCAAATTTCATCTCAATTGCATTTGCATTTTAATGAATGATTCTCACCTTCTTGTCAATTTGTCAGCCAGGCTAGATTTATTAAGTTATTGTATAAACAGGGCATTCTAATATGAGAAATTAAATGCAAAATATTTGCACGGGTGCATTTGAACTGGAGCTTTGTTATAATTTGCCTGTGCGGCTTCCCTGGAAATTCAAGAGTTTAAGGGTAGTGTTTCAGATTTCAGCGTTCTATCAGGTTTGCCCTCTGCTGTTCAGAAATCAATATGTCTGAGTAGGCTGACAAAGCAAGGCATGAACCAGTCAAATGAAGTGGGCTTTCCAAGTCTCCAGCCTCAACAAACTGGGAATAAACTGATTTATCTGCTATTATTTGAAAACAGTGAAATTTGTTAAGTGGAAATTTCCTATGTAGGCAATTCCCTCCTGCAAGAGCAGGGCATCCCTGAAATCGGATTGCCAGCAGTGTTTGTTCATCTTAATGTCATTCCGCCTTCCCCATCGAAGCACTCTTGGATTTATAGCCCCATATTTCTTGTAGGCAGAGACAGAGAATGTGAGTGAAAACCAGCTGGATGGGAAGCCATAATACCATTTAAAAAAAATTTTTTTAAGTGCATCTGGGCTGTTTGTTTTTAACAAAGTGATTTGAGGCAGTCAGTCCTATGCACCCCGGAATAGAAATGTTGAATGTGGATTCCTCTCACCGCCTCCTCGCACGCAGCTCACCAATATTCCACAGCTTCTTGCAGTGACCATGGCGGGTGATGTTCAGTCCCATCTACTTTAGTTCCCTTAGGATAAAAACTGATTCGGTTAATGCAAGATCTGTTGCAAGTCAAGTACCCTTGTGGGGTGAGAATGTTCAATACAGGTGTTCTTTAACAACTTCTCAGATGAATTGAGGGCTGGCATGTGTCAAAATTTTACTGCAGACTTGTAGGAGAAAAACCAGGCTTATCATAAAACCAGTTGGGAGATTTCTTGCTGGGAAATGTTTTTTTAGTGGGAGGGAAAATGTGGCTGGCTAGTCCAGCGCATCTTAAACTTCAGCCTGTCCTAGAATCCTTGGGGACCCATTTTAAAACAGTGTCTGACAGCAGGAGGTCTGACATGGAGCCCAGAATTCTGCAATTCAATGAGCTCCCACACGAGACTGAGGCTTCTGGATCACACTCCAGAAGCAAGGAACTAGATAGCATCACTTAAGGTGGGGATGGCTGGTTAAAATTTAATAGCCTTGTTACCAGTGTGAAGGGCTGGCTGTGTGAGTGAATGAATCTCACACTCCAGAAGAACTCAATCTCACAGGGAATATCAATCAGAAAATTGCTCAGCTATTTTACCTGATATCATACGTACTTCTCAGAAGAGGCTCTTAATTATTTTATGCCCCAAGTTCTGCTGTAGCCCATCTTTTCTCTAGTCCAAGGTGATTTTTTTTCTTAATATGTCTTATTAAGTCACTTTTTCACATTTTGGGAGGGTTTTCACATCTTTTAAAAAATAACTTGAAATGCAATGCACAATCACATCTTAATCTAACTGTCATGTGGTTTTCCTTTTGTGTAGTCCATAAACCAATGGTACCATTTTCATTTTCACCACGGGGCCATGTAACAAGCTGCCTCCCAAACTCAGTGACTTTAACATATTATTTTAATCTATAGTTTGTCATGGGTTGGGGTTTCTTGGTTCTGAAACATCTATTCCCTTCTTTTCTCACTCTTCTAGCTCTGGTAAGATATTTGTTTTGTTCTTATTATGGACCAACAAATTCATTTCACGCATCTTTTCAAGTTATATCTGCTACTAGCCCATCAAGCAAAGAAGTCACATGGCCAAGTAATGTCAGGGTGCTAGGAAATACATTCCACCCCTGAATGCAGGAGATGGAGAAGGAAGGGAGTAGTGGCTGATTACTGACCTTATCTGCCACCAATGATGTCTTGGATGGGGAAAAGCACGACCTAAAGGGGGAAAGTTGGGCCTCAGTGTCTGGAAGCCTAGAGAGATGACCTCAGCATAGCAAGCATTAGAGTTACCCAAACTCAAAGCTTGAAAGCTTCCTACTGAATGTACTTGCACTGGAGAATGCAGATGGAAAGACAAAAATTCTGGAATCAGTCCTACTGGCTTCTAATCCTTTCTTTGCCAATTTCCAAAAACTTTCTCCCTCTGTTTTCCCATCTATAAATTGCACTAACCTCTCTGGATGTTCCAGCAACTTGACAATAATAAAAATAGCACCCCGTTATTGGGTCTAATGTATGAGGCACCATGCTGATCTCATTATGCCCACTGCCTCATTAAGCCAGCCCACAGTCCTTTGAGGCAGGAGCTAATACTTCCCCCTTTGAAGATGAAGAGGTTGGGCTCCAAGCAATTTAAAACTCGCCTAATACCCATGAGCTTGGAGACTGTTAACATTAAGTGAAATAACTCAGGCACAAAAAGACAAATATCACATGTCCTCAAATATGCAGGAACCAAAATGTTGATCTCATAGACAGTGGGAATAAAATAGCTGTTATGAGAAGCTAGGAAGAAGAGAGACTGTAAAGTGTCGGGGTGGGGAAGAGTCTAATGTTTTGTAGCACGATAGGATAACTGTGATTGGCAACAACTAATTAAATATTTCAAAACACTAGCAGAATTTGGAAGTTCCCAGCACAAAGAAATGATAAATGTTGAAGTGATGAGTTTGCCATTTATCCTGATCTAATTATCACACGTGGTATATATGTATTGAAATGTCACATCACACCCCACAAATATGTATAATTATTATGTGTCAGTTAATTAAAAAAAACTGGAAACCCTACCAAGAGAGTGACAAAGCAAAGGCTGCACCCAGAGGCTGTCACCTTTAAAGCCTTACCACATATTGCCCCTGGAGTCCAAGGAGCCTGATTGTGAAGCCCCAGCTTCCTCCCTTCTGTTCCTGTGCTGGACCTCAGCTGAGCCCTACAGAGGCCCTCTATTGCTACAGCAACCACTGGGTACTCATCAGCTCCCACACAGACCCCTCTGCAGAGAACCTGTGTCCCTGAGAAAAAGAAGCACACCCCTCCCGTGCATTGGTTAAGGAGAAGTTGTATTGGGTAGAGGAAACTTTCCATTTTATAATCTGCTTTTTCCTCCACTTGCCTGGCGCAGTTAATTATCTTACTCCTCATCATCCCCTTGCGATGTCAGCCAGGGGAATTTTGCACATGTGCAAAGAAGTGAGCAGGAGGCCCCAGGTGAGTGGGTACAAAGCAAAAGCTGCTCTTCCCTGCAAATATCTCCCGTCACACAAATAGCCTGATAATCAGCAATAATGATGGAGAAAATGTAGGAAACATACAGGGAATTAAATGCGAAATTGCTAAAATTGTAAGCATTTTTAAATGGGCCACCGTGGTAGCAGGGAACAGTTCTGAGCTTACGAAGAACAACCCGCAATCTGAAGTTCCCGAACAGACTGCTGTGTCTGACATGAGGGCATAGACTCACTTCTCAACTTCGCTGATCTGTCACTGGGCCCTTCCAGAAGGTATAGCAGCTGGGAATCTGGCTGCCTTGGCTCAAGAAGGCCTAAAAACTTGCTTGCTAGATTCCTAAAATTGCCCAGCATCCACTCTCCACCTCTGTCTGTTACTTAGTTGATTTTTTTAAAAAGGCGTTCAGCACAGTATGTGCATTGAAGGCTTGTAGGTGGTTTTTCATATTATATTCCTGGTGTCAGTCCTGAAGAGGAATCTCTCCTAGTCTCAGCACGTCCTGCACAGCTCTTAAAAATGAAAAAGAAGGGGGCTGGGGATTTAGCTCAGCGGCATAAGCGCCTGCGTTGCAAGCAGGCAGTCGTGAGTTCGATCCCTGGTACCGATAAAAAGGAAAAAGACAAAAAAAAAAAAAAAATGAAAAAGACAAAAAAAAAAAAGCTACGACTTTCAGAAATCACTACCTTCTTTGCACTGGCTTCCAGGATGCTCCGGGCCAAATATATGCACCAAATCTTGTTCTGTGGTTTTGATAAAGGTCTTGCCTGATTTTGTGTTATCACTTTCCCTGCCTGCTGTGTGTCTCACTTTTTAAATTTCCTACCTCTAGTCCTTGTTGAATTAAGGACATAGATAAGTCTTCAAAGATCCCCTTAAAACCTATTAATTTTCACCAATAAAAGTAAATAACTCCAATGCAAACATAAAGAGGGAATTCTTTGAGGACATGTTCACCTCGAGAGCATCAGTGCCTTGAGGAGGGCAAGTGTTTATCGCAGAATCTGGCACATTATAAATGCCCTGTCCAGGTTATGGCACACAGCAGATGTTCAAATAATATTCAAGTGCTTTTTTATTTTCTGTGGCATGGGTCATCAGCCAGGCACTGATTAAGAAATTAATGCAAGAAAAATGTCATGAACCCTCACAATCAAAGAAAATAAAAAGAGGAGCCAAGCTCTTCTATTTAGACTGAGATAATCATACTGCATCCGTTGCTAAGGCCGCCTGAATAAAGCAACACAAACCATGTGGTTTAAACAAGAGAAACAGATTGTCTCACAGTTTTGGAGGTTGGAGGTCTATGATCAAGATGTTGGATGAGTTGGTTCCTTCTGAAGACTGCAAGAGAGAATCTGGCCCATGTCATTCCCACAGGTGCTGGTGGACAGCTGGCAATCTTTGGCATCCTTTGACCTGTGCATCCATCCCCCACCTCCACCTGCATCTCATGGTGTTCTCCATGTGTGTGTGTCTGTGTCCAAATTCTACTTTTTCATGAGGACACCAGTCAGAGTGGTAACTTCAGAGAGATATTTCACTAATTATTATATCTCTGACCACAGTATCTTCAAATAAGGTACCATTCTGAGATGTTAGAGATCCAGGCTTTGATATATGAACTTGAGAAGGATTCAGTGCAATCCTGTTATAGTCAGGGGTTACACAGAGAACAATTAGAATCAGGACATGGAGTTTATAATACTGTTTTATGATGGTCACCCAAAGTTAACACAAGAAAATGCAGGAAACACTATAGATTTAGAATATTTAGCCAAGGGCCTAAATCCCACAGCAATGTCCCACATGAGTCCAGATAAAGACCAGAGCTCATGACAGTGCCTCCCACGAGTCCAACTGGAGGTCTAGAGCCCACAACAAGGACTCACACCAGCCTCTTTTACAGATCCATGTTGGGAAGGCCCAAAGGTCAGCGGTGGAAGCTAGGAAGTCTATGCCAGCAGGGTGAAGGAGCTGGGCTGGTAGAGTTCTACGCTGGAGCTGAGAAGTCACACTCCCAACAAAGACCAGGGCTGTCCTAAAAAGCACCACAGCCATCCTCAGCGACAGGGAGGCCCCGAGCTCCTCCAACAACAAGTACAGTTGAGTACATGCCAGGAAGCCAGCGTGACGAGTTCATCCTGGAGACCAAGCAGCGCAGGTCTTCCTATCCAGAGCCAGGAAGCAATGCTTGATGTGAGGACCAGAGCTTCTCCAGGAGAACCAACAACTCAAACAGCAACTTGTAGGAGAACCTACAATGCCTCAACACCTCAACGCACCTCAATGTGTAACTTCTCCTTCACCACATCTCTATTTATGCTGGCAACTTTCCTCAGATAAAACATCTACACCCAGCGCTGTGCTGATGTAATCCAGCTGGCGTTAGATTGACCACCAGTTCTTATTCCATAACAAATCCCTAGCACATGTTTTGGCATCCTAGTGAGTCATAGCTGCTACAGAGGAAGAGAGAGACTCTTGTCCCAGTAACACATAGAAAGCAAAGCCCACAAGGTTGTTCTGTGTCCCTAGACCCCTCCTATTGTCATGTGCTCAGCAAGTATCCAACACAGGGATGCATCATTGTGATACCCATCCTGCTGTCCATCCAGGCAGGCCCTGCTCTGCCTTGGGTCCTGACAGATCTCTTCTACAGGCCTCCACTCTGGGAAATTCAGACTACAGCAAGGAAGGTTCACAGCTAAGGGGGAACCGCTGACACCTGACAGGCATTAAACAAACCACTGATGTGGGCCAAGCAGGCAGTGATCCATAAAGCCTTCAAGGTCAACAAAATGGCATTTGAAGACACAGGGATGGGACTTTCCAGTGGAGAAACTGACCAGCCATGTGGAGCATCATCCTGGAATTCTACCACCTGCCAGAAGCCATAACCAGACTCTGTGGTGTACCTTCTGCGCCTCAGACTGTCAGATTCCAGCTCTTCTCCTTTCCAACACTGTGACTTTGCCTTTACTTGCCTGAGTTTTCAGCTTCTTCATCTGAAAATGGACATTATAATAACATCACCTGTAATACAGAGTCATAGTGTTAATTAAGTAAGTTAATACAAGCACCCAAAAGTAGGAAGAATAGGGGGTGGGACACAGACATATCTGTGAGTAGCACAGAGTCCACCACACAAGGTAAATCCCACCATTGCCCAGGTCACTAAAAGGACCTCTAAGGCAGGCGACCTACCAGCTCAGGGAGAGGCTGAGAAGATGTTCAAAGTCTCATGGAGCCCAATGGCTATGGGCCCTTTACAGTTCTGTTGCTGGGATTCTGCACATGGGCATGTTAGGTTGAGTTATCAGAGATGAGATCCTTGACCACAATAGTAGAATCTAGAGTACCTGGGAGTAAAGATGTGGGGAAGCAGAAACCCTGAACATGTCCCCTGGTGCTTCTGTGTTTTTCCAGTCTAGGTCACACAGACTTTCCTCCCTTTATTCCTTCCTTTCTTCCCCTTCCCTCCCGTCCTTCTTCATTTCTTCCTTCTTTCACTCCTTCTTTTTCCTTCTTTCTTTTCTCCATTCCTCCCCCTCACTTCCTCCTCCCCTGTTCCTGCCTTCTTTCTTTCCCTCTTTTATTCCTTCTTCCATTTCCCCTTTCTTTTCTTGTTTTAAATTTTGCTTTAAAGACAGAAAGCATGTCAAAATACAAGAAAAACAAGAAACAAAAGAGACAAATCAACAACAATAATTAAAAAACCCAAAACAATAACCATATAGGCTATCTTTCTTTCTTCAGAGAAAAATATATCTCAGCTTCAAGTTTCACATTCAAAGTCCAGCTCTTCTATGTCTGTTTTCCACTTGGTGTCAACAATGTGTGGATGCAACATTTCTTAAAAGGATGCTCTCAGCCAGATATGGTGGTACGTGCCTCACTCTGCCTCCCAGCACTCTGGGAGGCTGAGGCAAGAGGAACACAAGTTAAACAGTATCTTCTCACTTTTGTGAGAAGATAAACCAATTTTTTAAAAAATATCTGGGGATGTAACTCAGTAGGAAGACCCTGAGTACAATCCCCAGTACGAAAACCTCAAAAAAGAATGCTCTGGGGGGGAGAGAGAACATGGCGGACAGACAGCAGCAGCTACTGAAGGCTCTCTAAAGGCTCGACTCAGAGACCAGGAATGATGCGGACTAAGGAGATACGAACCAGTAGAGATATGTTCTGCTGACTCAGGAACGAACTGGGCTGAGAGAATCTAACTTAGAATACAGTCCTGGCGCTAAAATAGGAACAGAAAAATCTCGGTGTGGAGGCTCGACCCCGCGCCATTGGAAATCGCGGTTTGGATTTCCCGCCGCCCAGCGGCTGGCTGCCTCCACAGCGGCTCGGCAAGGAGAGACGCGACCCCCGAGCTCTGGGAACGGGAGTCTGCGAACGGAGTCGGAAACAGGTAGGACAAGGAGGAAAACTGACTGGTGGCGAGGTGAGCAAGAAACTGATCCCCTACCACAGTTTGACTCCAGCGGAGGTTTTTCTGGGCACGGGCAGTCCTGTAAGAGCAGGGCGCGGTGACAACTCCAGCCGCACATTCCCCTCTCGGACGGGATTGGTGAAAGGTGCCTGGCCTGAGTGACGCTGCTGGCAGACTCCCTAGGCTGGCCTAACCCAGATCCCAGAGCCTGACGGTGGCCAGGAGGAGCGACCGACTCTCGCGTAGGCTGCCTCCTCCGCAACTCCCTGGGGCGCAGCGGTGGGCGGGAACAACTAGCCAGCGCAATTTGATCAGGCTGTGGCTGACAGGCAGGGAAGCCGGGCCTCCTATGTAAGATTGCATTTTATAAGGAACAGAAAATATGGGGAAGGGAAGCAACAAAAAAGGCTCCTCGGCCCCCAATCCTGAGAAACAGGCAATAGTGGACACTGCACCAATATACATTAAGCGCCATCTAGAGAGCCTCATAGACCAATTCAGGAATGAAGTTATCAATGACCTGAAGCTAGAAGTATGCAGAATAGTTAGAGAAATGCTAAGCACCACCCAGGAAAAAGCAGATGGTGGAATGGAAGAACAGAAAAAGAGGGGAGAATTGCTTGATGGAGAAAACAGAGAAAGCATTGAGTATGTGAAGCAGGTTCAAAGAGACTATCAAGAAATTAAGAAGTCTATCCAAGACTGGCATAACAGCTTGAAAGAAACTAAGGACAGACTATCTGAATTGGAGGGCAGACTTGAAACATGGGAGAATGAAATGAAAAACTTCTTAAAAATAACAAAGAAACACACAGCAATAATACAAAGACAAGAAGATGATAAGAGGATCCATAACTTAAGGATTAAGAACATAAAAGAAGAAGTAGGGACACAAACAAATGAACTACAAAAGCTACTCACAGAAATAATCCAGGAGAATTTTCCTAATTTAGAAAAAGGTAAAGATACTCAAATGTATGAGGCATACAGGACCCCAGCTACCTACAACCCTAACAGAGCAACACCCAGGCATATCATAATAAAAATTCCAGAAATTCAATACAAGAACAGAATATTAAAAGCTGTCAGAGACAAGAAACAGATCACTTACAGGGGAAGACCCATCAAAATTACAGCAGATTTCTCTTCACAAACCATCAAATCACGAAGAGCATGGGGAGAAATAATTCAAGCTTTGAAAGATAATAATCTCCAGCCAAGATTGATATATCCTGCACAACTGTCCCTGGAAATTGATGGAAAAACGAGGTGCTTCCAGGATAAAGAGGAACTGGGGGAATTTGCAACCACCAATTCAACCCTACAGAAAGTATTGCAGGATATTCTAAAAAAAGAAAAATACAAAGAACCCAGAAATAGTGGCGGGGAGGCCACAATGAATGGAGCAGAGAACAAAATGAAGAAGACAAACTGACAGCTACTGACAGAAAAAGAGCTCAACAGAAATGAGACAGAGAAGACTGGATGATAGGAACAGCTTTTTTTGGAGAAAATGACATCTTAATAGGTAATGCTGATTTAGTACCATCTTGTTTTGAAGTCTCATCTAGCTTTTGTTCTTCTGTCTCCAATGGTCTAAACAGGTTGTATCTTATTGGATTTTGTTATGTACGATAGTATAAGCAAAAACCTTTTAAGGACAAGGAGATTATACAGAGACCATTGTTCATTTTCTGTTAGTCGATTCTAAATACTCTATAATGCTGTCATTCTCTTAAATGGTTTTACATTGTTTTGATATACTTAATGCTACAGTATATGAAGTTGTACTCAAGGATTTCAGGGAGGGAGTCAATATGGTAACTATTTTTGGGTCAGGATTATCTGGTGGTGAAACACTATTCTGCTTAAATGGTTATGTTTTGATCTGCCCTGTTTCGCTGTTATGCCCTCTTTTTTCTCAATCTCCACTCCATTATTTACTTTTTTATTTTTATCCATTTAATTAAAGGGAAAAATATAGCAGGGTATAATATAGTAACCCACTTTGACATTCTATTATCTCGATTTGAAGCCCTGTGTTACTCTCACCATCTTGTTTTTGACTGAGGTTCCTCTATTCTGTTTTGCTGGACAGTATCAGGTTCGAAAGTTTAGGCATCAGCTGAGAAGATAATGAGATTCATTATAACGCCCATTCTCGTTGACTTTTATCTACTTTTGAAGACCTACAATGTCTCCAATGTTTTGGTTTTGTCGGTTTTGTTCTTTACGGTTTTGTTCAATTGTATAACAACTAATGATATAGGCAATTCTATTGGAAATAGCGGGAGGCATTATGGTAACCATTGTTGATCACCTTGTATTATGTTTTTTATATTATCTATTATGTCCACCCTTTTGACTTGACCGATTCTGTTCTGTTATGTCACATTTGGTTTTACTCTCTTCCAAAAAAGCAATAAGAACCATGGGAGCAATGAAACCCAAAATGTGCAATAGTCATTATACAAAAGAGAGGAAAAGAAAGTGCTCTAAACTATATAACTGCATGTATATTTAAATGTATAAGATAGAAAAAGATATCACAGAGTTTTATTGGATCATTGAACAGTATCATTGTTGGAATGTCCACTCTACAAGCTTTAATTTTGTGACTTGAACAATTATTTCTGGGATGGCAATATGTGGTCCATTGACTAGTGAAAAAAAAAAAAAGAATGCTCTGGACTGGGGGTGGACCTCACTGGAAGACTGGTTGCCTACTTGAGGCTCTAGATTGCATATAAAACAGCACTATAAAACAAAACAAAAAAGTGCACCCCATGATTGTCTCTAGGGTTTTCTTCCCAATTGCTGTTCCCAGTCTGAAAGTTTTGACACTAGCATTTTCATGATTTTACAAGAACATGTCAAAGGAAAAGACCCTTCCTAACCTATGGTCCAGAGGAAACTTGTTGACTGAAACATCAAGTGTTCAGTTGTGCAGACAGGCTACCAGAGTTACAAGCAAGTCTGAGCACATAGAAGCAGTGGAAGAAATGACATGACTCCCAACCAGCTGGCAATGACTGCGAGGCACAGTCACCCTCCTGCCCTTGCTCTGTGCTCTAGCAGAGCCCTACAACAATTCAACTTCAAGATCACCTCTTCATCTTTATGCCTGCTATTTTTGCTTCCTGGTGGGTCATTTCCCACCTTGTCCTGCTGCATTCTTAGATAGTCCAAATGTCACCTCCTCCCAGAAATCTCCCAGGGTTTCTCTAGGTTCCTGCAGTCCTTTGGAACACTGGGTGGAGATCGTGTTTGTGGATATGCTTTTGCCACTGTGAACTTGCTGGGGACAAATGCCTTTGCATCCCCAGCCCCCTGCACTGGTGACTGAAATAGCAGGTAACCCACAGAGAAATGAGTGAATGAATGAAAAGTTACCACTCAGCAGTCACTTGGATGATATGCTCTGAAAAATGCTGGGAAAGCCCCCTCACATCTGCCCGCATTTTCCCAGTGGGCATTTATAACTCACACAGTATAATTAAAATGTCCTTTATAGCACCTTAACTCTTACAAATAAACAGAGCTCAGTTAATCATATCAGAGCTGGCCATGGCAGCTGGCTGAAACTGTCCCCACCCAAAATTGAGCATAAGAGAGACCAGGAGAGAGGCAAAACTTACTCCAAAAGAGCAAAATAAAACATCATTTTCTCTAGGAAGAAATTTCTAGGCACCCTATCATCTGAATTAGACTTCCGCTCCACCACTCTGTGTTATCATTGACTCTTCACTCTTGCTATGTTAATTTCCATCACTGTGATAAAACAGCTGAGAAAATCAACTTAAAGGTAAAAAGGATGGTTTTGGCCCACAATTTCAGAAGTCTTAGTCCATGGTCCTGGTGGCTTTGGGCTAACAGTGAGGCCATTCTCATGGTGAAAGCTGATGGCAGAGGACAGCTGGTGGCCTCATGGGAGTCTAAAGGAAGAGACACAGATGGAGGGGGGAAGGAGCATGTACACAACTGAGAGAGCAGAGAAAAAATGCACCCGTCAAGGACGTGAGCCTAATGATCTTACTCCAGTGAGGCCCTTTCTCCTAAAGTTCCCAGCATCCCCAATAACCCATTATGAATTTGTGAATAGATTAACTGAATCATGAGGTCATGATACACTCACTGTCCAGTGGCTCCATCTTTGAACAACTGCTGCCTAGGGGCCAAGCCTTGAACACATGAGCTGTGGAGAGACGTCTCAGATCCAAATCGTAACACTCTGCAGGACTCAGGGTCTTGTTCATCACTATGTCTCCAATAGTCAGCCCAACACACATGGGTTGCTTATCAAATACTTGGACAATGACTGAAACTGAATTTCAGAACCAACATTTATATCAAGGGAGCATAATGGTAGTTAAGTACTGTGCCTTACAAGATCCAAGACAGCCAGACAGATGGACAGAGAGACACAAACACACCGCTGATTCACTCCTTCCACAGTGCTAACTCCAACAGTAAGGTAAAGATCAGCAACGGGGAACAGACAGACACCGGCCTCTCCCCATAAGTCAGCACCATTTGCAGACCAGAAGAGAGAACAAAGCCACACCAGCAAGCAAGCCCAACCTGGGAACCAGTGCCATGCATGGGCCACTGCCAGACTGGAACAGACAGATCCCAGCCCTTTCCAGTACATAGGCTGGCCAACAAGAACTACTAAGCCCACCTCCCAATGCCCATGCCCACTATAAGCAACAGGCTTATCTGGAGAAACACAGGCTGTGATGATAGCTATGGAGGTTCAGAAGATATTGGTATGCAGTGTCTAGGAGGGATCTCCTTCTGAGGGTTACAGCCATTGTGGATTCCCTATGGTCTACCTTTGAGGTCCTATATCATTTCCATTGTTTTGTTGGGTTGGATTTTATTCTCTTTTGTTTTGTTTGATTATGCCAAATCTGATGGCAGGAGCAGCTATTTCAAAGATAGCAAGATATATTATGGTAGCATTTTTGGGTTTGCTATTGTGCTTTGAAGTCCTTTATTGCATTCATTGTTTTGTTTTTATCATTTGTATTTTATACTGTTCTGTTTGATTTTTACTATGTCCAAAGTTATCTGCAGCTATTTTGAAGACATCAAAAGGCATTATGGCAACTATTGTTGATTTTGTAATGTTTTGAAGTCCTGTATGTTTTACACTGGCTTACTTTGATGGGTTTTATTCTGTTTTATCCCCTTTTAACTAAATAAATAAATAAGATCAGCAAAAGGAAGTGTGTGAACCATTATAGCACAAGATATTTGTGAATGAAGCTAATGTCAAGACTATTTAGGAAACAGTGAACTTGGCAAGAAAAAAATAGTAATAAAGTCCCAAAATATGTTACTTGACATAGTGCTTATATGTGCTCACAAATGTAAATATTCAGGCAAATCAAAGCAAAGGCAGCCTCGAGCAAGAGCCTAGACCCAGTAATACATGCTCTGTCATTCACGGACATGAGGAGGAAGAAGGCCCAGTGTCAGGCACCTGCTGACCCTTTCCATGCATGAAGGTCTTCACTCCTGTGGGCAGTGAACTCTTTTGCACATTTCATAGTACTTGGCAGAGTGCCTGGTGATAGCATGCACTCTATATATATGTGTTGCTGAGTGATAGAATGAAAAAGGAAATGAGTTTCAGAGAGAATAAATGATTTATCCAAGGTCTTCAGCAAGACCTGAATCTAAAATTCAAGCTAATGTCTGGCTCTGGAACTCTACAGCTGGAGGTTTCCACCCTAAGACATGGGAGATGGTTGGCCTCAGAGATGGTTGGTCCCAAGACATTAGGATACTGTCTTAATAAAGTCAACTTATCTTCTCTCTCTCTGTCTCTCTCTGTCTCTCTCTCTCTGTCTCTCTCTCTGTCTCTCTCTCTGTCTCTGTCTCTCTCTGTCTCTCTCTCTCTGTCTCTCTGTGTCTCTGTGTCTCTGTGTCTCTCTCTCTGTCTCTGTCTGTGTCTCTGTGTCTCTCTGTCTCTCTCTCTGTCTCTCTGTCTCTCTGTCTCTCTGTCTCTCTCTGTCTCTGTCTCTGTCTCTCTCTCTCTTTCTCTCTCTCTCTCTCTCTCCCCTTCCATATCTGTATTTCTATCTTTTTCCATCTCCCCTCATCCCCTTCTCTCTCTCTAGGTTACTGGTGCAGTACGCAAAGGCTGGGCGAGGATACTTTAACTTTCTTAAAGAAGAGTCCGCGACAAAAAGGAAGCAACAGCAACTGCAGAAACTGAAAGAGGAAGAAAGAAATAAATTCCAACCAGCCAAAAAGTTACCTGAAATCCATGAGGATGCGTTGCTGACGTAAGTGGACACAGCAGCTCTGGTGCCAAGGGTCTTGGGAAGAGCCATAGAGAGACAGCCCTCCTAGGCTGGGTTGAATGTGTGGCAGCTCGCTCAGGACAGAACCTTCTTCCTTAGTGTGAGTATCTCATGCCTTTTATTTTGATCCAACCTACTTTACCATCTCTGCCTTCTGGTATTTGGTGAAATAGCTTCTGCTGTACATATCTGTCCTGATATCCTGTCATGATAGTCAGCTTTCTGTCACTCTGATAAAATGTCTGGGAAAAACAAAGACAGAAATGTTTATATTGGCTCATGGTTTCATACAGTTCATCTTCAGGCTGCTCCAGTGCTTTAGGCCTTTGGTGGGGAAGAACATCACAGTGTAAGGACATAGCAAAGAAAACTGGCTCGCTTCGTGGTAGCCAAGAAGCAGAGAGTGACACAGCCAGACAGAAAGAATCTGGGAAGAAAATATACCCTTTCCAAGCTAAGCCCTCATTGACTTGCTTCACTCCATTAGACACTACCTCCCAATAAGCCTATTGAGCTATGCGTGAGTTTATTAGTGAGCTAATCCATTGGATGAAGTCAGAGTCCTCATGGCCCAATCAGTTTCCAAAACACCCATGAGCTGAAAACCAAGCTTTCAAACCTTTTGGAGACATTTTTAGACCCCAAGCACAGCACTGACACTAAGAAACTTTGCAAGTCCCCAATGTACCTATTTCCTTCTCCTTCCTAGGCCTTTTCCCATGTTGTATCTTGGGACTTAGAAACCCTTCCCCCACATCCTTGCTGACCAAATTTCTCTACTCATCATGAAACACCCAGTTTACAGGCTACTTTCCAGTAGGCACTCGCTGGGTTTCAACCAGGATGTCCCGCCCACATTTGCATTCCAGGTCCTCGTGGCCTGTGTTGTGTGTTGGCTCACTGTATTCCACTTCAGTATCTCAGTTCTAGGTGTTCAGCTGCAGCTCCAGAACCTAACTCAGCATCCATATAAAGTATGTGCACAAAAAATGTTTGTCTCTTTGTTGAGTAAAGTCTCTGCCTTTTTTGTAAGACTTTCCCCTGACTGAGAAAGAACCATCAACAGATAGGTCCATTGCAAATGCCCATGACTATAATAACAACAACAACCATAACAATAAAACCAATGATAAAGATAATGAGTGTTTGCTATGTGTTTTATGTACATCTATTTATTTAAACTTCAAAACAAAATTTCTATAAAGCAAGAACTTATTAGCTCTGCTTTAGAATAAGTCTTAGCGATATATTGATTTTACTCCAGGCTCATTAGTTAGCATTCCTGAGTACCAAACTCAGAGGCACCAAATTCCACAGATCTTACCGATCATCGTGCATAAACCTTAGGACACTTAGTTTGTGCAGATTGAATGAGGCACACATCAGGGATGGAAAGGGGAGCAGAAGCAGACAGAGAAGAAGTGTATCATAGAAATGGCCTACGGTTATAATTCTTACCCTGATAGCACAACCATCTCAATCCTTGCTAGGCATTAGAATATCTTGGAGAATTCTTTTAAACTGCAGGTGCCTATGCTACACTCCAGGATGGGCTCTGTGGGGATATTGTACATTCATAGTATTCTTTAAATTTCCCCTGGGAGATTTCAGTGTGAAGCCATGCTTGAGCAGTCAAAATTCCAGGTTGTTTGCTAAAATTAAAACAGAAACCAAGGTCAGGCATGGTGGTGCATGCCTGTAACTCCAACGCTTGGGAGCCTGAGACAGGAGGATCACTGTGAGTTCAAGGCCAGCTTGAATTACAAAGTGAGACACTGTCTGAAAATTTTTTTAAAAAATGGAAACCAAGGCAGACACTTCTTCCCCTCTGCACCATTGGTTAAACTCTGTCCTTTAGAATGTTAACTTAAAGAAATATTAACATATAACTTTTATGATCAAGGTCCTATTGATGGAATTGCATGATATGCGATCTTCTTGTGTTGGCTTCTGCCACCTAGCACAGTGGGTTTGAGGTTCATCTTAGACAGAAAGTTAGTTGGTGGTTACCAGGGGCTTAGAGGGAGAAGGAGGAAAGGGATTGCTTAATGCATGTGAGGTCTTCTTTTGGAGGTGATTAAAGTGTTTTGAAACTAGATAGAGGCGATGGTGGCACAACATAGTGGATGTATTACATGTCATGAAATTGTACCCTTTTGGTTAATTTTATGTTATGTGATTTAAGTAGAACAAAACTTCAGGTCTGTGAGGCCTTGGGTTATTAGGTGGAAGAGAGGACTGGACTCTGCTGGTGTCCTTAGAGCTCATGGGTCCAGAAGATGGACAAGAATGCAGCCTGCAGGACCATGTCAGGACTGGCATGCTTCCACTGATCTTCCTCTGGGCTGTGACCCTTGGTGTCCCTGTTTATTGTGGATAGTGTCCTCTTTGACTCTCCATTAGAATGGACCTTGGGTTGTGATTTCTGTCCTACCCTGTGAAGTGGTGAAGCAGGTCCAAACTGACAAATGTCCTCCTGCCCAAAGCAGCAACCACACTGCCATTTAGCTCTGGTTTCTATTCTCCAGTTTGAGCCCAGAGAACTCTGCTTTTTGTCAATGGTTTGCCACTTTTAAGGGTTTGTTGTTGGTGTTCTTGTGGTTGTTACTTCTGCTTTTGTTATTTTGTTTTGACTTGGTTTTTATTATAGTTGCTGCTGCTGTGTCCGGAATTTGTGTTACTTATACCCAAAGGGTTGATCTAAATGAACATTTGTGTGCCCATTTGTGAGTGGATTTTTTCATTCTGGGATGAGAGAAGATAATGATGATGCTTTCTCTGTGCCTACTAAGGGGTGGACCTCCTGCGAAGGAGCCTTGTCCGTTGAGCCAGGGGCATCTGAGTGAATGTGATTCATCCAATACAGAGGAATCAGAAAGTGGTTCCCCTCAGAGACAGGACAGAAACCTCCACAAGATGGCTGAGATAGAAGCCCAAGAAGAGAAGCAAAAAGAGGCAGGCCTCACTGGGAGGAAACAGATTTGTCAAATATGAATTTTCATGAGTGTTTGTGTCATGCTGTGAGATTTGAATCCATTCCTCTGCTTCCCCGCAGGTCTTTAATAAAATATCAGTGGTTCCCTAATATATCAGTGTTCAGACCTTTAGGTTGGTCAGATTCAAAGTCCATGTGAGGGCAATAAAGACAGTCTGTCTGGATCTGGACTCATATTCATGGCCAAGCTGCCATGATGTATGGAAGAACAGACTTGTACAGCCTAGCGTTAGCAGGAAGACAGGAAAAGAATGAAGACAGAACCTCTACCACAGGCAGAACAAAGAAATAAACACCACAGGGGTTACTCCAAAGTGCCCCTTTCTACCCCATCCCTTCCAATCGAAGAAGTGAAAAAGGCATCTAGGAAAAGAGAAAGAAAACAAGAAAACAGCAGTGTGATTATTGAGCTTGCAGGACGGTTAGTGCTAAATGGCTGTTGTTTGAGTGATACCAAGAGGCAGTGAGGAAACCCATCACCATCAAGGGCGGACGGGAAGTCTTGCGGTCTTTGAGTCTGGTTAAAGGCAAAAGCTGGAAAAGGATCATGGGACTGTGTTGTGTTCCTAAGAAGATTTTTAAAATTTTAATTTGCACAGTAATTAGGCACATTGTGGCACACAATGCCTAGATGCAATGTGCAGTGGTCAGATCAGGGTAATTGTATATTCGTTACCTTGGCTCTGATCACTGCTTTATATTAGGAATGGTCAAAATCTTCTCCGCCTGCTATGTTGAAATATACATGAAGTTGTGGCCAACGTATTGTGCTACTAAACATTGGAAATCATTCCTCCTAGCTAACTGCACCCCTGTGCCCATGTTATCTTTTGCAAAATGTCATAAACATGATGTTTAGAATCAAAATGATTAAATCCTCTCATCACCCCTTCAAGGAGTATAAGAGCCTGGAGATTTTTAATTCTTCCATGAGGATCCCCAGAGCGTGCCGTGAATTCTGCCTTCCAGCCCGAGTCCAGTGGCTCTCACAGTTGGGTGTTTACAGTGATAGTAGCAAGCTGACAATCTTTCCCTGGGATAAAGAAAGGGAGGGAACTCACAGCTCTTTTTTTGCAGGACCTACGCTGACACTAACAGGCTCAAAAAACCCATGCTGCAGGAAAAAGATGATATTAAAGATGCTCCCGTGCCTGTTTAAATGGTTCAGGTGGAACATGCCACTTACTCAGATAGGATTGTTAATCCACCTCCAGAGAACACAATTCTCCCTTCTCTGACCCGTGTTTCAGTGGTTTATTTAAAGTTTAATAAATTTAAATATACATGAGGTAGCTCCTTCTCATAGACATTGATCTGGTTATTGTTTTATCTGGTAGATTCTGTGAGCTATACAAGGTTGGCTATTGAAATAAAACTACAGGCCATTATGACAATGTACACATCAAAAGTGAGTGGGGAAGCGTGTTTTTAAAAGCATGACCAAGAGCCCAAGCCTTGAAATCAGTCAAGACTTAGATTCAAGTCCTTGCTTCCACTATACAACTGTTTCACTTTGAACAACTCCTTCTGCATCCCCGAGCCTTCTTTGTCTCCACCTACAGGAATGGTATCAAACCCCTAAACTTGTCATGAGGCTTATCTAAAATGAGGCTCAGCACTGAATCAGCATATGAGACCCATTCTGAAATTATTAACTATGATTATGCAATGCAATCAAGTGAATTTGATTTTCCTAGGCCTCCCTTACCTAAAATCTTTAAATCCAGGCCTAAAATAAATCTTCATTGTCATAAAAGCTGGGGAACATCCCGCATCTAAGAGTTATGCTTCTATAAATACAACTCAAACCCCTAAAAGTACAAATACACAAATATTCATGTATAAATACTTTTAAACCAAGTATTTGATCTTGCGCCCTATAAAAGCAAATGGTATTATTTTTCACCATCCCCCTCCCAAGATATAAGACCAGGGAATATTTTTTATTAGATACAAGTCCTAAGTCTGGCACACTACACAGGCAAAAAAGAAAATTAGGCATGTCCCAGAAGATTCCCGCCTGCAAGCAGTCTTTCTACTGCACTCAATGACCTTATTTTTCAGCTGCAAATTCAGCTAAAAAGGTGAAAAAAACAGTGCGTAGAGTTTGTTTTATTTTTGTGGTTGAGAAGACATAAAAGCAGAGTTCAAGAAGTGGAAAAGCTCGGTTAATTTCTACATTATTCTAAACTACCGGGAGACAGAATTGAGCCAGTAAGGTGGGACAGCAATGTATTTTCTTGTGGATTTCCTTTTTTTTCAGCTCTAAGGCTGAAGAGAATCCCTGGAAAGGAAAACTGAGGGACCAAGATTTGGATTCTATATCTTAGTTGACTCCATGACCCTAGAATTGTTCTCTAGTGCTGTACCCAGGGAGATGATAAATTCCTCACCTGAGTGCCAACATCGTCTCCTCTGGTTTCTAACTCATTCCCCGCACTACACCCAGAATGTTCTTTTCAAAATATAAATTTCTCACAGCACAGGATGCTTGGGAGCTTCCATTCCTCCACAAGACAAAAATCCGAGCAGGGGTTATAAGGTCCTCAATGGTCTTGCTCTTGTCTGCCTCTCCGGCCCCTGCTGATAACCCCTTCTAACAAATTCTGCTCCATCCACACTCTCTTATGTTCCTACTCATGATAATACCTTCTACCACAGGGCCTTTGTGCTTGCTATTCCATTCAAACAGAAAGTCTTCCTGCTTCCTCATTTTGCCTAGTTAACTCCCATTCCACTTTCAAATGTTAGCTAGAATCTGTTTCCATTATTACTGCCATGAACAACCACTCCAAAACTTACTAACTGAAGACAACAAACACTTCTTTCTCTCACAAATCTGCAATTAGAGGGGAAGGATTAGTTCTGCTCCATATGGTAGCAAATGGAGCAGTTCAATGGATCCATTTCCAGGCAGTTCGTCGTGGTGGTGGCTGTTAGGTGTGAGCTCCGTTCCTCTCCCCATGGCCATCTTCATGAGCTCCTGGCTTCCTCTCAGCATGGCAGCTGGAAGTGAGGAGCCAGCCTCCCAGGACACAGGGAGAAGCTGCCCGTCCCTGGAACGTGGTATGTTGTCACTTCTCACGCATCCCATTAGGTGAGCCAGTCACAGAGTCCAGAAACAAGAGGAAGAGAATACAGACCCACCTCTAAATTGCAACACTATCAGAGAAGTTAAGGGTCATGTTTCAGAAACTCCTCACTTTGGGCTACCAAAGCACCATGTCTACTTCCTCTGCACGCTTACCCCAAGTGTGTGTGTCACACACTAGACTCTAAGCTTGGGGGCAGGGTTTGCATCGGTCTCATTCATTGCCAGATCTGCCACCCCGAGCACAGAGAAGATGTTTGGTAACTATCGGCACAAGAGACCAAAGCAGAGAATCCATCAACAAGTCCGTGATGAAGTTTCTCTGACTGGGGCTATGAAATAAAAAGGCCTTCAAGGAAACAGGCAGATAGCATGAATCAGGAAGGGAGCTGGGGAGAAAGCAACCAGGGGTGACTGACTCTGGGGTGCATGCTTTCTGCACAGTGGGGAGTGAGCCTCAGTCCTCCGATCCAGCTGAGTCTCCGCAGTGGGAACACAGCCCCAGGGTGACTAGAACTTACAAGATTTTAAGAGTCAAAGCTTTTCAATTTTTGCATGAAATCTATCAGTTTTAAAATATAGGCCACACACACATAGAAAGCTAATTAAAACATGTCTGTGGGCTCAGTCTTGTTGCTTACGTGTCTTATAATACAAACCTGCTCCCCAAAACTTATTTTCTATAACTGAAATGGTCTGTCACTTACGTATGGTGTTACATTTCTTCCCTTAGAATACACTTAAAATATTTATCTGTTTTTTTAAGAAAATATTTCCAGCCCTTTGTTTATATCCCAGTATACCACACAAATTACCTGTTTTTCTTATTTATTCCCTTTGCTCTTCCAGTAGGATAAGCTCAACAAGGGAGGGGGTTGTCACTGTGCTCTGTTTACAAACTGAATCCGAAACCCTCATCCCTAGAGTTGGATACATAGTAGGTGCCCAGCAATATCTTCCCAGCGAGAGAAGAAGGTACTTAAAGCCATGTTGTGGCTTAAATACAAAGTATGCCCCCAGAAGTCTGATGTATTGAGGACTTGCTCCCCAGTACAGAAGTGTTCACGGGTAGGGGTTTAGAGAGGTGACGGGGCTATGGAGGATCAATCTGCTGATGAGTTCGTGGCTGAACACTCTCTAGGAGATGGGCCCAGTGGTAGGAAGCAGGTCGCTGGGCGCGTGCCTTGGAGAGATGTCTTGTCCCCGCCGTCTCCCTCTCTGGGTCTTCCCCTCTCGCTCTGCTTCCTGGCTGCCATGGAGGTGAGCCACCTTCCTCCACCATGTGCCTGTAGCAGGATGTTTTTGCCTTGGATCCATTCACCACGGACTAAAACCACTCTGCAACCATGAGCCAAAGTAAATCTTCCTTCCTTAAGCGTGTATTCTAGGCATGTTGGTCCCGGCAATAGAAAGCTGACAAGTACAAGTGTTTCCTGTTGTTCACTTGGTCCCTATCTTTGTGCGTTTCCTTTAGCACCTATGATGAGGAGAAGCCGAAGAAGGTGGAGGCCGGCCCGTTCATTCCGATCTACAACTGCATCCTTCTGCCCTTGCTGCCCAAGGCTCACATGTAAGCAGCCTCACCTCCTGTCCTTGCTAGCTTATAAGTGGACATTGAGTTCAAATGACTCCACAAGCTAATGAGCTGGGAGCCGCTGAGCTATTCCTTTGTCCTCTTCAAAGGACTTGGAGCCTGAAGCCAACAAAACTGTGACGTATAAAAAAATAACAAAAAGTAGGCACGGTGTTTTAGACCTAGGTAGCAAATCCGCAGGGACTGGCTCATCCCTTTCCTTACCAAGCCAGACACTGATGTCAGATGCTTTTTAAGGCCTGATAAAATCTGTCTGCAGCCCTTGCCAAGCCTGTGCAAGGCTGTCTCAGCCAAAACTCAGGGGACATGATTTTCCCTCAAGAGTTGAGGAGCTATTTTCCCGAGAAGCTTCTATGGTCTGATGCCCCAGGACATGAGCTCCTCACTGCACGGTATACAGAGGCTAATCAGTTCTCTGAAGAGCGTTCTTGCTTTCTAAAACCTTGACATCTCGTTCCCTTGTGTCTCTTCCAAAGAATTACAACTCCAATTTTTTTTTTCTTTTCCACTAGTTGGCACTTTTCAACCGGAAGCTTCACAGCATAAGCTTTTGACTTTTGGGCAGGGTTCTCAACCTCAGCACCACTGGCATTTTGGAAGCAACAATTCCTGGTCATGAAGAGTTGGCCTGTGTGTTGCTGGGTGCTTAGCACCCCTGGTCTCTAGATACCAGAAGCTCCACTCCCCCAAACCATGACAATCTAAGGATCTCTAGACACACTGAAGGGCCTCTAGGTGCAAAACTACTCCCTTGAACCCCCCAATGAAAATCATCGCTTTAGGGCAATAAATTCCTTTAGGCCAGTAGTGCAATGGATTCCAGACTTTTCCATCTACTCATCTGTCAGGTTATTATTGGGCTTTCCAGGGTGTTCATAGTAATATGGTCACTGCTGACCCCCCCCCAAACATCATTGCATTCAGTGTTCTCAGCACCCCTGTTGTGCAGGTATTTTATTAACCCTTCTGCAGGTGAGGAAGTAGAAACTCAAAGAGGCCTACTTACCTGCCCCTGGGCACACAGCTCAGTGCTGCACTGAAATCGGGCTTTTTTTTTTGAAAGGTAAAGGACTTAGGTAGTCTTTCTTGAGAGATGCAAGAAGTTTGTCACAGCCATTCTTTAAGCTAACTTAAATCAAACAACAATCTTAATATGTAAAAATACTGATTTTTTTCTGTCTATTAACTATTGACATACATTTAACATCTATCTCTAATTGAATACTGTCATTTCTGGGCTCATTTCACTATATTCGTAACTACCTCTTTCCCTGAAAATAAGACCTCGGTGGCAAGTGATCAGTCTTGAAACCCAGAGATCAAAACTGTGAGCCCCAACCAGCCCATCTCCCCACCACGTTCACTCTTCTCTTGCTGGATGATTCCTCTGGAAGGAAGAGCCAAGACAGTGCCAGGTGGTTGGAGCCAGCATGTTCAATCCCCAGTTTTCAAAGGTGACCATTTCTCAGCCAGGTCTTTTTTTTTTATTGTTTATTGATACCATTTTGATACACATAATGATCACATGAGAAAAATTTTAGCCAAGTGTCCCTCAGACAAAGGACTAATATCTAGAATATATAAAGAACTGAAAAAAAAATCAGACCCTTCCCCCAAATTTAAAGATACAGTTGGGCTTTAAGCAGCTTGGTCTGGCTTTAGACACTAATTTTTTATCAGCGCACACCACACAGAAAGTGTTTCCCAAGCGCTTTCCTGCGATGAGCCTGTGAATTATCTGGAGAGCCAAGAACCCACACTGAAAGAGAAAAATCATGCCAGAGTGAAATCATAAGACAAGATGGCAGGCAAAGGAGATCATACGGGACACTGCCTCGTCCTTCCCTAACAGTCCAGGCTGTGGCGAGACCCACTGCTCAGCACTTTCCTCCAATCGATTTTTGGTACCAGGAATCCAACTCAGAACCTTGCACTTGCCAGGCAGGCACTTGTGCCACTGAGCTAAACCCCTGACCCCTATGATTGGTTTCTTGGTAGACCTGTTTATTCTGTGTCATTCCACCTGGCAGCCTAAGCTCGATGTTCTAACAGCTCCTTGTAAAACCAGGCCTTGTGTATCTCAGAAGGTTCCTAGCAGTATTCCCTGCCTCTCTCCTGCACAAGCTAAAACCAGGGAATTTTCATTTGCATCTAAATCCTCTGAGGATGGGATGGGGGTGCCTGAGAAATCCAAACACCTTCCCCATCCCATTTTATTCACTGTTTGTGAACACACTCAAACTTAAATCAGCTGTGAAGAGATTGGGGAAAAGCAAAGCCCAGAGAGGAGCAGAGCTTGCAAAAGTCTCACAATAGGAATCGTGATCTTATGAGTCCTAAGTCAGATGTTTATGAGGTTTATTAGGTAGGTGTATCCATCAGATTTTCTATCACTGGACACAATACCAAACTCCCACAACTTGAAGGGCAGAGTTAATGCGGCTCATGATTCAAGGAATTCAGTCCATTGTCTACTGCTTCCAAGGCAGAAACCTCATCGTGGAAGGACGTGGCAGAGGAAAACTTCTCACCTCACTGCAGCCAGGAAGCAGAGAGACAAGAAAGGAGCTGGAGACAAGAACACATCCTTCCTGGTCACAACCCCAGTGCTCCACCTCTTCTGGCCAGACCCCACCTCCCAGCAACACACTCAGTTATGAACTCATGAGCCGAACAGTGAATGCAATGTCCCCTGTGATCCAATCACCTTCCCCAAGCCCCACCTCCCACCACAGGAGACTTTGGGGGCACATTCTAGATCTAAACCATAACAGGAGGCTGTTCTTGGTATTGTCATTATTACAGTGGGTTGTTTTTACTTGTTATGTCCTTAAAGGGCCAGACAGTAAATATTTTAGGCTCTACAGACCAGAAGTTAAATACTTAACCTTGCTATTGTAGCTTAAAAGCCACAGTGACAGGTTGCATTGGCCATGTTCCAATAAAGCTGTCTTGATAAAAACAGATGTTGGAACCCACTGGTAATAGCCTGCCAATGCCTGCCCTAGGCTAGAGACCGTCCTTTTCTTCTTCTTAGCTGTACAAAGGCCTTGGCCTCGTTTGATGACTGGATGGGTAACCTATTGCTGTATTCCAAACCAGTTCAACTGGAAATGCTTAAAACAAACCCTTCATCATGACTCCCAAGACTTCTGGTTGGCTGGCTGGGTGTCTCTGCTGGTCAAGGCTGGCTTGGCAGCTCCAGGCTGAGTTTGCTTAGATGTGTGCACTGAGCTGATGCATGAGCTGGGAGTTGCTGGTCTAGGATGGCCTTGTTCACATGCCTTTGGACCTTCGGTTCAGAATACACAGAGAGGCCCCAGACACAAGGAGTAAGAAAAAACCCACCTGTTGATGGGAGAGCACAGTAAAGTCACCCTGCAAACTGTGTAAAGGTGAGAGGGATAGAGGATGAGCAGGACATTTTTTATGGTCTACCAAAAAACATCAAGACAGGCCCAATCTAGGTAGCTATGGAACTGTATCTGTCATCACGTCAAACATGAATTAGAGCCTTGTCAGCCCTTCAATCCCAATGTGACTGATCCCAAAACTGACTAATAATTCTGAATACAGCCAAGTGTAAAGGTTCATGCCTGCCATCTCAACACTCTGGGAGGCTGAGACAAGAGAATCTCAAGTCTAAACTTAGCCTGGGCAATTTAGCAAGACAGTATCTCAAAATAAAAAATGAAATAAAAAATTAAAGGTGGGGGGGTTATAGCTCAGTGCAAAGACCCTGGTTCAATCTCCAGTTTGGAAAATAATAACTATGATAATAATAATAATCCTGAATGGATTCTTTAAGATGGGGAGGAGATGCTACATGGGAAGGGGACACTGGTCCTTGTTTCTCCTCTCTAGGGGTGACATAGCTGTCCCCATGAGCGTTTTGTGAACAGTTGTGCAGGAAAAGCAATGCTTGCAGCCAGTGTCCAGATTTGCCCTTGGCCGTCAGCGTGGGACAGTTGGAATGGCTTTGTCCGCAGCGACTGTGTTCCTTCATACGAGAAAAGAATGCTGGTCTCTTCACGGGTGTTCTCGCCCACCACTGTGCTCTGATTGCTACAGCAGCTTCGATAACGAGGCTGCTCTGCCGAGCTGACCCCGGAGCGCCCACCGAGTTCTGAGCTCCAGTGCTGTGCGGCAGGCTGTGTGCATCTGTCTCTCATGTTTTCTCCTCATCTGCCCAGCATTTCATTTGGTAAAAATCCAAGATATCGTGCTATGACCTGGCACATGAACAATCCTTAGGAGAAAGGACTCGTTTCTATTAAGAATGTTTCTGGGAGGATTTTGTTTTGTTTTTGTTGTTTTTGTTGTTTTATTGTTTTGTTTTTTTCTTGCCTTCAGTCTGTTTCATCACAGATAAGATGAATCATCACCGGGTTTCAAATTCTTTATAAACTGAGAAAAAGATGCAGACCCATCCAATGAAACTTGATGAAAAAGAAAGTCTCTGCCTAATCACAAGAGGCAACGTTAACATTAAAGTCAGAGCACAAATCTGGGAGCCAAGTTGGAATGTGGACTCTGATTCCAACTTGACCAACTGCTGGCTTTTGTGCCTTGACAAGTTCATGACTTTGTGCCTCAGTTTACTTATCTGCAAAATGAAAATAATAATGGCAACTTTAGAGAGATTTTTTTAAAGGATGAACTTAGTCCAAGGATGTTGAGCATTTAAAAATGCCCAGGAAAGTCAGCACCGTATGGGAAGTATTTACTATTACTATTATAGTGGTTGTGCAATAAGCATGGTGACCCCCATGTTAACAGCCCAGGACGGTATTTACTATTACTCAGTGGTTGTGCAATAAGCATGGTGACCCCCAAGTTAACAGCCCAGGACAGTGTCAGATCCAAACCAGTTCATCCTGACCATCTTTTATCCAGCAACCAAAACTATGTTGAGCTCCATCTGTGCCCAGTATGCAGAACCAGAGGGTCAAGGTAGGGTAACACTGTGTAATTTGTAGGTTCATGGGCTGGAGGAACAGAGAAATAGGTAGTCATAGCAGGCCAGTGTGGGGACAGAGGGACACACTGCAGGACGGGGGTGCTATAGAAGATCCTCAAAGGGAGCCTACGGATATAGAGAAATCAAGGAGGGCTTCCTGTTAGAAGTGATACCTGAGCTGAAGCCTGGTCGCTGAAAGCCAGAGAAGGAGGAGGAGGGGAAAGACAGGCCAAGAACAGGGAACAGTGCTGCACCCTTCACCGCACCCTGACCCTAACCTGACGAGGCAGGCACTACCATTGCCACCACTCTGCAAAGAAGAGAAGTGAGACTCCAGGTAGTTAAGTGATTTGGCCAGGGCCATGTATACCTAATCAATGGCCAGGCTAAAACCCTAATGCAGAGGCTGTGGTGAGCTCAAGCACCTGAGAGGGATCATCCTGGGCTGCAGATGGGAAAAGTGGACGTTGGAGAGGGGTCCAAGAGTCCCGCACGTGACAGCAGGTACAACTAGCTGGGACTGCAATAAAAGAGTGCCAGAGCGGGTAAGTTAAAGGCCTGAGGGTTGCAAGTGCAAGATGGAGGTGCTGTCAGGGCCTCTCTCCTCACCTTCAGTGTTCTGCCCTTGTCCTCGCCTGGGCTTTCTCCTGCCTGCAGTCCCTGTGCGTCCAGATTCCCTCGTCATACAAGGACACCTGTCACTGAGTCGGGGCCACTCTAATACCTTATTTTAAATGAATCACCCCCTTTTTGTGTACTGAGGCCTTTGCACTGAACTACATCCCCAGCCTCTTGTTTTGTTTCATTTGAGACAAGGTCTTGCTAAGCTCCTAAACTGCCGGGGCTCCATCTTGCAATCCTCCTCTTTAAGCTTCTGTCTCCAAATATGGCCACACCTACGTGTACTGGGGCAAGGACTTTAATATAAGGATGTTAAGGGTTCACAATTAAGCCTGTGACAGATGGTTTGGGAAGTCAGAAGACACTGATCAAGGGAAGAAGAGAGTCGGGTTTGCACCTATTTGTGTCACCTACAGAAATGAACCAAATGGTCACAGCTCCATGTCACCCACAACCAAATAGACCCCATCTCAGCAATTGATTCCTTCTGCTTCTTCCCTGTCCTGCTGTAAACATCACAAAGCCCAGGCCTACATGGGCTCTGTGTGGTGAAACGAAAGAGGGGCCTCTCCCCTGATCCTTCAGTTTTCTGGGGTTGCAGGGAGAGCGTAGCAAAGTGCTCTCACCCAGTGCCTCATGCTTGGCACACGGAGCCTGCTGGCTACATACTGGATATGCCCATGTGCCCAGAGCCACCAAGACCTACAGGTCCCCAGATGACCTGAGGGAGAGGAAAGCAACAGTAGCAGGAAGAGCCAGAGCTTTAAATTAGAAGTGGGGGAACAGTAGATGCTTACTGAATAATTTGTAGAAAAAAGTTAGCTTGTTTTTCTCCAGATTTCCAGCGAGAGAGGGAGAAAGAGAGAGAGAGAGAGAGACAGACAGATTGACCCTTAGTCTTCCTAAGATCCCCACAGGCACAGCCACCCCAGGCCCAGGGTATAAGAAGGGTGACCACAGCTCCCTTTTATGCTGAGTAAAGTAGACGCCTTCTCTCGGGAGAAAAGCAGGCAAATCTGGGTCAGCTCCATCCTTTGGCCCAGCACACAGGCTTACAGGAAACAGGGAAGGACAATGCCTTTCTGCTCTTGTGAGCATCAGGCCTGGGAACCCAGGGGAGACCGGGTGAAGGTGGGTGCAGTTTCAACTAAGAGCAATCACACAGCTCAGTAATGGAGGCCCCTTATCCGTAAGTGTGAAAGGAGAAATCAGGAGGAGAATGAGCCAGCCAAGACTAGAACTTGTTTCTAGGAAAGACACAGGCAGCAGGTTAACCCTCTCCTGACCTTGCTCTTAGAGTGACCACCACATTGGCTTCATCGGCCCTTAGAGCTCAGTCCTTCAGGGGTTAATTAGACCTCGATTCAAATCCTTGCTAAGCCCAGCTGTGTGACCGCAGGTAACTCCTTCACCTCTCTGAGCCTCAGACCATACCTCTGTAAAGAGGAGGTGGGAATAGTACCCTTCATATAGGAGAGTCGAGAAGATTAAATGAGATACTCAAACAATGCCTCTGTCACTAGCAAGCTGTGTGACATTCAGCATATTAACTGATCTCTCAGGTATTCATTTCTCCTCCTATAAAATGTAGGTAATAATTCATAGCCCAGTAGATTTGTGGGAAATTAAATACTATAGAAAAAATACATTAGTCATTGCTTGGCCCACTGTAGATATTTAATACAGATGTCTAAGAAACAAAAAAAATACACATTACTTCTATTTTCCTTTGGTTCTCTGAGACAGGATCTTACTTTGTAGTTCAGACTGGCCTTGAACTCACTATGTAGCCCAGGCTAGCCTTGAACTCACAGCAATCCTCCTGCCTCTGCCTCTGCTTCTGCCTCTTGAGTGCCAGGATTATAGGCATATGCCATCACGCCTGGCCTTAGATACATTTTTATCAGTGCTTTAGTTATATTTGTAAGTAATACGTGTAATGTTTTCTTCAATATCCAGCTACATTTTAAAGCAAAATTCTTAAACATTTAAAACAATGGGTCCAATTATTAATCTGAAAAAATACAGTTAATACACTAGCCTGCCTGTGTTTCCAGATTTTCTTGCACCCTTAATTTATTTTCTGCTTATATATCAAGTAACCAAACTGACACCCAGAGGATATTCATTTTTTCCAATTTTCTCATTTGTCTGAGTAAGGATCTGCAGCCTGGGGAACCCTCCAACAATGTCCTCTCGCTACACACACAAACTCCCAGAGTCTGGCGTGGAATCATTTTGTTTCAAATCATGGCTCAGCCACCTGCTGGCCCAGAAACTGCGGCGTGGCTCCCCACAGTCCTCGGAGCCCAGAGCCCTTATTTGCAAAGTGGGACGATCCCTTTGAGAAAGGGTGAATTTCACTGTGTGTGCAAAATAAAAGTTTCTGACTAACAGCACAACTACCACCTTATTGCTGTTATTTTGAAGATTATTGTTCTAACAGGATCCCTCTGTGTTTGCAGCGAACCTCTCTTCCGCCAACTGTGCGCTCTCCACTGGCTTCTGGAAGCCCTGACCATTGACCACACCCACCACATCATGAAGCCTGTGATCACCTGCTTCAATACCAAGTATGGCTCTGCAGCCCCTCAACTGACCATTAATTAACAGCCTGGGTAGGGAGGAAGAGGCTCCCATCCAGTAGCCCTCTCCTCTTGCTATTTTTCTAGGTGGGTGCTTTATGAGTTTTGGGTGCTCTGCATGATTCAAACAGGGTTGAGCTGCAGCCAGCTCACACAGATGCATGACAGCCAATAAAATCTATGCCTCTCCCTCAAGCATCTCTCCCCAGATCTGCATCCAGTGACATCACACTGGTATCTTGAAGTCAATCAGCTGCAGGGGGAGCATTTACACCCCAGAAATGCAGGAGCTATGCCAGCACACCATGGATGCACGGCTCGAGTTCTCGTCCACCCCTTTCATGGCCTGTGTCTTCCCCACAGTGTTTGTTTTGTTTTGTTTTGTTTTGTTCTCGCCTCTTTTTTTTTCTGATTCCACTTTTTCTTTTTATTCTTCACTTTCTCTTTGTTATGGTTTTCTACTTTACCTCATAATTTTATTTTGTCTGGTTTTATTTTTTTACTTTAAAAAGAATAATACAGGGGCTGGGATTTAGCTCAGCAACATAAGCACCTGCCTTGCAAGCAGGCGGTCGTGAGTTCGATCCCCGGTACCAAAAAAAGTTAAAAAAAAAAAAAAAAAGAAGAATAAAAAACAAAACAAAGCAGATCAGAACAAAACAATGCAGAGAACACAGAATTTCAAAACAAGATAACAGGAAATCAACAGTGGCAACCATAATATCTCTTGTTTTCTTCGAAATAGCTGTCCATACCTTCACACGTATTGTGTTGGTTAGTTTTCTCTCAGTTCTGGGACAAAACACCTCACACCCAACTTGAAGGAAGGAAAGGGTTATTTAGCTCATCGTAGAGGTTTCAGTCCATAATCAGCTGGCTCCAAGGCAGGGTGGCAGGACACTGGATAACACTTCAAGGCAGTAGCCAGAGCAAAAAGGAAGAAAACAAACCTCTCCTTCAGTATATTGTACACAGGCTGCTCCCACCCCTCCAAGATAGGTGTAGCACTCACAAAATCTCCTTGCCCTCCTTTACACAGATGAGGATATTTACAAAGTAAGAACCCTGCTTCCTGCTGAGTCTCTCAGTTAAACTTCTCAACTGCTGAAGTTAACACGATGTATCAATCATAACACATACGGAAATCAAATAATAGAAAACAAATCAAAACAAACAATAAATGCATTATTAGACTTCAAAACAAGATGAAAGAAAATAGCAGTGACTACTATAATGTCTTGTTTTCTTCAAAGTAGCTGTTCATACCATCGCTCGTAATAAAATCAATTATTATAAATTCTTTAGAAGTTCTAGGCATGTATAAGGCTCTACATGTACACCTATCCTTTCTGTATTAGAGAAAAAAATAAAATACAAGCAACAAAAGTGAGACAAATAATGACAAACAAAACAATAACAATATAGGTTTTCAAAAGGAAATGTTAGGAACATAACTAAGGTTGCATAGTTATCTTCAAGAGAGTTACTCAGAGTACCAGATATAAACATGCAAAATTGATTTAATCCTATGAATGTTAAGAACTAATACTGTTTTGTTCCAAGAATTAATAGAGTTAGTAATACAATCATCTTAGCTACCTTCAGTGTATATATACAAATTTCTTTTTTCTTTTCCCTTCCTTTTCCTTTCTTTCTTTTCTTTTTTCCCTATGAGTTATTTTTCCCCTTTGAGCTATTTCTTACCCTTTCACAATATTTATTGAAGATTTTATATCATATTTACTCTTTAGTTTCTTACACTAGGCAGATAGTACAGTATTTACACATATGAGTTTGATTTTTCACTCACGAGTATGATCTCAAATCTCATCCATTTACCTATAAAAGCCTTCTTTATAGCTGAGTAGTACTCCATTGTATAAAAATATCACATCTTTTTATCCATTCCTTAGTTGATGGGTATTTGGGTTGTTTCCAAGATTTGGCTATTACAAATTATGCTGCTATAAATATGGATGCACATATATCACTGTGGTCTGATGTTTTCGGTTCTTCTGGGAATATTCCCAGAAGTGGAATAGTTGGGTCAAATGGGACTTCCAATCCCAGCCTTTTGAGGAACCTCCAGAATGATTTCCACAGTGGTGGCACCAGTCTACACTCTCATCAACAATGCAGAAGAGTTCCTTTTTCCCCACAGCCTCTCCAGCATTTGTTATTGATGGTTTTCTCAATCCTGGCCATTCTTTCTGGGGTAAAATGGAATCTCGGTGTTTTTTTAAATTTGCATTTCTCCAATGACCAGAGATGTTGAACAGTTTTTCATGTATTTATTTACCATTTGTATTTCTTCAACTGAGAAGTGTGGTTTCATCTCAGATGCCCATTTTTGGATTGAGTGTTTGAATTTGATGTTTTAAAATTTCTTTTTATGTTCTAGATAAAAGTCCTTTGTCTGAGAGACAGTTTCCTAAGATTTTTTCCCAGTTCATGGGTTTTCTTTTCATTCTATTAGAGATTTATTTTGACAAGCAAGAATATTTTAAGACGATGAGATCCCAGTTATTTTATTTTAGATATTTTTCTTCTTTTGTATTTTTTTTGATGCTGCTATGATGGGTATGGTTTTTTATTTCTCTCTCAGTGATTTTATTGTTTGTGTACAGGAAAGCTATTGATTTTTGAGTGCTGACTTTGTATCCAGCTACATTACTAAATTTAGTTATTACAGCTACAAGTCTTTCAATGGTGTTTTTGGGGTCTTCTATGTAGAGTATCATGTCATTTGCAAGTAATGATAATTTAACTTCTTTCTTTCCTATTCTTATTCCTTTTATTTCTCTCTTATCTAGTCGCTCTGGCTAATATTTCCAGCACTATATTGAATCGGAGTCGTGATAATGGTCATCTTTGCCTTGTTTCTGATTTTAGAGTGAAAATTGTCAATGTTTGACCATTTAATATGATGTTGACTGTTGGTTTGTCATAGATGGCCTTTATCAGATTGAGGTAAAAACCATCTATTCCAATTTTCTATCGGGTTCTTATCATGAATGAGTGTCAAAAGCTTTACCTGCATCTAAAAGCTTTATCAAAAGCTTTTTCTGCATCTATTGAAATGATCATGTGATTCTTATCTTTGGCTCTATTGACATGCTGTATTACATTTATTGATTTGCATATGTTGAACCATCCCTGCATTCCTGGGATGCATCCCACTTGTTCGTGATGTACGATGCTCTTGATGACTGGCTGCATTCTGTTTGCCAGTGTTTTATTGAAGATTTTTGCATCTATGTTCATTGGGAGATTGGCCTGTAGTTGTCTTTTTTGGTTGAGTCTTTCTCTGGTTTTGGTTATTAGGGTAATACTTGCTTCCAGGAATGAGTTAGGGAAAATTGCTTCAGTTTCATTTCATTGAATTTGAGAAGCAGTAGAATTAAGTCTTTCTTGAATTTCTTGTAGAATTCTGCAGTGAATCTATCAGGACCTGGGATTTTCTCTAGTACATTTTCAATTTCATTCATTGAAACTGGGTTATTCAGCAGTTTTACATCTTCTTGATCCAGCTTTAGTAATTTATATGTATTTAGGAGTCTGTCCATTTCTTCTGTGTTATCAAACCTAGAATAAAGGTTCTCAAAGTAGGTATTAATGTTCTTTTGTATTTCCACAGGGTCTGTAGTGATTTTACCCTTTTCATTCCTTATTGCATGAATTTGAGTTTTTTCTTTCCTTTTTTTAATAAGGTTGGCAAGAGGCCTGTCGGTTTTATTTATTCTTTCAAAGAGCAACTCTTTGATTCATTTATTCTTTGTATTGTTTTGTTAGCCTGTATTGCTTTGATTTCTGCTCTGATCTTTATAATTTCCTCCCTTCTTTGGGCTTGGGCTTGACTTGTTCTTCTTTTTCTAGATGTTTGAAGTGTAGCATAACTTTATTTGTATTTGTATTTGTATTGTTTATTTGTATTTCTTCTGTTTTCCTGATGTGGGAACTCAGTGCAATAAATTTTCCTCTGAGGACAGCTTTCACAGATTCCAGTATCTGTATCCCACAGATTCCAATAAGTTGCATTTGTATTTTCATTTGCTTGTAGGTATTGTTTAATTTCTTCTTTAATTTCTCCTGTGACCCACTGATTGCTCAAGGGTGTATTATTCAATTTCCATGTGTTTGTAGGGTTTTTGCAGTTTCTTTTATCATTAAGTTCTAGTTTCATGGTACTATGATCAGATAATGTGCATGGAATAACTTCAATTCTTTTGTATTTACTTAAGCATGTTCAATGGGCTAGTATATGGTCTATTTTACAGAATGTCCCATGTGAAGCTGAGAAGAATGTATATTCTGGTGGTGTTGGGTGAAACACGCTGTACATATCTACATATCTAAGTCCTTCTGTTCACAAGTTTGATTCATTTCTGTTATTTCTTTGCCAATTTTCTGTCTAGTTGGCCTGTCTCTTTGTGTCAATGAGGTGTTAAGATCTCCCATTATAAATGTGTTATTACTTATTTGATTTTTCATTTCTATTAATATTTGTTTTATATAGGTTGGTGCTCCCATATTTGGTGCATACATATTTAGGATCGTTACCTCTTACTTTTGAAGTTTTCCCCTAACTGGTGTGTAGTGACCTTCTTTATCTCTTCTGATCATTCTTGGTTTGCAAACAGAATAGCTACCCCCTGCTTTTTTTTTTTTTTTGAAATATTGTCTTCCATCCTTTGACTTTCAGTCTATTAATTTCCTTTTAGGTTTAATGGATTTTTTTATACAGCCTATGGTTGGATATTGTTTCTTGATCCATTCTACCAGACTGTTTCTTTTAATTGGTGAAGTTAGGCCATTCACATTAATGGTTATAACTGATATATATTGGCTCATTTTTTCACATTTTTGCTCTACTATCAGTTCTTTACCTTACCCTTCTGTTTAATTGTTTGCCTTGCTTAGTGATTTTTCTGTTGGTATCCTTGAAGTTGTAGTTATTTCTATGTCTATCTAGAATATCTTTCAGTATTCTTTGCAGGGTTGCTTTGGTGGTCATGAAGTTCTTCAGCTGTTCTTTGTAATAGAAGTATCTTATTTCTCTATCAATTTTGAAGGACAGTGTTTCAGGGTACAACAATCTGGGTTGAAAGTTATTTCCCTTTAAGATTTGAAATACTTCACTCCATGCTCTTTAGACTTCATTGTTGTGGTGAGAAATCTACGGTAATTCTGATGGGTTTTCCTCTATAGGTAATCTGTCTCTGTCTCCTAACAACTTTTAATATTCTGTTCGTATGCTGAATTTCTGGCATGTTGATTTTTATATGTCTAGCTGTAGATTTATTTTGGTTATGGCTAATTGGAGTTCTATATGCTTCACTTATCTGTATGGCAGCTTCCTTTCCCATGTTTGGGAAATTTTCAGCTATTACTTCTATAAATAGTCTTTTTATATTATTTGTGTTGTCACCTTCTTTTTTGTTTATACCCATTAATCTTTTATTGTTTTTCTTTGCATCATCTTGTGACTGTTGAATTGTTACTTCCTTATTCTTGATTATTCTTCATATCTTTACTTTCTTGTTCACTAGCTGCAATCTTGTCCTCAAGGTCTAAAAGCCTATCTTCACATTCATTCAGGTGATTTTGCCAAGTTTCAATGGAATGTTTTATTTCCTGGATAGCTCTTTGAATCTGTTCCTTGCATTCTATTTCTTTCTTACATTATTCACTCAAGGTTTTCATCTTTTTGCAATGCTCCCCAGTTTTTTTAAACTACATCTTCTTTAGATGTGTTCAGCATTTCTTTTATTAAATTTATCATTTCTTCTTTTACCTGGGAGGTTATTTCTGATTGGAGCTCCTTTACAGTTTCATGAAGTTGTTTCTTTATTTCAGTTGCTGTCATTTCAGAAGTTTTAGGTGTATGGCTTACACTTTCTTCTATGTCCATGTCGCCTAAGCTTGTTTGGGATGAGCTGGAGGTTTGAAATTGCATTTTGCTCTTCAATTTTGTCATTTTCCTATAGTCCCCTGGGGAAGCCAAATGTAAGGTCTCAATTCCTTCCCAGGGTGACGATGTCTGTCCATACTGCAGGGAGTATCCCCAGTTGAGTGGATGTCATTAGGAAGGCTTACCAGGTCTCTATTGGCTCTTGAATGCTACTCAAATGAGGAGAGTATGTTGGACAGACCTTCAGCACAACCCATGTGGCACTCCAAAGCTCCCTGGCTGCTTAAGGTTGATAGGCAGGACTCTACCAGGTTCTAAGTGGCACACCAAGGCTGAACAGCTAGATGGAGTATGTTGTACAGTCCTTCAGCTCATGCCACATGGCATACAAAAGCTCTCCAGATGCTTGGGGTCACTGGGTGGGGCCCTAAGAGGTTCCAAGTGAGGTACCAAGATTGCACAGCTAGATGGTGCTCACTAGCAGGCCTTCCACTCACACCACTAAGTGCAGGAAGTTCCCTTGCAACTCAGGGTCACTGAGCTGGGCTTATCCAGGACCCAAGCAACCTATGAAAGCCCTCTGGTTATTTGGGGACACAGAGTGAGGCCCTACCAGATTCTGAGTGAGGTGCCAAGGTTGTATAGCTAGGCAGAGTTCACTGTGCAGCTAGTTTTATTTTCAGACTGTATTGTTTGGTTTGGTTTGGTTTTGGCTATGTTGTGTTTTAATATAGATCAGAGAATATTTCTCCACTTGGACCCAAGACAGTACTTGGAATTTGAGATCCTGGAACAGCTGGGTTTGCTCAGACAGAAGCTCCAGAACACATTATCTATGCCAAGAAAAGTGTTAGGAACATTATCACTAGGAGGCCTCATGCAAAAGCATTTAGGTCACTATTCCTAGAACAGATTGCATACTCAATGTGAAACAGGGAATGGACATACATACAAAGACATTGCTTCTTTGGGAAGTCAAGTTGCCTGCAAGAGTGAGACCTCCCCAAAAAAAGGGACAGAACCTTGGCTTGAGGAATTGGATTTGTACCATGAGAATCACAGACGGAGTTAAATAAAATAGTTTCCCCACTCCTATCCCCATGCTAACTGTCCTCATCCAGAGGCCCTGGAATGTTGCTACTGGGGCCCTGGCAAAGCCCTGCCTTCCAGCTGAAGTTGATGTTATTCCTTGTCCAAAATCCTGAGTCTTAATTAATTTTTTCCTACAGAAGACATTTAACCACCCATCCCTGAAATCGCTCCCATACCCTCACTTCATTTCTCGCACCAGGGACCCAACCAACTAACTTCAAGTGCAATCATAAATGTAACTCATGCATCTACTGACAGATTAGTGACTTTAATTTATTTGGTGATTTTGGTTGGGATGAATTTAAAACCATCACACAGTGATTTACAACTTTTTCAAGCAATAGTAATCTGTTTTTAAAACAGAAATTCCAATCATGTAAAACAGATTTTTCTAATTGTAGGTTTTCTATGAACAAGTTTGAGAATCCTAAAAAACTTGGAATTTTTCCAGCTTGCTCCCAAAACACATGACACCACAGTTATTTCCAAAATATCTTTGTAGTTTCCAGAATTTGTTTGAAAACTACAGCCTTAAAACATTTCCCATGCATTATTTAGTTTTCTTTAAAGTGAAACTACTTGTAAGTCCAATTTACTCCTATGAAAATTTAGCAAAAAAATCACAAGTATATAAAGCATGGAAGTTTTTATTCCCTCTTTGAAATCCCCTTCTTAGAGAAAACCCCTTCTAAAGCTTTAAGGTATATCACTCCAAACCTTTCTAATGTCATCCCTTAATAAATAGGTACAAACACACTATATTTTTAACATGAATGGGATCACATTTTGCATATTGTCCTCTATATGATTTTCCTCCTTTAACAAGAACTCATAGGCATTTTTCAGTGATGGTACATGCAAAGCTCCCATACTCTTTTAATATTGAAAAGAACACACAGTAAGGTATTCTATTCTACAGATAAAACATAATTCAGATAATCATTTTTCTATTGACAGACATTGAAGCCATTCATAAAATGTTGACACTTCAAGTATTATTTCATGGAACGTCCTTATACATATCTTTTATGCCCCATTGCAACTATTTGCTTTAACTAAAGTCTGTGAAGTAGAAAACACAAGGTCAGAGTAACATCCCATTGATTGCTTAGATCCTGAACCCCTAAGCCAGTTGATCTCTGGTAGCACTTCTTCTTCCTAAGAAAGCCACCACCAGCACATTTTGTCTCCAAAATATGGCACTCATCTTCCCAGACCAAGGAAAAATATCGTATAGGATTTAGACTGAGGGGGGAAAAGGATTATATTTTTCCCTTTGGCTAGTTTTTCAAGATGTGCACAGAATGTGATCCCCAAAAAATTGTTTACTGCAATAAAAGCAACAACAACAAAAATGTATCAGTCACACTAAGAGTAGCAAATGTTCTACTATGAATCTATCAGGTATCACAGGATATCTGTCTCCAAGACCAGAACCAGAACCAAACCTGGCCAGATCTGAGAGAAAACTGTGGTTCCAGCAGATTCCCATAGGAAGTCAGAGTATTTGTTAGGCTTTGTTGTTTTTCAGTGGAATATTTCCTCCTGATGAGGGCTTTTAGTTGGGGGTCAGCACTGCCATAGTAAATGTTTAACAGTCAGTTCTCTGGGGTCTGGAGAGTCATGATTTGTAACAGTGCAAAAAATGCACAATGTAAATACACCTGCCTCCCCACCATGGCTAATTCCAAGTTTATCAACATGATGTTACTAAACTTAGAGTTCAGAAAAGGTATGTATCTGTCTCAAGAACAGAATCAAGAGGAAGCTAACCACTTCCTGTGCACCAGCTTGCCTATGGGCAGGGAGTCAAGAAGCATGCGCACCAACCCTCCCTGAAGCAACCAGCTGATTTGGAGAAACACAGGCACAGATGATAGCCACTAAAGTAAAAAGCAAAATGAAACTTAATGTTTGTATTGTTCGATTCACTTTGCAGGCATTAAGCCAAAAGTCTGAACATGTATTTACAGCATAACCATATGCAATGTAGCAACTATGGGAGATTTTCTTCTGAAGGTGGTAGCCATTATTAATTCCCTATTATCTTGTTTTAAAGTCCTATGTCATTTTGTTTTGTTTTGTTTGATTTTACTTTATCTGATGGCATGAGCAGCTATTTTGAAGGTAACAAGATGTATGATGGTTGTTGATTGTTTTTTTTACTTTATTTGTTAATATTAAGAAGAAAAGGTAAAACAAATTTTCACAACAAAATAATAAAAAAGTAACAATTGTTGATAAGTTACACATCATTATCTTTAGTCACAAAATATGGGCATAAAAATTTCTTCAATATTAGCACAAGATAGTTGTTGATTGTTGTTGATTTCCTATTATCTTGCTTCCCTATTATCCTGTATCTCTTTCATTGTTTTGATTGGTTTTATTCTGTTCTGTTTGATTTCATTATGTCAGATAATACAGACAGCAATTTTGAACTAACAAGAGGCATCATAGTAGCCATTGTTGACTTCCTATTACCTTGTTTTGAAGTCCTATAACACTTTCATGGTTTTGTTTTGATTGGCTTTATTCTGTTTTATTTTTGATAGGGTTTTTGGTATGATAAAAGAGAGAATATAAAGTAAAATAGCCTTTATTTTAAGGACGTGGAGAAGCACCACACAACCAGATGGCCGGGCTTTTTCTGATCGGGATGTGGGGTATAGGGATATATATATATATATATATATATATATATATATATATATATATAACTTCTGATTGGGGTTTGCACTTAGGGTGGGCATCGGTGATGCACAAGCAGCTGATTGGGACTTTTTTCACATCACTGGTAGAAGAAAACGAAGTTGTCATAGGGGAAGGGGGAAGTGACCTCAAGGTAAACATCCTTGGCCCCACCTCCCACTGTCATAATATCATATCTAGGGCAAAATCCTTTTGTTCCATCTTTTTATTGTTAGGAAAAGGGCAAAGTTTCTTACTACTTCCTGCTGAAAGGGGGCACCATATTGGGGTTTAGGAAGGTTGACAGGATGATTGTTGATGTCCATGTAGAAGCTGGTGCCAGGTGTTTTAGCCAGGATAACTTTATCATTGGTGAATGCCTCATGTTAGACTGGAAAACAAAGAGACAAGGTGCTATGAAGAGGCAGGCCACTATCATATTTAAGGACCCAGGGGAGGTAGAAGGAAAGGTGTCTTTGATTTAAATATGCCATTTCATCAGGACCACAGTGAGGTAGAATTCTGAAAAATAAGTGTGGCATTAGGAGAAGTGAAGTTATAAGAGGTGATTTTTTTTATCTGAAAGGATAACAGTTACAAGTATAGGTATGTAGGGCTTGTCTCTGGACCAGGAGTTGAGCTGAAAAGAATTAGAGAGGTGGGGAGGGCCATGGCTATGTCACTATAAGGGAGATAAGAGCCTACACTCGCAGGGACCTTACAGTTTGACTAAACAGATGAGGGTAGAGAGAACTAAGACAGTTGTTGTGTAGAACAACATGAAGACGATCTTATGCATGATGTGCATAAGCCTTTAGGAAAGATTGTTAAGAACCCTGCTGTAAAAAAGATAATTAACTAATAGAATATAAGGGATTAGGAGCCAAACCGGATAACAAAACATGACTTAGCCTGAGAGTTGTGGTTGTGAGAGCTTGGTGAGATGGAGATGAGTGGGCGATAGGATGGTTAGATTTAGGGCTGGGAGGGCACTGTTTGAGTGATGTGGAACCAGGATGGCAGTCCAGAAACTTTGAGTGCTGTTGAGGTTGCCAAGAAGACCAGGTAGGGACCGCTCCACGTTGGTTGTAGTTCTTTTGAGTGATCTGAGAATAAAGGCTGGACTGTTATATGACAGAATACTCTGAGGAAGACCAAATTTTAGGATGATTTCCTGTAACAGGACTTTAGTAACTACATTAGCAGTCTTCCTGGTTGTGGGAAAGGCTTTTATCTATCCTGAAAAAGTACAGGCAAAGATGAGAAGATATTTGAGAGATTTGTGGCAGGGCACATGTGTAAAATCTACCTACCAGTCCTGACCAGGGTTGTGTCTGTGAAATTGATGAATAGGAAAGGAAGGTGATGCTATGTGTCCCTGAGGGGAAGTTTTACTATAGAGATGACAGGTTTAAGTTGTTGAGACTTCAGAGTGTCTGGGTTAGTCTGCATAAACACAAAGGAATAAAAAAGGCATTTTAAGATCTATGACTATAAACTGAGTGGTAGAAGGAGAGATATGAGAGAGCATGGTATAAGGGTTTGGCACCACTGGGTGGATAGGGATAATGGCATTATTAATTTCCCCAAGGTCTTGCACTAGATGATAAGACCCATCAGGCTTGAGTACCAGGAGAATGGGAGTATTATAGGGTGAATGGTTAGGTTTAAGAAAACCATTTTCTAAAAGGTGCTTAATTATAGGTGTGAGTACCTGTAAATGTTTGGGAGCTATGGGATATTGGGGAACACAAGGAAAATTGAACGATCCCTGAGATAAATTAAAATAGGCATGGCATGGGTAGTGCAGGTGGGATTGGAGGTATCTCAAACTATGGGATTGACCAGAGAAGAAGGGAGTCTGGAACCTGCATGGACTAGGCCCTGTCTGCAAAGGCTGCATAGGTTGGCCATCAAATACCTGCTATAGAGACTGAGGACTTAATATAGCAGCCTGAAAACACAGGAAGAACACTATACATGGCCTCTATGTCCACAAGTACAAAGAATGTCTTATCTGAGATCTCCAATAGGACTTGGGGCTCTGAGAAGGATAAATTAATGGAGGGCTGTGGACCCCCAAGCCCTATCAGTCTTCAGCAGCAAGTCCGAGTAGATCAGTCAGCAAGAATCCGGTGATGATGAGATCTCCTATGAGGGCAAGGAGTTAGAGGATGGCTTACCTGCTCTCTGGTGGCTAGGACAGTCGCTCTTCTAATGACCCTTGAGATTGCAATAGGAGGAAGGCCCCAGAAGAATGCCAAGGGTGGGGCACTCTCTTGCCCAATATCCTTCTTTGCTGCACTTGAAGCATTGTATGGGAGGGACTCAGGCAGCTCCACCTGTGTTGGTTTACCTGTCTCAGAGCTCCAAGTGCCACTGCTAAAAAATCAAATTGTTATTTTTCCTTTTGATTTTTATCTCTGTTGTTGAAAACATGAAAAGCCATATTAAGAAGGTCTCTCTGTGGGGTTTGAGGGCCAAGTTTAGCCTTTTGTCTTGGGATCTGGCCCACAGTGGAAAGTATCTGTCTCCTCCACAGTCACGAGACATCTGATTTTTATCTTGGGTAGGTGTACAGCTTTAAGTCTAAAGGAGACAAAGACAAAGAATCAATTAAATATGCAGGAGTCAAATAATACAATCAACAGGGTATTTATGATTATAACTTTAGCGATGGCTTCCCATAAGGAGGATAAGGATAAGGTCTAAGGAATTTTAGAAACTGACACGTCATTCACTCGTCATTCACATGTTTAGGTTTTACAACTGAATAAGTATGTCTTATGCTGTTAGAATGTGTAATGCCATCTGATTTTTGGAGGATGGCCTGTTTTATTAATTTTACCTTTTTATTTAGGAGAGAGATCAGCTGCAGTGTCATTTAACACTATTTGAGTGTATTAATTATAGCCCCAATATGCATCATATAATCTTTTTTGGAAAATATCTGATGGATCCCAACAAAAAGAATTTATAATTATCTCTTAATTTTAGTTGTTGAATATCCAGAAGATTGATAACAGTACAGTGCAGTAGAGGCAGTATAACCTTAAATGGAACCATTATTTTGTATTAACCATGGGTGTTTTAACATTTGAGCCCTGAAGACATTGTGACATTGTTTGGACTGCTCACTATTTAAGCATCTCTATGTATAACATAAACATTACATAAATTTTATATAAAAATTATAAATTATAAATTGTTAAAATTGACTGGTGACCTCATGTTGGTCTGACCTGAATCTCCTGGCTGGAGCACAAGAAAAAGGCAGACATCTGGATCTGAAAGAAAATACTTGTCATCATAAACAATCCCAATTTTATACCATCAGATCAGCAACAGTGAATTGTCTTAGTCTTGTGAACTTTAGTTGAGGTAGCTCCCATGCGCTATGGAGATTATTGGGGCCTCCAATTAATGAACAAGAGCTGGTTAAAGTTACCAGATGGCCACTCTCTTGTTTAGCAATTGGAGTCCTGTCCAGTGTCTCCTCACCCCAAGGGACTTTGTTTAACCAATTTTAGCATCATTTTGACCAGCTGGCAACCTAGGTAGAAGCATGTTTTTTAATCTATAACCCAAATAAACCTTGATTAAATGATCTGAAAATGTAAAAGAGGAAAAATTGTTGAGCTCAAATAAAAAGAAACAGCTGTTTACAGAGCAGGCAAAGGGACAAACAGACAACAGATATATAAACTGACAATCATCGTACAAAATTACAGTGCACTCAAATATATTTGGCCAATTTGAACTATAATAAATAGACTAGTGTGAACCTTTTTGTAGATCAATTAATAGAGATCTCTTGAAATAAGAATACCAGAAAAGGAACCTAATTCATGACTGATCTGAGATAGCTCAGAAAGGAAGAAAAAGAAACATAAATATCAGAGAAAATGTCATCGCAGGGGAAGGGGACAAATAACCCTCTGACAACAGATGGCTCAGGTAGTGGGGAGAGAGGATGGCGCAAAGGAACCTCTGACTGAGAAGACTGTGGGGTTGGTATGAGAGATACAGGGGAGGAGTGGTAAAGACAGGAGCCACATCATCTAAAGCAGTCCAGTGAGGAGGGACAGAGATCCTAGTGGAGCAGAGCAAGCCTTAAGTATTTGGGCCATCACAGAAGACACAGTGAGAGACGAACACATCCTTAAAGTGAAAAAGACGTAAAGACAAAGGGTTTCTGCCAACTTGCCACCATTGTGACAAAAGCATAAATAAAAGATCAGCTTTTTGGTTTTTATAGCCTTCTAGGGGCCAAGAACACCAAGATTATGAACCAGGCACCCCAGAGGTATGTTTTTCGGAGGACAGGAAGTGGTCCCATGACCAAATTATAAGTGAGCTGAGAGAACAACTTTGCCTCAGGATGTAAGAGCTTTAGCTCCCCCCCCCCAAGGAATGTGGAAGCTGTGCTGGGTCACACTTAACAAAAGAGATCATCAGTATTTTGAAAGTGTGACATGGGAAAGTCCCAACACCCATTCTCCTCCGAAGGGTCACCTGAAGAGTGCAGAGCGGGATGCCAGTGAACAAAAATGTCAGTCTTGCCTCAGGCCATATGGAGAGTGAAAACTGGTACCCCTGTTGGGGTTGGGGGGGGTGGTGGCAGGATGGGTTCTCTGCCACAAGCCTGCTAAGGAACGGAAACAAAAAACCCCAGACGGCAGCATCTCACCTGTAGGGAGTGAGGAAGGTGGCTGTTGCATGCGGATTAGCTGCAACAAGTAAACAGTCACAGAGGAAGACAAAGATAGTCCTTAGGAAGGGGGACTCAAACTGGGAGAGGCCCCAGGAACCGCTCACTCTGGCTTCCCAATAGGGAACCAAATGATAGGGTTTTCAGCGTGATAAAAGAGAGAATATAAAGTAAAATAGCCTTTATTCTAAGGACATGGAGAAGCACCCGACAACCAAAGATGAAGCACTCACAATCAAAGATGAAGGACCCACAACCAAATATGGCCAGGCTTCTTCTGATCAGGATGTGGAGTATAGGGATATATATATATATATATATATAACCTCTGACCATGGTTTGCACTTAGGGTGGGCATTGGGGATGTATGAGCAGCTGATTGGGACTTTTTTCACACCACTAGTAGAAAGAAAGGGAAGTTGTCATAGGGGAAGGGGGAAGTGACCTCAAGATAAACATCCCTTGGTCCCGCCTCCCACTACCATAATATCCTATCTAGGGCAAAATCCTTTCAATTTTGATTGGTTGTACTCTCAAAAATAAAAAAAAAAGAGAAAGGTGCCTATCAAGCCTTGATAGCAAGTATGAGCCAGTTCCAGCATGCCACCATCGAGGATTCATTTTTTAAGCCCTTATTATCATTAATGGAGTGTAAGCTTCTTAGAAACTATCTGAAAACATCTTTTAAGTTAGCAAGAAAGCTGAGGAATGACTTCTTTTTAATGTTTAACCCATGTTTATGATGCTTTGACTTTGTGCCATAGTGTGAATTTTCCCAAATCTTTAAATGTACATTTTTTAAATTCCATATTGATTCCAGTGACTGAAAGCAAAATTTTTGGCATCTGATGGTCTTTCATATGAGTCCAGGCCCTTCCACTTACTAGCTATGTGATTTTTCTTGTTGGTACAATTCTGCTTGGTGAAGTATGCAAAGCGTTTAGTCTGATGTCTGGGAACACAGTAAGTGCTCACTAGATGATAGTTATTGAACATAAAAATCCCTCCATTAAAGAATACTTAGGCCTGTAATTATCTATGCTTTTAAGATTTCAGGGTCTGTTCAGCTCGAAGAAGTCTGATCGGTCATTGTCCTTACCCTTCAGAGCAGTTCGGGTTACTTCTTCAGAGGGGGGATTGTTGCAGGCAGCTGAGTTAGTCAGAAATATTATAGGCAGTGAGTCAGGGCTAGGTCCTCAAAGGAGCCAGTGCAGAAGCCAGGATAGTTTACAACTGTGGGGGAGACAGACACCTCCTGCTGTAGGCCAGGACTCAAAACAAAGGGTCAAACAAATGCATCTACATCCTGGGGACTGATAATCTAATTAAGTTCCCTTTTACCCTGGAGTCACTATCCATCCCATCCCTCTAGGGGAAAGCTCACAGCTCCAAGAATGGCCACTTCCTATGTGACTCGCTTTCCCATTTGTCTCCAATGTAATCATTTTTACCTGAACTATTAATCTTATTGGCTAACTATAGCTATGTCCCACCTTATGCCCATCTGCTTTGTGAGGTCCCAGGCTTCCCCTTGCTTTGAGCCCATGGTTTCACTCCATAAAAGTCCCAGGAAAAGACAGAGTCTTGGGTAACCCACTTGGTTCCCCTTCTGTCTCTCAGATAGAAGCTTTTTTTCCTCTCAATAAATATATTCTACTATTAAAAATAAAAGAAGAGTTTTCAGGGTAGAAGCTGAGCATGGTGGTGCATGTCTGTAATCCCAGTACTGCGGAGGCTGAGGCAGGAGGATCACTGCACAGTGAGACCCTGTTTCAAAAAAAAAGAAAGAAAAGATTTCAGACTAGAATAAATTTTTGAGCAGAATTTTACCAACAGGTAAGATTCACAGTCACTAGTAATTGGGCAAACAGACAGGGATAAAAGGGTACCTAAGTCAACCAAAATCTAATTTCAAAGAGAAAGAATCCAGGAAATGACCTCAAAAAGGACAAACCTAATCTCCAGCCCCTGACTGTGCTTATTTGAGTTCCAAAGCCAATCTGTCAACTCCTCCTGTTATTGACACACTTTGACACTTACATGCTGGACACTGACATCCATACGTGTTTTTCTGATCCCGGATGACCTGCACGGCTCCCAGAGGCTTCATTTTCACCAGGCATAATGACAGTAGTAAATCCTGTCCTTCTCATGATGGATTTTACAGCAACAAAGTGTGGAGGTGGTTCAATACCTTGACATGAGCTCTAGCAGCCAGATTTCACACATGGCAGCTGCGAGCAGGAGAATGATCTGCTGGTCGTCTGCGGATCTCCTATTCAGATGGCCCAGGGGATGCTGGGTGAATGGACAGATGACAGATTGCAGGACGTTATTGTGAATTGCTCCTGAGTCTCCACTTTACTTGGGAAAAAAGACAACTTTTCATCTTTCTGATTTTACCATGTGGTAAATACATTATCATTTTCTGGCATCTTTATTATTGCTTATAACAAGAGAGATTATCCCAACTGACAAAATGGACCGGGTTCACAACAAAAGGAGAAACTGAGCCAGTAATAATGAATGTGCAAATCCCTCTTGCTTGAGAAATAAAAGCTTTTAATTAGGTGAAATAAGACTTGATTTTTTTAATAAGATCCACAGGTCTTTATCTAAACCCTTTGGGGATAACCATGTTCCAGAAAAAAAATATTTTTTGAGGAAGAAAAGATAGGAAACACTTACAGAGGGCTCTAAAACAGCACCCTGTCAGCAAATATAATATTTCTGCAGGAAACAAAGAAGTGACTATTCATCCTAAGAGCATAATAAGAGTAAATAAAAGCCTTTCAGGTCATATTTTGCTTCCACAGAAGTTACTTAAGTTGCTTTTGATTTTCACAAACCCTCTGGGTTTGGGATTAAGATAAAGTAATAGGGGTCTGTACTGGTATTATTCTTATTACAGACAAAATATCCAAGGACTAAGTAGAAAGGAGTGTGTTCCTTTGTCACGTGAGGAGAAAACAATGGGAAAAATGCCTGGCCAAAGGGGATAGAGCTATCAGTTTACCTGCCAGGCACAGTCCCCGACACCCTGTGCTGCCCCCTACAGCCACAGGAGCAACTCGGTTGTCTAGGTCTCTTTGCCCTGGGCTGTGCCAGGAAGATGCCCTTGGACCCAGTCTTAATTGGTGGAGGCATCAAGATGGAATCTTGGCTTTTAAAAAACATAATGCTAATGTATATGTTTATTGCTTGACATTGTACAAAACATTTTCATGCACCTTAGTTCAAGGCATTTCCAATGATAATGTGCCTACGAAACACCTGGGATTTTGTTAAAATGTAAATTCTGATTCATTAGGTTTAAGTTAGGTAAGAATCTGTATTCCAGACAAATCCCAATAAACCTAACATTTTTTGAGAGAGGTCCAGGCACTCAATAACTGGTCTGCCACAGGCATAAAAAACCTTCCTTCCTTGGGAAAAAGTACATATAAGGAGAAAAGCAACTGTACTTTAGTGAGTCAAATATGATGCAAACAGCTAAAGTCATCTGTTTTATAATCCGACAGCTCCATTTGCACACACGCTATGTCGGACACGGCCCTGGGTATACAACTTCTTGTAACTCATTCCAATTTACCAGTAAGGAAACTGAGGGTCAGAAAATTTGTGAAATTCGCCCCAGTTTCCATAGTTAGCAGAAGATAAGTCAGGATGAGAACACAGCTGGCCTGGTTGCAAAGCTCAGATGCTTACCCACTCACTGAGAGTTTCCAGTGCTATATCTAAAGTCCAAAATCTTCAATTAATTTAGATAATAATCTGCTGCCTTTCTTTAAAAAAGGGGGGGGGGATGTCTCATTACAAATTGGTACATTATAAAAGGGGCCCTGGGATACAAAAGAGACCCACTTAACCAAGATTATATAATGCATAAAATTTCATTTTCTTTAGTCAAATAGTGAAAAGTGCCATTCTGCACATAGTGCTTTGCAATGGAACTTCTGTACTTAACTGAATACATGAGGAGCATCCCACCACAGCTGGGCCTCTGCTATGGCACTTTTACTGCATAAGAACTTCACCTTCAATAGCAAGTTTTGTGCAAGTTTTCATTTTCAGGAAACAATGCAGCCTCATTAACAACACACATAACAGCATTTTTTATTTAAATTGGTTTCCCCTTGTCATGTGGTCCCATCCCCAACCAAGAAAGTCTCCTTTTTCTCCAACTGCAATTTTTCCATGTCCTGCTGGGTTTACCACAGTGAAAAAAACAGAGCATGTCCCTGTTTTCTGAAGCTTCCATTCCCAAGAAGGAGCCAAGGGAGAAACAGATAATAAATAGGCAAGATTCAAGATAATTTATAACAGCAATAAGTGTCATGAAGGAATTGATAGGTGACATTATAGTGATGGGGCTAGAGACTTTGCTTCTAAACTGGATTATCAAGAAAAGACTCAGAAAGTGACATCTGAGAGAAATCTCTGAGCTCCACTGCTCCGTTCTTTGCACTGATTTAATTACTTCCCTCCACTCTTGCACTACAGTAACAGCCCAGGTGGGAAAGCACACAGTGTGATCAACTTATCACAACACAGACAGGATTGCTCGCTGGCCTAGGATATCAGAGAATTTTGACGTATGCCCCCTTCCTGGTATAAAATCATTCTGACTGTCAGCCACAGACATGTGTGCACATCCTAAAACCAACCAACTGACCTCCCAACCTGAGAAGCAGATGTTTTACCCCAAATTCAAGTCTCAAAACTGCGAGTTAAGTATTTGGGAAAATTGCTCTGATCACTGTTGTGGGTAGATTGCTTCGAGAGACAGCGGGAACAAAACGTACTTGGTAAATTCAGTTAGATGAGATGAGATTACTCAGAGCCCATTTTCCTTGATTTCTGGCCAATAGAAACCCCTAGAAATCTTTAGCAAGGAGATGTGATGGTCTAAAAATGATAATGATAGCTACTTCTTTCTCATCACTGGTTCCCCTGCACCATCTCCTCCTTGAAACAACTCTAAGAGCTCTGTTGGATAAAAGCATGTTATTGATGTGATTAGCTGAGCTGTACTGAGCTCCCTGTAAAAAGCCTCCACCAAACCTTTAGTAAGCCCCAGTTCTTTTCATTGTTCCTCCACTTTACAGAGAGAGACCCTGAGGCTCAGAGAGGCTGAATAACTTAACACAGAATCACACCTGGTGGGAGAAGAAGATCAGAGAAATGACTTGAACACCCAGCTTAACACTTGGTTAATTCTGATACTCTGAAAGAGTTACCCAAAGAGTCTCAGAGACAGTCAATAAGAGGTATCAGTTAGATAAGCGAGGCTTAGCTACCACAAATCTCAGCTGCCTAATGTCCCCATAAGCTGGTTTCATCCTCAGTCTATGGGTCCAGCATGGGACCTCTGCTCATTAAAATCGCACAGGAAACCAGGCTGATGGAGGCTCCATCTCAAGCCACAGTTCCACAATCAACAAGACAAAACAAGCAGTCTTCAGGACGGGATCCTAAAGCATCCACCCAAAGTGCCACAAGTCAATTGTGTTCATGTATTTTTGAACAAAGCAAGACACAGAGCTATACCTGACTTCAGGGAGCAGGAAAGATGTGGGGGAGGCTATTTGGTAAGTGCCACTAATGATTTCCCCATCTGGCTGCAGGGAAGGAACGCCAGCTTGTTCTGCCCTTCGTCATGAGGTGCATGGTGGACCACACAGCTCGGGAGGTCTTATTCTTTCCTCCTTCTATTGATCTTCCTTTTGGTTTATTTGCTACTGAAAATGAAACATCAGAGAGTGCGATTCTGTCTAACCAGGGCTTTTGTTCATCAGTGTCTTTGCCAGAGCCAGGGCTCGGAGCTTTTGAAGGTCTGTGGGAATCTTGAAGCATTTTCAACTTATTTAGCCTGTCTCTTGAAGTTGCAATAGATTTCAGGTCATCTTGGAAGTCAGCATTAGTGGAAAACTTCCATCTTCCCGAATATTTGGGCCTGAATATTTAAGATTTTGAAAGCTCCACCGGGACCAGATTTAATTTTGAAGGGAGAAGGGGGTTGCTTTTGAACTTCAAGAAGAAGGCTGGCAGCTCAGCAGGGGCCGCCTTAGCAAAGGGAAAAGCAAAAAGCCCTGTGGTCTTAAAAGAAACTCTGCTTCAACGCGGAAATGCTAAAGCTTCCAGTTGGTGAGCCTTAAATCAGACTTCAAAAGCGCTGCTAGTTTAAATATTGTTTAGAGGACTGAAGTACTGCTCCCTTTTCCTCTGGCTGGATTTTAAATATTCCCTAATTTGATTACTCGGGGGAGAGGCAAGCAGAACCCACTTAAATGAGCTTCTCAATTAATTATTCAGAGGACTTTTTATTGTGTAATCAAACATAAAGTCTTACAAAAAGCTTGGAGGCATGTTCTCACCCCATCCTTCCCAGCCCAACTTCCACCTTGGGGTCTGTGTGCCTTTCTTGTGTTCTGGTTGTGAGCTGGTAGGTGTGCAGCAGGGCCTTGCTTGTAAGGAAGGTACGCCCCTCTCCTCATGTGGGTTCCTAAAAGTTTATGGTTCTGTCCCTCCAACCCCCATGCCATGAGAAGCCAACCTTAAATTAGATTTTATCTCAATCACATTTTGCCTCCTATAGTTAAACACATTCACCTACCACCAGCAATCAGCAGCTCCTGACAAGTCTAGACCTCTCTGAGTGAGCAAAATTGGTCTGCTCATCTTCTCGTTTCAAGTCCTTCTAGGTGAGAGACAGTGAAATGATTGAAAAGATCCAAGCTATCTAAAACTCCTTTCTGCAGAGAAAGAGAGGACAAAAAGAAATGGACAGATGATGGATGGATCGATCAGTCACTCAACAGAGAGATCACACACTGAGACTCTTTAATTGCTTCTCAGTGGAGAGCCACCTCCACCATAGCCACAAGTCCAAAGTCTAAAGACTCTGAGAACTTAGCTTTTTCATAATTCAGTTAACAGAAAAATAGGACATGAACCAGATGATTTGGTGGCAAAACCTTACTTGAAGCTATTTAGAGCGTTTATCTCACTGAGTATAAATATATATGTATTTTATCACAGAAATATTATTACATGTGATTATAAAATCTTCCCATGGACCCTAATGGAAGGCTTATGGTAATGGGTGATATATGCAGCCTACTTTCTTTCTGAAATACCAAAATTATGAATTTGACAATACATTTGATGCCATAGGTTTCAGGTGAGGGAGTATAGGCTTGTCATAAACAGAGAATGCTGGGGTTTTGATTTCCCATCCAGAACGCTCCCAATTTATTCTAAGTTTTATAGAGCATAAGCTTATTTAACTGGGGAGGAAGGCATTTTTTAAAAAGATAAGATTACAATATGAAATTATTGGCAGAATTCTCAAGCAGGGGCCCACATAGGCAAGGGCCCCTGAAGCTAACTTCAATGGTTTCATTATAAATCTACTTGTGGCTGAGTGGCTTAAACCCCCAAGTTTGTTCCCTCCTCTGCAAAATGGGCTGATGATGACTCTGTCACAAGGTTGCAGTGACTGAGATGGTTCAGTGAGAACCAACACACAGAAGTGTGTTTTGCACATAACATTCCAGAGAACTTTAACTCCATAAACCTCAAGTCAGTGATTTTTCATAACCCACCCCACGCCACAAGCCTCACCCAACCTCACCCTGACATACTTACTCTGAGTCCCTCATAGTAGGACCTTAGTCAAAGGAAAAGGCAAAATGTTAGAAACAAGCACACTTTTCAGTTCAGTCCCAGGAATAATCTCAGATTGGCCATGGAGTTCATAAGAGAATCTGAGTCTAAAGTGCAAATAGATGTAAAATGCATATAAATATAACTCACTCCCTCCACCTTCTCTCAGTAAGCGGTGGTCTCTACCATCCTTGATTTTACTCCAAAAACTCAACTATAGAGAATAATTACTCCCCCACCACACACTTCTGCCAAAGTCTAGGAGCGAGGGAAGGGAGAATACCAGAGACCAATCACCATTCATTCTCCATTTATTGCATTTGTTAAAAACAAAAACTTATAATAAACAGAGGCTCTGCAAATGGAAAACTCATTAAGCTGTTTCTCACTCAGGGACCCAGGTGGAAGCAAGAGCTCAATAAAAAAAGTCAATAAGGACAAGTCCAGGGAACAGAGGTGGGAGCACTTCATCACTGCTTCAAAGGTAACCAGCGGCCCGGGATGTGCCATTTGGGGACCTGGCCCCCCGTCTGTGTCGGGGAGCACTGTTGCCAATCTTTTCTCCACTGAGAATTTTTTTTTTCCTTCTGGTTGGTTTTCTGAGTGAAGAAAAGTCAGAGCACATGCTGTTGGAGGGTTTTTGTACGTTTTAATTAAAATGGTTATCTGGGGATTATAGGAAAAGTGACATTTGGCTGGACGCTTGATGGAGAAGGGAGGGGCTGCTGAGCAGCTGCTTAATAAGATGTCACCAGAAGGAAATGGACTCACCTCGCTCTGTCTTTTAAATCAATAAGAATCCTCTCTCTCTCTCTCTCTCTCTCTCTCTCTCTCTCTCTCTCTCTCTCTCTCCAGTGAAATAATAAAAAGTAAGTGACTTGACAGGATTTTTTTACAAAAGAGAACTTGCATTTGGGTTAAGAAGATACTATATGGTATATTGTTTTCAACCCAAAGCTATTCATAACCCAAAATCTCCCTGCTCATCTGCTCAACAAACAAACATGTTCACTGTAGTAATAGCAACACACAACCACACAGCTCGAATGTTTGCTGAGCCTGTCCCTTACCCACAAAAGATGTGACACTCATCCCTACCTACTTCATGTTAGTGAAACCCACAAAAATGACACACAAACTCACTTTGAAAATAGTGAGCCTCATTGTGCTTATGTGACATTTTTAGAAGTCACTTCTCAGTGTGCTTACAAAGGGGCTGGGGTCTGTACTAAGGAAGCCCTTTAGCTGTAGTACCCACTTCTGCCTTCTAAATGATCCCACAGGGCACTATTCTTATCCTCTGATGGAAGGGGAAGAAGTTGGATCTCCAAGAGGCTAAGTGACTTGCATAAGGTCACCCAGCTGGGTTGGGATAGAGCCAGGGACTCATCCTGGTCTGTTTACTAATCACCAAGCTCTTCAAATGCCTGTTCTCTATGATACATGACTGTCACTGCCCTCACAGTGAGTTTCACTGTTTTCTTCCTTTTTCATCAGGCTGTTCCTAGACCTGAGACATAAGAGCCTTTGTTTTATCACAGCAAGTTGCTATGGAGATACCGTGTGCATCCATCTCCAGAGATGCACAAACAAAGCAGCAAGAGCCACAAACCTTAACAAATGTCCTTCAGGAATATTCACAACTAAAACCAGAGGCAGGGAGAGTGAATTGCTGGAGTTGAGCTCTTACAGAAAGAAATATGCCAACAAATTTATGGATCAAACCCTGGGCTGCAGTGTGGTCCTCTGGAGGGGGCACTAAATTAGGATGTGGGAGGCCTGGCTGCTGTGACTCAGTTCACTGTGTGACCTTAGACAAGTCTTTTCTCCCTCTCCCAACTTGTATTTCACCACCTGTAGGATAAGGTTGTGGGAAGCAGCTCTGACCAACTCCCACAGGCGCTGGGTGTACAGATCTTCCAGGTCCCAAGGCAGTAGGCAGTGTTCCTGAGGGACTGGAAAATTGTGTTAATGGAAAAATCAGGTTGGTGGAACACACTAGGGGATAGTGAGGTCTATAAAAACTGATATCCTCCAGCACGACTGAAGAGACGACATCTCCTCAGCTGGGCTTGTTTTTATAAATGAGAGTGGGAGCCTGGGGTTTATCATTTTCAAGAAAAAGCAAATACTTGGATTTTTATGTCAAAAACCTCCCAATCTGTAAAATTCTGAGTAAACATGTCTCCCCATAGGCTGTAGTTTGCAACCCCTACTTTGCAGGAAATGTAAGGAACCATTCAGGGAAATCTTTTCCACTGTTACCAAAAATCAGCCCCTACTGAGAGGAACACAGCAGCTGGTTAACATTGCTCCTGTGTGCTATATAAAAAAATTAGAGAAGCATTTGGAGATTTAAGTCAACTCAGGGAAAGTGGCTCAATAAAGGGCAAGCAAGATGCTAGAAACTGCCTGTCACATCTTCTCCTTGCATTTTATTTTTTTCTGCCACTCTCAATTAATCAGAAGTGTCAGCCCTTCACTTTGAGTTTCCTGCCTGGGGTGGTTAATTGAATTTAATTAATGTAAACTTTAGGAGCACATGATGAAATCCTAGCTTAAGGAAGATGTACACAGAGCTGTAGATGTGGAAGGCATTTCTAAGATCATATCAGCCCATCTCTTTCATTTTATGAGTGAGGAAACTGAGGCAGGAAACTCTTGCACAGGGTCCCTTAGCTCTGAGTCCAGAGCTCACAGGCAGATTCCAAGCTGCCCTTGTGACACAATCTGTCCAGCTTTCAAAAATGATATTGATCTGAAGAGCTTGATTTCCAGCACCCAGAATTCATGTTATGTGGATGAAGCAGAAAGAGATGACCTCCAAATTCTGATATCATCCCTTCGCAGGGAAGCAGGGAGTCCGGGGGTGTTCTGTCAGTCTGGCAAGCTCTTGGCTAGGTACAAAGTCAGGACAGAAGGAGCCTCATACAGGACTCCTAATTTATCAGAGTAGAGAAAATGCTAACTCTGGTGTTTACTTTTCCTTCTATTCCAGTCATTTTTTAATCCTCGTGTCTTCTTGAGAGTTCACTAAACCCTAGTTAAACTCTAATTCTCCAGTCTGATACATCCTGAAGAATTTTGCCATTTGTGTAGAATTTTACTAAACATTTGGGGGAAAGTGAACCAAAACCAGAAAGAGATCACAACTTATACTGTATAGCATTCCTCTCTCTCTCTCTCTCTCTCTCTCTCTCTCTCTCTCTCTCTCTCTTTCTCTCTCTCTCTCTCTTTCTCTTTTTCTCCCTCTGACTCTCCCCCTCCCCCCCCCAGCCTGTTTTGACCTTTCTCTGGAGTAGCCAGGGCCTAATAATCAGCGTGGGCATTAACCTCAGTTCTGTTTGGATCTTGGCTCTGCCACTTGCTGTTGAAGTGAAAGAAGCTCCTCAGAAATTGGCTCATGAGTCTAACAAGAACATGACCTCAGTCAGTCCATTTAGAAGTGACACAAACCATGAGCGTGCATGCACACACACGTATGTCCTTAAACAGTACTCTCCGGCTCCTTCCCTCCCCCAATCCACATTCCCCTCACAGGACTTCCCTACCTCTCCCCTCCCTTCCAGGGCTTGCCATCCAGTCCCACCCACCCACTATAATCATGGCTCCTGCCCCCAAGAATGCTGCCCCTCCAGAGAAATCTTCTTCCCCCTACTACATTTCCTCAGTAATGTTCTCTATCTTGGATTCTTTTAAAAGCAGCAAATACAAATCATCGCCCTTAAGATCCAGGCACCAACTCAATGAGGAAGAACCTAGTATATATCATTCAGGATTAAAAGGATGACTAGCTAAACACACTCATCCCATTTTTTGGCTACAGTTAGAAGTCAACTCCAGTAGTTATTACAAAAGAAAAGTCAAAACCAGTTCCAGAAATACACACAGGACTTCCTGAGCTGAAAGGCTGGGTGCTCATTCAGCACAATAAATCTTGTCACATTTGCTTCAAATCACACACATTGTTAAATTATCTCAATTGTGACAAAATGTTACTCCACATTGACAATGTCCTGCACGATATGTGGAAGGGTCCAGAAAGAATTCACACCCAGAGCCAGGTTTGCTCACTTTTTCTTTCCTACTTTCCTTCCTTTCTTCCTTATTTCTTTTCTTCTTTGCTTCTTCCTTCCTGTCTTCTTTCTAATCTCTTTCTCTTCTGCCCTCTTCCCTTCATCCTTCCTTCTTCCCTTCCTTTTCCCCTCTCCATACCTCCCTTCTCCCCTCTTTGATTTCATCCTTTCTTCTTCATTTCTGAACTCTCTCCTTCTTCCGTCCTTCCTTTAGACCACGAAATTCAAACTTCCTGTCATACGAAACACCACCCACAAGCCAAGCCGGCGTGGCTCTGTACTCAGCCTGTCTCGGGCCAGCGGGGGCTCCTCCCCGCAGAGCAGCATGATCTCTGTGAATCCTGGCTCAGATGAGCCCCAGAGCTTGATCACCCAGGGGACTGGCAGCAAAGACATTGAGGATAACGAGTCTTCTTCAACCAAGCCAGATGAGGAACCTCTTCACATCTGTAAGTTCTCCCCAAGATGTACTTCCTTCCTATAGGTCTTTACAAGCTCGCCCCATGCCACCTCCACTCGCACTCATTGAGTGGAGATACAGAAATCCTCAGCCCTGCTCAACCTTTTTGGATCCTTTTTTTCCCAGCAGAGATCAGAAATACACTTTATAATTTGTATTACTTTGAACCTTCTTCCTAAGTTGGCACTCCGTGGCCATTTGTTGACCTTTTTGAATTTTAAAACTGTATTTTATTTGCCCTGAATTTATTTAGAATACTATCATTTTGATGTTTAATCAATATAAAATTTAGTGAGATGATTTAAATCATTTTTTCACACTAAGTCGTTCAGATTCAGTACCCACTTTTAAACAGCCTTGGTGAGGGATTCTTTGCATACCATAAAATTCACTCATTTTAAATGTACAATTTGCTGATTTTAGCAAGTTTACAAAATTGTACATCCATCACTACAATCTGATTTTAGGACATTTTCATCAATTTAAAAGAAAATCATGCCCATTACCATTTTCTCTCCCTCTCCAGCCATTTCCAAGCAGCCACAAATGTGCTTTCTGTCTCTACAGATTTGTGTTTTCTGAACAGAGATTCACTTGTCTTTTCTGTGATCCCTGTCCCTGAAACAAGCCTTTTCAATAGCCCACAATGTTGGAGGCACAGATCCTTTTGAACATCCATTGAACATTATAGGCCCTGGCTTAGGAAGAAAATTCACACACACACACACCCATGCACACACGTATCTGCCTACATGGCTAACATTCTTTCATACTATCTTCATTGCATGTGATAAACGAGGATGGGAAGAGCTAACAAATATTAGGTGTAGCATAGATCCAAAGAGAGTGTTAAGGAGGTCAAAATAGACCAAGAGTATACACAGGACTGTGGGAGTCAGGTTCAGAGGTGGGCAGAAATGCAACCACCCAGAAAGTGGCTAGGACTCTGAGTAGAAATGGCAGTAAGAGAATCCCACCACCTTGCCTTGTCAGCAAGGGGTGAGAAAAGTCCCCAAGCCATGAAAAGCTGTTTTCTGAACACAAATATAAAAAGGACCTAAGTTCAACCATTCACAGATATGTGATTCTTCTGGATTTCTTGAATATGGCTTTCCTTCAGCACCTGTTTGTGGAACACCTGCTATGTGAAGGGAACTGAAGCATAGTATGTTTTAGAAGAAAGAGGAAGACTATAGGCAAGAAAACCAGAAGCAACAACATAATTGTAGATAGTGCATGCTCAGAAAATAATAAAACTGAGTATCGGGCTGAAGAGAGACTACTGGTTGGAATGGGGATGATGCTTCCAGGATGGGCAAGGGAAGCCTCCAAGCTGAAGCCTGAACAATTGAAGCTGAGGAGGGAAATAATAATAAAGTTCTGTCTCTTTGAAGTCACTATAATAATAAACATAATAATTCTCTAGTCTCCTTGCTCCCTGTCCTGCCTCCACCCATCAATTTTTCTCTCTGTTGTGCATCAGAGAACTTCCTAAATTAGATGTTTGACCTCGTACTGTCCATTTTAACATCTCTCAATGACTCCTCGTCGCTGCTAAGGCATTGCTTCTGACCTTCTCCCAGACTTCCGGTAAGTGGCTCAGATTTGGCCACACCATCCCTTAGACAGGGAAATACAACCTCACCACAGAATATTCCTCTTTTTAAACAATCCATATTCATAAATAATTTACTTGAAATTCTCTTTCACCCTGACTCTTGAGGCTGGTAGATGCCAACTCAACCCTCGAGGCTGAACTCACATGTTCCCTCCTTTCTGAAGCCTCCCCTGACTCCCCTGGGATTTCCACTTTTCAAGTCTCTTAGAATTTTATATTGGTTTTTATTGAGTACTTAATTTTAATCTAAAGCTATATCTCACTGTATCAAGTAGGAACTTCTTTTAGCTAATACAGAGATCTGAAAAATAGTGACTTCAAAGAGACAGAACTTTATTTTTGAAAGTGAATCCAGGGGTTGTGAGGTGAATCCAGAAGATAATCGTGGATCCTATTTTCCTCTATTTTCTCTGCCATCCTCAACAGAACTCCTGATCCAATATGGCTGGCACATTCTAAGTTTAAAACAGAAAGAAAGTAGACAAATATAAAAGTGCCCACACAGCTGGACAGGGTGGTGCACTCTTGGAGCCCGAAAGAAGAACATTGCAAATTCTAGCCTAGCCTGGGTAACTTAGCATCTATCAAGACGCTGTCTCAAAATTATAAAAGAAAATTTTGAAGTCTGAGGATATATTCAGTGTAAAAACCCTGAATTCAGTCTCTAGTACTGCAAAAAAAAAAAAAGTGCCCACATTCAGGTGTAGTTGAGCAGCCTTCTCAGGAGCTCCATACGGCACTTCTACCAAAATCTCATCACTCAGAAACTTCATCACCAACTGCAAGATTTTGTCCAACTGCAAAGAATCCTGGAGAAATTAGCTGGTAAATCTTTCCTCCCACTACATAAGAAGAATTACCATTCTATTGCTAAGGAGAAGTGGGGAAAGGAATATGAGATCTGTGCAGGCATGAATGAATGTCTTACCTTCAGCATGGTATAAAATAATGGCATTTCCATCAGAGATGGAATGCATTTCCATCAGAGACCTGCTTCTAGAAAGAAAAGTCCTACTGGAGTCCTCTCTTCCTTCATTTATATATTAACCTCCATCCTATTTGTCAGAGCCTTGACAAAAGTAGATTAATTTCCTAGTCTCTCACTGCCTTATAAAACTTCCTCAAATTGATTCTGAATTCATGAATCCTATTCTGAGAGATGCACCATTTAACCAAGGTCTAATTTCCAGGGTGAGCTGTGTAATGAAGTCTTTGTAGGTGCGAATCACTAGGGATATCAGGTTATGGCCTCTCTGTGAACAGATACCTTCTCCAAATCAATGGCAGGGGAATCCCAAGAAACTATTGCTATTCCTTCTACCAATTTTGGAACTATTAGAGGAGAAACTTGCTTAAATAGCAACTCAAAATGTGGCCCCTATACTGTACAGTGTTCCCTCTCAAACCAGCTCTCTTATTTTCCCCAAAGGAGAAGAAAAAAATGAATTCAGTCATTCAAAGGTTAGGTTGAATTCTTAGACAACCAGAAATTAGAAGGTAGATGAAGAAAGTTAGAATTTCTTTTCTTGGATGACATGATTTGGCATTTGAGAATGTGACATGTGATTTTCTCTAAGCCAAGGGTCATAGAACCCCACACTTCTACGAACTGAGAACTGAGCAGGTCCCTCTGTGTGTAAGCATCCACCATGAGATGACCTCTTCCTCTGGGAAACTCCACATTGTAACGTCTGCAGCCTTCCCAAACAAATCCATTCTCCAGGTAACAATGAGAAGTCCTGAGATTCTGTTCGATTTTGTGCATGTCCAACCTCAGCTGCATGACACATCGTCCTTCATATTGGTATCATTCCTGCTCAGAGGCATGTATCCAGCAGGAAAAATATCTGTGGTTTGCTGAGCACAAAGCCTTACATGTAATTCCCTAGTGGCATTGCCCAAGGCGCCAGGTCACTGGGGCCATTTGCTATATCCACCCATCCCTTGTCTGGTTTGCTTTTGTATAGCAGGAAGGGGAACAATGTCCATTGTTGCTACTGGGTTCCTACGTGAAAAAAGGAAGAAAAGGAATCAGTTACCACTCCCTCACTTATAGGCTTCTATCACACCTCCCAAGGATTCTAGGATGTGTGATGGCAGTGTATGTGGGCATGAAAACACCAAGATGAAAGCTAGATTCAGACAAAATGAAGATAGAGTGGGAAATGGTTGTATCTTGATATTTATCACAGCAGCCTAGATGGTACCAAAGTGACTAAGAATTGGCACTCTGTCTCTAGCACCCAGTGATTGCACTTATAAACAAGGCTGGGCAATTGATCCTGGGAAGATTCAGGCCTTGGGCCTCCCTTCCAAGTATGGCTTTTAAGATCTGAGCATGATTTGACTACAGGCACCCTGTAAGGGATTAAAATGTGTTGACTAGCATTACTTTCCTTCAGGAACACCCAGATACTAGCTCAGTGTTCCCCAGATCCCTGAGTTTTTGCCTCCTTTGTTCTTCCCTGATCCATTCTGCAACTCTTGACTGAGATTCCACATTCCAAGAACTCTAACAGTGTTACCAACAGAAAGACAACTAAGATATGACTCCTGACCACATGAACTCACAGGCTAGAAGTAAAGGCCCACAGGTGAATCAGAGATTGCCATCCCATGAAATCAGTGCTATCTATGAAGGCGGTGAGGAGAATGGTGACCTGAAGGAGTCCACAGCAGGCACATTGCCAGGTGTGGGGATGGAGAAGGAAGAGAATATGCTTTCAGCATCCAGAGAAGGAAGAAACTGAGAGAGGCCTATCAAAAGTTTACAAATGCAGCATCAGCCCCTCTACTCTCTATTCTGAGACAGTACAAACACCACCAGTGTTTCCCATCAAGATAAAAACTAAAAATCAAAAATTAGTTTTATTCTAGCCATGTAGCATGGAGCTAGCAATATAAACAGCCACGTAACATGTTTGCTCATTTCGAGACCCAAACAGATTGCATTGCTAGTAAGTAGAATGTGTCTAGGACTCACCCTTGAGTTGCTTAAATTCTATTAATTGCCAGTGTAAGATTTTTTTGCTTCTCAATTATTCTAAAATTATCTCTGTTGTCCCCTTTTTTTATTTCCCAGGAAGGCTCTGATCTTCCAAAACCTGTCTGCATGTGTAGCTCCTCCTGTCCTTGTCCTAAGCCACTGCTGCTGCTCCTTCTTCTTCTTCTTCTTCTTCTTCTTCTTCTTCTTCTTCTTCTTCTTCTTCTTCTCTTCTTCTTCTTCTCTTCTTCTTTTCTTCTTCTTCTTCTTTCTCTCTCTTTCTCTCTTTCTCTGTCTCTGTCTGTGTCTCTGTCTGTCTCTGTATCTCTCTGTCTCTCTGTGTCTCTGTCTCTCTGTCTGGCCCTCTCTCTGTGTCTCTCTCTCTGTCTCTCTCTGTCTCTCTCTGTCTCTTTCTCGCTCTCGCTCTCACTCTGGCTCTCTGTCTCCTTCCTGAATCGGGGGAGAAATCCTGGAGAAGACATTCACCACGTTACAACCTGCCACGTGTGTTGTTTCAGGACCAAGGATAGCTCCCAACTGGCGGGAAAGGAAGTGCTGAAGCCCCAGGTTTTCTTCCATCAAGTTCCAAGATAGGGAGTAGAAATAAGTGGAGGGACTAGAGATTTGCATCTATATATGCACAGAAAGCATGACCATTTACTACCAATTTTCACTTTCTTAAAAAACATAGTTCATATTTCATTTTTCAGCTTCTGAAAGTGTTGGTACATTAATTTCCTAACAGAATGCCACAGCACAGGTGGATTAAAGCAACAGAAATGTATTGCCTCAAAGTTATGGATGCTTTAGGTCCAAAATCAAGGTACCAGCATAACCATGCTTTATCTGAAATCTGTAAGGGAGAAGCCTTGCTTGAGTGTTCCAGCTTGTGGTAGTTGCTGGTAATCTGTGGCTTCTAGATATATCACTCCAATCCCTGCCTCTAATATCACATAACCCTCTTTTCCCTGTGTATGTTTCTCTCTCTTATTAGTATAACATAAATCATAATGTATTAAGGGCCTATTGTACTCTGATATGATTTAATCTTAATTCATTATGTTTACATTGACTCTATTTCCAAATAAGGTCATCTTCCAAGTTATTAGAAACCAGGACTTCAGCATGTCTTTTGGAAGACATCATTCAATCCATAACAACTAGTTCTGAGGAAAAACTTCCATGCTATATAAAAACCAATAGCACTGAGTATGAAAATAAAGGCATCTGGGTGAAGTGGTGGAAGCCAGAGGGAACTGAAGAGCACACACTTATCTAAAGGCTACGCTCAGTGCACAGCAAGACTGAGGACAATGTAGCCCCATCTCAGATCCTTTCCCAGGGAAGCTGGAGCTCTGAAATTTTATGCAAAATCTCCTAGCTTTACAAGGTTGGAATACACCTCAAATCAAATAAAATGTATCTGTGAGCTTTATTTAGCCTGTGAATCAACAGGAAAGTCAGGCTTATGGAGATCAGAAGGGGTTACCTGAACAAAACTTCTTCTTGGGATCAGAAACAGTTCTCTCTGCTTGCAGCAGAGTTTAATGTGAGTAAAGGAAAAATTAATAGTAGCCAGATCCTCCAAGGCCTCACAGGCCATGTAAAGTTGCCAAAGGAAAAATAAAAATAATTGATAGGTTTTAAGCAGGCAGTACATGGTCAGATTTATATCCCATGGTAAGCCACCTCTTTTGGACCCCAGTGGGATCCTTGTCCAGCTCCCCTGCACTCAAAACCAACCTCAGTCTAGAGTCTGGTCATGCACAATCCTACTTCAAGTTATTAATAACTTCTGTTCCTGTTAGATCTGCAGAAGCTCCTGGAAATGGTTCGAGAAGATGCCCATAGGACAGTCATAATGGAAAGTGAGATGCAAAGAAAACCTCCCAGGTATTTCTCTTGACACACAAAGGATACCAACCTTGTGGTTTTAATATTCACAATAGCAGATACCAATACAGAGTACTTTCTCTGCGGCAGCACTGTCCTATATACTTTGTTCATATGTCTTACCTCCTGGGTTTTTACAACAACCCTACACTGTGGATACTATTATCTTTTATTTTACACATGAGGCAACGAGTCTCAAAGAGACTAAATGATTTGTTCAGGACCACACAGTAGCGAATGGTAAGATCATGACTTCAATTCAGGTTTTCTCATTTCAAAATTCATCTTTATCACTCCACCATACTGCCTGTTGGGAATCCTGTCCATCATTCTTAGCATAAATATTTATGAATATGTATTGAAAAATTTGGAAGTACGAAAAGGAAAAGGGTGTATTTACCTACTCTGGGATGAAGATGAGGATCAATTTCTTCCCTTGGAAAAATACTTTAAGATTTGGATAAAGCAGGAAGCCAGAAACAGTGAGGCACAGACAAGACGGGAGGGGTAAACGTGTCAGGCAGCTATGTGTAAGTGTGGTCAGAGGGAACCACAGGACCTCCGAGGAGCAGAAATACAGTCAAAATGGGATCGAGACAGACATATACTGGTCTGGGGATCTCATATTAGGAAACCTCATCTCCAGGATTCTGAGTAACAAGTATCTGTGAGCTTTCAAAGCAGAAACCAATACAACTGTCTCGTTAAGAGACAAAGTTGGACATGAACCTAAGGTGTCACCTTCTGATAGAAAGCCCCATCCTTCTGACCTCTAAAAGCCTCAGGGAGAATGCAGGCTAGAGTCAGAGTTCCCTTCTCAAGTGTAGATCCCTCTGAGCAAGCAAATTACCACTTGTGAATAAATGAGGCAGGAGAAGAGGTTCATCATCGCCTTCAGCCCACTGAGATGCATGCTATAACTTATTGGTTATTGTTATTACCATAATTACAAATCACTGAGCACTTTCATGGCCATCATGTCCTGCCTCTGCCTGTTAATTAGGAAATTGTCTTCTGTGTCTCAGCTTCCCCTGAGACTCTGGAAAGTGGCACTTGGAGGTCCTCAGAGACAATGTTGGCCCATTAGGCCCACACTGCTGACCCTGATTTGTCAGCATTAGAGGTAGACCATCATGAACATCCACCTGACCATGCCTCTTCCTTGCTCATAGCAAGGGCATTGGCTTTGGAGTCAGGCTAACATGGGTCCAAAACCTGGGGACTTTGGAAAAATCACTTGGCCTTTCTTGAATCCTCCTGTCTACTTCACTTTCCCATCACTATGGCAAAATATTCAACACTCACAAATTCGAAGAGGAGGGGTTTATTTTTGCTCACAGTTTCAGTCCATAGTGAGCTGGCTCCAAGGCAGAAGCTGCCTGATAGAAGGGTATGGCAGAAGAAAGCTACTCATCCTACAACATCCAAGAGGCAGAGAAAGGAAGGGGTTCTCGGGGGCAAGAATACCCATTTTCAGATCATGCCCCAGTGACTCACCTGCAGCCAGTTTCTACCTCTTAGCAGCCCATTCAACAATGAAACTCAGCAATGGCTGAATCCACTGATGGACTGTCCCCATGATCCCCTCATCTCCCAAGCACAGGAGACTTTCAAATCTAAGTCATAACACCTTCATTTTCTCATCTAAAAAATAAGATTGTGTAGCACCAAAGTATTGGCTTCAGAGCCAGACACACCAGGGACAATCTCCATCCCATCATTTAACTGTTGTGTGATATTAAGCAAATTGTTTCACCTCTCAGAGTCTGATTCCACTTCTGTAAAGTGAAGCTAATTAGCTATCCAAAAGAGCAGGAGTGTGAATTAGATGATGTTACTCTTGTGAAGGATTATGAATGTTATGGAAACGATGTCTATTTCAATAAATCACTTAAAGCATTTAGTGAGATAGTGAGATAATGCACTTATTTAATGTAACAGCTTATGCCTGGACTAGAGTAAGTACTCAGTAAATGACATTGTTGATGGAGGGTAGGTGCTGTCATTACTTTTATTTCCTACATGATGCCCTGTGAAATCTTTACAGCACCTAGCTGGACAAGTGCATTAACTGTCACTGATGCTCCATCTCAAAGATGGGGAAGAGTAGTGATGAGTGACTTCCACATAGGTCTTCAAAGACAAAATCACACTTGAGCCTGGGTCTCAGAAGACCCATCACGGGGCCCTTGCATTCAGTTTAGTGATAATATAGCCATGGTTACTGAGCAAGAACAATTGGAATTTCCCTTCCTTATTAATTCCTCCAGGAAAGTAACCTCCCTAATCTCTCTCTAAGGCAGCAACCCAGAAGGCTTCTGAGGAGCTGCAGGGAGACAGGAGCAACAGCATTTTCTGCCCCTCACCTTAGAATGGGGGCTTATTTCACACTTTGCACAGCAGCTCCATTCCCAGTGCAGTTAACAGGAAACCCTGAGGTGTATAGGAACCCCTAAAAGCCAACCTTGACCAGTCCCAGCCTCTAAGCCAGACTGGTGCCAAATCATGTAAGATGACCAGCCTCTTCATAAAATCTGCCAAATGTCCCCAGCAATCAGAATCAGCTTGTGATACTGGTGAAATACACAGATATCCAGACCTCATCCCAGAACAATTGGGTCAGAATCTCCAGAGGAGATTGCATTTTTTAACAAGGACTTCAAATGTGTGCACACTGCTTCACTGAGTGCTGAGGAGTTCTACAGGTGTGTGCATATGCATGTGTGTGTAAATTATATAGGGTAGATATATGTGCTTGGAATTCTAAGGCTATATGTCGATGTGTGATTCTAGGTGTGTATGCATGTATGTGTGTCAAGTTCTAGGAGTATGTTTATGTGTGTGTGGAATCCTAAAGGGTATATGTGTGTCTACACATATGTGCATGTAGAATTTAGAGATGTGTATACATTTGTGTGCAATTCTAGTGTACAAATATGTGTGTGAGGTAGGATTCTATAGTGTGTGTGCATGTGTAATCCTTGAATGTGTGTATATGTGTGTCAGTCTAGGGATGTCTGTTTGTGTGCATATGTGGCTTCAAATGCAGCATCTATTGCCCTCACTGCCAGGCTCAGTGAATACAAATTTCTGGTGCCATAATCCAGCAGCTATGTTCATACCAAATTCCAGGGAATTCCTCCTAGTCCATGTAGCTCTGAAGTTTCCACTCTAGGAAGCGGACACCCTTCCATTCTCCTTCCCACATTAGCTGCCACAGGAGCACAATGTGCTCAGCACCTTGTTGACAGTCCCTCTTGCTTTGCAGCCTCCTATCCGTGGTCCACAAGAGTGAATCCATCATTAAGGAGGGGCAGGCTACCCACAAGTCAAGGTAGGAGGGCCCCCCCAAAGCCACAGCAGGTGGGTAGGTTGACTCCCGCCTATTACAGCCCATGGCAAGAGCAGCAGAGAGAGGCCCTTTTCCCTTATGAACTCACTGGGAACAAACCTCATCCTTCAAGAGGCTAGGTGTGCTTCCACAATGTCCTGGCGCTCATTGAGAGGGGCACAGCCAAACTCCAGGCTGCTGTGGTATTGAACCCTGGCTACTCCTCCATCCCACCCATTTTCCAGCTCTGTTTGAACTGGAAAGGAGAGAAAACCAACAGCAATGATGACAACATTCGGGCCATGGAGAGTGAGGTCAATGTGTGCTACAAGGAGCTCTGTGGTCCTCGGCCCAGTCATCAGCTTTTGACCAACCAGCTGCAGCGGCTATGTGTGCTCCTCGACGTCTACCTGGAGACTGAGAGCCATGACGACAGTGTGGAGGGACCCAAGGAATTTCCCCAAGAGAAGATGTGTTTGCGGCTTTTCAGGGGTCCAAGTAGGATGAAGCCCTTTAAATATAACCATCCTCAGGGATTCTTCAGCCATCGATGACCTCCCGCTCTCCGCCAGTTACTTCCCCCAGGATCCCACCTCAAGTACTGGGCTTCTGTTTTTTGCTTTGTTCATATGTGGCTCTTAATAGTCTCCAAAGACAGTAGCCAATAAAAGTGTCACCTGACCAAAAAAAAAAAAAAAAAGAGGCTAGGTGTGAGTATTCGGGCAGTTGTCCCAACAATTGTATGTGAGAAACTTTAACTCCTCCACCAATGAAGAGTTGTCTGGAGCATGTAATGCAGGTCTAACCCTCTGCTCTGTTTGGGTTTGTTTTTTGTTTTATTGTGGGGTTTTTGATAAGTTTTATCCTGCATATTGGAGGTTTACAGCATGATGCTGTGGGATACAGATGGATGAACCAGGAAGACCTCATGCTAAGTGAAATGTGCTTCCCTGCTTGGATGGTTTGTAATGGAAAGGGGAGGGCTTCCCTCGGTTGATTTACTCATTTGGAGAGTGTTCCTAGATCTTCTCTATATCCTGGGATTTGTGCTAGGCTCTGAGGTTTCAGTAGCAAACAAGCAAATGCAATCTTCCCTCATGGCTCTCACTGTCTGGATCTTTTTTGCTCCATGGATCCTTTATCAATTCAAGGAGGCCTATGGATTCCTTTCAGGAAGACGCTTTAAATGCATATGTTTTAAATGCACAAATTACAAGGCACTGCTCAATTTGGATCATAGTAATCCCTGGGCTTCCTTAGCAAAACCTTATATAATGAGACATAACAGCAGGTCTAATACCTGTTGTAATTTTGGATTAGTGTGTGGTGTAAACAGTTCTTCAAAATACTTCCCACAACTGTAATCCACTATGCAAATATCTGTGATTTCTGTTTCAGTTAAAGGTTAGTTACAATAAAGACGAAGGTACATCTACATTGATGGTCCCTTGAATTCTGCTCATGCTTAAGAATCACTCGTTTAAAAAGAATGTCACACATTTCTCAAATAATGAGCCATGAAATCACGTTTATGAAAATGTTCTGAAGAAGAAAGGAGGAGGATTGGGAGAACTTTTAGAACCAGGATCTGAAACAAGGCAGAATTTGACATTTGGAGAACAAAGAATTGGCTTGTTTGTGGAAATGATATTGAAACAAGTGCAAAAGGCCTGAGGCAGGAGAAATCATAAAGGCACTGAGAAAAGACCAACGTGGTTGAAACTCAAAGAAGACTAAGGGAAGATGGGGGAGGAGGGAACCAAAGGAGCCTTCGTTTTTCTATTTGTTTCGCTAGCTAATAACACCACTTCTCTCACCTCCCAACTCCTCTCCTACTGTCAAAATTCTAAAAGAAAGCAGGAGAAAAATAGGAGGTGAGCCAGAGTATATAGAGTCTTCAAAAGATTCATCTGCAGGAATCAGGGGGCAGTTAGCCCTGTCTTCCTCCAAAGCAGAATAAAAAAGGTGTTCAGATCAAGGATCCAGGTTGGAGAATTCTGATGTCTGTAATCCCAGCACTCTGGGGCAGAAAAATTGCAAGTTCTAGTTCAGCTTGGGCTATTTAGCAACTTGACAAGATGCTATCTCCAATTTTTAAAAGGCTGGGGATGTAGCTTAGTGCAAAGGCCCTGGGTTCAATCCCTGGGTGGGAGACGAGGGGTAAGGAGAAGGCAGACTCAGGAGGAAAGGAGGCAAAGGGAGGGGAAGGAAGGAGAGAGAATCCTGTAATGAGGCACTTTGGGGTTGGGGACACCGAAGACAACATGGCCAGGAGGCCTCAGCCATCCTCCTACCCACATGCACTAGGCCCCATGTTCAGGCTTGAGTGAGAAGAGGAGGAAAGAAGAGTCCAAAACAAAGTTATCCTCCAGTTGGAGAGACTGATTTTATACAAACAAAACTGAGATCCAGAAATAAATAATCCTTTCACATTGTGCAGAGGCAGAAGCTCAAAGATGGACTGAAGAGTCCATGTGCACAGGGCATGCTGTGGATCATAAAATACAGTAGGATCTAAGCAGGTGGTGAAGGAAAAAAGGAGGGTCCTCCAGGCATGGGATAGGGCAGGAGAGAAGGCCAGGAAGTAGAGGGAAAATGCGCTGGGTTCTGGGGCCTGGGCTACAACCACCTTACTCTTCAAGGCTTGCAGGTTTCACGGGGGCCACAGAGGGAGGTTGTTTCTGAAAAGCAGGTTCAACAAAACATGAAACCATCCTTTGGTGTTTCAGTGAGAAATCCAGCACTACAAGTGGAGAAAGCCACACCCAGACAGTCCAAAAGAAGACAAAAAGGTAAGTGGGCAATGGAAGGATCACTACTGTGACCCCTCATGCTGCCTTCCCCTTCCCAGGATTGTGGAAATGACCCAGTGCAGACCAGACCCCCAGAAGCCATGGACAGTGCAGAGGGACAAAGATCCTGCAGCCCAACGGGCTCACAACCAAGATGCCAAGTGAAAACAGACAATAGCAAGAAGGTCTTCTGCTGTGTCACGCACAGTGAGAAGCATTCTGCATTCACTGCCTTGTGTATTCTTTGAAAGCAATCTTATCATGCAGGGGCACATTATCCCATTTTACAGAGGTGCAAACTGAAAGTCGGCCAAGTTAAATATCTTGCCAGTTCCCACACAGCTAAAAAGGAGTGGCACTAGTATTAGAGCCTGAATCTTCCAGATCCAAATTCCATCCTGCTGTCCTGAACATGTGACACCCTCAAGTGACCAGCTTTCTCACTTGTGGGCTCACTTAATCCACCAGCCTGGTGTTATTGGGAAAATCTATCCTTCTTGCACCGGGGTCTGAGGGAGCTCCAGGTGAAGGCAGAGAATTAAGGGGCCGTGGGAGGACAGAGTGGGACCCTTGAGGCCACTAGGGGGTCAAGCCCTTTGGCTCCACCATTCAAATTCTTCTCTTTGTTCACAGCTATGCTCACCGTGACATCGCTCAGTACAAGAGTGGACTCTGTAGCCTCATGAGGGCCAAGTTTTACAGCATAGCCCAGGAGGCTGGCTTCTGCCTGCAGGATAAAATGGAAATCCTGATGAAGTAAGGACATGCCTGTATCTAATTCACTCACAGAACGCTTACCTAGTACATGCTGTGTGCTCACTGGGTGATAAGTGCTCGGATTATGCCCATAGCAACAACAAAGACTTGCTGCCTTCCATCAAGGAGCTAAAGGTGTCCTGCAGAATAGAGGCAGCAACCAAATAACTGCACCCACAAAAACAGACATAAAGAGTTACAGATTGTAATCATCTTATGCTGGAAGACAACAGGGTACTCTATCAGAGAGGGATGAAAAGGCAGAGCGGGCAGAAAGAAGGAAAAAGGAGAGAAGGAGACAAAGAGAGGGAAGAGGGGGAATCCACAGTATTATGGAGGAGAGGGTGAAAAGGAGTAAGAAGAAAAAAGGGAAGAGGAAGAAAGAGGGGAAGAGATAGTGCAAAGAAAACAGTGGAGGAGAGAAGGAAGAGAAGGAGGCGGTAAAGAGGAAAGATGAATGAAGAAGGGGGGGAGAAGAAGGAGGAAGAGGAGGAGCCAGAGGAAGAGGAGGAAGAGATGAAGGGGGGAGGCAGAAGGGGAGGAGGAGATAGGGTGGGGGAGGAAGGGGAGGAAACAATTTGCTAATCCGTGATGCTCTCTCTAAGAGATGACTTTCTGCTGGCCCCTAAAGGATGAGGAGGAATTCATGTTGCGATGAGAAGTGGCCTTCTAGATGGCCAGGAAAGTGCATCCCAAAGCTGGCAGGGGCACAGGGAAGGAGTGAGACACAGCACTGAGGGCTGCTTCACGCTCAGCCACACGTGTGATAATTGGGACTTGATTTCAAGAGCACCACTAGGCCACTGGGCCCTTGTTCATTTCTGGAAATTCCAATAGCTGCCCCTCTTCCTGTGCCTTGACTGCAGGGTCCATCTGCCGCAAATGCAGTCCTCCACTCAGTGAGGGCTGTAAGGCGACATTCTGTACTCTCATATTATAACCCAAATATTGAAATCTCTTTACTTGTTCACATCACAATCCAGAAAGTTATATTTGTAATTCTATAGAAATGTTATGGGCACTCCACTTGAGTTAACTCCAATCTACCACCTGCAATGCAAGACTAAAGACACTAAAACATATTCAAAGTTATGGGCGGCCACGGCATCCTGAGTCTGATCCAAGTGGATATACAAACAAAGGCCTTGATGCAAGGCCTCCCCCAGAATTTATTGTCTGGTGAAAAAGGGAGGGGCTGGAGGATGAGTGACAGTGCGGCAGGCTGGAACCATGTGAGCAAGGTGAACTGAGCTGGCCAGGTGGGGAGAAACCACCTCCACAACAGGCAGAGAAGAAAATACAGAAAGACCAGTGTGCGTGACTTTATTAGAACAGCATTTGAATGGCTCTTCTGCTTCCGTTTCTGATATGTAAAGTTTTGTGCCCTGTGAAGTCATAGCCTCTTAAATTGAAGCTCATACTCCGTTGACATTCCTGGAGCTATATGGCTCTGCAATCCTGCTGGGTTAAACCATTTATGGGCACCACAATGTGAGTCTCAAGTATTACCTGTCAGTACCTCAGCTGGCCTTATTTGGTTAAAGCCAATTGCAGGAAAAGGAAATAGCTTAGCCATTTCTGTACATATCAGTACATGGAGACAGAGCCTGGTTTAATTCATGTGGTGGTATTAGTTCTGCATTCAAGGAGAGCCGTCCACGTGGTCTTCTACACTCTCATCCTTACTTCAGTGATCAAATGGCTTCCTGGGTACAAGAGGAGTGGAGGATTCAGCCCTGAACCTGCCTTTGGGGAGCTCCCCATCAGGTGTGGGAGACAGACAGTTAAATAGGCAGTTTCTACACAAGGGGAAGGGTCAGCAGGATAACAAGCAGGGGGCTGAGGGAACACAAGAAAAGGACATTCTTCCTGACCTGAAACACCCATCAGAAGTGTTCCTGGAAGAAATCACATTTTTAATTCAACAAAAAATAGAAGGCATTTCTGAGACACTCTGTTAGTCAGCATACTCCTTGGAATCATGTACAACTTGCAGATATAGTGAAAGCTTTGAGTTTATGTATCATGGGCTCCTCACAAATGAGGGAGTAAGTGCTAGAACTAGACCCACTTTATAGAGGGGAAAAGTGGGCTCAGAGATGTCTCTTATCAAAGTTGCCCCACGTTGTTAGGTAGTAAAGGTAGGATTCAAACTTAAAGAGTCACATTGGAAAATTTGAGGCCAGGAGTTCCATGAAAAATGATTAGCAAAGTCTCTGAGGACAGAAGTGAGCCAGGAAGCTGCCAGGAGCCAGCATGCAAGGTGTCCAGAGAGTAAACAGAAGCCAGGTCAGAAAAAGCTTTACTAGCCCAGTAGCAGAGGTTAAACTTTATCTCAGAGATGCTGATCATGAGCCAAGGCATAAAATTCTGGGCACAGTGATGAAGTTGAAAAATGTTGGAGAAGGTGAATGGCCTGGTGCCTTGGAGGACAACTTATTCAAAGTTACATATTATGAACAAAATGAAAAGCCTATGAACAGTGTGTAAGGGGGTTGGCATGGTTATATTTAAAATGTAAATTCTCCTGGGAGTGGGGATGTATGCACAAAATGAGAAGGGAGAAGAGGAACCAACATGAGCTAAATGCCTACTCTGTGCCTCGCAGTAAGCTCAGTACTTTGCACACATAATGCAACCAATCTTTACCTCTGAGATGTAGGAATCATTATCTTGCATTTTATAGGTGAGAAAACACAATCAGAAAACAAAAGAGGGAACGATCAAAAGAGGCTAGTTTAGCAAGAAAAATGTTTCAGATCCACAGAGAGTTACATCACTTTTCCCAGAAAGTAAGACCATAAATTAAAACCTTGAGAGGGTTAAGAAGGGCCCTGTTAAGTAAAAAGTGTTTAAGTCAGATCTCCAATGGCAGCCAGGAAGGTGAAAGGAAGAAATGTGATTCCTCTTCCTCTTTCTCATACAACTTTGCAGGCGCCAAGAAGAAAGAAGTCTCCAGAAGTTCCACGCTTTTACCCTCGTCTCAAATTTTAAAAAGGATATAGCAAAGATGAGACAACACGTCGCTGCAGTTAGAGGAGATGCAGACGAAATTGCTGATCACTGGTAAAGACCCTGAGAACTAGCTAAGGTGGTCCCTAAAGGGGGAAGGGAGTTATTATTATAAGACCGTCATTTATTTCCTTGTCCTTTGAGGCATAGAAAAGCATCACCCCAAACTATCCATGGCCCCCAAGAGGGTGCACCAAGCAGGCTAACTCCAGAGCATAATCAGACTAGAACGCATCGGTTTCTGAACCACAGATAACCTAACTTGTGATAATGTCCGTATTTACCTTATGTTGGATTCTGATGTATGAATTAGGAGAACTAACTTGCTGGCCACAGGGGAGAAGCAGACAAAACATCTCAACCTGAAACTTTCTACAGATTCTGAGGTCTATAAGGCCATCAGTACATTTCTGAAACAACTTAACCCCTCAAGGCTACACCACAAGCAGACAGACCCAAGGAACATCAAGGGGTAAAGACAAATGACAACAAAAAGCAGTACACTTTTTGGTGTTCCCCTGCACAATCAAGTAAGCATAGCCAGCAATACTATATTGTAAATTTCAAAATAATGAGAAGATTTTGAATGCTCACCACAAAGAAAGGTTTGATGAATATGTTAAATATCCTGGTCGGATGAGTACATATCCTGTGCATGTACTGAAATGTCACAGTTTACCCCTTCAATATGCACAATTAAAAGTAGAATAAAACTTTTAAGAAACATCATAGCATTGAGCTAGTAATGGGCTAGGGGTGAAGCCCAGTGAGAGAGAACTTGCTTATTAAGTGCAAAGCCTCGAGTTTGATCCCAAGCACCACAGAAAGAAAAGAAAATGCAGACCAACTCAAAAAATCAAAAACATAACTAATTGAGTAATTGTTGGGTGGCAGGCACTACTACCTTAAATAAATTTATTTTTTGTTTGTTTTGTTTTTTAAGACAGGATCTTGCTATGTAGCTCAGATTGGCCTTGAACTCACTATGTAATCCAGGCTGGCCTTGAATTTGAAGCAATCCTCCTGCCTCAACCTCCCAAATGCTGGGATTGTGGGTGTGTGCCACCACACCCAGTTACCCTAATAAATTTAATGAAATATTTCATTCTTTTCCCCTAAATCCTGAAAGGCACATACTAACTCCAAATCACAGATAAGGAAACTGAGATCTGGGGCAGTCAGTTCACATATCCCAGGTTACCCCACCAGCAGTGAGGAGCTCAGAATGGGAGGCCCTGTCTGCCCCTCACTGCTGTGCTCACTTGCAGTGAACAAGTAGAGTCCGGGGAGCTGTGATATCACAAACCCAATACCGGCAGGATGAGTAAAGCAAAATCTAAGAACAAGAGGAGAAAATAGAAGGATGAGCCCAGACTCCCTCCCCTGATATTAATAATGTGCCACAGCCAGGTCCCTTGGGGGCTGAGTGAAGTTGTGGGACCTGCCACGAATTCACATTCCCAGAGCATCGCTTTCTCACAAGCTGGCTTACATGAAGCTCTCAAGAGGGACACTCCTGAAAGCAGAAAAGGGTGAGCCTTTCGCAAAACCTCTCCCCTCTTTCTTTTCACATTGCTGGGGACCAAACCCAACACCGTGGCATTGAGCTGCATCCCAACCACTTCTCCTTTTTTAATTATGAGACAGAGCCTCCCTAAGTCACTGAGTCACCAGGGCTGGGGTCGAATTTGCGATCCTCCTGCCTCAACCTTTCTCTTCTTTTGGAGGGAGGTAGAAGAGAAAAAATGAGAGTTATAAAGTAACTCACAAAAAGTGTTATAGTGGGAAATTAAGGCCGATCTTCCCACAGGAAGATTCAGCTCACATTTCTAGTGGTGGAATTTCTGGCATCATTGTGGGGGATGCAATTGCCCTCCATAGAAATATCAAAATTGAATCACCTGAACCACAGCCTCGCAGCAACGATGTTAGGTTGTAGCTCTTTGCTCATTCTTTCAAAGTGTAGCTACCGAGAACCTACTACTAATTAGGCACAGTTCTAGCACTCAAAGATGAATAACTCAGGCTAAGTTCCTGTTCTCATGGGGATTCCATTCTATGCAAAGAGACATGAATATATTACCATCATACTCTTCCATGACGCTGAAATACACAAGCCCTGGATCAAGCTTACTCATTACCAGACAGATGGAAAACACACACACGCCCACACACATGCCTTTGTTGTCTTTGGCGTCTTGAAGGTGACTGTCTCTGACATCCTAGAAGACCTCCCCTGGATGTCTGCACACTCATCCTGGCAGGATGAATGCTCAGAAGAAAAGCTCCAGAATCCAGATATTTCCTTCTTTTCTCTACCTTTACACGTTGACATAAAACCTATAAATTCACCCCCTGAAAACATGCCCTTCATTCAGTCATGCTCTAGCTTTTCCAATCTTTAAAAAAATAAAGTCTTACCTGATCTGTGGGACTATTAACACTGTGAGATGGAGGAAAGGCCCCCAGACAGAGGATTGGGCTGCCCTGGAATACCCTATGAGTGGTAGAAAGAGAAGGTAAGACCCAGCAGGGCCAGGCTTCCCCTCCTAGCACCTCTCTAACTGGCCATTTGCTCTTCACTTGAAGGTACTTTGATTTGTTGTCCAAACTCCCTGAGGATCTGAAGAACTATCGCCCTGCCAAAAAGATCCTGATCAAACTCCAGAAGTTTGGGGAGAACCTCGACCTGAGAGTCCGGCCCCATGTTCTCTTGAAGGTGCTGCAGGACCTGAGGGTCTGGGAGTTGTGCTCCCCAGATGTTGCTGTGGCTATCGAGGTAACCACCATCCCCTCCCTGTCACAGTGCCTTGCAGGCTCTCATTCAGTCATTTGCTAACACCCAGGCATCATTTTGAAAATGGAGGCATCGCACACAAAAGACATAGAGATTCTACATCATGGTGATCCCAATTTAATAGAAGAAAATTAGGAATTCTCCGAATGTTAGATTCTATGTAAACAGTGCTCTCCAGAAGCTAAGAGGCTTTGTGGAAATATAAAGAAACAGATAATCGTAAGGAGCTCCCCAAATCTGGCTCTAAAAGCATGGTCCATGAGCCAGCAGCATGGACCCCACCATGTGATGTGCAACAGACACAATCTCAGGTTCCAGACTGTATCTGCCAGTTCAGAGTTGGCATTTTTATAGGATTCCAGGTGTGTCGCATGCACAAAAAATTTGAAATGCTCTGGTTTGAAGTAAATTAACAGGAGCCCTAGTTGCTAGGGCAACTGGGGAAGTGTTTTTTTTTTGGTGTTTGTTATTTTAGTTTTTTGTTTGTTTTGGGAGTGCTGAGGACTGAACCCAGGGCCTTTGCACTGAACTACACCCCAACCTGTTTGATTCTTTATTTAAAAGCGAGATCTCACTAAGTTGTTACATTGCCCAGACAGAGCTTGAACTTGTAGTCCTCCTGCGTCAGTCTCCCAGAGTGCTGAAATTACACACATGGCACCATCATTCCTGGCTGAAAGGTGACTTTTACGCTGATGCCAGAATGATGAGCATCACATAGAGAAGGGGAGACAGCAGGTCAGGAAGAGAGGCAAGGGCCACAGGGCAGGACAGGACTTGACTTGCAAGAGTGGGAGCTCATTAGGCAGTCAGTAGGGGTGGCGAGAGGCTAGCAAGGGGGTGCAGGGAGCCAAGAAGATTGGAGAGGCCATTCTGTGCAGACTTGTGAAAGTCAGGGTAAAGATTTAGTCTCTATTTCAAAGGAGCTGCAGAGTCATTGAATGGCTGATTGGAAGTAAGCTACTGAGTCATTGCCATCACTACCAGAAGTTGCTGAAGCTGTAGTTCCTTAGGGCATCAAAGTCATCAGCAGTAAGGACTCCACAGCAGAGATTAGAGGTACTTATGTGCTTCCTTAACTTTATCAGATGCCATATGTGCCTTTAATCAGGACTCAACGTCTGCAAAGAAAGAAAGAAGTGACTCAAATGTTGGATTTCTCCAGCTGGACAGATTTTAGGAATCTTGGCCATTTTATACAAGATTGACTCTTCCACAGGGTGACCTTGGATTGTGTGATTAGGACCAAAGTCAGAATCAAGGGCAAGTGGTAACTCTGTAGCAAATTCAGAGGTCTAGAATCTACTCCCTATGTTCTGTGAGGCTCTTTCAGGAAAGATTCTGGCAGGCTAAGCCAACACTAACTCAACCTTGCACAGGCCAGTCATGGGTTTCTGCTTCTTCCTACCATTTCCAAGGGAGCACAGAGGAGGTGGGTCTTGAGTGGGTAAGAGGAAACGGCTACAGAAGCTTCCTCTTTCTTTGAGATACATCTTCAGCCCTGAGGAATAAAACTTAGTACTCTCATCTCCAGGGGAACATTTGTAGAACTTCTGATAAGCTGGACATAGAGTCTCTAATTCTAGACTCTATAGGAAACAACATGTTTTATGTGTCTTAAACTCTTTCCTGAAAAGCAAGCCCAGAGCTGTCATCAATTCTCAAAGAGATCTATGAACAAATGGTTTTTTTAAAAAAGAGAGAGAGAGATTAAGGAGTAGAAAAGACAAGAAATGCATTCAGCTGAATTGTCCTACTCTTCTCAGACAGCAATAAGGAAGGCTTAAAACTACCAAGGCTCTGGTCCCTTTTTCCAGACCGATCAGCTCAGCCTGATGACAGCTGATCCTGGGTCATCAGGCGCCTGTGAGTCTCAATGACAAACCTTCCAGGATCTTGAAGGGAGGTGAATAGGGATGGAAGCTAGCTTTTGAACTAAATTCTGAGACTGTCACTGTATTTAACCCACAGTTTGTTCGAGAACACATCATTCATATGCCTCGTGAGGATTACGTCACCTGGCTGCAAAGCCGGGTCAGTATGACCATCCAATCCCACAGTAACCCGATATAGTCTTAGGACCGGGTCAACCAGTTATCCCAATGGAGGAAGGTACGCCAACAGCATGTTCTTGTGTCCTAACTGTGTTATTGCTCCCTGTCTACTCTCCTTGATGGTCCAGTGAGATCAACTGGAGACTGACTCCTGGAAACAACAGAGAGAGAGACTCCGGAGTGGCTCTCCCCTCCACCCCATACCCCTGCCTCAACCTCCCCATCCCTGTTCATTGCTCCAGCCTGGCTCTACCTACTTCTCCAGATTCCTTCATCCCATTTCTTTTCCATGCATTCTGGATAATAAAATTGAGATAAATGTTTAATGTCTGGCTGGGAAAGAGTTGGAGCTATGATATTCAGATTCTAATAAGGGCAATATTTATCACTTACTGAGCTTTTATTATGCAACTGATCCAGTCCTGGGTGCTTTGCCTTATAATATTTTTTTAACTCACAATAATTTCAATAAATGAGTACCAATGGTATTGCCATTTCACACAGCTGGAACTAGGATATATTCCTCAACTTTATAAAAACTGTTGTGAATGGAAAGATGGATGAAATGGGTAAATGGCATTCTCTAGCAAGACAATAGTGTGCAAGAAGACCTTAGCCATAAGAATCCTTGTGTATTTTCTAATGGCTTTGGTTGCAAGAGGAAGTTTGTCTTCCTGTCATCTCTGAATATGTGGGAGCTCGTTGTCTTGTAACCCCTTTTCTCATCTTGGCCTGGCATTCATCTACATTCTCAATAAGCTAGGAACTGCAGATGCTTTAATTCTCTCAATTTAGCTAAGCTGAATTGACAATGGACAAGTACATTTGTTTTGCATTAGATCAGGATTATAGAGCATCTGTGTGGGCTGGGTTTCAATGTCTGTCCATGAAAATCCAAAGATAGGGAGAGGAGTTGAATCATAATTATTATTCAGTGTAAGCAACATCTCCCTTGTATATTCACTTATTCAATCATGTACTTATTCATTCAGTGAATATTTAACAAGAGCCCAAATATGCTCCAACCAAGTTCAGGTACTAAGGGTACAGGGGTGCACAAGTCAGCCAAGATCTCTGCCCTCATAGAGTTTACATGTGCACCGCTCAGCAAGATGTGACAGGGGGACTTCCGGGAGAACATGGCGGACAGATAACAGCAACTACCGGAGGCTCTCTGAAAAACTAGGCTCAGAAGCCAGATATGGTGCAGACTAAAGAGACATAAGCAGATGGAGTTATGCTCTGCTGACTCAGGAACGAATTGGGCTGAGAGAAACCAACTTGGAATGCAGTCCTGGTGCTAAAACAGGAACAGAAAAGTCTCGCTGCTGAGGCTGGACCCTGCGCCATTGGAAGCCACGATTTGGGTTTCCCGCCGCGCAGTGGCTGGCTGCCTCTACATCGGCTCGGCAAGGAGAGAGACGCGCGGAAACTCTGAGAACGGGAGTCTGTGAACGGAGTCGAAAACAGGACGGGCAGGGAGGCATGTTCTGACTTGTGGCAAGGTGAGTGAGAGAAACTGACACTCCACCACAGTTTGACTCCAGCGGACTTTCTGGGCCCGAGCAGTCCTGCGGGAGCAGGGCGCAGTGGAGACTCCAGCCACACATTCCCCTCTCGGGCGGGATTGGTGAAAAGTGCCTGGCCTACGTGACGCTGCCGGCAGACCCAGTAGGCTGGCCCAAACCAGATCCCAGAGCCTGACGGAGGCCGGGAGGGGCAGGCCCCCGCGTAGGCTGCCTGGTGCACAGCGGTGAGTGGGAACACCTAACCGGGGCAATTCGATCAGGCTGTGGCTGACAGGGAGAGAAGCTGGGCCTCTCATATAAGCTTGCATATATAAGGAACAGAGAATATGGGAAGAGGCAGCAACAAGAAAGGCTCCTCGGCCCCCAATTCTGAGAAACAGGCAATAGCAGACACCGCACCATTACACATAAGGCGCCATATAGAGAGCCTCATAGACCAATTCAGGAATGAAGTTATCAACGACCTGAAGCTAGAAGTATGCAAAATAGTTAGAGAAATGCTAAGCCCCACCCAAGAAAAAACAGATGGTGGAATGGAAGAACAGAAAAAGAGGGGAGAATTGTTTGATGGAGAAAACAGGGAAAGCATAGAATACGTGAAGCAGGTTCAAAGGGACTACCAAGAAACTAAGAAGTCTATCGAAGACTGGCATAACAGCTTGAAAGAAACTAATGACAGACTATCTGAACTGGAGGGCAGAACTGTAATATGGGAGAATGAAATGAAAAACTTCTTAAAAATAACAAAGAAACAAACAGCAATAATACAAAGACAAGAAGATGATAAGAGGATCCATAACTTAAGGATTAAGAACATAAAAGAAGAAGTAGGGACACAAACAAATGAACTACAAAAGCTACTCACAGAAATAATCCAGGAGAATTTTCCTAATTTAGCAAAAGGTAAAGATACTCAGATGTATGAGGCATACAGGACCCCAGCTACCTACAACCCTAACAGAGCAACACCCAGGCATATCATAATAAAAATTCCAGAAATTCAATACAAGAACAGAATATTAAAAGCTGTCAGAGACAAGAAACAGATCACTTACAGGGGAACACCCATCAGAATTACAGCAGATTTCTCTGCACAAACCATCAAATCACGAAGAGCGTGGGGGGAAATAATTCAAGCTTTGAAAGATAATAATCTCCAGCCAAGATTGAGATATCCTGCACAACTGTCCCTGGAAATTGATGGAAAAACAAGGTGCTTCCAGGATAAAGAGGAACTGGGGGAATTTGCAACCACCAGTTCAACTCTACAGAGAGTATTGCAGGATATTTTAAAAAAAGAAAAATACAAAGAATCCAGAAATAGTGGAGGCCACAACTAATGGAGCAGAGAACAAAGTGAAGACAAACTGACAGCTACTGACAGAATAAGAGCTCAACAGAAATGAGGCAGAGAAGATTGGATGATAGGAACAGCTATTTTGGAGAAAATGACATCTTAATAGGTAATACTGATTTAGATCATCTAGTTTTGAAGTCTCATCTAGCTTTTGTCCTTCTGTCTCCAATGGTCTAAATAGGTTGTATCTTACTGGATTTTATTATGTACGATAGTATAAGCAAAAACCTTTTAAAGACAAGGAGATTATACAGAAACCATTATTCATTTTCTGTTAGTCGATTCTAAATACTCTGTAATGCTGTCATTCTCTTAAATGGTTTTACATTGTTTTGATATACTTAATGCTACAGTATACGAAGTTGTACTCAAGGATTTCAAGGAAAGAGACAATATGGTAACTACTTTTAGGTCAGGATTATCTGGTGGTGAAACACTATTCTGCTTAAATGGTTATGTTTTGATCTGTGCTGTTTCGTTGTTATGCCCTCTTTTATCTCAATCTCCACTCCATTATTTACTTTTTTAATACTTTTTAAATTTTTATCCTTTTAATTAAAGGAAAAAAAAATAACAGGATATATTATAGTAACCCACTTTGACTTTCCATTACCTCGATTTAAAGCCCTGTATTACTCTCACCATCTGGTTTTATAACTGATGTTCCCCTATTCTGTTTTGCTGGATAGTATTAGGTTCAAAAATTTAGCCATCAGCTGTGAAGATAATGACATTCATTATAACGCCCATTCTTGTTGACTTTTATCTACTTTTGAAGACCTACAATGTCTCCAATGGTTTGGTTTTGTCGGTTTTGTTCTTTACTGTTTTGTTCAATTGTATTATAACTAATGGTATAGGCAATTCTATTAGAGATAGCGGGAGGCATTATGGTAACCATTGTTGATCACCTTGTATTATGTTTTCACATTATCTATTATGTCCACTCTTTTGACTTGACCGATTCTGTTCTGTTATGTCACATTTGGTTTTACTCTTTTCCAAAAAAGTAATAAGAACCGTGAGAGCAATGAAACCCAAAATGTGTAATAGTCATTGTACAAAAGAGAGGAAAAGAAAGTGCTCTAAACTATATAACTGCATGTATATTTAAGTGTATAAGATAGAATATGATATCACAGAGTTTTATTGGATCATTGAACAGAACTGTTTGCAGTATCATTGATGGAATGTCCACTTTACAAGCTTTAATTTTGTGACTTGAACAATTATTTCTAAGATGACAATATGTAATCCATTAACTAGTAATTTCCTACTGTTCATTTTTTTTCTGCAAATCTGTATAACTTGTACCCTTTCTCTGCTTTTTTTTTCTTTTCTCCTTAAATAAAATTTTAAAAAATTAAAAAAAAAAAAAAGATGTGACAGGGGGACAGAGGGACTGTGTAACATCACTCAACTCTCTGTGTGAGCATCCTAGGTCTTAAACTGGGTGTGCAAGGGTGAGACAGATATAGAAGATGGCAAAATTCAGCAACCCTAAACACCCCCGTTAAATAGAGTTTGAGAAGAAGCAGGAGAAAGGCAAAAAAAAAAAAAAAAAAAAAAACGAGTATAGAGAAAAAGAACTAGAACAAGAAAAGGATGAGAGGAAGGGGGAAGAAGTGACTATTTAACAGGTGAGCAAGAAAATCTCATGAGAGAAACCAACCAAGGAAGAATTCCTAGGGTGGGGCGGACTGAGGGTCTCTAAGAACTGAAAAAGGCAAACCATCTGCTCCACTGTATTGCTTAGACCCTCAGTAATTTCTACTACAGACCCAAGAATCCTCTGGAAGCTGTGTCCTGGGGAAATAAAGGACAAAGAGCGTATTCCACATCTGAGATTGCTTGGGAGCAAAGAGAAGACTCCAGGGCTCAGAGTCTAGGCACAATAAAAAGTTCAATAGGAACCAGCAGTCAAAGCTAGACAGACTATGACTATATAATATCTGTAGGTTTATGGACATCTTGAATGAATGGCTTGGTTTTTCAGTTGAGTAACCAACTGGATTATGTTTCAGTTTAGAGGTACAGGATAGAAGAAGGCAGAAAGGAGGACATGGAGGCAGACAGAAGCCAAACTTTTAGATGTTTCAACAGTCAAGTTATGAAGTACTAACTTCATCCTACCAGCAATAGAGAGCCACAGCAGGATTTGAACCAGGGACTAATGAGATCTGCTTTCATGGGGGAAATGGCTACCAGGCAAGTGAGAGGCAGGAAGTAGGGGAATAAGATGAGATTGCAGCCATGATTTTGGGGGAGCACTAGCAGGGACTATAAAAGGAGAAATCACATTGAAAGAATGTTCAATCAACAGAAGCAACAGAATTTGATATGATGGATTATAAGGTAGGAGGAGAGCAACAGTATCAAGAGTCCCCATGAGCAGAGAATGATGCTTTTAATGTACCAAGAGGAGAAATAGGGAAAAGCTCATAATGAGAAGGTGAAGAGCTACGTTTGAATCTATTGGAGAGGCCTGGCCGACCATGGAATTAAGGGGCATAGAGCTCCAGCGAGAGGACTGCGCTGGACATAGAAATGTGACAGATCAGGATGGTGAAGGCAAGAAGGACAAGGAGAGGCCAGGAAAGGACAGGAGAAGGAGTCTTTGGTGACAGAACCACAGAGTACATCACGCAGCCCACTCGTGGTGTGGCATCCATTGACGGGCTGCTGTACCCCACCCTGTGACACACACACTCCTACGCCATCTTCACCCCCCTGCCAGGACAGGCTGTTATCTTCTTCCTGTGCTGCACATGCTGAGACAGAGGCTCCAAAATGTGTTTTGCATTCTTTTGTTTTTTAATTTAAACTAAATTTCCATAAGTGGTACACAAAGCATAAAACATGTTCACGCTGGTACCCTGTGGTGCTTTTCTGCAGATACACATTGTGGGGATTTCAGACCATGGTAAACATATCCATCTCCTCACACGTCACTTTCTTTGCTTTGTTTGTTGTAGTACTGGTGATGGAACTCACGGCCTCACAAATTCTAGGTATCCATAGACACCATTTATCATTTCTTTATGGTGAAAATGTTCAACATCCTCGATTCTAGCTTTTTGAAAAAAAATATGGCATGTTTTTGCTATCGATAGTCACCCTGCTGTGCAATAATAACACATCAGAGTGTGCTACTTCTGCCTGTCACTTCTTACTCACTGTACGCCACCTCTCCCTCCCCCCATGTCCAGGTGACACCACCTACACCTGGTAAATGCCCCTACAGCTCCTCTACCCCTGACCCCCAGCTGTAATACAGGCAGAGTTATTGAGCCTTTGCCATGGTGCCCAAGAAATGGTGATAATAGTGTGGTTCCTGGGCATGATGGTAACTTGCATTTGTACGGTATTCTAGAGTTGTCAGTTTCGTCTCCAAGTTTATCTTGACATTAACAGCATCTTTCAATTGATGTTCATGCACTCTACGTTTCACAGCTAAGCAGAATGAGCCTTAAGATTGTCTTCCAGCAGTCACCAGCAGGTACACGGCAGAGCCAAGTGTAGCATGAGGCCTGTCTGCCAGGACAAGAAAGATGTTGGAATCAGGAGACAAGCTCGCCCTCCTGTGTGGTGCTTTCCAAGCTTATTTCGCAGGGCTATCACTCCATCTAGTGGTTATTGTTGGTATTATTCTCCAGTCCTGCACTCCTGCAGAATGTAACCATCTTGACTAAAAGGAGGAAAGCAAGTTTACTGTTCTTACTTAGACAAAGAGCATTAACTCAAGGGAAGATCTTTCATTATTAAAATAGATCAGGAACTAAAAGGAAGTATGAGTGTTGTAACTGAACACTAGCTAAGTGCCAGGTCTAATGTCAGGTCCCCAGGTGTCACTGCCCCCTGTTCTGACCATGCCTGCTGAGTGGGTATGATGAGAATCTGGAAAACAACATTTGCCCTAGAGAAATGTTTTCAGTGAAGGACCAGATAGTAGTGTGTGTGACACATTTTTTTAATATCTGAAATCCTTTAAAGTGCAGAGAACATTCTTAGATTGTCAGGTTATATACAAAAGCTATCTACAGGCTCTGGCACCTCTGTTAGAAAATCAACTTAAAGAGAAGAATTTCCTAGTCTTCCCAAAAGCAGACAGGGTGGAGCTGATTTTTAAAAATATGGTGGATATATAGACAAAGGAAATTTTTTTGCTCTATTTGTGACATTTTTTGTCTTTTTATGGGAAAGGAATGTATATCTGGGGTAAAATTTTGAGCAGTGCAAAGGGACATAATCTAAATAGTAGTCTTCTCTCCTTCTCCAGCTCCCAGCTCCCATTTTCATTTAGAGAAGCAGTTGCACCTCGCCTAGTAGATTGTGTATCTTTTGGGGGCTATTCTGTGCATGTGCAAACAAAAACGTTTTTAACTAATCAAAATGAATTGTGTACTTGTATCTGTTGTGTTCTCACTGTGTGGTAGTCACAGTTCTAAGTGCTTTGCATGTTAATTTTAGTTTATCTTCAAATAGAGGAACCTAGAGATGCAGAGAAGTTGAGAATCAGCCTAAGGCTGTTGAACTTGGGGTTATATCCTGGTTTCATTTTCACAGACATAGTGAGCATAATAGACAACGCCTGAGTTATTTCATTTTGTGGGTTAGTCCTCTCACTTTTTAATCTTCCTACTTTATAAGATGGAGGAAAGTGGCCAAAGTTTCACATCAGTGTATTGAAACCAAAAGCCAGACCCTCATGATGACCCTTATTGATATTTATTTTAACAGATCCCAGCTCAGGGAGGTGCTAAACCAAATGTTAAAAATCAGTTGTAAAAATGGTATCCAGATAAAAACTTAAGTTTAAAACGCCTCCCATATCACTTCCCTTTTTACCCAACACAGCTCATCTCAACCTCTAAGATTCACCTGTATGACTCAGATCAAATGTCCTTCCTGTCTTGACATCTAGAGCTATCCAGATAAATGCAGATGCAGATAATATAAAATAAGAACTTGATAATGCTGTAATTTTTTTCTAAATGCCTTATGCCAAGCACTACATCATTAATGATTCTCTGTGGGAGTCCTTACAACTACTTTGAGAGACCAGCATTATTGGCTTATTCCCAGTTTGCAGAAAACAAAAATTGGAAGCTGTCTTGGTTACTTTCTCTCTTTGCTGAGACAAATTACCCAACACCCAAAATAAAGGAAAGAAAGATTTTTTTAGCTTACAGTTTGTGAATATTTCAGTCCATAATCAACTGGTTCCAAGGCAGAGTGGAACTGCACTGGGTCAGCAGTTCAAGGTGATGGAAGACGGCAAAATCAGCAAGAGCAAAACAAGGGAGAACAAGCCTCTTCTCCTCCCTTATATTGTAAGCAACCCTACCACCGCCACTCTAGGGTAAACGTAGCATTCACACCATCTCCATGCCCTCCTCTTACACAGGCTGAGGATGTTTACAAAGTTAAGGACCGTGGGTTGCTGCTAAGGCTCTTAGTTAAACTTCTAAACTTCTCAAATTAACATAACACATCAACCATAATAATCCACCCCTTGTCAACTTGGCAATCAAACACATTTCTTTTTTTTTCTTCTTTTTCTTTTCCTTTCTCTTTTTCTTTTTCTTTTTTTATGGTGGTACCAGGGATTGAACTCACTTGCATTTGCTAGGCAGGTGCTTATGCCACTGAACTAAATCCCCAGTCCAAAGACATATTTCTCTAAACCGGTTTCCAGATACTAAGACATACTTATTATTTCACAATTTGAACATTGTAACACAGATTTAACAATCCTTAAGAACTGGTATTAAGTCTACCAACATTATGTTATATTAGAATCATAACATTTTGCTTCTGGCCCCTTAAAGACTCATGTACATCCCTTTATGCAAAAGGCATTTAGCTCATCTGCAAGAATTGCCGAAGTCCTAACAATTTCAATATTTCTGAAAGGTCCAAGTTCCAAGTCTCATCTGAGATTTAAAGCAAACTCTTAGCTAAAAGTCCCTATACAAAACAAAGTAAACACTTCCAACATACAATGGCACAAGATAAATATTTTCATTCAAAAAGTTTCAAACAGGGACACACAAAGGATTGGTATCAAAGCAAGTCCAAAATCCAGTAGGACAAACACTAAGTCCTATAGTTCCATGTCTAGTAATTGAAGTAATCTGTGTCAAATTGTGATCTTTAGAGAGCTTGTGTTATTCCATAGCACTTTGGGTAGTTACAGCTCCCACAGGCTCTCTCTTAGGCTGGTTTTGCTCCCTCCTTGAAGTTTTCCTTAAGCAAGCAAGGTTCTGAGGTCTCCAGTGCACCTTTACGTTCACACTCACAGTTTCACAGACTACCCTCTCAGGGGTATACTGCCTGGCCTGAGAGGGCTTCTGAAATTGGGGAGGAAGCTACCTTAACCCCGTAACTCTTACATTCTGCATGCACCTAAAACATGAACCATGATGGAACCATGGATAATTCCAAGGTCTGCTGCCACCTGGAGCAGTAAGCAGGCTTTCCTCTCTCTTGTCTGTAGGGGTCAAATATCTGGATCACCGAGCACTCTGAATCAAATTCTGAGGAACAAATTCTCTATGCTGCCACCATCCTGGAACACGGTGCTCTATGGATTTCTCTTCAACACAAAGTCTTTTGGTTTTGCAGTCTTAAGGCTACAAAGGTTGGAGATTGTTGCTTCTTATGATGCCCTGAGGCCATCTTTTATATTCTTCTGTTCCTTCTCAGCAATTGAGATTTCCTCAGCCATATCTTTACAGTCCAAAACTTACCTGGAGCTTCCTTTCTAGGCAAACTCGCAACATTTTAAATCATTCTGCTAGACTCTTTGCTCTTGATTCTCAACATAATTCTGGCTGAAATCCCCAACAATAGCCATGCCACTACCTCACATTCAACTGCCTTGAAATTTTTCTGCCACTTTAATTAGTTAGTCCACCACCCTTAATCTTAATCTTAGTCTCAGGAAAAGTTTATGACATGAGCAAAATATGGACAAAATTTTTGTCAAACCTTAACATACATCATCTAGAGTCCAGCACCCAATATAGTCCTTCTCAGCAGAAACTGTTGGTTCTATCCAACAGTTATTTCTCATTCTTCCTTTTCTAGAAGTTCTGGTTTTAATTCAGTGTCTACTCCCACTCCATGTGAATCAGGGTAAGTCTTCATCTCAATTCAGATTGGGAATTTGCAGGATTGATTTATAAATGGTCCCTCTGTCTAGATTTTTATGGGGAGTGGAAGAAACTGGAGATTAATCAGATGTACAAGGCCAGAGCAAGGCAAGTTCCAAGAACAAAGAGCAACCAATGCAAGCCATATAAACAAGCTGTTCCAGTACCAAGAATAGCCAAGCAAATAGGTTACCTGGCAGTGGGGTGTCATGTGACATCAACCTGCCAAGTGTATTAATAAATGCACTGCAGTGGTTGAGCAGTTCCTTTCCTCTCATCTAGAGAGAGGGCTCCATCTGATCTCAGCTTTCATTATTCTGACTCTTATCTTTATTTCTCCACCCTTTCTTGGGAACTTCAAGAATTGCACTGGACAGGGAAAGGTTTACCAAGGAGAGGCAAGAAGAAAAAGCTTCTGAGAAAGAACATTTTAAAGACAGACACAGGAGGAACACAGTCCTCCTCCCACTAAAGATCATCGTATCTTTGCAGAGTTATGCAGACATCTTGCTGTTAATGGGGGGTGGGGTAAGTCTAAGAGAACCCTTTGGTCAGACTTGCTGTCTGTGGAAATTGAATATGAATTTCTCTGCCACTTAAAACTAAAAACACTCAGTTACAGAAACCTAGTATAGTGACATTCTCATTCTTCTCCCCTAATTCACATCTGCTGTTTTAGCAGCCATTTGAAAGACAGTTCACTCTTCCACAAACCTCAGAGAAGGCCTTTGATTGCTTTGTGCAAGACATCATTATGTCAAGAGAATCCAGATGGATTATTCTTAGAGATGTAGTATGTCTTGACAATGACAAATTAACTCTGCCAAAACCTTTCCAAAGATGTGAAAATTTGAAGTCACCAAGGAGTTGGGGGTATAACAGGGGACATGAGGCAGGGCAAGGCCTGTTACGGTTTGTGTCTAGATTTCTCCCAAAGCCTCGTGTGGTCATATAGGGCATTTTCAGAGGTAGCTGAATCTAGAGTGTGTGATGCTGGGGTTAAAGTTGTGTCATTAGCAAATCAGTCCACTGATTGGTATAGTTCTAGATAGGATAAAAGTTGTGAGTGCTACATCTGCCTTGGAGTCAGGCAACTAGGGACTGAAACCCCTACAAACTGTGATCTAAATAAATCCTTCTCATTTTAGCTTTGGGGATCAGGTCTTTTGTCTCAGCAACTAGGGAAAAGAAACTAAGACCAGGCCCAAAGTACCAAGAAACTAGAGATGAAATGAACAAGAAAAACTGATACTGGAGATTTTCACCTTTGATTTTAAGAAGCTATTCAGAAGGACAAGTATGTAAATGAAGTGACAAACAATTGATATTGATTAGACAACAAATCTTGAAGGTAGAAATTGGGTGACAAAAACTAATGGGCAGTGGGCTGAAATTAGACTGATGGAATTGTCACCCTCAGCGCGACCCAGATGAAGGTGCAGAGGGCTGCTCCTCCCACTCCTTCTCCACAGGTGAAGACACAGAGGATGGCCCCTCCCATTGCCATCTCCACAGCAACCCAGACAAACCAGGCCAGAAGACTCAAAGAACACCCCCACCCCCACCCCACTGTTCCAGCCACAACTGAGATGAACCCATGAAGACAACCCAGGGACCAGATAGAATGCCAGTGACACAGTAGGATCCCAAACAGAGCGCACAGGGTTGACAGGTACGACCTGTGGCATAAAACATTCAAAGCAACAATAACAATGCATGCCAAGCAGTGGTAAGTTAGGTAAGCCAGTATTGTACTTGAGGACAAAGACACATGGAATAGAAGCAGGCTGCTCTTGTTCTCTCTCTCCCTTTTTCTTGTTTTCTAATTTGCTTTTTGTTTTCTTTTTCTTTTTCCTTCCTTTTTCTTTTCCTGTTCTCTTTTCCTTTTTTCCCCCTCTTTTCTAAACAGCTGGAGAGAACTCCAGCCACAGACAGCCGCTCTCACCCCACAAACCCAGAGGCCAAGTTTAGATAATCCCTTGCTTGCTCTCTCATTCTTTCTCTCTTCTGCCCTCTCTGCTTGTTTCCCAAAGAGTGCGTGATCATCCTTGTCCTCCAGCCTTGCTTCTACTTTTCTTTGTTATCTTTGATTTATCTACTACTCTTCTTAAATCTCCCCACCACAGAGTAAAACCACTCTCTCAAGGGGAAACACTTGGAATACAGGTTTGAATATGTTCTGTTATGTAATTGTAGATTTTGCTCCTATGATTTCAGGTACAAAATTAATACCTAACACAGTTTGTCAGTTTCTAAACTGTGATTCATGTTATCATTATTGCTAATTATACTACTTTAGATAGGATGTCATGTCTGCTGTAATCAGTGGTTCTCCCTTCTGTAACAATACTGGGAAACTGTGAGGTAATGACCTCACCACAGCCCAGCCCAGAAGAACTGGGGACTGAACCAAACAGGTACCAACACCTCACACTTAATTAACTGGGAAGGTAGGGTCTTAGGGCAGATAAAAGCAAAAAAAAATAAATTTTAAAAGTCTCTATACACAGAAGACATCCCAGAAGAACAGACTTTTCCTAGAGAGGCCTTGATACTAGTGACATAACTACCTACTACAAAAATCTACAAGGATCACCACAGGAAACAAGCTAAAAAAGTTTGAAATAGCAAATGACAAGACACAGAAGCAAGAGTCAATCTCACACCTCTAGCTCACCCAGAACAAGTCCAGGAGACAACAAAATAAAATAAATTAGAAGACACACACCTGAAATTTCTGAAATGACAGCAATTGAAGGAAAGAAACAAATACATGAGGCTATAGAGAAAACCAATCAGAAATAATCTCTCAGGTAAAGAAAGGACTGTCAACATGTACAAAGGAATTTCTCAACAACACTAGAGTAAAGAGATAAAAAATGGAGGATGATATGAAGAGGACAGAAAATATGAATGGTCAATACAGGAAACAGAATGCATGAATGAATGCCAACATATATCCAGGAAATTAAAAATTCCATTGAAAGTTGGCAAAACTGCTTGAACAAACCAGAAGACTTTCAGATCTTGAAGGCAGGATTAAGGATAATGACTGAGAAAGCAAAGATCTCTTAAAAATAACAAAGGTTCAAGAAATAACAATTCAATAGCTACAGGATAATACAAAGAAAACACTATAAGATTGATAGGTGTCAAAAAATCAAAAGTCACATAAATGACATAAAAAATTGTTGCAGAAATAGGAGCAAAAAAAATCCCAAACATGAGAACAGAATCTGACATTCAGATAAGTGAGGCATAAATAACACCAACTAGACATGACCAAAATAAATCTACACCCAGACATCTAATAATCAAGATCTCAGAAATTCAGCAGGAAAACAGAATATTAAAAACTGTTAGAGAAAAGAAACAGATCACCTATAAAGGAAAGTCTACCAGAATCGTGGCAGACTTCTCAACACAAATATTCAAATCATGAAGAGCTTGGAGCAAAGTATTTCAATTCCTGAAAGAAAACAACTTCCAACCCAGACTGATGTTCTCTACAAAATTGAGAAATAAGATACACTCATGACAAAGAACAACTGAAGAAATGCATGACCACCAAACCAACATTACAAAGAATAGAGAAAGATATTCTAGATACAAATAAAAAATGATCACAATTCCAAGAAAAACAACAGAAAGATACCACTAGGCAGGGCAACCAATTAAGCAGCAGGAAAAGGCAGGGCGCCAATAATGTGAAAATATCATGACAAAAATAAACCAATACATATTGCTTATAACCATCAATGTAAATGACCTCCATTCATCAATCAAAATAAACTGCTTGGCTGACCAAATCAAGAAGCAAAATACAACAGTGTGCTGTATACAGAAAACAAATTTAACTCAGAAAAATTATACACTAGAAGTCAAAGGATGCAAAACAATGCTCCTTGCAACAGGAACCCAGAAAAAAGCAGAGGTAGCTATTCTGTTTGCAGACAATGTGAAGTTCAAACCAAAAATGATCAAAAGAGATAAACAAGATCACTATATACTTGTTAGGGGAAACTTCAAAAGGAAAAAATAACAATCATAAATATGTTTGCACCAAATACAGAAGACCCAACTACATATAAGACAAATATTAATGGACATGAAAAATCCAATAAGCAATAACACAATTGTAACAGGAGACTTTAATACCCCATTATCTCAAAGAGATAGATCAACTACACAAAAAATCAGCAAAGAAATAACAGAACTTAAACATGTGAAGAAATGGACTTAGCAGACATTTCCAGAGTGTTCCACCCAAAAGCATCACAATACACATTCTTCTCAGTTGCACACGGGGTGTTCTCTAAAATAGACCATATACTAGCCCATAGTTTAAGTAAATTCAGAAGAATTGATGTTATTCCATGCATATAATCTGACCATAGTGCAATAAAATTGGAAATCAGTAACAAAAGAAACTACAAAAACTCCACAAACACATGGAAAATAAATAATATCCTCCTGAACAACCAATGGGTCACAGATGAAAAAAAGGAAGAAATTAGGCAATCTCTACAACTAAGCAAAAATGCAAAATACAACATGCTGGAACATATAGGGCACAGGGAAAATAACCCTGAGAGAGAAATTTGTAGTGGGGAATTCTCACATCAGTAAAAAAGAATGAGAACAAATGAACAGCCTAATGCTGCACCTCTAGCTTCTAGGAAAACAAGAGGAAGCCAAGCCCAAAACCCATACAAGGGAAGAAATTATAAAGACCACAGGAGAAATTAATGCAGCTTAGACTAAGAAAACAATATAAAGAATTAATTAATCAAAGAGTTAGTTCTTTGAAAGAACAAATAAAATTGATAAAGCCCTAGCCATCCTTATCAAAAAAGGAAAGAAAAACTCAAATTCATGCAATGAAGAATGAAAGGGTGAAATCACTACAGATCCTGTGGAAATTCAAAAGAACATCAATAACTACTTCAAAAATCTTTACTCACATAGAATGAAAACAGTAAATGGGAAAATTCATAGAAACCTTTGAATCATCAAAGCTGAATTAAAAAGATATAAAAATCTGGGGCTGGGGATTTAGCTCAGCAGCATAAGCGCTTGCCTTGCAAGCAAGCAGTCATGAGTTCGATGCCCGGTACCGATAAAAAGACAAAAAAAAAGATATAAAAATCTAAATAACCCAATATCAGTTAATGAAGTTAAAAACATAATTTAAAATGTAGCAAAAAAGTAAAACCCAGGTCCAGATGGACTCGGGATTGAATTCTAACAAGAAGTTTAGAGAAGATTTAATGTCAATATTCCTCAAACCCTTTAATGAAATTGAAAGGGAAACACTTTCCCTACCTCATTCCTAGAGGCAGGTATTACTTTGTTACCAAAACTAGAGGAAGATCCAACCAAAAAAGAGAACAGCAGGCCAGTATCTCTAATAAACATAGATACAAAAATCCTCAGTAAGATGGAATGCAACAAATCATTAAGAAGACTATACACCATAACCAAGTGAGATGCATCCCAGGAATGCAGGGATGGTTCAACATATCCAAGCCAATAAATGTAATACACCATATCAGTGGGGGGAAAGAACACTTCTCTGTTGTTGGTATGAGTGTAGACTGGTGCAACCCCTGTGGAAATCAGTGTGGGTATTCCTCCAAAAACTAGGATTAGAGGTCCCATTCAACCCAACTATTCCCCTTCAGGGTATTTTCCCAGAAGAATTGAAAACATCATACCACAGTGATACATGGGCACTCATGTTGATAGCAGTATAATTTATAATCATTAAATCTTGGAAACAACCCAAATACCCATCAACTGGGTAATGGATAAAAAAGATTTGGTAATTTATACAATGGAGTACTACTTATCCATAAAGAAGAAAAAATTGAAGTTTTTATAGGTAAATGGATGCAACTAGAGACCTTACTCATAAATAAAATAAATCAGCCTCGCATGTGTAAACATGGTATTGTCTCCGTAGTGTAAGAAAATGAGAATAAATAAGATCCAAAATGTATAATAGATATTGTAAAAGGAAAAAAGGAAGGAACTGCTCAAAAGGAAAGAACAACTGAGACGGGGGGAAAGAGAAAAGGAAGGGAAAAATATATATATACAACACACATATACATATACATATACATATACATATACATATACATATACATATACATATACTATACAAGCTAACATAATTATACTACTAATTTCTATTAACTCATTGAAAAGAACAGTTTGTGCTGATATTGTCTGATCAGTTTTGCATACCTATATCTTGTAAATCTGAGCAACTACTTTGAAGAACAATATGCAACATATTAACCATTATTAATTTCTTACCTTGCTTTGAAATTCTATAACATTGATTTTATTGTTTTACTCTCTTTAAAATAAAAAATTTTTAAATTAAAAAAAAAAAGAAATCAGCCTGATGGGAGGCAGGCAACTCAATGATGTTCACAGAGTGTTTGTACCAGGCGAGATCTTGTCTAACTACTGAGCTTGTGTATTCATTCAGACCTACGTGGGTCAGGCCACGTGAGAGATGCAAGAAGTAGAAAGATAAAGCTGTCTCCTAAGAATTTTAAATGCGGTAAATGCTGGTGTTCTGCAGTGGCTAAGAGGTGAGGATTGGTTCACCCTGAGAAAGGTCAGGCCCTAGCTGTCCTCTCATGAGCTGCATCACCCGACTGGTATCCTCATTTGTTGGTTGTTATGAGGAGATAAGTCCTGAAAACAAAATGTGGCAGGTGAAAAGAAAACGAGAGAGAAACAAAGTTATGGGAGGGAGAGTAGCGGGGAACGCGATCTCTAGGACCAAAGCCTGGCTCATAGTTTTCTCTGGCTTTTATTAAAGTCTTTTCTTTACAAAAAGCAGAAGCAGAAAATGGGAGGGGTAAGATACAGAAAAGTAACAACTTCATTGTTTAACTATCCCAGGGACCATCTCTGGCTACACCTGGCCTTTGCGTTTACCATCCTTGAGGACACATCTTAGCAAAGCATCTCGTGGTGTCCCCACAGCATGGCCCTGAGACCCAAGGTCCTATATTCATTTCCTTAAACCCAATGTATTCATAAGGCTTCTTCCAGATCAAACAGTCATATGGCCTAGTAGAACACAAAGTTCCTGGGGTATCTTCAGGTTAAACTAGTTTAAAGTAATCTGTGACCCACATTCATTCCTAGGTAGCTTGTCTGTAAAGTGGGGGTACCACTAAGAAGTTCACAAGGACTCCCGTGCAGCACACCCAGTTCACTAGAAGAACTAAACCCATACTAGTTCTGACAACAGTGGCACTAAAGACAGGAAAAATGATGCCAATGAAGCACACAGAGAGCCACCTCCCCAGTCTGGCAGATCAAGGGAGTTACACCAGTCAATGTATTTATGAGTAATATAGTCTGATTCTGGCTAATCTGGCCTTGAGTCTTTACATCACAGGCTCTGAGAACATACAAAGATCAGATTGCTATGGCTAAATCACATGATCACCTCCTAGAATAAGGAACATTTTAGCTGAGTTAAAAGTAATCTACCCACATTTTATCAATAAACTGAGACATACAGAGGTGGGATTTTCCTAAAACCACAAGCTTTACAAAGAGAGAGTAGGTCTGGGAACAGGAAAAATGAGGGAGTGGAAGAGAACCCAGAGGAGGGTTTTGATGGGATGTGAGAAGAAGCTGAAGTCTCAACTAGAGATGGGCCTAGGAACGGTGGCAGACACAGGAGAAAATAAATAGTGGACTGTAGATATCATCAGCCCTGGGAAGAATACAGGACCCAGCAAAGAAAAGAGTTGTGAAATGAGGTGTTTCTATGTTGTTTGTTCCCAGTCCCTTGAGTGTCAAGTGACAGAGGTACTTTTGTTGTTACCCATAGGCCCTGATCACTATGAGTGATCTGCAGTAAGACCTCAGTTTTATGTTGGGGGCCAATCATGTCAGAAGAGTCACCATGTAATTAAAGGGTTGAAGCTCTGTGCCATGGGGTATCTATTCACCCTTTGCTCCTTGGGAAGAGGAGGAAGGCTGGAGATCAAGTTCAACTACATGGTCAATGTAGTTGGTCAGTGGTCATGGTCAATCAAGCACACAATGAAGTCTTAATAAAAACAGCATATCCAAAAGGAACTTCCTTGGTTAGTGGTCTTAGCTCAACATACTGGGAGACTGGCGTCTTAAGGATATGGAAGGTTGGCATTTGGGACCTTCCCAGACACCACTCTGAAAAACTCTTAATTTGGATGATTGTGATTTGTTTTCTTCAGAATAAAACTGTAATCACAGATGCTTTGCTGAATTTTGTAGGTTGATCTAGCAAATTTTTGGATCTGAGGGTCTAATCAGAATCACTGAATTATAGTCAGTTGATCAGAAGGATCCTGGGGCATGCTGAATGTGTGGTGTCTTCAGTATATTCTTGTGTGTGACTGTGCCTTTTGCCTGCGAAATCTGACCTAACTCTGGATAGGCAGCATCACAATCACACTGCAAGAAGAAAATGGTTATCCATACAAAGACCAAAATCTCCTTCCAAGCCTTGTAGTTGAGACTTGGACAAAAGTCCTAATTTGACAGAGGAACCCACACAGATTGTGCCCTATTTAGTTGGCAATGCTCTTCCCCCTTTTTCTCACTCATTAAAGATTGGGTGGTGTTTCATCCAGTGATCTTCTCCGGAACCAGGAACCAGGAAATTCAGCTGGTGGCTGAGGTGAATCTGCTCTCCATTCCGAGTCTGGGAGACTGTGTTAAGATAATTGCTCCCAGAGCTCAAGGACCTGCGCAGAGCCACCACAGTAGGCTGAGCTCACCTGGCAGGTTTCAGACCTGCCCCAGGACACGCCCAGTAACATTCTCTGGAACCAGGAACCGAGAAACTCAGCTGGTGGCTGGGGTGATTCTGTGTGCCATCCCGAGCCAGGGATATTGTGTTAAGATCATTGCTCCCCGAGCTCAAGGACCCATCCAGAGCCCACCTCACTAGACTCGCCTTGAGAGGTTTTGCAGGCTATTACCCCCACCAACCTTCTTCAATAAAGGGGTCAGGTGAAGTGAGATTCAGGGCATTGGTCTTTGCCCGGGGAGAGCTTTAGCCCATCATCCACAGTGGGTAGGTGCCTGCGCAGCTACCTGGAGCACTGAAGGTAGCATGGGAGGGCCTGAGGGCCTGACTGGACCACGCTCAGCAACCTCCATTTAGTCCCAGGAGCCTAGGGCATAGGAGACGATTTCCAACACATCCAGGGGAAGCCTTAGAAAAACACTTGAAACACAGAAATATAGGAAAATGACAAAATGAAAGACCAAAATGCAATCTCAAACCTCCAGCCCATCCCAAGAAACCCTAAGAGCCATGTACATAGAAGAAGATATATGCCATACACCTGAAATACCTGTAATAATAGCAACTGAAATAAAGAAGCAACTCCAGGAAGCTTTAAAGGAATTCAAACTAGAAATAATCTCCCAGGTAAAAGAAGAAATGATAAAAGTAATGAAAGAAATGCTGAACATATCTAAAGAAGACATAGTTAAAAAATTAGAGCAACAAAGCAAAAAGATAAAATCCCTGGATGAGCAATTTAAGAAACAAACAGAAATGCATGAAGCAGATTCAAAGAGATATACAGGAAATCAAAAATTACATCGAAATTGTCAAAACCAACTCAACAAAAGTGAAGATAGAATTTCAGACCTCAAAGCCAAGATTGCAGCTAGTGAACAGGAAAGGAAAGATCTTTAAAAAAAAAAAAAAAACAAGGAATCAGGAAATAACAATTCAACAGCTGCAAGATGATGCAAAGAAAAACAACATAAAATTAATAGGGATAAATGAAAAAGAAGGGAACAGTACAAATGATATTAAAAGGCTATTCACAGAAGTCATAGATGAAAATTTCCCAAACATGAGAATGGAAACTGACATTAGGATTAGTGAAGCATACAGAACTCCAAATAGCCATAACCAAAAATAAAACTACACCCAGGCATATAATAATCACCATCCCAGAGGGGCTGGGGATTTAGCTCAGCGGCATAAGCACCTGACTTGCAAGCAGACAGTCGTGAGTTCGATCCCCAGTACCGATAAAAAAGAAAAAGACAAAAAAAAAAAATCACCATCCCAGAAATCCAACATAAGAATAGAATACTAAAAGCTGTCAGAAAGAAAAGACAGATCACCTATAAAGGAAAGCCTATCAGAATCACAGCAGACTTCTCAACACAAACAATGAAGTCAAGAAGAGCATGGAGTGAAGTATTTCAGATCCTAAAGAAAAATGATTTTCAACCTAGACTGATATACTCTGCAAAACTGTCCTTCAAAATGGATGGAAAAATAAGATACTTCCATGACAAATTACAGCTGAAGAACTTCATGATCACCAAGCCAACCCTGAGAAGAATACTGAAAGACAGTTTAGATACACTTAGGAAAAAACCACTAAGCAAAGCAGACAATTAAACAGAACAGAAAGATAAAGATGCAACAGCAGAAAGATAACATGTCAACAATAAACCAACATATAACAGTTATAACCATTAATGTTAATGGACTCAATGCACCAATTAAAAGAAACAGACTGGCAGAATAGATCAAGAAGCAAAATCCAACCATATGCTGTCTACAAGGAACCCATCTAACCCAAAAGGATACTCACAGACTGAAAGTCAAAGGATGGAAAACAATATTTCATGCAACAGGAACACCCCCCCAAAAAAAAGCAGGGGTAGCTATTCTGTTTGCAGACAATGTGAACTTCAAACCAATAACAATCAGAAGAGATAAAGGTCATTACATACTAGTTGGGGGAAAATTTCAAGAGGAAGAGATAACAATCAAATATATATGCACCACAAATTCCAGGGCACCCAGTTATATAAAACAAGTATTAACATAAATGGAAAACCAAATTAGCAATAACACAATTATAACAGGAGACCTTAACACACCATTGACACCAAGAGACAGATCAACCAGCCAGAAAATCAGCAAAGAAATAACAGAACTGAATCACTCATGTGAATAAATGGACTTGATAGACATATACAGAGTGTTCCATCCAACAACATCAGAATACACATTCTTCTCACAGTACATGGGTCATTCTCTAAAATAGACCATATATTAGCTCACAGAGCATATTTAAATAAATGCAAAAGAGTTGAAATTATCCCTTGCATGTTATCGGATCATAGCACCATGAAATTAGAAATTAATGATAAAAGATACTGCAAAAATCCCACAATTACATGGAAACTGAATAAAACACTCTTGAGTAATCAGTGGGCCCCAGGGGAAATTAAAGAGGAAATTAAACAATACCTACAAGCAAAAGAAAATACAAATACAACTTACCAGAATCTGTGGGATGCAATGAAAGCTATCCTCAGAGGAAAATTTATTGCACTGAGTTCCCATATCAGGAAAACAGAACGAATACAAATAAACAACCTGATGTTACACCTCAAATATCTAGAAAAAGAAGAGAAAGTCAAGCCCAAAGCCAAAAGAAGAGAGGAAATTATAAAAATCAGAGCAGAAATTAATGCAATAGAGACTAAGAAAACAATACAAAGAATCAATGAATCAAAGAGTTGGTTCTTTGAAAGAATAAATAAAATTGATAAGCCCCTAGCCAACCTTATTTTAAAAAGGGAAGAAAAAGCTCAAATTCATGCAATAAAGAATGAAAAAGGCAAAATCACTACAGACTCTGTAGAAATACAGAAGATCATTAACACCTATTTCAAAAACCTCTACTCTCATAGGTTTGATAACACAGAAAATAGATAGATTCCTAGAAACATATGAAGTACCAAAGCTTGGTCAAGAAGATGTAAAACTGCCTAATAACCCAATCTCTATTAATGAAATTGAAAATGTAATTAAGTCCTTACCTACAAGGAAGAGCCCAGGCCCAGACGGATTCACTGCAGAATTCTACAAGAAGTACAAAGAAGACTTAATGCCAACACTTCTCAAACTCTTCAATGAAATTGAAAGAGAAGCAATCCTTCCTAAGTCATTCCTGGAAGCAAATATTACTCCAGTACAAAAATTGGAGAAATATCCAACTAAAAAAGAGAACTACAGACCAATCTCCCTAATGAACACAAATGCAAAAATCCTCAATAAAATATTGGCAAATAGGATGCAGCAAATCAAGAAGATTATACACCATGATCAAGTGGGATTCATCCCAAGCATGCAGGGAGGGTTCAACATACATAAATCAATAAACATAATCCACCATACCAATTAAATCCAAAGTAAGAATTACATGATCATTTCTATAGATACAGAAAAAGCTTTTGATAAGGTCCAACATTCATTTATAATAAGAACCTTACAGAAAATTGGAGTAGATGGTTTTTAGCTCAATATAATAAAGGCCATCTATGACAAACCAACAGCCAGTATCATACTAAATGGCCAAAAATTCAAGGCCTTTACTTTAAAATCAGGCACAAGACAAGGACGTCCCTTATCACTGCTCCTATTTAATATAGTACTGGAAATACTAGCCAGAGAAATTAGACAAGAGAGAGAAATAAAAGGGGTAAAGATAGGTAAAAGAAGAAGTTAAATTATCATTATTCGCAGATGACATGATACTCTATATAGAAGACCTCCAAAACTCCATTGAAAGACTCCTAAATATAATAAATAAATTCAGCAATGTAGCTGGATACAAAATCAATATTCAAAAATCAATAGCATTCCTATACACTAACAACAAGATCACAGAGATAGAAATAAGAAAAGCTACACCCTTCACGCTAGCAACCAAAAAAATGAAATATTTAGGAATTACTCTCATGAAAGAAGTGAAAGACTTATACAAGGAAAATTATAATACATAGAAAAAAGAAATTGAAGATGATCTCAGAAAATGGAAAAACATCCCTTGCTCATGGATAGGAAGAACATTTATTGTGAAAATGGCCATTCTCCCAAAACTGTTATACAGATTCAATGCAATCCCAATAAAAATATCGTCTACATACCTCATAGATCTAGACAAATCACTCCTAAAATTCATCTGGAGTGAGAAGAGACCTAGAATAGCAAAGACAGTTCTAAGCAGCGAAAGCAAGGCAGGAGGTATCACAATCCCTGACTTGAAGTTAAACTACAAGGCAACTGTAGCAAAATCAACATGGTACTGGAATCAAAACAGAGCTGAAGATCAATGGGATAGATTAGAAGATACAACCACAACTGCAAACACACTCAACCACCTTATCTTTGATAAAGGGGACAAACAAGTTCACTGGAAGAAGGAAAGTCTCTTTAATAAATGGTGTTGGAAAAACTGGCTCTCCATATGCCAAAAACTAAAGCTAGACCCATGCCTATCACCACGTACTATATTAAAATCTAAATGGATCAAAGATCTGAATATTAAAACAGAAACACTAAATCTATTGGAAGACAAATTTGGTAAAAACCTTGAAGACATAGGGGTAGAATTCATGAACAGGACTCAAACCGCACGGGAAATACTTCCCAGAATCAATAACTGGGATCACTTCTTATTAAAAAGTTTCTGCATGTCAAAAGAAATCTCCAGAATAGTGAGAAGAAAACCCACAAACTGGGAAAAAATCTTAGTGAACTGTCCCTCAGACAAAGGACTTGTGTCTAAAACTACAAAGAATTTTTAAAAATCAGACCCCCAAAATTCAAAGACCCATCCAAAAATGGGCATCTGACATGCATACATAATTCTCAGATGAAGAAATACAAATGGCAAATAGATCCATGAAAAAATGTTCATCATCATTACTCATTAGAGAAATGCAAATTAAAACCACACAGATTCCATCTCCCTCCTGAAAGAATGGCCAGGATCAAGAAAACCAACAACAACAAATGCTGGAGAGGCTGTGAGGAAAAAGGAACTCTCCTGCACTGTTGGTGGAGTATAGACTGTTGCAACCATTGTGGAAGTCAGTCTGGAGATTTCTCAGAAAGCTGGGATTGGAAGTCCCATTTGTTCCAGCTATTCCACTTCTAGGCATATTCCCAGAAGAACTGAAAGCATCGTACCACATTGATATATGTACACCCATGTTTATAGCAGCACAATTTGTAGTAGCCAGATCTTGGAAACAACTTAAGTGTCCATCAACTGAGGAATGGATAAAAAAGTTGTGGTATTTTTATACAATGGAGTACTACTCAGCTATAAAGAATGAGCACATTGAGATATTTATAAATAAATGGGCATAGCTTGAGACCATACTCATAAGTGAAATAAATCAAACCCACATGTATAAATAACGAATAGTTTCCCTAGTGTAAGAAATGATAGCAATACATAAAAATATGTGGTAATCATGATTCCCCATTATATTGCTTTGAAGCCTTATAATGTTTTCACCCATTAAGTGTCATGGTTTTATTCTGGGCTGTTTGATTTTATTGTCTGTGATGGTATGAACAGCTATTTTGGAGAAAACAAGATATCATAATAGCTAGTGCTGATTTAACATCATCTTGTTTTGAAGTCCCATCAAGCTTTTGTTCTTCTGTCTCCATTGGTCTTAACATGTATCTTATTGGATTTTATTATATGTGATAGTATAAACAAAAACTTTTATAGACTAGCAGATAATAAAGAAACCATTGTTCATTTTCTGTTAGTTGGTTCTAAATAACCTGTAATACTGTCATTCTCTTGAATGGTTTTACATTGTCTTGATATGTTTGATGCTACAGTATACAAAGTTATACTCAAATATTTCAAGGAAAGAGACACTAAGGTAAGTACTGTTATGTCAGGTTATCTTGTGGTGAAACACTATGTTTCTTAAATTGTTATGTTCTGACCTGTGCTGTTGTGTTGTTATGTCCTCTTTTATCTCAATCTCCTTTTTTATTTTTTATTTTTATCTTTTTAATTAAGGGAAAAAATCAATTAAAAATAGCAGGATATATTATAGTAACCCACTTTGATCTCCTATTAACTTGATTTGAAACCCTGTATTGCTCTCACCGTCTTGTTTTGACTGATTTTACTCTATTCTGTTTTGCTTGATAGTATCAAGTTTGAGGGCATAGGCGACTACTTTGAAGACATTAAGATTCACTGTGATGCCCATTCTGGTTTGACTATTATCTTCTTTTGAAGTCCTGTAATGTCTCCAGTGTTTTAGTTTTATTGGTTTTGTTCTGTACTGTTTTGTTCAATGTTATTATAACTGATGATATAGGCAATTCTTTTTAAGATAGCAAGAGGCATTATGGTAACCATTGTTGATCACCTTGTATTCTGTTATTACATCATGTACTATGTCCATCCTTTTGATTTGACTGACTCTGTTTTGTTATGTCACATTTGGTTTTATTCTCTTCAAAAAAAAAGTAATAAGAACTGTGGGAGTAATAAAACCCAAAATGTGTAACTGTCATTGTAAAAAAGAGAGGAAAATAAAGTGCTCTAAAGGATATAACTGCATGTATATTTAAGTGTATAAGAAAGATAACCATGTTACTGAATTTTTGTTGGATCATTGAACAGAATTGTTTGCAGTCTCACTGTTTGAATATCCACATTGTATGCTTTAATTTTGTAACTTGAACAACTATTTCTAAGATGACAAGATGTAATCTATTAAGTAGTGATTTCCTACTGTTTATTTTTTGAAATTCTGTATTACTTGTACCCTATTTCTGTTTTTTGTTTGTTTGTTTTTCTCCTTAAATAAAATTTTAAAAAATTGGGTGGTGTTTCAAACCCAGTGTATGGTGGTGTGCTCAAGACTCAGGTCAGCCCAACCATTACCCTTCCTTGGTCATAGCAAATGCCTAATGATGGACACTCAAAATAATCTAGGAAAACACAATGCATGCACCTCCATTGGGACTGGAAGAGAGAACAGAGGACATTCTCCTTTATTGCTAGGAGAGAAAATAAAACAAGGGTTTCTGGGAGCCCCTACACAGAGACAGATCTGACAAAAGAAAGGAAAGGAGAGCTAAAAATCGTCGGGTTGTGGTTCTCTTTGCTCTAGCCAGACCTTTGAACTATTCAGCTATGGAAATTAACAAATTATCTTTTCTGCTTAATCCAGATTAAATTTTTTTCCTTCAAATGTGATGAAAAGATGCTTAATTAATGCAATAGGAGAAAGAAAAGGCAGCAGGGATTTGTGTACTGGCAGAGCCAGTTCTAGCCACCCCTACCCCTTCCTCTAACAGGACAGAAAAGGCAGTCATGGAAACACCCATTTATCATGCACGTAACACTGAGATAATTCTGAGTTAAATCCACACGTCAATCAAAGGGAAAGAAAAGACCAAGAACACAGATGTTTTATCTCCCACTTTTGCAGCAGATGTGAAAGTACCAATTTGGATTTAAAAGAGCATGAAACCAGTACAAGGTGGGGATAGTTATCAGAGCCAATCCTCCTGTATCTGCCACTGCAAAAAGAAAATAAATTTCCTAGCTCAGTGGCCTCCAAAGTGGAGGTGGTGTGCAAGATGGTCCATTAGGGAGCAAAAGAAAATACAAAGAATATTTACTGCTATCTTAGTGAAAATATTTTAAGCTTTGTTAGTAGTTTAGTTGTGGATCGACTCTGTCACCCTATTCAATCTATGATGAATCTAAGCCCTGGGATAAGGAGAAATAACATCTGATTGGCTGTAATAAAATAGTTTCCAGTCTCCCCATTATTCTGGTTCATCCTGCACCGTGTGTTTGGTATCAGTCAAGCCAGGAAACCTCATGGGATAAGAGAGTTCCACAAGTATGAAAGAGACAAGAGGGGCATCCTCCTCTCACCCTGTCTTGCTTCCAGTATATAAGTTCTACTCCTCTACCATGCCTTGGCTTTAACGATCCTCCCATATTCACAGGCTTCGAGTGAGCTTATGAAATCAGTGTTCTCTTTGTACTCTGGATCTGCAGATACTGGAGGATGAGTTACCTGTCCTTGCACTCAACAGCCCTAGACAAACGCTTTTGTAATTATTTCTTCTTTTGTCTCATCCCTGACACTCTAGCTTATCTCCCAGAAAAGCTGGTGTTGCCAAGGGAAATAATATACCAAACTTGTTCAGCAGAAATCTTAACAATAAACAGAATTATAGATATAGGCAGACATACAACCACCTGAAACTGAGCCATAAAACAGCAGCTTCTGCGTTCCTAAAATCTCTTATCCAAGCTGATTTTCAGAAGGTAGTCTCAGAATCCTAGGATCTGGCCTCAATGACCGTGAGAGCCTGTAAGACCCAATAGACCCCCACAAGCAGAACTTTGAAGAAAGATGACAAGGCCTTGCAGCCCTATATTAGAAGCACAGCAATCAGGTGCAGGATGGACCAGAATAATGGAGAGACTGGAAACTATTTTATTACAGCCTATCTCCTCTCCCCAGGGATTCAATTGCTTGACTATTGTATTAGTATTTGCAAAAGAAACACATTTAATGCAGGACACAGAAATTTACAAGGTTGTCTGACAATATCCACCTTCAGAGTCAAATGTAGAATAGTGCAAGAGATCTGTCCGCAGCTAGGAATCCAGCTGAAGGTCTGAAGCCCACGGTAATGTCTGTGAAAGTCTGTATGAGGAGGCCGGGGAATCTGCAATGGAAGACTGAATTATCTGCAGTGGAAACCCCAAGGGCTGGCGCTGGAGGTTGGAGTCTGCACTAGCAGGCAGAAAGACCAGTTCTGGAAGCTGAATAATCTGTGCTGAGAACCAGGAGATGATGCTTAGGCAAAGGTAAAGTTCAGAGCTCCTCCCAAGAGAACAGCAGCCATCCTCTCTGAAGAAAGGCAACTGGAACAAAGATCAGCAGCAATGAACTCTTTCAAGGGAAGTCAACATGAAATCCTTAACTGTTGTTCTCCTTTTATACCATTCCTACAACAAGCCTCTTTAAGTGGGTTTTCCACACCCAGGTCTGTGCTGACTCCACTCAGCTGGGCATTCCCACCCAAGGTGACAACTGACCACCACAACTATCTTCCAGGATGCTGGGGTTGTCAGGGTTGGGGAGCTAAAGGGGTATTTTTGTAAGTGAGATTCCCAGAAAAAAAGCACACAAAGAAGACATCTACACACATTAGCAAGCAAAAAAATGAAATATTTAGGAATTACTCTTACAAAAGAAGTGAAAGACTTATACAGTGAAAATTATAATACACTGAAAAAGGAAATTGAAGATGATCTCAGAAAATGGAAAGACATCCCTTGCTCATGGATAGGAAGAACAAACATTGTGAAGATGGCCATTCTCCCAAAACTGTTATACAGATTCAATGCAATCCCAATAGAAATACCATCAACATACCTTATAGATCTAGAGAAATCACTCCTAAATTTCATCTGGAACCAGAAGAGACCTAGAATTGCAAAGGCAATTCTAAGCAGCAAAGACAAAGCAGTAGGCATCACAATCCCTGACTTGAAGTTATCCTACAAAGCAACAGTAGTAAAATCAACATGGTATTGGAATCAAAACAGAACTGAAGATCAATAGAATAGATTAGAAGATACAACCACAACTACAAACACACTCAACCACCTTATCTTTGATAAAGGAGCCAAGCAGGTTCACTGGAAGAACGACAGTCTCTTTAATAAATTGTGCTGGAAAAACTGGCTCTCCATTTGCCGAAAACTAAAGCTAGACCCATGTCTATCACCATGTACTAAATTAAAATCTAAATGGGTCAAAGATCTGAATATTAAAACAGAAACACTAAATCTATTGGAAGACAAATTGGGTAGAAACCTTGGAGACATAGGAGTAGGTAAAAAATTCATGAACAGGACTCAAACCGCACAGGAAATACTTCCCAGAATCAATAACTGGGACCACTTCTTATTAAAAAGTTTCTGCATGTCAAAAGAAATCTCCAGCATAGTGAAAAGAAAACCCACAAACTGGGAAAAGATTTTAGTGAACTCTCTCTCAGACAAGGGACTCTTGTCTAAAACATATAAAGAATTAAAAAAAAACTCAGACCTCCAAAATTCAAAGATCCAATCCAAAAATGGGCATCTGAGATGAATACGCAATTCTCAGATGAAGAAATGCAAATGGCAAATAAATACATGAAAAAATGCTCATCATCATTGGTCACTAGAGAAATGCAAATTAAAACCACACTGAGATACCATCTCACTCCTGAAAGAATGGCCAGGATCAAGAAAACCAACAACAAATGCTGGAGAGGCTGTGGGGAAAAAGGAACTCTCCTGCACTGTTGGTGGGAGTGTAGACTGGTACAGCCTTTGTGGAGATCTGCCTGGAGATTTCTCAAAAAGTTGGGATTGGAAATCCCATTTATTCCAGCTATTCCACTTCTAGGCATATTCCCAGAAGAACTGAAAGCATCATACCACAGTGATATATGTGCACCTATGTTTATAGCAGCACAATTTGTAATCGCCAGATCTTGGAAACAACCCAAGTGTCCATCAACTGAGGAATGGATAAAAAAGTTGTGGTATTTCTATACAATGGAGTATTATTCAGCTATAAAGAAGGATCACATTGAGATATTTATCAATAAATGGGCGCAGCTTGAGACCATACTCATAAGTGAAATAAATCAATCTCGCATGTGTGAATACCGAATAGTTTCCCTAATGTAAGTAATGATTCAAATATATAAAAATATGTGGTAATCATGATTCCCCATTATGTGGCCTTGAAGCCTTATAAAGTTTTCACTCATTAATTAGAAAGGCTTTATTCTGGGCTTCTTGATATGAAAATATTTGAAGCTATAGTATATGAAGTTTTATCCAAATATTTCAAGGAAAAAGACAGACACTATGGTAACTACTATTAAGTAGTGTTATATGGTGGTGAAGTACTAGGTTGCTGAAACAGTCATGCTTTGACCTCTATTGTTATATTGTTATGTCCTGTTTTATCTCAATCTTCCCCTTATTCTTTAAAAAAATTATTTAGTTATTTCTTATGTTTGTTTTAATTAAGGGGAAAAATTTTAAAAATTAGGATATATAATAGTAACTCTTTTTGATTTCCTATTAACTTGTTTTGAAGTCCTGTAATACTCCCACGATCTTGTTTTGACTGATTAGACTCTGTTCCATTCTGTATGATAGTATCAAGTTTGAGGGTATAGGCAACTACTTTGAAGGCAATAAGATTCACTAAGATGCCCATTCTGGTTTGACTATTGTCTCCTTTGGAAGTCCTGTAATGTTTACAATGCCTAAGTTTTATTGGTCTTGTTCTCTACTGTTTTGTCCAACTTTATAATATCTAATGAGATAGACAATTCTTTTTAAGGAAACAAGAGACAATGTTGATAACCATTGTTGATAACCTTGTACTCTGTTCTACACCATGTGCTATGTCTATCCTTGGTTTTGACTGACAGCTTTGTTTTGCCATATTTGACTGTATTCTTCCCCCCCCCCAAAAAAGTAATAAGAACTAAGGAGTAATAAAATCCAAAATGTGTAAATTTTGTTGTAAAAAAGAGAGGGGAAAAAAAGAGCTCTAACGGATATGACAGCAAGTGTGTTTAGGGGTGTTAAATAGCTGACTATATTAATGTTTTTGGATCATTGAACACAGCTGTTTGCAGTCTCCCTGTTTGAATGTCCACTTTGTATTCTTTGATCCTGTGATTTGAGCAACTATTTTCAAGATGATAATATGTAATCTATTAACAGGTGATTTCTTACTGTTTTTTTTTTTTTGTAGTTCTGTATTACGTGTACCCTTACACCGCTTTGTTTTGTTTTGTGTTTTTCTCTTTTTCCTCTTAAATAAAATTAAAAAAAAGAAGACATCAACAACAATGACAAGCAGCAGCGTCTTTATTGTTTGGCTCATATATTAGCCGCAATCAAGTTTACATTCTGGTGTACTATAACCATGTAACACATGCACAATTGTCTGTGCTAAACCATACCTATATAACTGCATACCTGTGCCAAACAGCAGAGCCATGTCATATGCCTTCAGATACCCAGGCCTTTGAAGGGCTCTGCTGTGGGATCCCCACATCCCATGCTCCTCAAGGTCATGGAAATTGTCTTCTTACAAGTGGGCCATTGTTGTACCTGGGCCTCTATAAAATGGATTCCCTGGTGAAGACACTTATCTTGGTGGCACCCCACATGCAGCAGTGAGTTTTCCTGCTCAGAAACTATCGCTTGTGGCATCCCATCTGCCCTGGTCAGATGCTATTCCTAGCAGCATCTCACACACAGCAATCAATTTCCTTGGCAAGAGTAGGGGCTCCTGTTCTGAAACATGATACACTACATGCTCAGTTGTTAGGCCATAGTCCCATAGATCATGAGTCAACCCAAACTGGGTGCCAGAGAGCCAGCCCTCTAAATATAGCCCAGCTGTCTGCGCAACCATGTAGAGGGCCTTCTTCATGTATCACAAGTAAGTACATTGCCTGCAATTCCACTCATTGATTTGACCTGCCCATTCCAGTTTCAAACCAGAGAATTTCTGTATTGGGCTGAGCAGCAGCTGCCATCCATGGAGCTGTGCCACAGCTGGACCCATTGGTATACCAGGCGTCAGCCAGAGGTCACGCTTTCCCTTCTGCATAGAGGCTGGGTGTCATGTCCCATAGTTCATCCTCCCAGATGGTTTCTCACACCATGTACATCACAGGTCCCAAAATTGCTGCCTATTTGGTTGCCAATGGGCTAGCAGAAAAGAAGACCCACTGCTGCAAATATGCTCCCCAACATGTGATACTGGGGGCCTGTGCCACCCTATTTCTGGGGCTGGATGTCCATATACGTATCTAACCCTCTATCAGGTATTTACTCTGTATTTCCACTGTCTACTGCCCAGTGATACTGTCATATACATACAAAGCAGCATAGAACACTGCTGTTTCTTGGTCAAAGAATATCAGCTTTTGGTTCCCTTTCATAACTGTGACCAATATCCAACAGGGTGCTCCCACTTACCTTATTTTTTCCACTTACCCTATATTATCTATACTGACTGTTAAGGTAAATAGCAGGTTAGGGTAAATGACTCAGAGGGCTTGTATCTGCACGACTGCTCTGCTGCATCTGTCCAGTCCCATGTCACTCCCTTCCAGGTCCGTATCTAGGTGTGGTATGAACATCGGCCAAAAGCCCATTAGACTCACAATTGGCATACCTTCGTAGATCTGATGTCTGGATTTTATCAGTAATGGCACTGGGAATTACTTTTGTCAAATAACACCCAAGAATTTGCCAGCCAGGTTAGGTCTTTGGAGGTGATCTTCACTGAAGGCTCCCCGAGCCCAGCAAAGCTTTCTTCAGACTGTGCACAGCAGCTTCCACATCTGCAAGGCAATCAAAGGTAATATAATACCACCAATATAATGAAACAGTGACACAGAATGTGGCTTGGTCCAGGTGGCCAAGTCCTGGGCCACCAGGTCATGACACAAATTCAAGTTATACAAATAGCCTTTTGGCAACTACTGGAAGGTCCATTGCCTGTCCTCCTGGGTGAAAGCATATTGGTCCTGACTGCAAAGCATAACAGTCATGGAGAAGAAGGTACTAGCCTAATTTACAACATAAGGGTATCAACCCAGTGTTACAAAGAGACAATCCATAGAGTCTGCAATATCTGTCATTTGCCATGTCCCACTCAGCTTCTATACAAGACATACTAGGGATTTGAAAGGGCCATATGCAGAGTGCATCACCCTTGACTCTTCCAACACTTTGGCCTCAGCTTCCCAAGTAGCTGGAACTACTTGTAAAAGGAGAAGTTATTCAAATTGAGTCTTAGAAAAAGTTTTCTGAGTGGAGAAAGAAAAAGAGAGGAGGGATGACATTATAGGTAAAGGAAATTGCCCATGAAAAGGAACAGCAACTTGGAAACAATGATCCATTTGGGAGAAAGTGTTATGGTTTGTGCCTAGATGTCCCCCCAAAGCCTCATGTAGTCATGGGGGTGGGCTTATAGAGTTGGTAACTGATTTATGGTCCAGTGCTGGGATTATGTGTGTGAGTGCTACACCCACCACAGGGCAGGTAGCCTGCATACAATATAAGGGAAGGAAAGAGGCTTGCCCTCACTCTCTTCCCTTTTGGCTCCTGTTGCTATTGCTGTTTCTGCCACCATGAACTGTTGCCCCTTTGCCATGCTACTCTGCCTTGGAGCCAGTTGGTTATAGACTGAAACTTCCATAAACTGTAAGCTAAATAAACCTTCCCTTCCTTCATTTTGAGGATCAGATATTTTGCTTCAGCCATGAAAGAAAAGTAACCAACACAGAAAGAAAGAAGTTTCTTAGGGCTGGAAGTCTCATACATGAACAGATTATGAAAAGGCAGTCTAGAAGGTGAGTTAAATCAAATCACAAAAAATCTTGTAGATGTGATCTTGAGAATACCAGGAAGCAAGGACATATTTTTAAATGTCTAGAGATTAGTGGTATTTATATTTCAGAAAATTCAGTCTGTCTGAGGTATGGGAAATGGGTTAGGACCACATCATCCATTGTGGTAGTCTCTATATGTATGTGGCTGTTGCTCACTTCATATATGATTGATCTAAATTGATATATGCTATGAGTATAAAGAACACAGAAGACTGAATAATAAATACAAAAAGGGAATATTGAACATCACACTGGTATTTCATATTGCTTAATGCTGAAAAGATAATATTTGAGATAAATACAATATATATTAAAAATTACTTTTTTGGCTTTACTTTTAATATATGGTGAGTAGAGAATTTTGAATTAAACATGTGGCTCACATTGTAATTCCACTGGACAGAGCTAAGTGAGAGACCTGACTGGACGAAGAAGAGCAGTGAGGAGATTTTGAAATGTTCAGGAGAGATCATGAGAGCATCGGTGTCTGAACCAGGCAGTGAAGTGAAGACAGAGTAAAAGAGACACAAACCTTTTGTTGTAGGATGCGGTGATTAAGAAACAGATGGTCTGCTTTGAATGCTAGCTCCTACAATTACCAGCTGTGTGACTTTGGGCAAGTCACTGAGTCTGTCTATTGTGCCTTAGCATCTTCATCTGCACCATGGATAATAACAGCACCTGCTTTGTACACTTGCTGTGAGGATTAAATGAGCTCAATCACTGATTCGCATACTGAACGCATATTTGAACCACCTGGGGAGTTTTTAAAACAACCAGAGCCCAGAGATTTTGATTTCATTGGTGCAGGGTGTGTGCTGAGCATCAAGACTTCTAGATTACCTAGGCAATTCTACCGTGCAGCGAAGTGTGCAAACTCATGAATTAGTAAAGGTAGAGAACCTGTAAAAGTGTCTGACATATTGTAACCATTGCATGTTTGCTGTGGCTGTACATTTAACGACTTAAATAATTCAAACTATATTTAAAATGCACAATTAAGTGCCCTACTATGTGCTATTAAATGCCATCACAGTGGTAGGACATCTTCCAAATTAATTCACAGAGCTCACAGTGAATTTGACATGTCCTCCCCAGTGAGTACAGGTGGACCAGCTAGAGATTGAGTTTGCATCCAGCAGCTCATTCAGCAGTTCCAACTTTTCTGAAGCTTCTGTTGGTGAAATAATACAGTGTATTTCCCAAAACACTTAACTCCAACAACAAGGTTTTTAGTGTTTGGCAACATGTTAGCAGAATGCAATTATGACTTGGAGCTGTGCACGGAGTGTCTACCAGCCGGAGCCAAGTGGGAATGGAGTGAGGTGAGGCTCCATTTAGAGTGTGGAACAAGCCCATCGGTGTCTGCAGCTCCCATGGTGTGGACACCTCAATGAGAACTGGCTAAAAATGGGGGGAGCCTTCAGAATTCAGGCTGTTACAACAAAGGAGGCAAGGCTGGCTTCCTGAGTACATAAAGCAAAAAGGAACTAATGTCATGATGAATGGCCCTTCCCTCTTTGACAGAGCTGAAAGGAGAATCAAATTCATTTCTTATTTGGTAGATGGATTCTCGTCCACATTGTCTCCAAGCACTATGGATGCAGATGCAAGCACACAGTGTGCCTCAGCTAGTCCTTCACTCCAGTTAGAACTGCAGTTATCAAATCAACAACACAGACTGGCAAGAAAGTGGAGGAAAAGAAGTCCTTGAACACTGGTGGAAGGGATGTAAATTAGTACAGCTATTATGAAAAACAGTATGAAAGTTCCTCAAAAAGTTGAAAAAAGAACTACCCATGACCCATCGATCTTGATACTAACTATATACTCAAAGGAAATACAATCTGTATGTCATGACTTGACATGATTATTGCATTATTTACAATAGTCCAGATATGAAGTCAATCTATGTCCAACACCAAATGAATATATTAAGAAGACGTGATGCATAAAAGTGATAGGCTATTATTCAGCTTCAAAAAAAGGGTAGATGTGTCAACATTGATGAAAAAACCTTACATTAAGTAAAATAAGTCAGGCATAAAATGATAAATACATGATCTCAGTCATTTTGGGGAATCTTCAAAAAAAACTGAGCTCAAAGAAATATGAAGTAACGTGGTGATTACTAAAAGCTGAGAAGGGGCCAAAGGAGGAAGAATGGGGAGAGATCATTTAGTGGATATAAACTTATAGTTAGATAGGAGGAATATGTTCTCTTGTTCCACTTCACAGAATGATGACTATAATTGATCATGTAGAATGTATATTTTTAAATGACTAGAATGAAGGACTTTGAATGTTCTCATAAAGAAATAGTATATGCTTGCATCAATGATATGCTATAATACCCTGATTTGATTATTAAAAATTGTGTATGTACTCAAACATCACGTTGTACTCCATAAAAATATAGATTAAAATAAAACTTAACATAAAAATATTTTTAAGTATTAATCATTTTTAATATTTACTGGGCACTTATAAGTACTTTAGGTGCACTGCATTTTCTAATATCCACAAGAACTTTATGAGGAAGAGGTTATTACCAATACTTTTAAATAAGGAAACTGAGGCTCAGAGAGGTGTAGTAATGTGGTTGCAGCCACAAGAATCCCAATGCAAACTAACTTAGACTAGTGAGGAAACTGCTGTCTCACAGAAAACAATAAAAAGTTAAAACATCAAGCTACCAATAGAGATAGATATGGATCTTTGATAAGACTGATATCAGGGGCTCTTTCTCTCTACCCTCTTACTTGTCTCTGTGCATCAGCCACATCCTAGGCTGCTGTGTATCAATTTCTTGCATGGATGACAGAAAGGCTTCTGAACCCCTCAGGCCCTTTGCTGTCCTGGTTTTAAAATGCTCTGATTGGCTGAGCTTGAGTCAAATTCCACCTTGAACCAATCAAGGGTAACCAACACAGAAAGATCACTGCAAACATGGCATCTCATTCAAATCATGTGTGTTGGAGGCAGGGCAGGGAAAAGAAAATGATTTCCCCAAAGACTCTTGACATACTGTGAACATTAATTGTGATTGGCAATAGATTAAAAGATGCTGCAAGTAAACAATAGTTCTTATCGAGAGGCTGAGGCAGAGGATTGCTATGAGTTTGAGGCCAGCCTTGGTTACATAGTGAGTTCAAGGTCAGCCTGAACTGCCTAGTGAGAGCCTGCCTCAAAAAAAACAAAAGAGGAAGAGGGGGAAGAAGGATTCTTCTTAGTGTCTGAGTAGATTATAGGAATGACTTTCTGGATGATATCCTGGCCCCTGCCTCTCTAGCTCTGCTCCTCTGCTTTGCTTCCTTCCCACCATGAAGTGAGCAGATTTGTCCCACCACATCTTTATCCCATCATGCCCCTGCCTTAGAGCCAGTGGATCATGTACTGAAACCTCTCAAACCATGAGCCAAATAAGCCATTTCCTCCTCTAAACTGTGGGCATTAAGTATTTGGTTCTGGCAATGGGAAAGCTAATGAATACAGAACACTGATACCAGAGAACTGGAGTCATTGCTGTGAATCTGCCTGACTGTGTGATTCAGAGCCTTTGGAACTCGGTTGAAGAGGAATTTGAAATGATTTGGAGGTTCAGGTGAAAGAAGCTCTAGAATGATATAAATAGAGGCTAGTGGTGAATTCTAGTCAGAGCTGAGAAGACTAGAATGCTGATAGAAATGTTGACAGTTACCAGGCATGGTGGTACAGGCCTGTAATCCCAGCTCTTGGGAGGCTGAGGCAGGAGAATCACCATGAGTTTGAGGCCAACTTGAGCTACATACTGAGTTCAGGCAAACCTGAACAGCAAAGCAACATACTGTCTCAAAAAATTTGAAAAAAAAAAACTGTCGACAGTAAAAAACAGGCTTGTGAAGTTTTAGTTGGAAATGAGGGTCCTACTAAGAATTAGAAGTCTTGCATTTTGTACTCTAACAAAAAAATCTCTATTTTCCCCATATCCTGAGACTTTGCCATAAACCAAGTTTAAGGCCAACTGTAGTCTATTTGTTCCAGGCATGGAACTTTAAAGGTAGCCCAATATTCAGACTTTGGCATGGGTACTATTAGCATTCAGTACTTGGTCCCAGCAACAGAAAAACTGACTAATATACCTATTTTTCCAGAAGAAAAGAAAAGCACCTTATCAGAGACCACTACTCCCATAAATGAACAGGGCTACTAAGTAGAGAAGAAAGTTATTTCTCCTGAAAAATTCTACCACTCTAAAATTTCTTTGAGAATCTAAGGTTCAGACCACCAATGACATGTGGTCAGTTTAATATTAATTGCATTTTACTGGCATTATGTTCCAGACCAGTGCAAATCGTTGGCTCCATAAATATCAGTTGAATGAGTAATGAAAAGATGAGTAATGCAAGGCCTTTCTGCCAAAAATTTTATAGCCTAGACGGTGACTACAGCAAGAAAACCGCCCCCCAAAAATGCCTAACATGCTCTAAAAACTCACACAAATGGAAGGTCACATTAGTTTGAGAATACAGTAAATTAGGAAAGCCATCAAAGAAGGAGTTATTACTTGAGATGGGATAAAACTAGGGAAGATTTCAGTAGACAGAGGTGTAAGAAAAATGTACAGCACAGCATGAAAACAATGTGGGAGCAAGTCGGGGAGGCAATATGGACATGTCATCCAATTGTTTCAACAGTAAAATATACACAATATAAAATTTATCATTTAACTATTTTCCATACTCAATTCAACTATGTTAAGAATATTAACACTGTTATACAACCTCCACCATCATCTGCTCCCAAACTTCTTCCATCACTGCAAACAGAAACTGTATCCACTAAGCAATAGCTCTACATTCCCAGGAACATGATAACTTCTAAGCTACTTTCTGTCTCCACAAATTTGCCTAGCTGGTATGTTTCATAGCTATAGAATGTATGGCATTTGTCCTTTTGTGCCTGGCATATAGCATGTAGCATGTTGTCAAGGTTCATCTGTGTGGTAGCATGTACCAGAAGTACATCCTTCATTTGGCTGCATGATATTCGATTATGAGGATATAATACACTTTGTTTATTAACTCATTTTTAGACTAGACTCCTTTCCACCATTGTGATAATGCCACAATGAACATTGGTGAACAAATAGCAAATAGACACTTACGCTAATTAGTGCTTATTTTTAAGGTTTTTTTGTACATGTGCCTAGGAGTAGAATTGGTGCATCATAAAAGCAATTCTATGTTTAGTTTTTTGAGAAACTGCCATATTATTCTCCATGCTAGATGCATTATATTTTACATTTCCACAGGCAAAACACGAGAGTTGCTATTTCTCTGCATTCTCAACAACATGTTATATTGTTATTGCCATTTTTGCTATTAATAGCAAGTCTAGTAGTATAAAGTGATATCTTATAAAGTTTTTATTACCATTTCCCTAATGATAAAAGATATTGTTCATTGAAGCCATCCAATTTTACTGACACAAAAATCTAGCAGTGATAAAACTGAAATTGTTTAGATTTTATCATATAAGAAATAGGGAGCCAATGATAGTTTAGAAGCAAGTGAGCAGCATGACCAGAAATTAGAAACCTTGGCCAAACAGTGCAAGATGGAGTGAGGGAAATACCTAAGAGGCTGTTTCAATGGTCCAAGTGAGAAACAGTGCAAGCTTGATCCGGGGAGGTGATGGGGACAAGAGGCACACTCCAAAGGCATTATCCCTTAAATAGACAGGAAGGAACCAACTGCAGGGGTCTGCTTACAAAAAGATGGCACAGCCCATATGATGAACTGCTCTATACTCATAAAAAATAATGATGCAGATAAATAAATAATGAAACAGAATGCTAAGTTCACAATATATTAAGTGAAAAAATAAGGTTGCAGCCTAGAACGTACATCATGATCCCATTTTTAGACGGGGATGATACATAATTATATCAGGATAAATGGAGAAGGACAGCTACAAGGGGAAAAAAGACCTTGAAAGCTGGATACCTGAAAATGTGAATAATGATCCCCTCCTGCTAAACTAACCTCCCACCAACTTACCTACATTCTCTGTTTTATTTTCTTCATTGCCCATATCCCTATTAGAAAATATCTAATTTACTTATTCATCTTTTCTAAGAAGGAAAGACTCTGTCCTCCTCTTCCTCTACTCCCAGAGCCTACCACCTAGCCACAGGAAATTCTCCACTGATGTTTTTAATAGAATTTCTCAGTGGTAAGACACAACTTTTCTTTACCTATATTCTTAAATACAAACAATTAATTTCTGACTTTTGTCATAATACAAATAGCAAAGAAATAAGACACAACAGGCATTCTTTATCACTGCCATCATCATCACCACTTTTATCAGTGCCAAGCCTACTTTGGGTATGGTTGTTATCCCCAGAAGGACCTCAAGACAGTAGCCAGCACCAGACATCGCTAGTACATCAAAGTGCTTTCTCGTCCTGTGAACCCACCAGTGCCTCTGTTACCTCCTCCAACTTCCTGTGTATCAACTTCCTCTATTTATGCCCATTTGGCACTGCAAGATGTTATGGATACCATCACACCTGCATAGAATGAGGATCCCAGAATAACCTGTCACCAGAAGGGCATGCACAGGAAAAGGAGGTCATCCGTCAATATTCGTGCTCTCCTTGTCCTCATTCCTTACCTCCTTTGCCTCCAATCCTGGGGATGATGGAGATCATTTTAAGCACCAGGGTTAGGTAACTCTGGAGGGGGACAACAGGCTGTGGCCATGGAAAAGTAACAATGAAGCCAATGCACAGCGATTCTTCTGACAATGTTGTTTGTTGGTTTTTGCTTTTGATAGTCTCACTGTGTAGTTCAGGCTGGCCAGTACTCACTATGTGTCCCAAGCTGGCCTAGAACTCAAGATGATCCTCTTGCCTCAGTCTGTTATCTCCCTCCCAGGTTCTGGTATAGCACAGCACTGTAATTCCATTATATGAACTCAAAAGAAAGCTCAGTTACTGGAAGATGACCCATTGAAGCTAGAGAATCCCTCAAAGTCTATATTATAAGAAACTCAACAGAATTGACTATCAATTCTATATCCACAACCAGAATAAATAGTAAATACAATGGACATAATCTTGAACTTCACATATACAACCAATATTAAACAAAAGCGTATGCATGCCAACAAATGTACCTGTTTAATGAAAGTGTTAGAAAACTTTTGTAAAGGACCAGTGACTTTGTAATTATATGATCTTTATTGTAACTACTCAATTCTATTATTTTACTGTAAAAGCAATCACAGACAATGCATAAACAAATAAGCATTATTTATAAAGCTTTGTTTATGGATACTAATATTTGAATTTTATACAATTTTTACATGGCAGAGAATATTATTCTTTTTCTTCAACTATTTAGAAATGCAAAAGCCAATCTTAGTTCACAAGTCATATAATAACAGGTGACAGGCTACATTTGGACCATAGGGTGTAAATGGGCTATTCCTGATTGAAGATTAAGCCTAAAATATAAATAATAATAATTCAAAATGACCTGTGCTTTTGAGCACTTATTCAATGCCAGGTGATATGCTAAATATGTACAATACGACAGTTATGATTTGGCTTTCCAGTGAACTTTTTTGAGTGAAAAAGAAGGGAGGAGCATTGCTACTAATTTTCCAGGAACTGTATATGGCTAGAGATAGGTTCATCATCATGATCGTTATCTATTATATATTTATTTTGAAAATGTTGAAATGGCTGCTTTAGCCATCTCCCTTCAAACTTATCAAATGCCAAGCTAGAAAGACTGAGTCCATCATTCTCTTCAGTAAAAGAAAACCTTGTTAATGATGCATTAGTTATTTTTCTCATCCCTGAGACAAAACACCTGACACTCAAGTTCAAAGGAGGAAAGATTTATTTAGCTTATAGTTTGTGGAGGTTTCAGTCCATAATCAGCTGCTCCAAAGCAGGTTGGTACATGGCAGAGGGGTAATCATTCATGGTGGCCGAAGACAGCAAAAGCAGTAGGTAAAGATGAGAGAAAAAGCCTCTTTCTGCTCCTTTTATCTTATCCAGACTTCTGGGATTGGAGCAATGCTAATCCAGTCAGTGGACTAATTCATCAATCACCCACCCTATTTCCAGCACCCTTAATCCAGAATTGAACCATGAATCAATCAAAAACTCTAGATTTAGCTAACTCTGAAAAAGCCCACGCCCCCATGACCAGATGAGGATTGGAGGTGACATCCAAACTAAGGATCAAATTAAAGGAGTTACAGAAAATGCAGCCAAAATATAACAGATATCCTACCACCTCTCCAGATTCCATTTGCTACTAATTCCTTCAGCCTGCAATGACCATCCAACTTTGGGCCAAAAAAATTAGCAAAAGGAATCAGAGAAAACCAGACAACTTTGGGTCATCAGAGCATTCTGCCCAACAAGGCAACATTTGGCTAAGAGCAACTCACTGTTAAGGGAAGAGGTAAATTTAACAAGCATCTGGGCAGGGAGCATGGCCCTCTTTATTGATGGAAAACTGTTTGCCAGAGCAAGAGCTCTTTGGGGACCTTTGAAGAATTTGGCAAGCCCCAGTCCCAAAGGCTGCAAAGGAAGGACCTGTGGGCTTCTCAAAATGGAGCATTTGAAAGATTAGCTCCTCGAAAGCCTATTAACAAAGCAGCATGAGGTATTCTACATCCAAGGAAAATGCATGGGGTAACTAGCATGTTCTCCATCGAGAATACCCTTCCTCTGAAAGAAAGTCATGCCCTCCACGTCAGCCCTATAACTTGTGTTTTGGAGCAATGTGTGTAACTGTAATTAGTTCTTTGTGTGTATTTTATTCCCCTAAGACTCCAGCCTCTATAATTTTGGCTGAAATATACTAGCACAGTGCCAGGAACATGATAGAAACTCATCCACCACATGGAGGTATCATTAAAGTTGTAGATGTTGAGAATGAGAGAATGGAAAACAGGTAATATATGAAGATTTAAAGGTTTTAGGTTCTAAAAATTGATTTTTAGGGACAGAGATATAGCTTAGTGGCACAGCACGTGCCTGGCAAGTGTGAGGTCCTGAGTTCAATTCCCAGTAATAAAATTTAAATGGAAAACATAGATCTGTAGGTTAATAGGCTCAACAAACACTATCCAGAATAACTTAAAATCTTAATGCATACATCATAAGATTACATACAACAAAACAAAGATATTAAAGGCAGACAGAAAGAACAGTTCATTCATAAGGAAGTGACCAGTAAGTAGATAGCACACAATTTACCAGTAACACTGAAATCCACTTGAGAGTGGAATAGTATTTATAAAATATGAAGCAAAAATAGCCATCATACTAATACAGTGTACTCATAAATATCATCTTTCATTAATATGGGATATACAAGAGCATTTTCAAAACAGAAAAATCTGAAATCATTTACTACTAACAGATCTCACTTATATAACTTCTAACAGACATATCTCAAAAAGAAGAAAAATGATCCCACTAAGACAATGAACTATTAGAACAGGATCAAAGTGTTGATAAATAGATAATATAAACAAATGCTATCTAAAATGTCCTTAATAATAATGTGATATTTGCTGGGTATAAAAATAGGCTTAACAATCTGGAGGATCTTGGCTGGCCTGAGAGAGCACTGGTGACTCCTCCTTCCATCTTAAGGACTTCAGTGGGCCAGAAAGAATGCAGGATACCTCTTCCTCCAACTGGAGGATCCCCAGGCAGGGCTGTAAGATTGTCTGTGACACCTCCCTCCATCTGGAGGGCCTCAGTGGGTCAATGAAAGCACAAGTAATCCCTTGCTCCATCCAGAGGACCTCAGTGGGCCAGTGAGAATGCAGGTGATCACCCCTTCCACCCTGAGTGGGCTTGCAAGGGCACTGGTGACCCTATACTCCATCCAGGAGAAATGAAGGCAGGCCTGCAAGATACCCAGTAGCACAGCAGGGTGACAGCTGAGGTGCATACCATGGACACAGGTAGGTTTAAAGGCCTGGAAAATTCTGAAACAGCACTAACACAGGAGCCAAGGATTGGCTCACATCAATACTCTAGAATAGTCAGCCTGGGGAGAATCCAGGACTTACCCAACTGGCCTCCCAAGACAAATTAGATGACTGTCCTCTACCCTACACTGTGAGACCTAGTGATTGGATGAATGCCAGCCACATAATAGAACCCTGATTAAGATACACACAAGAGGAGGCTGGGGGAATCGAGACTCCAAGTAACAGCCAGTTCTGCACCGCTGCACCAGAGCGGATGTACAAAGCTCTGGCATTTCAAATCTAAACGGTGCACAGAAATCTGACCGGTCAGGGCTGAGCCGCGAGTGGGGGAAAAGTGGACAGCTTGGTGTGCGGCGGTCCCGGAACGAGGACTTGCACCGGACTCTGGTGAGTACAGAAAACCCCGGGGCTGCTGGGTTTGGCCAGAGAACAGCTGGCCCGCCACCACGGGGAAATCAATAACACAGAGTCTGGTGCAGACATATTAGCCTGGCGGCAGAAACCGCAGCTTGGTGACATCACCAGGTCCCCCTGTAGGGAGGGCTGGTGGAAGACATCTTGAGTCCTGGCAGAGCCTGATTACTTGCTGGCTTCAGCTCCACACAGAGAACTTAGTGGGAGCCATCTTGGTTTTGGGCAGATCTGCTTTTCTGGTGCTCCTATCACAGAGAGGTTTGGAAGAGAACGGCTGGGACCTGGGCAGAATCCTGTGCCATTACTCAGCTGCTTCTGATTCAAAGAGAACTGGCAGGAGCTACTGGGGCTAAACCAAGCCTCTGCTTGGGGCCCAATAAGCAGATACAAAATAGTAACAACTCACTGACAACCAGAAAGTACAGCCTAATTTATGAACTAACTGACACAGAGGCTAGAGACTAGACTGTATCGCCCCTACATCCCAGCCTACCCCAGATAATAGCAAATTGGGGAGGACAGCAAAAACTCAAGCCAGCACGCTTCTGAAAGGCCCTAAGCAATTCGGAGAGGGCCAGAGAACTCCAGGACAGTCTGAAAGAAACCAGAAACATGACAAGAGATAAAAATAAAAAAAAATCTCCAGCTGTTCAACAGGAGAAATTAAACCCAAGAGAACTAAACACTGAAGAGAACAAACACAGTAACCATCCTTTACTCGACACAGCATCAGCCGAAATTAAAAAGTACTTACATGATCTCATAGAGGAATTTAAAGATGTACTCCTGATCCAAGTGAGGCAAGATATAAAGAGATTAATTAAAGAAATGACAAGCCCCGCCCAAGAGAACACAGATGGAAGAACTGAGGAAATCAGAAAAGAAAGAGAAGCATCTGAAGAAGAATTTAAGCATAACTTAGAATACATGAAACAGATCCAAAGAGAATATCAGGACACTAAAAACTCCATTGAATATTGGCAAAATGCCTTGACAGAAACTAAAGACAACCTTCTGAAACTTGAAGAGAGATTTAGGGCTTATGAACGTGAAAGAAAAAGCCTCTTAAAAATAACAAGGAACCAGAAAGAAGCAATTCTAAAACTGGAAGATGACAAAAAGATACATAACCTGAGAATAAAGAATGTGAGTGAGGAAGCAGGAATATCCAAAAATGAAATACAAAAAATATTCACAGATATATTAAAGCAAAATTTTCCACGTATAGCAAAAAGAAATGATATCCAGATAAAAGAAGCATACAGAACGCCAGCTACCTACAACCAAAACAGATCTACGCCTAGGCATACAATAATCGAGATCCCAGAAATCCACCAAAAAAACAGAATATTAAAAGCAACCAGAGAAAAGATGCAGGTTACCTATAACGGGAAATCTATCAAAATAACAGCAGACTTATCAACACAAACTCTTAAGTCAAGAAGGGAGTGGGGAGAAATATTCCAAGTCCTGAAGGAAAAAAATATGCAACCTAAGTTCATATATCCGTCAAAACTCTCTCTAAAAATTAATGAAGAAATAAGATACTTTCAAGACAAGGAGGAACTGTGGGAGTTCGTGGCCACCAATCCAACCCTACAGAGAGCGCTGAAGGACATTACAGAGAAAGAGAGGAAGAGATATCAGGATTACAGCTACAGTGGCAGAGAGGCCTCAGTGAACGGGGCAGACCATGGAATGAGGGAATAAGGTGGACAAATTATAGCAGAAAAGTGGAGTAGCAGACATGAGGCAGAGACGGTAAGCTAGTGTTTAGTAGAGACAGCTCTGAAACTATATTTAAAAAAAAAAAGCAGAGGTCATTGCTAATGGTGTATAATGATTTAAAAGACACAGTAGTCCTAGTGCTATATTTAGATTGAATTAAATTTGTTCTGGTCTGTCCATTCATATCAGATTTGAGGACACAGACCTCTAGAACCAAAAATAGCAGGTTATACCATGGTAACTATCCTTACTTTCCTATTGACTTAGGTGAAATCCTGTATTACTTACATTGTCTTACTATGACTGATCTTAATTGTATCTGAATCATAAGACTATTGGTTGGCCTTGACTGATCCTATTTGAAATCGGTATGCATGTTAGAATCAACCCTAAAAGTAGAGGAAACTACTCTGAGCATGACAAGATGTAAAGGATATCCATACTGGTATGAATCAGTAACAGCTCTCAAATACTACAATGCAGTCAAAGATAAGTTTTTATAAAAATAGGTGATAGTATGTTTAACTATAATAAGCCAGTGTTGTCAACAAATCTATTGAAAATAACAAGAGAAAACATAGTAGCTACGGAAGATCATTTATATTATAGTTTTATAAGTCTTATCCATTGCATGTTTATCTAGGAAATTGTTTCGCTGTCTTGTTATGACTTGGTTTTCCCTATAATACAGAGAGGATAGGAACAAATACTCTGAGGAAGAGACCTGAAAAACCCGAGGCTTATTTTGTAGCATTATAATATAAATTCTAGCAATCTATTGCTTGCTGATTAAAATGACTCTGGATTGGTTTCTTCAGCTCAACTTCAGCATATGCAGAGATGGGGACGGCTATCTCAAAGAGAATGAGAGATGCGATGGTAGTTGCTATTGTCTTCCCTAATTTGGAACTTGAGGACCTAAAAAGACTCCATCATCCTGTAATGATTTGATTAGTTCTATAATATGCAATAAGTATAGAAAGTGGGTGAAGTTAGGGACAACTATTTGTAAGAAGCTAGAGACAGTTAGATAAGGTAGATCTCCAGTGGACTTGCTTTGAAATCTGTATTTCTTTAAATTGTTTTTTATTTTTTTTTAAATGTTCTGTTCTGTTTTGATATGGTTAACCTTATCCTCTTAGAGATGTAAAACAAATAGGTGGGACTGATAATCATATTACGGAGCTTTTGTTCGGCCATAGAGCAGAATGGTTTGTAGGGTCACTTTTTTGAATGTCATTCTAAATACTTTAATTCTATAACCTGAACAGCCATTTCGAAGATGACAATTTGTAACTTATCAACTGGCAATTTCTTACCTTTTGTTTGTCTGTAATTTAGTATTATTTCTACACTTTTTTTTAATCTCCATGTATTTTTTTTTCGTTTCCTTTTCTTTAAATAAAATTTAAAAAAAAAAGAGGAGGCTGGGGGTTTAGGTCAGCGGCATAAGCACCTGCCTTACAAGCAGGCAGTCGTGAGTTCGATCCCTGGTACCAATAAAAACCACAAAAAGACAAAAAAAAAAAGATACACACAAGACTAGTAAAATTGAAAAGACTGAAATATGAAACAAAATGTGAAACTGACAAGATAAAAAAGCAAAATGCAATCTCAGACTTCAGCCCATCTGAAACAAGTCCAGGAGACATCTACAAGGAATTAATAGGAAGACACATACTTGAAATTTTTGAAAACATAGTAAGTGATGTAAAGAAACAAACCTATGAAGCTATAGAGGAGATCAGATCAGAAATAATCTCTCAGGTAAAAAAAAAGAAATGACAATCATAATAAAGGAATTGTTCAGTATAACTGAAGAAGACAGAGATGAAAAAATACAAGAGCAAAGGGAAAATGATAGAAACCTTGAATGAACAATATAGGAAAGAAATACAATGCATGAAACAGATTCAAAGAGATATCCAGAAAATGAAAACTTTCACTGAAAGCTGGAAAAACTGCTTAAACAAAACTCTCAGACTTTCAAGACAGGATTGAGACTAGTTATCAACACAGGAATAACATCTTTAAAATAATGTACAAAGAAATAACAATTCAACAGCTCAAAGATGAAGAAAAACAATAGAAGACTGATAGTTGTCAATGAAAAAATAAGAGTAAACACAAATGTCATTTTTTAAAAAACCATTTGCAGAAGTAATAGCAGAAAATTTCCCAAGCATCTGAACAGAAACTAACATTCACATAAGTGAGGCATATAGAACTTGGAACAGCCATAACCAAAATAAATCTACAACCAGACATATAATATTCAAGATTCCAGAAATTCAACACAGAAACAGAATATTGAAAGCTGTTAAAGAATAGAAACAGATCGCCTTAAAAGGAAAAACCATCAGAATCATGGCAGACTTCTCAACACAAACCCTCAAATCACAAAGATCTTGGAGTGAAGTATTTCAAGTCCTGAAAGAAAACAATTTTCAGCCCAGTTTGATGTACCCTGCAAAACTGTGTTCAAATTAATGGAGAAAATAGATACTTCTGTGACAAAGAACAACTGAAATATTGCATGACCAGCAAACCAACCCTGCAAAGAACAGAGAAAGGTATTTTAGATAGAGATAAAAAATGATCACAATTCCAAGAAAAACAATAGGAAGATAGTAACAGGCAGGGCAAGCAATTAAGCAGCAGGAAAAATCAGGGAGCCAATAGGGTGAAAATAACATGACAAAAATAAACCAATATATATTACTTATAAATGTAAATAAATTGCTTGTAAATAACTTCAATTCATCAATCAAAAGAAACTGCTTGATTGACTGGATCAAGAAACTTATGCAACAATATGCTGTATACAAAAAACAAATTTAACTCAGAAACTCATGAACTGGAAGTCAAAGGATGCAACAGAAACCCAGAAAAAAGCAGAGGTAGCTATTCTGTTTCCAGGCAATGTGAACTTCAAACCAAAAATGATCAAAAGAGATAAACAAGATCATTATATACTTGTTATGGGAAAATATTAACAGGAAAAGACAGCAGGAATATGTATGCACCAAATACAGAAGCACCCAAATAAATACATATAAGATAAATATTAATAGACATGAAAAGTCAAATAAGCAATAACACAGTTGTAACTGGGACTTTAATACCCCATTATCACAAAGAGATAGATCAACTAGACAAAAAATCATTAAAGAAGTAACAGAACTAAAATGTGTGAAGAAACGGACTTAGCAGACATTTCCAGAGGGTTCCACATAACATCAGAATATACATTCTTCTCAACTGCACAAAGGATGTTCTCTAAAATAGACTATATACTGGCCCACAGAATATGCTTAAGTAAATGCAAAAGAATTGAAATTCCTTGCATATTGTCTGACCATACTGTAATGAAATTGGAAATTAATAGCAAAAAAATGCAAAAACTCCATAAACACTTGAAAATTAAATAACACATTCCCCTAAACAACCAATGGATCAAAGGTGAAATTGAAGAAAAAATTAAACAGTATCTACAATCAAATGAAAATGTAAACACAACACATTGGAACCTGTGGACACAATAAAAGCAGTCCAAAGAGGGAAACTGATAGCAGTGAATTCTCATATCAGAAAAACAGAGCAAGCACAAATAAACTGAATGGTGCACTTCAAGCTTCTAGGAAAAAAAGAGCAAGTCAAGCCCAAAGCTCATACAAGGGAGGAAATTATAAAAATCAAAGGAGCAATTAATGCAACTGAGATTAAGAAAACCATACAAAGTATTAATAAGTTGAAGAGTTTGTTCTTTGAAAGAGCAAATAAAATTGATAAATCCCTAACCAGCCATATGAAGAAAAGAAAAACTCAAATTCATGCAATATTGAATGAAAACAGTGAAATCACTACAGATCCTGTAGAAATTCAGATCATCACTACCTGCTTTGAAAATCTTAATTGGATAGGGTAGAAAACACAGAAGAAATGGACAGATTCATAGAAATGTATGAATTACCAAAGCTGGATCAAGAAGACATAAAAATTCTGAATAACCCAGTGTCAGTTAATGAAATTGAAAATGCAACTTAAAACATAACAACAAAGAAAAGCTCAGGTCCTGATGAGTTCTATAAGAAATTTACAGAAGATTTAACATAAATATTCCTCAAACTGTTTAATGAAAAAAAATTTTTGATACCGGGGATTGAACTCACAACCTCATGCTTGCCAGACAGGCACTTATGCCACTGAGCTAAACCCCCAGCCCTGTTTAATGAAATTTAAAAGAAAGTAATTCTCCTTCTCTCATTCCTGGGGGCAAATGTCCCTCTGATACCAAAACCATAGAAAGATCCAACCAAGAAAGAAAACTATAAGACAATCTTCTTAATGAATATAGACACAAAAATCTTCAATAAGATACTAGCAAAGAGAATCCAGTAAATCATTAGGAAGATTATACATCATGACCAAGTGGGAATCATCACAGGAATGCAAGGATAGTTTAATATACCCAAGTCAGAGACCAAGAAAAGATGGTAGATAGATAACAGCAGCTACAGTGGCTCTCTGAGATAGCCAGCTTAGATTCCAGGAATGGTGCGGTGTGGGGAGTCCTAAGCAGGGGGAGATATACCCTGCCAACCCAGGAACGAACTAAGCTGAGAGGAACCAATTGGAAATGCAATCCTGGTGCTACGATTGGAACACCTAAAAAACTCACGGCTTGAATACCCTGTCGCTGCCGCGCCTGAATTGGCACAGCTGGGATAGCCTGCTAGTTGCAATTCACCAGAGATGTGAATGCTCTGAGAGTGGGAATCAGAGAACCAAATTGGGAGTGGAGCTGGCGGGGAGCTCTGCATTGACCTGCAATGGGTGAGAGTAATCTGCATCACCCTGCGGTAGGTGAGAGGGACGGGGACCCTCCATAGTCAAAGAGGCTCCAACATAGGACATTCTAAGACTGGGTAGACTGGCCGGAACAGGGTGCTGCAGTGACTTCAGTCACATATTCCCCTCTCAAGCGGGATTGGTGGGGAGCACTTGACCTGGGTGACACCAGGGACTGAGGCCCAATAGGCTAGCCCAAACCAGGTTCCTGTGCCTGGCAGTGCAACCTAATGCAGTGAAGCCTTCAGTAGGTTGACCTGGAGGGGTGGACCCAGCATAGGCTGTGGGGTCTGTACCTCCTAGTACACTGCAGTGGGTGAGACCACCTAGTCAACACACTTCATATAAACTGAAACCAACAAAGAAAGAAACTGGACCTCCTGTATATGCCTCTATGGAAGGAACAAAATATATGAGAAGAGGAGGCAACAAGAAAGGGTCCTCAGTCCCCAATACTGAGACCACTGATCCAGGAAAGGTAAATGCAAAGGAGAATGAGGACAGAAAACATGCAATATCAGGCATGGCACCAAGAGACGTAAAGCAATATCTTTGGGACCTCATAGATGAGTTCAAAAGTGAAGTATTTAACTAAGTAAAGCAAGGTATAAGTAGAATAGTTAAAGAAATTCTAAGCACCTCCCAAGAAAAAACGGGAGAATGGACAAACAAAAAAAAGGAGGGGGAGAATTTTTGATGGAGAAATCATAGAATACATGAAGCAAGTTCAAAGAGATTACCAGGAAACTAAAAATTATATTGAAAGCTGGCATAACAGCTTGAAAGAAACTAAGGATAAATTATCTGAACTGGAGGACAGGTTTGCAATGTGGGAACATGAAAGGAAAAACTTCTTTAAATAACAAGGAAACAAGCAGTAACAATACAAAGGCTAGAAGATGACAAGAGGATCTATAATTTAAGAATAAAGAAGGTGAATGAAGAAGCAGGGGTACAAACAAAGGAACTGCAAAGGCTATTCACAGAAATAATCAAGGAGAACTTAGCAAACATAGGAAAAGGTAAAGATGCTCAGATGTATCAGGCATACAGAACTCCAGCACCTATAATTCAAACAGAACTACATCCAGGCATATAATAATCAAAATTCCAGAAATCCAATACAAGAACAGAATATTAAAAGCTGTCAGAGACAAGAAACAAATCACTTACAAGGGAATACCCATCAGAATTATAGCAGACTTCTCAGCACAAACCATCAAATCACAAAGAGTGTGGGGCGAAATAATCCAAGCTTTGAAAGACAATAACCTCCAGCCAAGATTGATATATCCTGCACAACTGTCCCTGGAAATTAATGGAGAAACAAGATGCTTCCAAGATAAAGAGGAACTGGGGGAATTTGCAACCATCAATCTAACTCTACAGAGAATACTGCAGGACATTCTAAAAGAGAAAAGTACCAGGATTCCAGAAACAGTGGCAGAGGCCAAAATAAATGGAGCAGAAAGCAAAATGAAGAAGACAAAATGACAACTAATGACAGAAAAAGAGCTCAACAGAAATGAGGCAAAGAAGGATGGATATAATTTCTAATATAGATGTCCTATATACACTAACTTAAGGGAAAAAAGAGAGAATTGCAGGCAGAGTGGTTCAAGAGATAAGAGTCAACTGAGAGGCTCTTTATAGGAAATATAATTAGCCTGAAGAAGGTTATATGGACCAAAATTAAACATGAGAAAATATAACTCGATGTGATAGGGAACCAGAGAGTAATAGGGGTAACTAGACCAGTATTTATGGATATGTTGAACAGACAGGCTTTAATAAATGAAGAAATATAACTAGAAATCCAGCCCAGGAGTGAGAAAGTTTGGAAACACCTAGGTAAATAGCAGGTTGCCCCCCCCCCCCGCCGCCGCCGCAATACAAAACTGTGAGTGTTGGGGAGACCCAAAAATACACAGTTCATTCTGGGAGAATAAAGGGGAGGAATAGTCTTCAAAAAAAAAACAGCAGAAGATATAGTATATCAAACTATACTACACTATTATAGTGTAACACACTACACTATAATGGCGTATCAGGAATTAAAACCCCTATTACTCGTACCACTATGCTTGGTTGGAACTTGTTTCATTCTAGTTTGTATACAAGCACTGGATCTGAGGGGCACAGACAGCTGTCCCGAAGATATCAGGGCATAGCACAGTGGACATCTTTAATTTCCTATTAACTCAATCAGGATCCCTGTATGACTTATACTGTTGTATCATGACTGATCTTAGTTAAATCTAACTTGTTTGATTGCTGTTTATTATCAACAGATTTTATTTAAAACTGTAAGGTTGATGGTATCAAGTTGAGGAGTATAGACAACTATACTGAAAATGACAATGATTCACTATGATACCCATTCTGATTTGATTACTACCTGTTTTTGTAGCTTTACACTATCTACAAAGTTGTTTCTGTTAATCCTGTTATGTACTAATATGTTCAATTATACTTTATCTGATGATATAGCCAATTCTGTTGATGATAACAAGAAACAGCATAATGACCATGGTAGAACTCCTTATATAACAGATTTATATGTCTTTTTAGTTTTATATGTCTATAGGAAAAAGTTTAGTTCTGTCCTACTTTGTTCTGTTTCTCCCTCTAATATAGAAAGGATAGAAACACATGTTAAGACTCATGCTTACGTAAAACCTATAAACGGTTTATGAGAACTGATCTGATGACACATGATGAAATGAACAAAAACTTTGAAGGAAAGAAAGGGGCCCTGCAGTACCCAGTGCTGATTCTGGAGTGTTATGATGTGAAATTCAGCAATATTATTAATCTTTGTTCAGAAGGATTTTAATCTAATAAGTTGTGTTAGGTCTCAACATAAATGAAGATAATGGATAAATGCATACATGTCTAAGTGTATAGGATTGATAGTCATAATACTTAGTTTTTGTTGGATAGTTGAACAGAACTGTTTGCAGTCTCCCTGATTGAATTCCCATTTATATGTTCCACTTGTGTACCTTGAACAACTACTTATAGGGGGACAATATGTATACATCAGCTAGTGATTTGTTACTGTTTATTTCTTTTCTTTGAAACTATGTACTATTTCTGCCTATTTTCTATTTTGTTTTGCCTTTCTTTAAATAAAAAAATACACAGATCAATAAACATAACATACCATATCAACAGAGGCAAAGGCAAAAATTACATAATCATCTTAGTAGGTACAGAAAAAGTTTTTGATGAAGTCCAACACTCATCCATGATAAAAGTAATAGAGAAAATTGGAATAGATGATCTCTACCTTAATCTAAAGAAGTCATCTAAGGCTGGGGATTTAGCTCAGTGGCATAAGCGCCTGCCTTGCAAGCAGGCAGTCATGAGTTCGATCCCTGGTACCGATAAAAAGGAAAAAGACAAAAAAAAAAAGAAGTCATCTATGACAAAACAACAACCAATATCATACTAATTGGGCAAAAACTGAAAGCTTCCACTCTAAAATCAGGAACAAGACAAGAATTTCCACTACCACCACTCTATTCAATAGAATTTTGTAAATGTTAACCAGAGCTATTGGACAAAAGAGAGAAATAAAAGGAATAAAGATAGGAAATAAAGAAGTTAAATTTGTAGATAACATGATACTCTATATAGAAGACTCCAAAAATTCTACCAAAAGACTACTAGAGTTAAGAAACAAATTTAATAGTGTAACTGGATACAAAATTAACACTCAAAAATCAATAGCATTCCTGTACACAAACAACAAACTCACTGAGAGAGAAATTAGAGAAACAATGTCTTCCACAATAGCATCCAAAAAATGAAATACTTAGGAGTCAATCTAACAAACAATGTAAATTGTATATTGAAAATTACATTACTCTTAAAAAGAAGATGTAAGAGGATATTAGAAAGTGGAAAATATTCTTTGCTCATAGATAGAAAGATCCAACATTGTGAAAATGGCCATGCTCCCAAAACTGTTATACAGATTTACTGCAATCTAAATCAAAATACCATGAGCATACCTCACAGATCTAGAGAAAACATTCCTAAAATTCATTTGGAAACAGAAGAGATCTAGAATAACAAAGGCAATCTAGGACAACAAAGCCAAGGCAGGAAGCAAGACAATCCCTGACTTGAAATTATACTACAAAGTACTATGAGAAGATCAGCATGGTACTGGGAAAAAAAAAACAGAACTCCAGGATCACTGGAACAGATTAGATGATGCAGACACAACTACAAACACACTCAGCCACTTTATTTTTGACAAAGTGGCTAGCCATGTACACTAGAAGAAACAAAATTTTGCTGGAAAAACTAGCTTTCCACATGCAGAAGACTAAAACTAGACACATGCACTAAACTAAAGTCAAAATGGATCAAAGACTTAAATGTTAAAACAGTAATACTAAATCTGCTAGAAGACAAGGTAGGTAGAAATTGTGAAGACATGGATGTAGGCAGAGATCAAGTACTTCAAACAACCTTCAACTGGGATCTCATCTTATTAGAAAAGTTTGGCATGTCAAAAGAAATCACCAGCAGGGTGAAAAGAAAACCCCAGTGGGAAAAAAAATTAGCCAACTGTCCCTCAGACAAAGGACTTCTATCTACAACACACAAAGAATTCAAAAAAATCAGGCCCCAAATTCAAAGACCCCACCCTCCAATCCAAGAATGGGCAACTGCATCTGCATTGAATGTGCACTTCTCAGATGAAGAAATGGCAAATACATGAAAAAATGTTGAACATCATTGGTCTTTCAACAAATGCAAATTTTGTTGAAAGACCATTTTGAGATTCCATCTCACTCCAGAAAGAACAGCTATCATCAAGAAATTAGCCAATAACAAATGTTCAGAGGCTTATGGGAGGAAAGGAACCCTTCTCCACTGTCAGTAGGAGTGTGGTTCATCAAGGAGAACAGTTTGTGTTTGTATCATTTGATCATTTTTATGCCTATATCTTGTAATGTGAGCGACTACTTTGAAGATAACAATATGAAATAACCATTGTTAATCTTCTTTTATTTTATTTTGAAATTCCATATCATAATTTTTATTCATTTTTTATTTAAATAAAATAGACAAAAAGTATCAGAAAAGAAAAATTATATTTTCACAAGATCTATCATACAACATGGTGGATATAGTTACATAATAACAATTTACTGTACTCTTGGAAATTGCCAAGATGGTAGATTTTAACTATTCTCACTATTTTAAAAAGCCATGTGAGATAATGCATTTTAGTTAGATCGATTTGGCTATTCAATACCATCTACATATCTTGAAACAACATGTGATATGATACATGATAAATAGATACAATTTTTGTCAATTAGAACAAATAAAATAAAATGTTACATATAAATCTAAGATAGCAGCATGATTCATAATAGCTAAATCTTGGAAGTGGCCTATATGTCCACCAGTAGATGAATGGATAAGCAAATGTATTTACACACAATGGCATATTACTCTGTGACAAAGATAAGCTTGAGCCATGCATATGAAAATGAATGCACTCTGAAACCACAATGTTAAGTGAAATAAACTGCATACATGAGCTTAAAGATGCCATGGTGTCTCTTATATGAGAAACCCAAATTGTAAATAAAAAGCAAAATAGAAGATTACATAATAGGAAATATCAAGACCTGTTGCATATAGGACAGGGACCAAGAGATGGGGAGAGGAGGGGCATTTACTTTTGCTTCATGTTTTGTAAATACTATTTCACTCCTAGGTGAATTTCAGTGTTATTGGTAAAGTATGTGCTATTTCCAGTCATTTCCTTATAAATGATCTGTACATATACCAACTCCCCACAAGGAATGTAATCACTATATAGTAAAAAAAAAATTTTAATCTGAGAAGGGGCATCAAAGTTTAATTCTAAAAGGCTAACAGTGTTCAAGTGAAAGACATGAATTAACTTTACAATTTATGGAGCTGAATAGAAATTGTAAAGATGCAATTAAAATATTGTGTATGCAATGTCTTGATATGTTTGATACTATAGTATATAAAGTTATACTCAAATATTTCAAGGAAAGCGACACTATGGTGACTACTATTATGTCAGGTTATCTGGTGGTGAAACACAATGATGCTTAAATTGTTTGGTTCTGACCTGTGTTGTTCTGTTGCTATGTCCTCTTTTATCTCAATCTCCCCCTTTTTTTTTCCTTTTTTTTAAAAAAATAATTTATTTTTTCTTATTTTTTTAAATTAAGGGAAAACTAAATTTAAAAATACTGGGATATATTATAGTAATTTTTTGTTTCCCTATTAACCTGATTTGAACCCCTATAATGCTCTCCCCATCTTGTTCTGACTGATTTTACTATATTCTGTTTATTATAGGGAGTTACTTAAAAACACAAGAACAAGAAGAGACAAAAATGCTGAAAGAAAAAAATGGTAACCAAAATAGATCCAAAGATCTGTTACTATGTGAAACAACTGACTTTAAGGCAAAAACATTATTTGAATTTGGTAGAAATAAAAAAGGATAATATACAATCATTAAATATCTAGTTTATAACTCTTTAACAATTCTATATTTACTAATAGACAATTAATAAGATACTGTCAAAACATGTAAAGCAAAAATTGAGAGAATACAGGAAGAAACTGACCAATCATCAAAATGGAGGATTTCAAAAGCTGAGTGTTTGAAAAACACAATTTCAAAGCTTAATTTAATAGATACACTATATAGAAGGTAGTACTCGGCAATTAGAAAACATATTTTCTTCTCAATTACACGGGAAGCATTCACAAAAATTGGTCACATTCCAGGCAGTAAAGCACAGTCCAACAATTTTCAAAGAATCAATATGATATAGACTATGATCTCTGATCACAATGCAATTAAGTCAGTAACAAGGAAAAAAAGGTTTTGTGTTTAAGAGCTTCCTGCTAAATAATTCATAAGACAAAGGAAAATCATAATGGAAATTTCAAATATTTCCAATTGTGAAAATGAAAATGCTATAATCTAAAATTTATGGGCTGCAGCTAATAAAATGCTTATACAAAATCTATATCCTAACATTTTCATATTAAAAAGAAAGACTAAAATTCATAAATCTTAAGCAGTTATAAATATTACAAAGTAAACTCAAAAAAAGGAAGGAAAGTAAAAAAAGAATAGCAAGTAACAGAGGGAAAAACAAAATTATAAGGGACAATCAAGACAAGTCACATGTGTTCTTTTAAAAAACTAATTACGTATGTTGGTCTCTTGTGAGATTCATCTAGCTTTAAAAAAAGAAAATAAAGCACAAATTGAGAATATGTCTAAAAATATTTTCAGGAGGGTTCTGTAAATATCATAGAATAATATGAAAAATACAATGCCAATAAATTTAATAAAAAGAAGTAAAAATATTAATAATTCCAAAAGAATTAAAGACACAGACATTAATTTATAATATGTTCTTTTTATTTTTATTGCATAGCCCACGCTGGCAGTATGTAATGATCACATTCACCGTGGGGTTTGGTGAAGTACAGATCACATCTTCTTTCTCTTTTTTTTCATCCCCTTTCTCCTTACGTCCTCTCTCCATCTCTCGGCCCCATTCCCTTAAGCAAAAGATCTCTCTCCCTGTTTCTTAGCATCTTTTATTTTGTTCTTTATTTATATTTGAGTTTTTCAGATAAGAAAAATCTTGTAATATTAAGTTGTGTTTGATTTTATATCACTTAATATTTTTGTAGCCGTAAGGTGCACCCATTTTCCTACAAATGACTCAAATTTACCCTTCCTTATGTCATAGTAATCAATTGTGTATAAATATCACATTTTATTGATCCATTCATGTTGATGGACACATAGGTCACTTCCCAGATTCAGCTATTGTGAATTATGCTGCTGTGAACATGGATATGCACATATCACAGTAATAGCATGTCTTAAATTCTTTTGAGAAGATAGATAGTAGAAAACAGGTGGGTCAAATGGAATTTTTAGCTTTAGTTTTCTGAGGCACACCCATACTTATTTCCATAGTGGTAGTACTAGTTTACATTTTTACAAACAATATAGAAGGGTTACTTTTTCCAAAGAGCCTCACAAGACGGAGTCTCAGTGTTGTTTTAATTTGTATTTTCCTCATGGTCACGGAAATTAAATTTTTTTATGTATTATTGACCATTTGTACATCTTCCGAAAAGTGAGTGTTTATTTCACTTGTCCACTTTTGGCCTGGGATTTTTTTATTTTGGCAGGGTGTGATTTTTTTAGTTTCTATATTCTAGATATTACTCGTCTACCTGAGGAACAGCTGACAAAACTTTTTTCTGTTCTGTCAGCTGTCTCTCCACTCTCTGGGTTGTCTCTTTTGCTGCACAGAAGCTATGTAACTTGATACGACCCCATTTATTCATCCTCAATGTTATTTCTTATGTAACTGGAGTTCTATTCAGAAAATCCTTGCCTATACCTATCTCTTCAAGAGTTTTAGCCCTTCCAGGGCGAGAACCACCAGCAGCTCCTGAGATCCATGCCATGTTGGAACTTAGGACGCTGTGAAACCAAACAACCAGCCTGCCTCCCTGCTAAGCAATAGTGAACCTACTGATGCACGGCCTAGAGTCAAACATCCCACTTCCCCTACCCCCTTTCTACTATCCCACCTTCCCCTCCCTCCCCTTAGCAAATGGGAACCAGAAATCTGAGCATCTCCCGGGAGGTTGACCATAGCAAATAAGGGGGACTCCCTTCTACCATCTCTTTGAAGGCAAATATTTTTATTACTGTTTTGCTCTATTCTGATTAATGGTACTGCTCTATTCAATATTCTGTTTTGATAAGTTCTATAATGTTCTGTATTTCATCTCATTTTGATATACGGGATTGAAAGAACAACTATTATAAAGATAATGAAATATACTGATACCTATTACTGTTTAAAAAAGAGTTTTAGCTATTTTATTTTTCAGAAGATCTTTCTGCTTTAAATTTATATCTTTGATCCATTTTGATTTTACTTTACTACTAAACTAAAATCATGAGTATATGCTTGATATATGGATGAGATGATGAGATGCATGGATCTTGATTCAGTCTTCTGCATGTGGATAGAGCAGTTTTTCCAGCACTATTTATTAAAGAGCCTGTCTTTCTTCAAGCAAAGGGCCAAAGATCATAGCCAAATGTGCCAAGGATTGTTTCTGCACCCTCTATTCTAGTCCATTGATCCACATGTCTATTTTTGTGCCAGAAACATGCTGTTTTTATCACTAGAACTCTGTAATATAACTTGCAGTTCAAATTGTGACATTCCCTGGGGGTTTTTGTTGTTGTTGTTGTTGTTGCCTGAGGTGACTTTTGCTATTCTGAGTCTTCTCTTCTGGAATCATTAGAATTTTAGACAGGGGAAGGAGGGTTCCCAGTTCTATAAGGAATGCTGTTGGTATTTTGATTCGAACTGCATTAAATCTGTACATCAGTTTTAGAACTATGGCCACTTTGACTATGTTGGTTCTGCCAAACCAGGAAGAGCAGTATCTTTCCACAGTCTGATTTTTTTTAATCTCCCTTTTTAGAATACTGGGGTTTTCATCATACAGTTCTTTCACTTCCGTGGTTAGGTTAATTCCTAAGTATTTAATTTAATTTTTGATGTTATTGTGAATGGTATGGTTTTCCTAATTTCTTTCTCAGTGAGTATGTTATTGATATACAAGAATTTTATTGATTTTTGTACATTGCTTTTGTGTCCTGCTACATTACTGAATTTGGTTATTAATTCTAGAAATCTTTTGGTTGAATTTTTCAGGTTTTCTGTGTAGAAGATCATGTCATCCACAAGTAATGATAATTTCACTTCTTCCTTTCCTATACATATCACTTTTACTTCTTTCTCTGTCCTGATTGATCTGGCTGATGTTTTGAATGGGAGTGGTGACAGTGGATATCTTTGTTTATTCCTGATTTTAGCGAGAAAACTTTCAACTTTTCTAATATGATTTTGGCTGTAAGTTTGCCTTAAATGGCTTTTATCCAATTAAGACAAAATTCTTCGTTCCCTATTTTTTTCAGTCTTTTATCAAAACAGATGTTAGATTTTGTCAAGAGGTATTCTGCATCGTTGAGATGATAGTGTTATTTTTCTGCTTACGTAATGTGTTACATTTATTAATTTATGTATGTTAAACAATCCTTGCATCCCAGAGATGGTCATAATATATGATCTTTTTGATGATTTGTTGCATTCTTTTTGCCAGGAATTTGGTGAAGATTTTTGCATCTATGTTCACTAAGGTTGGCCTGTAATTTTCTTTTTTGGTTAGGTACTTGTCTAGTTTTGGAATCAAGGTAACGTTAGCTTTCAGGAATGACTTTAAGAGTATTCCTTCCCTTTTAATTTCATTGGCGAGTTTGGGAGTACTGAAGATTTCATGTTGATTTACTTTTAGTGCTTTTCAATATATTTAATGTTTGCTCTATTATTACATGTAGATACTCCTTGACTTATTGTGGTGCTGTGTTGAAATCTTCAGAAAGTAATCAAGTAACCTACAAGGAGGCAAGAAAAAATAAACACAGAAAAAAACATAAGATGACAGAGTTAAGATCAAGAATAGTAAAAATTACCTTAATGTAAATAGTTTAAGTACACTAATTTAAAGGCAGAGATTAACATATAGGCAAAGTGGACAAGAGATACTGATACAAGACTCAGCTTATGCTGCCAACAAGAAAATCACCTCAAATTCGATGGCATAGATAGTTTCAAATAAAAAGGGTAAAAAATACATACCATGCAAACATTAACTTTTAAAAATCAGAAATTACCATATTAATATCAGACAAATACTTCAGAGCAAAGAAAATTGCTAGAGACATCATGTAATGATAAAGGAGCTGATTCATCAGGTAGACATAAGAATACTAAATATGATGTACCTAACCGCGGATCCTCAAAGTATATCACCCAAGATATAGAAGATCTGAAGAACATAACCAACCCATAGGATCTAATTGACAAATATAAACATTGTAACCAACAACAAGAGGACATACTTTTTCTCTGATGTCCATGGAACATTTACCAAGACAGATCATAATTTTAATCCATAAAACAAACTTCAACAATTTTTAAAAATTGAAATCCTAAAAAAATTAAAGAATATGGAAGATTGAGACAAACTAAGAAACTATTAAAGATATCCAAATTGAAGGAGACTAAAAAGATCTGTTTACAAAAGGCAGTGCATGCTCCTAGATGGAGTTATGGACCATGTGGTAGGAGACATAGTACAATTTGAACAGAAGCTGCATATTAAATGGCAGTGCTGTATCAAATTTGATTACATTACTTGATTTTTTTACATTGGTTATATGTAAGAGCGTGTGCTTATTTAAGGAAAATATACACTGGAGAATTTAGAGGTGATGAAGCAACATATACAGCTTATGGTTAAGTGGTTCAAAAATATTAGATAATGGTATCACACAGAGTGCACAAAGACATGCTGCATATAAAAAGAAAGAGAAAGATGCTGAATCAATGTGGTAAAATGGTAAAAATTAGGAATCTAACTAAGGGAGATATGAATGTTGCTTTCACCAATCCTACGTTTTCTCTAAGTTTGGAACTATTTTAAAATAAATTATTAGGGAAAACTGATGAAATGAATTAGAAAAAGGCACACATTCAGACAAGCAAAAGCTGGATGGATGATCCATTTCAGGAGACCCACATACACTACAAGAAATTGAAGGAGATTCTTTGGCCAGAAGACTGTATCATAAAGGTACAAAAATTAAAACAGTATGAAAGTTCTACAAGGGAGACAAATATGTCAACAAATGAAACAGACCCACTTGTACTTGAACATTCAATTGATGACATATTAATAATAGTGCTAGATTAATATGATTTCTACCAGGGAGTAAAAGAGTCTTTACCACCATCTCAGCCCATAAACTAAAACTTGTTTTCACAGAGAACTCAATGAGAGTTGGATCTGCAAAAGGGAGACAGAAATATCCTCCACATCTCACTGAGCAAAGGATACAACCCCATAGCACTTCAACTGTTGGCAGGATTGAGAAATCACATCATTGGCATGAAAATCAGAGTTTTCAAGTATTTTCACCCGGCTTCAAGAGGCAAGCATCAACAGCATGGCCCCAGAGCTAAAGGAGACAAATATAGGAAAGGACACAATGACTGTGGCTGACAACTTGTCCCCAAGAATATGTGAAATACCACCAAGATCTGCTCCACGGAGATGGAAACTTCCTTACAGGAGGCCAGAGGTTTGGAGGAGCAGATGAATGAAAGGTCCAGCTGACTGATACACTCCAAGTGAACCCAAACACTAGGAGCTCCTCACTGGTATGAATGAGGTCCTACCTACCCTCAAAGACCGGCCTGGGGTAAGTATATTGGTTTGCTAGGGTTGCCATAACAAAACACCACTGAGTGGCTTAAACAACAGAAATCCATTTTCTCAGGATGCCAGAGGATAGCAGTCTCAGATTAAAGTGTCAGCAAGGTTAGTTTTTTCTGAGGCCTTTCCCTTGGCTGCTGGATGGCCACCTTCTCTCTGTGTCTTTCTTTTTATATGAGCTTCTCTCTGTATGTCTGTTTTCTTATAAAGACATCAGTCATAGTAGATTAGGGTCTATCCTCCTGACATCCTTGTAATCTGAGCCCCTTTAAAGGTCCCATCTCCTGTACCCTGCCGACCCAGAAACGAACTAAGCTGAGAGAAACCAACTGGAAATGCAATCCTGATGCTATAACAGGAACAAATAAAAATCTCAGTGTGGAAGATGGAGCCCATGCCATTGAAAGCCACGATTTGAATTTCCTGCTGCCGATACTGCGTCCCAATCCACATGGCAGGGAGAGAGATGTGCGAAAGGTCTGAGAGCTGGGATCGGCGAACCAAACGGCGTTGACAGCGGGACTGGCAGGGAGCTCTGCATTGACCTGCGGTGAGTGAAAGAAATGGGGACCCTTTCATAGACTAGGAGGCTCCACCAGAGGACATTCTGGGAAAGAGCAGACTAGCCGGAACAGGGCCTGCAGTGACTTTAGTCACATATTCCCCTCTCAGGCGGGAGTGGTGGGGAGTGCTTGGTCTGGTGACGCTGCGGACTTAGACCCAGTAGGCTAGCCCAAATCAGGTCCCTGCACCTGGTGGTGCACCCTAGCAGTGAAGCATTCAGTAGGTTAACCTGTAGGGGCAGGCCCAGCAGAGGCTGCCCAAGTCTGTGTCTCCCTAGTACACTGCAGTGGGCGGGAACACCTAGTCGGCAGATTCCAACAAACTGTAACAGACAAAGAGAAAAAAAAAAAAAAACTGGGCCTCCTACATATGCTTGTACGGAAGGAACAAAAAGTATGGGAAAAGGGAGCAACAAGAAAGGGTCCTCAGTCCCCAATCCTGAGAACACTGATGCAGGAAAGGTAAATGCAAAAGAGAATGAAGACAGAAAACATGCAATATCAGACATGGCACCTATAGACATAAAGCAGTATCTCCGGAGCCTCATAGACGAGTTCAAAAATGAAGTATTTAATGAAACAAAGCAAGAAATGAGTAGAATAGTTAGAGAAATGCTAAGCACCACCCAAGAAAAAACAGATGGTGGAATGGAAGAACAGAAAAAAAGGGGAGAATTGTTTGATGGAGAAAATAGAGAAAACATAGAATTCGTGAAGCAGGTTCACAGAGATTACCAGGAAACTAAAAACTCTATTGAAAGCTGGCATCACAGCTTGAAAGAAACTAAGGATAGATTATCAGAACTGGAGGACAGATTTGTAAGGTGGGAGCATGAAATGAAAAACTTCTTAAAAATAACAAGAAAACAAACAGCAATAATACAAAGACTAGAAGATGATAAGAGATCTATAACTTAAGAACTAAGAACATAAAAGAAGAAGTAGGGACTCAAACAAATGAACTGCAAAATCTATTCACAGAAATAATCCAGAAGAATTTCCCTAATTTAGCAAAAGGTAAAGATACTCAGATGAATGAGGCATACAGGACCCCAGCCACCTACAACCCAAACAGAGCTACACCCAGGCATATAATAATTAAAATACCAGAAATCCAATATAAGAACAGAATATTAAAAGCCATCAGAGACAAGAAACAGATCACTTACAAGGGAACACCCATCAGAATTACAGCAGACTTCTAGGCACAAACCATCAAATCACGAAGAGCATGGGGGGAAATAATTTAAGCTTTGAAAGATAATAACCTCCATCCAAAATTGATATATCCTGCACAACTGTCCCTAGAAATTGATGGTAAAACAAGGTGCTTCCAGGATAAGGAGGAACTAGGGGAATTTGCAACCACCAATTCAACTCTACAGAAATTACTGCAGGATATTCTAAAAATGAAAAATACCAAGATTCCAGAAACAGTGGCAGAGAGGCCACGATGAATGGAGCAAAAAGTGAAATGAAGAGGACAAACTGACAACTAATGACAGAAAAAGAACTCAACAGAAATGAGGCAGAGAAGGTTGGATGGTAGGAACAGCCATTTTGGAGAAAACAAGACATCATAATAGGTAGTGCTGATTTAGTGCTTGTTTTGAAGTCCCATCAAGTTTTTGTTCTTCTGTCTCCATCAGTTTTAACGTGTTGTATCTTATTGGATTTTATTATATGTGATAATATAAACAAAAACTTTTATAGACAAGGAGATTATACAGAAACCATTGTTCATTTTCTGTTAGTTGATTCTAAATACCCTGTAATACGGTCATTCTCTTGAATGGTTTTACATTGTCTTGATATGTTTGATGCTACAGTATACGAAGTTATACCCAAAGATTTTAAGGGAAGAGATACTATGGTAACTACTATTATGTCAAGATTATCTTGTGGTGAAACACTATTTTGCTTAAATGGCTATGTTTTGACCTGCACTGTTTTGTTGTTATGCCCTCTTTTTTAATCTCAATCTCCTTTTTATTATCTACTTTTTCATTTTTACCCTTTTAATTAAGGGAAAAATAAATAAAAAATAGCAGGATATATTATAGTAACCCACTTTGATTTCCTATTAACTTGATTGGAAACTCTGTATTGCTCTTACCATCTTATTTTGACTGATTTTCCTCTATTCTGTTATGCTAGATAGTACCAAGTTTGAAACTATAGGCAACAACTATGAAGACAATAAGATTCATTGTGATGCCCATTCAGTTGACTATTATCTTCTTTTGAAGTCCTCTAATGTCTCCAATGTTTTGGTTTTATTGGTCTTGTTCTTTACCCTTTTGTTCAATTTTATTATAACTGATGATATAGGCAATTCTTTTTAAGATAACAAGAGGCATTATGGTAACCATTGTTGATCACCTTGTATTTTGTTTTCACGTTATGTGTAATGTCCATCCTTTTGATTTGACTGACTCTGTCCTGGTATGTCACATTTGGTTTTACTTTCTTCAAAAAAAAAAAAGTAATAAGAACTGTAGGAGTAATAAACCCCAAAATGTGTAATTGTCATTGTACAAAAGAAAGGAAAAGAAAGTTCTCTAAAAGATATAACTGAATATATATTTAAGTGTATAAGATAGATAACCATATTACTGAGTTTTGTTGGATCATTGAACAAAACTGTTTGCAGTCTCACTGTTTGAAAGTCCCCTCTATATGCTTTAATTTGTACCCTTTTTCTGTTTTTTTTTTCTTTTTTCTCCTTAAATAAAATTAAAAAAAAATAAAGGTCCCATCTCCAAATATAGTCACATTCTGGAGTACAGGGATTAGGATTCTAACACAAGGATTTGGAGAGACATAAATCAGTCTATAACAGAAGGTGATTGATGAACAGTCTATAACAGAAAGTACTCCATGCTGAGTACATGAATGTATGACTGAACTGCCGAAGCCTTCAACACAGCATGTTTTTTTTTTTTTGGAGGAAGATTTCAAGCCCATATGCTTGAATTGAGGGTATGTGAGCATTCATGATTGCCCTGACCTTGTCCCTTCCAGCCAGCAATCAAAGTGTGGAATGCAGCCATTCCCAGCAGGCTGCCATGGAGCCAAGCTAAACACTAATACAGTCTATTTGTCATTGCTGTTACCCCAACATCTTCCATTTTCCAGCACCAAACATTGAGGTCAATTCTCCAAGAAGGCTCCCTGAGTCAAATTCAGTCACCTTTGGAAATTAACTCTTACTGATCCTTGAATGCTAAACAATGCATTTAAACACACATAGATACTGCTCCAGAGAAGACTTCTATTATCAGGATATGGGCTAGGACAAGTATCTGGCTAGCGCTAGTCCGATGGTCATTTATTCTGTTTTCCAGGCCTATATGACATCATGGCCAGAGACCAAATTTGAAACACATAGCTTGTTTGTGTCAAATCTATCCTTGCCCAAACTTTGGTAACTGAGGGTATGATAGTAAAAAAGCCACATACCACAATACCAAACCTGGCCTTCTAAAGACATCATCACCTTTGTTATGGCTTGTACCTAGATGCCCTCCCAAAGCCTCATGTGCTCACAGGTGGGGCTTTTCAGAGCTGGCTTGATGTAGGGTGTGTGATACTGGGATTAAGGGTGTGTGCTCTAAACCAGTCCACCGACTGGGATTAGTGTAGTTCTGGGTGTGAACAATGGGAAGGTCAATGCTGAATATGGATAGAACCACCCAAAAAGGCTTGAATGAGTTAAAAGGGAAAGGGAGGCCTTCGGCACTGTTTCTTCTACCATTTTTCTTTGCTGCTTGCTGGCTTTTGTCAGCCACACCATGAACTGTTTCTCCTCTGCCATGCCGCCCTGCTGAGCAACCAGCTCACCATAGATTGAAAAACTTTTATGAAGGGTAAACTGAAATAAAGTTTTCCTCCTTTAATTTTGGGTGTTGAGTATTTTGTCTCAGCAACAAGGAAAGTAACTAAGACAGCTTTTAAAAATGAATGCTTTGAAATTAATCTCAATCAGTGGTTCCCTCAAGTCTAGAGAATACGTACCTTCAGACATGGTAGTTTCTTGATTTTTAGAAAATGACTTTGACCTCTATATGTCACTATCTTCATTCAACCATTTAATTAGTATTTAGTGAGTACTTACTATATCCAGGCACTGTACTAAGACCTAGGATGTAAAAATAAGTAGAAATTTCTACTTCTATTAATGTTATATACTGTTTCAATGAGGAAGAAAATGTTAAGTAAATGATGATGATGACTAAAAAGGTTATTTCAAATAGTGTTAATTGCTGAAGGGAGAAAATGATACAGTGGTGACTCAGTGGTGGGGCTTTTCAGAGCTGGCTTGATGTAGAGTGTGTGATATACAGCTCATATGGTAAGAGGTGGCTCATCTGAGGAGGCAAAGTGTGAACCAAAGCCTCATTGTCAAGAAGGAGCTAACCTTTTGAAGATCAGATGGAGGAAACAGCATATATAAAAGCCTTGATGTGAGGACAAAAGTATTTGAGCAACAGAATAAAATGCTAGCATGGCTCCCAGTATCAAAAGTTCTGTAAATGCCCAGTACAATATATTGTGTGGTGGTTTAAGCTGAATTCTCCTAAATGGAAATTAGAAATAGACATTCATCTTATAAACAAATAATACCTCCCTCTTGTAAGTTTAGATTTTGACCAGAGCTACCCTTAAGATTCCATCTTCTAACTTACACCATCTTGATGGTCTTAGCTTTTCGCATGTCATTTCAGGTTCCCTTGAAAATCATAACTTTGTCCTTGTTGAGTTCTCAGCATTGACTGAGCACTGATCATATGTGCGAGGCACCCTGCTAAACGCGTTGCATGCTTAGCTGCTTTAATTGTCACAACAATCCACTATGGTTGGCACTTTTAGTCCCATTTTACAGGTGAAAAAAAAAACCCAAGGCTTTTAGAGAATGAGTGATTTGCCCAAGGCCACCGAAATAAGAAGTAGAGAGACTGGGATTTGTCCCATCCAGGTGTGTGCCTTTATGGTTTTTCATGCACTAGGTTGGCTATTACTAGCCTTCACGAAATGTACATGACTTAAATGAGTTCCTAAAATCCGTGAGCATGTCAGGGAGTTCTCAGGCTCTTCTAAAGTGCCTTACTGTTCTTTTAATTTACTATTCTCCAAAAACCATTTGGGACCGTTGGAATCCAGTTTGGCTCCATCTGAGTCTTCAGGGAAGATTTTAATAAATGAGAGATGTCAGGATTTGAACCCAAGGCTAAAAATACATCTGCCTCTTTGCCTCTTCAAGAAGCTCTCCTGGGTGATTCTGGTGAGTTGCCAGGTTGTACAACCCAAACATATACAACCTGTGCAAGAAAACTTTCAGCAAACAGAAATAACCACATTCCACTTTTAATCTTAGTAGCTGGAAATTTCTTTGTTTTCTGAACTCTGCTTTTCCCAAACTTTTGCTGCCTGGTGAAACAGAAGCCATCCAATTCTTATAGTTGATAAACAGTTCCACATGACTTCTTGGTTTTGGTATAGAAAACCAAAGAGCCCTGGAGAGTGCAAATCATAAAACAGAAAGAAAGTATGTGTTGTTCCCCATTATATCCACTTTGCAAAAAGATCAAAGGCACAGCAAGAAAAGAGCATGTGTAAGAGGGGTAGGGAAGAAAGCAGTTGATGGGGATGGAAAGAGAAAAACAAAGAAAATGATCAAATGTGTATGCTGGTTACTGTGGCTTTAACTGAAAACCCACTTACGGTATCACTCCAAAAAAAAAAAAAAAAAAAAAAAACATTGAGAGAGATCCTCTCCTTAGCAATGTACCTTTATTGGTTTAAAAAGACCCAACAAAAGTTTTAATCCTTAATGCACAGAAATTTTCTAGGAGCACAAGAAAAGCTTCCTCACTGGATTGTGATAGAAAGCCCACTCCTTTATGTATAATTGAAGACATTGAGGATGGCATTATAAACCTTCCTGCTTCTACACGGAACTACCATCCAGCCCTTGCTAATGTGCAGCTCTCTCAGGAAGCTCTCTTAAGCAATTAAAAATGGTTAATTTCGAGTCTGAACTCATCCCAGCCTCCATGTGGATTGCAACAACAAATTCAGGAGTTACTTTAGGTATGCAAACTTTGCAAACTTTCCTCAAGCCACATGCAAAATGTGTTGGTGAGGTGCCTTATTTCTTTTCCTCTCAAATTAACACAAATAATGAAGTGATTATTTCTGATAACCATTTCCTTTTAATGTATCCAGTTGGTTTCTAATTTGCAAAGAGAAGAAAGGAAAACAATATTATGTGTGGTCCCTACCCCTGGGGAACCATTTGCTTCTGAGAGTCTAATGCTGGAATCCCATTTTCCACACATGAGGCCTAATTTAACTCATAGCATTATTTTGCATTACAACTGTGATATAATGAATCTCAAAAAATGGGGAGGGAGACCATTACCTTGTTAGGCTGTTTGGTTTAGAGCTCGCTTATTCAATGACTGGTCCAGCAGCACCTGAGAACTTACAGGAACACAAAACACAGCTTTAGTGCAGTAATGTTTCCTGGAGGTGAAATCATAGTTGAAAAAGTCTAGAGACACACTAGGTTGTCAAAACCAAGGATGGGAATGCTTTTAGCATGTAATGACCAGAGACCAGGGCTGGATCTAAACACCATCCAAACCGCAAGATGGCTCTCTATAACAGAGAACGTTCCTGCCCCAAAATGTCAACAATGCTAGAACTGAGAAATGCTGATTTAGAGGTAAGTGGGATTGATGAGGTGGGAGTAGGGATAGTAAAAAGAAAAGGAATTGTTTCAAGCTGGCAAATCATCGAGATAAAGGAGAAAAGAACACTGAAGCAGGAGAGTCATGTCACTTGGTCATGTCACGTGGTCTATGACTACAGGACTGTGTGGCTTTAAGGGACCTACAGTAGCTTAATTTCATTTTACATGTCTATAAACTGAAGGGTGAAAATAAAATTAAGACAAAAGAATGGAATTACTGCAGGATAGATGTGATGTATTTAGGCAGTTTTCCAAACTTGGGTGATCCATGGGATACTTTCCCTCGGTTTGCAATATCTGAGCGCTCTTTTGGCTATTTTTACTCTGTTTAACATTTTGTAGTGTTAAACATATTTTAAAGGAAATTTTATGTCACCACCCTTAGTTCCAAGCCACTTTTACTTATCAAAGCTAGAAGTAAACATGATTAAAATAAAGCCACGCTGCTAAATTCTAGATACCATTCTATGGTCTTCCTATGACTTTGAGCCTAAATTCAGTGCTCTCTTGGTTAAATGAAAGGAGAAGGAGGGTTAAAGGAGCCAACGTGCAATCCCTGTAGTCCATTTCCATCTTCCAAATGCCCTGCTCAGACCAATCCTGCCCATTCAGAATCCATTACTGCTGCAGAATCCATTACTCTAGGCTGCAGTTCCCCCGTCAACTTTCAGTCTTTTAGACTCTAACTGGTTTGAAGTCCAAATCCCTTGGAAATAATTCTGCTTGATCTTTCCTTCATTTTTCCAGAGCCAATTACAGAAAACCTGTTTCTCCTGCTTCCATGTACGGTGTGAGGGAAGGGAAAACAGGAATAGAACTTACATGACTCTCTCAAATTCCTTGTATCTTTAATTTTCAACACAAAATATGACAGATCCCCAACTTGATCCAACAGAAGGAAAAGAATTAAATTTTCATAAAACTCTTAAAGTCATCAAAAAGAGTTAAGTAGAGAATCACTGTTTAGGAAGGGTTTAGTGTCAAGCATTAACTTTTGAAAACTCAAGACACAAAGTGGTGTGTACCGTTTACTACAAGAGTGTGAAAATTGCATCTGAATACAAAGAGTAGGAGAATATAGACACAGTCAGTGGTGAGGGTACTAGGATATGGGTGATTTCTTTCTGGGAGAGCTTCAGAGATGCCCACCTAACTCTCTTCCCTGGTTTTGCTAACTGAACAAAAGCCTTAGTTTGAATATAAATCTTGCTACCTCCATTTGGCCATAAGGCTTTATACAAGTCCCTTTACCTATCTGATCTTACGTTTCCTTATTTGTAAAAAGGACGCCTCACCATGTAGCTCACAAAAGCTGCTGTGAAAATTAAATGAGACGACAACACAGGAAATGTATTGAGTGCACACAGAAGGCATTCACTAAATGCTTGGTGATTCTGGAGTCTTACAATAATACTTAATATTTAGTCCATTACCAGCATTGTATTTGGTTACTTGTTTTTGTGGTCCTTCCATAAACTGCAGAGAATGATGCAAGATGCACCATTTTATATCATCCAATCAGCAAGAAGAGGTGGGCTGGGTGCTTGTTTGTTATTTGGTACAATGGAGAGTAGGGAAGGGAAGTTTGCATTTTAAGCCTTATAGAATCTGTGTCTTACATTCTTTTGTCTTAAAGCAGTGTTCCTAAAATACATAACTTAAGAAATTAACAGTACGGCAATCTGGCAACTTGTGTTCCCTATTTTACTTTTTCCCCATTTAAATCTTCTGCTTTTTTCTTTGGTTTTTTTTTTTTTTTCTTTATTAGAGGACCAAAGTTGTTGTAAACTGGAAAGATAAATGGTTTTCTAATAATATTAGCCAAAAAACACTGTTCTTTTGTACCAAACCCCTGAGACCACAGCAGCTACTTTATGATTACTAAAGGCTTGAGACTTGAGACTAATGTGAAATTTGGCAGCAAATGCCTTCGACCTCTTACAGTTTCCTAAAGATCTGGACTCTTTCTCTTGTATTTCACAGATCAGCAGATTTATATTCTCGCTCACTGGCTCTCTTGCACTCTCTCTCTCTCTCTCTCTCTCTCTCTCTCTCTCTCTCTCTCCCTCCCCAACCCCTCCCTGCCCCTCCTTCTTCTTATTTTGAAATACACAGTAGACATAGCTAAGATCTGAAAGCATTGATCTCCAGAATACACTGATTCAACATCACCCCACTAAATATTATAAATTTGGGAGAATCCACTTGGCAGTGGGAAGTTGCTCTTTGAATCCGTTTCATTTCATCCCATTTGAAGCACCTTATTTCTGTAGTCTTTTGACACTACATTTTAATTTTACCTCTGGCTCAGATCTTGTAACACAATTTCTCAACCCAACCAATCTGAGTTTTTTCTCTCCTTATTCAAAGACAGACACTTAACTCTGTAAGAGCATGACTCACAAAGAGGTTTCCACAAATACAGATACTGGAGTATGAAAGATGTTCATCATAGCATTTTTCATAATTTTGGCAAAAATTACTCAAAATAACTTAAACACTAAAGACCAGGGCATGATGACATAATTAATAACCTAATCAGTGGAAAATCATGCAGACCGAAAATATCCTTAAAGAATATTAATTGTCATATAACACAGAAAAATTTAGAAACAAAACAGCATATTACCTCATTTTAGTGATGAAAAATTCACTACAGAAAGAGGACTAGAAGGAAATAGATCTTTGTGTTTGCAGTGATTACCACTCAGTGATACCTCTCATTCATGTTTTTCTTCATTTTCCCACTTTTCTAGAATAAAATATATTAGTTTCACATATGGAAATAAACTTTTGCAAAGATAAAGAATGCAAGTTGGTACATTGGAATCCAGAAGCTAAAGCAAACTTTTCCGTTCTCCTACGCTGTGTATTAAGAATTTGCTTTCTCCTCTCTCATTTCAAAGAGAAAGTATTACCACATATTAAGCAATCAGCCAGTAGGGTTCATCCAAGAGCAATAAACAGGCCTCTCAAGAGAAAATTAGTGAAGCTCAGGAAATGAGAGCTGGAAACCCAACCAAGTGAACTAATGCATCCCTCAAGAATCAGTGTCATATACATTACACTCTCTGGTGTGGGCACTTTCTTTTCAATTTAATTTTAAATGTTTCAAGTGATTGCAGTTGCTCTGCTACATTTTAGACCAGCCAACAAGCTATTAATCCATCTTCTTTGAGCAGAATATAATTCCAGCAGACTTCAGAGATGTTCATCTAACTCTCTGGCCCAGCCTGCTACCTGAACAAATATCTTAGACCTAGTTTGAATGCTAGAGCCTCCACTTAACCATAAGACCCTACATAAGCCCAGAACCTATCTGACCCCAGAAATCCTCATTTCTAAAAAGGAAATATTGTCACCTAGCTCACAAAACCTGCTGTAGAAGTTAAATGAGATGATGCAGATAAGGAATGTACTGAGTACACATAGTAGGTATTCAGTGAGCCTTTGATGGTTCTAAACGGCCCATATTGAATTAAAAATCCCCTTATTTTTTGCATTTCCTGAGATGACTAATGAGTAACAGAGGAAATACAGTTCATGACCCCATGAAGCAAACTTCAACCTGGTACTCAAGCCTTTGGGCTTCATCCCACTATCTAAATTAACCAGGTCAAAAATAAGCTTCAAAGAACTGAGCCTTTATACTATTGATAATAACAAGAACTGAATGCTGGTTGTGGGAATGGAAAAAAGAAAACAGAGTGTAGAGTCACTCTGAGATGAAATCAATAGGATTGATGAATAGTTCCTGAAGCATTGGAAGGAAAGAGAATAACAGGGCTCCCAAGCTCCACACCTGGTGACTAGTCAGTCTACTCTTTCAATGAATCGACTATGGAGTGCCTACCAAGAATCAAGCACTGCTCTGGGTAGAAGAGGAAAACAGTGAACCCTCCCTCACAAACAGCACCTCTTCTCTGTGGCACTTCTTCTCCAGTGGGGGAGACAGGCAATAAAGAAATTTTCTGATTCTGACCATTGTGACATGGGTAATAAACAAGGAAATGGGGTAAAGAATAAGAAGTTAAAGTTTACTTTAGATAAGATGCTCAAAGATGGCCTTTTTCAAGGGGTGACACATAGACTGAGCGGCCCCTGAACAATGAGAAAGAGCCTACTAAGAAAGTGGAGGGGGAACTTGCAGAGAAAGGAAAGGCAGGTGGGGAGAACTTGGGGTGGGAAAAGCCAGGTGTTTGAGAAAGGGAAAAGAAATCCCTGCAACTGGAGATAAGAACTGGCAGAAAATCAGTTGGAGCAATGGGTAGGGCCAGGACAAGGCATCTAAGCAGAAGGACAAGCCTTGAAAAGCAGGTTGTTAAGGAAGAAAACGAGTTCACTTTTCTTTCTTAGAGCAAAGTCTCTAGCACAACCTAAGAAAGGCGAGGTTTATTCTAATTTGTGTTTCCAAAGTTCCTGTCCATCTTCAGCAGGCTCAAATACAGAGACAGCATGAAGGGCCTGGCGGAGGGAAGGTGCTCACCTTCTGGCATCCAGGAACCACAGAGCAAGGGAGAACTCTCGGAGGGAGCAAAATCTCTCTAGCCACACTCCCAGACCTGCAGCTAACAGCAAGTCAGTTATTACCCCCACAATCCAATCACCTTCGAAAAGCACCTCCTTTGATTGCATGAGAAGGAACATCTAGACTTAAACTATAATAATCTCTCTTTGAAGAAGTGACACTCAAACTCACACTTGTAGAATAAAAAGGAAAAAGTCATATGATAGCCCCGGAGAACAGCACCTCAAGCAGAGGGAACAGGCAACACAAAGGCTCCGTCTAATCTTTTGGTTCATTGCAATTTGAATTAACCAACCAAAATGAAGACGAAATAATGGAGAAAACAGTAATTCATCTTTGTGTGTTCACCCAGCAAGCTACACTGAGCGTATTCCTGCCATGTGCAGACACAAGTAAGAGTAAGAAGTTCCTTTTCTGTGGCAGCCTTGAGGGAGAGAGAGAACCAAGTAAATGCGGCCCCCTGGATAACTGAAAACATCCCAGACAATCATTTCAAGTTTAAAGAAAGTCAAGCAGTCAGTGCTCTTGACTATGATTATGTGAGCAACTTTTTTTGGAACTGTACATCCTAAAATTATTTTTTCATTTTTATTATCCTGCCAGTTCCAAATATCCAGATTTCAGGTGAAATATTTGCAACAGTGAATGGCAGGTTTAACTTACACTATAATCAAATATGTCTGGGGGAAATAGCACTCTAATAATAGCTAGCATTTATGGAGTACAGAGATTTGCCTGGTTTAAATGAAATCTCATAGGGTCCTCACAACATCTTGTGATTCCGAAGGGACTACTAACATTCTTTTTCTTTCAGATGATGAAATTGGGGCCCAGCAAGGTGAAGGGGCTTTCCTGAGGTCATTGAACTCTCTCCTGTGACAGTTGCTCAGCTTCCTCTGAGTTCAGAGCCTCAGTTCTGGTCCCTCATGTATGGCTTCAGATACACTGACATTTCTTTCCAAGGGTCCTATAGGTGGAATATAGAACAATTCCTTGTTTCTGGGAAGTTTTCAGAATAATCCCTAACTCCAGATTTCTGAGCATCCCCTAGAGTCTGGGAAGGAAAGGAAGTCTGTTGCCAATTGGATAGGTGGGTCTTGTCCTCTCCAAAGTATTCAAATTCAGTGGCTTTTTAAAGTGAGCTTTTCAGCCCACGGGCTGGCCAACTTGAAAGTTAAATCTTGCTTCTTCCTCCTCCGCCTCTTTTTCTTTCAGACTTCTTGGGCTGAGTCTGCATCGGTCCAGCGGTCTCTGGGTGTGTCGGGAGTGCACTCTTCCAAAGCTTTTTTGTTTTGGTTTGTTTTCTCAGGGTGATTGGTGCTCTCTGCTCCTCACCTCCTCTCATTCCCTCCCTCTCCCTCCCTCCCTCCCTCCTTATAGGGAAGCTCTTGGACCGGGTCCCTGAGCCTGGGCTGTGCTGGCAGAGGAGGTAACAGGGGTGAGGTCACATCTCCCTGGAGCCGGTGCCGCCGGCTTTTCAGAGCTCGCCATGAGCGCGCAGCCCCGGCCGCAGACCGCGCGGACCGTGCACTCCTCCGCCCTCTCTGCGCCCACGCTTCCGCCCATGTCTCAGTACGCCCCCGGCTCGGACCTCAAGGGGGCTTTGGACAGCAGCAGTCCGGAGGCCAACACTGAAGATGACAAGACAGAGGAGGACATACCCATGCCGAAGAACTACCTGTGGCTCAGCATCTTCTCCTGTTTTTGCCCCGCATACCCCATCAACATCGTGGCTTTGGTCTTCTCCATCATGGTGAGTGGGTTGGGGCCAAAAGCAGCGGGGGAGGAGAGACCTCTCCGGGGAACCCAGAGGGCTAGGGCTCCTTTCTCACTGCCCCCGCGTCCGCCCCTGCTCCACGCCTTCTTGGGGCTCTCCCAGCTGTAGCCCTGTATCCTAACCGTCAGCACCTCCTCGGCGCACCTTGCGGGGCTCAGAACCCTGACCAACCCTCGTCCTGGTTAACTTTACGCTTATTTCAGCGCCTTTGTTGCTCTGCTTTCTAATCTGGGAAAGTTCTTCAGTGAACTCCACTGCTTCTCCCGCCTCCTCTAAAACTCTGGGCTCTCGCCTGGATCTTCCCAAATCCACTTTTCTACAACCCCAGTTCAGGCAAAGATAGCAGACAAGGTAAGCCCAGTTTTCTGAGCGCTCAGGAGCCGCTCTTGGGCTCTCCAGGGTCCCCAGGGTCTCTGTCTCAGCACAGGCGCCTTTCTAGCTCTGCTGTGTCCAGGGCACCGCCTCCACCGCTCCTGGGGGGTCCCCGGCTGCAGGACTCCCCTTCCTTCACGCCGGATCCCGCGCTTTGGCACTGCGCGCTCTCGCTCAGGCTACAGCTCCGTGTCACTTCTTCTTACGCCCTCGGGTACCTCCTTCCAGTGACTCACACTGGCTTCCTCGCCAGGTCCTTCTTGGACACTCCTTGCACCCCTTTCACCTGCGAAATGCACGCCCGCCTCTCATTCTGCCTCAGCCTAGTTCCCACTCATTTGGTGCACACAGACCTTGTCCAACCCAAGACTCCCAAGTGCCTTCCACGGCGTCGTGCGCCCGCCCAGGGGCTCCTGGGACACACTGAGGACTCCACGCAGGGTGCCGCTCCCTGCGCCCTCCTTGTTCAGCTGTCCTAGTAACTCCCGCGCAAACCCCACTAGGAGGGCGACGAGCGCCCGCCCGCGAGGTCTTCCCTTATTGACTGGAGCAGCTGGGTTTGGCAGCGGCGTGAGACTCAATCGGCGCTGTCCTGGAACAACCCTGGCTGTTGCGCTCCCTCCCCCACTGGTTTGCCAGGGACCAGGGTACTCCCGTCGCGGGGTGTCCTGGTTCAGCTCCGCAAAAGTTGCAGACACCCTAATCCTTCCTATCCCCCATGAAGCCGGCCCACGTTTGCGCAAGAGTAGCACCCCAGTGGCCTTGCAGGCAGGCAGGGACTCCATTTGCACCTGCAAATTGCCTTTTCTGCAACCTGTTTGGACTCCTGCACCCACGTGGGAGAGCTTGGTCTCCCACGTTCCAGCTGCATGAGTTTTTGATCTCAGTACCGCCATCTACTAGCTGTACCATGACCAGAAATTGCTGTATCTCCCTGAATCTCTATTTCTTTGTAAAATGAAACTAACCATTGCCACATTTCTTTGTGTTGTTGTGACCATTTGTGAGATCAATGTACCCAGAAGGGTACTTATTAATCTTTAGTCAAATATCACTTCAAGAAACTTGACTGCTGTTGAAAATCAAAATGCCCCCAAAATTCCTGTTTTTGGTCCAAAATATTTCTCTTCAAATGATATGAAGGTGTTTGCATGCCCCCATTAGAATGTAAGCTCCATGAGGACAAAGACATCTGGCGGATTTGTTTGTGGCTGCTTCCTCAGCACCCGGAAGAAAATCTGGCACAGGGCAGAGCTTACCAAAATATTATGAAAGAAACACGGATGTAAAGTAATGTGTTAATGAGTCTTAATGTCTGTTGTGTTCCTGTTTTTTCCCATAGAGAACCCTAGAAGCCATGGCATCGGGTTCCTTAGGACCAACCAGTCAACTTCCTCCCTTCCTTCCTCTCCCCCAACATCCGGTCTTGGATGTTTCACAGAGAGGCTGGGAAAGAGGGGCAGCCAGATTCTCCAGGCAGCAGCAGACATTCTGGCTGGCCCTGGTTTGTTAAAAAAGTAGCCAACTCACCCCTTCCCCATTGTCCTTTAGAAAGACTGCCTGCAACAGCCTTTCCCCTCACTGGTCCAAAATGAGCCTACATTCCAATGGTGGGGACACGTTGGGTCCTACTATGCCACTTGGTGTTTCCTGGGGGGTGAAGCTTGTACAAACTTTGGACAAAAACCTCTTTTTCTAAAACCTTCATGCTAATCCCTAAGCCTAGCCTCTTTTTTTTTAAAACGGTATTGAACCCACTGCAGGGCTTTGGCATTAAATTATATTCCCAGCCCCCCACCTTTTTTTTTTTCCTGTGAGGTCTCTCCACATCTTTAAATTGCCCAAGCTGGACTCAAACATGCAGTGCTCCTGCCTCATCCTTCAACAGTGCTGGGATTACAGACATGCACTACCATGCCCAGCTCCCAAGCCTTTTTCAATAGTGTTGCAGCCAGAACACAGATTCTGGAGACAGAAAGCTGACTATGGGGAAGTTCCATACCTTTTGAAAGCCTTGGTTTCTTCATCTATGAAAAAAAAAATGGGAATGTGAACAGTGTTTTACATGGAGCAGAGTGTTGTAAAAATAAAACCAAGTACACCAAACTCCCAGCCTTGTGTTATGCACTTAGTAATTGTCAGGCAGATGGGTAGACTTGGAATCTGGAGAAATCATATGTCTTACATGAAAGCAAGCAAAATATCAAACAAGTGAAAAATGAATTGTAAACAGTCCCTCCCACACCTTCCCTAAAGTATTCTCTCCCTCCAACTTACCGGCAATATTTTGCCTAGTTTTTTGTTTTTGTTTTTGTTTTTTGTTTTTTGTTTTTTGTTTTTGGTACCGGAATTGAACTCAGGACCTTATGCTTGCCAAGCAGGTGCTGTGCCACTGAGCTGTATCTCCAGCTGCTACTAATACAATTCCAAAGATTGGATAAGTTATTTTTTAACATGAGAGGAAAAACGTTTGTTTTGGTTCATGGTTCTTGTCTGGCATGAAAGGACCACTTCTGATGATGACCTTCCTGCCATTGGTGTCCCCAGATGGCACAGAAAATCACAAGATCAGAGACAGGAGTACAGGGAAGACCTAAGCAAACTGGTTTTCATAGCAGACCCGCTTTCAAGCTGATGCATTAATTCATTAACCTATCAGTAATGTGAATGCATTAATCCATTCATGAGAGCCATGTGCACTTAACAGCTCGCAATGGGGATTAAATTTCAGCATGCATTTTGAAGGCATCACACCATATTCAAACCACAGCAGTGACTGCCTAATTCTGCTAGATGTGTTCTTTCCCTAAAATGTCTTCTAATGCTCAGCCCCAGGTGTTTTTAGATCTTGTTTATCTATAAATTGTGACAGGTTCCAATGGCTATGGTATGACTTGGGGTCTCAAGTGGAGGTTGCACCATTCCCACGGAGACATTTGGAACTGTGGGGGAACATCAAGTGGTGGCCTCAATAATGTGGACACTGCTGGCATTTGGTGGAAAGAGCCACCTCATATCCTGCAATCTAGGGCCTGTCCTCCAGCAAAGAATGGACATGCTCCAAATGGCAGTAGTACCTCAACTAAGAAATATCATCAGATAATATCATGAGTTGATGTACTAATAAATGTGTTGAAAATATTGATGAGGCTCAAAATTGCTAGTCACCAGGAAGATTAAAAATCCCAGCAACCTCAAAACAATCAATACCTTTATTAAATTACAGAATTGTAATGTACACAATTACAAAATTGGAGTAGATGCTAGATGGTAAAACTACACTGGAAAAACCCATTGCTTTTTCATTTATTTCAGGAGGTTCTTTCTATCGGAGAGGGAGCCCATAATTTCCTAAAAAGGCCCTCTATCCTAGAGAATGGATGTTCTTTCATTCCACAAATTTGTATTGAACACCGATTATGTGCCAAGCTCTGTTCCAGGCACTGGCACACTCTTTTACAGGGTACTAAATAAGGCTCTGTCTTCCTGAACTGGGAGAAAGTGAATTCTAAGCAAACTGAAAGAGTGTTAGTCAATTTAAGGTGAATTCACATTTTGGTTTTAAAAACTTGATTCTTGATGCAACCATTGGTACAACTGAGCCTATAGGCTGCTCTAATCACAGACACAGAGTCATGACTCGGGGGGTTATGAGTCTTTTCTCACAGAACCTCTTCTCCCTATCTCCTACTGAACCTGTCTAGAAACCACACAGTTATTCGTAGTGTCTGTGACTTTATTTGTCTCAGTGTTTTCCACCCTGTAAAATGGAGGTTAGGATGGTATTGATACAAGGTCATTTGTGGAAATTAAATGATAAAATTTTCAAGTCATTATCAAACACTGCTGGGATAATTAAGTGGTGGTGGTGGTGGTGGTGGTGGTGGTGATGATGATGACAATGACAATATTCTAGGATAATAGGATAGTCATTTTCCTTTTAAGCACTGGGATGGAAAATGGCTGGTTGAGTAGTGACTGGCCTTACAGAGTAGGTAAAACTGAAGCCAATCCTGAAGAAAAGGTAGCCACAAAGGAAGCCAATTTGCCTTACTAAACTCAGGAAGGCTCAGAACTTGGAGGAATCTATTGAAGCTATCACCTTTGAAGGTAGGAATAAAGTGTAGGGTTGAAGACAGAAGGAATCTGTGAAAGTCTGTTTAAGAACTTATTAAACAACAAGAGCGATCACCCCCAAAGTGAGGCACTACTTCCTTGCCAACTCGGACCAAAGACAAGAGATTTGCTCCCTGTTGAGATTAAACAGAAGGACTATAGACACCAGTCACAACTGAGAGGAGAGTTGAGGTTCCATACTGAAAGTGGGTTATTGGAAAGTCAGCATGTTGAACAAGGAAGCTTTTGCCTCCACTTGACTCCTTTATTCTGACATCCAGATGTGAGATTTGAGTATTTCCCTTTAAGAGGAAACCAGTTCAAAAGAAAAACAGTCCTTGAAGAGTCTTCCAAAACTCTTAAGGACGTGAAACCCACATGCATTCATCCATAGAATGCCCAGTCATTGACAACCTCCATCCATAAATTTGAGAATATCTCTCAGTAATCTCCCTTTCCAAGAAAGTTCCAGAAAAGAAAATGAATGAAAGAAAATTATCAAATCAGTTACATAGGAAAACATCCTCCAACTGAATTTCCAGATTTAAATGATCCTCTAATATCCAATAAAATGAATGAAATGAAATATACTGTAAGACATGTCATGATGGGATTTTACATTTTAAAGGATATAATTTCTCTCCAATATTTCAAGTCTCAAAAAAAAAAGACATATGCTACACAGGTTCATAATGGCTCAGAATGGATGAAAGTTGAACAATAATGAAAAATGGTCTTAAAATTAGGAAGAAAAATTACTTTGATGCTAGACCTATCTAAATAATCACTTAAGGGAGAGAAAAAAATAAAGACATTCTCAGACATTTAATATCTCAAAAAGTATTGCCTGTCATATACCTTTTCTCAGGGAGTCATTCACTGATGGAAAGATGTGCCCCCCAAAATGGGAAATGGAACAAGAAGTATCCAACCCAGAAAAACAGCAGAGAGATATTTCTTAAAACAAAGCAATCAATCTCATAAACCCACAGATGATACAGTCGATAATGGATGCTTGGTTCAAAGCCACTGTCACAATCCATTATCTGGTTGTGGGCTGGCCACAGTAAGCCACAGAGGTGGCCTAAACCTGACCACACCTACTCTGAAAGACAAGGTTTGTGGTCACAAGGAAAGTAAATACTCACAGGATGAAAGACAAACCAAACTGGATCTCTTTCCATCTGACCCAGGCTCCACTAGGGATGGCTCACCCATCAAAATTGTGTCAGGTGGACATCAGTTAGGTTTAGGGAGGAGATTTTCCTCTTTTTGGAGATCAGGGTGTAACATGGTGTAACACGGAAATATCATGTCTTGGTCCATGCAACTGATTCAAAACTGTTGATGCCGCCTATAAAGTGGAAATCTGAATGCTGAATATTATTTGTTGGGTCTTTCCATGTGACTTTTCTCCACACTTTTTGGTTTCTCCATATGATTGTCACCTGCACACTGAGGTATTAACATGATGGATGCTTGTGGCTTATTTCTTATTAATTTCAGTGCTTAAAGCTCTGAAGGACATCCAAACAGTTTCATATAACTGAGACATTGTCTGAAGTATGCCTTTGTTTGAAAACTGTCTTCTAGATACCCATGGATTTTATATGCTTGGACATGTCGCCCAAGCAGCCACTTCCTTTTTGGTCACTTTCATAAATTTCACCATTATGTGGGAGAGGTGGGCCATGGACATTTGATATTTGGGGATCTAGAGTTCAAATAGCTGTGGAAGTCCTTTGATCATAGGTTGTTGTATTACAGATTATATTTATTTCAAGATGTTAACCTGTGTGTTCCCATGAAAGGCCATACATTTTAAATCCCATTTGAATTTGTTGATTAAATATTATAATGCCTGAATTTGTCATAAAATACTGTGGGAGGATATAAAAACCAAGATCAGCCACTAATGGATGGTTGTCACAGCTGGGTTATAGGAACGTAGGAATTCACTATATTACCATGTCAACATTTGTATAATTTTGAAATTTCCTATATTAAAAAGAAAGAAAGGAAGTAAGAAAAGGGAGAGAGACTAAAGAAGGAAGGAAAGAATCCAGACAAAGCCTCCCTTCCAAAGTTATTAAGCACTTTCCAGGTTAATGGCAAAAAATAAAATAAAATAAATAAAAGGTGAGAAAAATAGCAGCTATTGAATGAGTTGTCCAAACAAAACATGAGCCATGGTGGAGGAGTTTATCATTAATTAATTATGAATGAATGAATGAATGTTTACATAAGCCTAAGTCTGCTCCTACTTTTATCTTTAAGGATTCCTTTCCCTCCTCCAGTTATAGTCTACATTTCTGCCAGTACTGTTTCAAAAAACTCCAAGAGACTCAGGCAAATGCCAGAGGTCACTAAGAGGTTGGCCACAACATTGGTCCTAAGGATCATTTTCCTACCTGATCTAGGGCCTCGCTGATAAATACACTAAACACACTAATGGATACATACTTGAAAATTAATCTCTATTCTGTGCTTGCTAGTTCAAAGCATGATGCTTTTCAATTCAAAACATGTTCTTCAAATGTGTGATCCATTTAGAGCTGGAGCCCAAACATACCTCGAAGCCTCTAGTACTATAAATTCAAGAGTTAAGCCAGATTTTCCAAAACAGGTTTCCTTAGACAACTGGTTCTGCTGATGCTAACAAATTTTACATAGTGGTGGGAATAAGAGGAGGATGATATTGAGAAACTCAGGGCTAAATCAAGCAAAATTAATGATGCCTTTCCTTCAGAGCTTCCCAGGGCCTTGATCAGTCACTGTGTCTTATGGCTGTTTTGTGGAACACTATGGCAGGGAACATTTATTAAGCATGTTGCCGAGAATCCTTGGATCATAAAGGAAGTGTGCTCCAGACAGAACTTACAAAGAAATTCTGTTCTTAATGATAAGTCAGTTCTCACTGAATGAATTGAGCCGTTGCGGATATTGGGATGCCATCCCCAGATTTTCCTGCTCTGTGGACTCTCCTCTGCCCTCTTTCTTCCAACATGCTCATTTTTAATGAATCTCCATAGCCAAGTCTTGCCTTTTTTTCTTCCTCTCTTATTGTCTTTTTTCCCCGTATATATGAAACTGAGGAACTTTGCTTTCTCTTTACATTATTTTTCCTATTTGTGAAACTGAACATGAGAACTCCTATATTTAACTCCCTTTTCAAATAACTTTATTTGTTCTTCTTTCTGGACATGTCTTATAATACGGTGGCATGTCTGTATTATTATTATAACATTTATATGTGTGTCTTTAAAACCCTTTCATTTCAACACAAGTTTCACTTGTTCCTTTCAAAATCTCAGCAAGGTATGAAAGAAAGCTGCTCTCCCCACTTATCCATTAGAAAACTGAGATTCAGAAAGGTGACACTGGTGAGCAAAATAAAATACAGTAGTCCTTGTCCCCAAGCAATTTATTGTCTAGTGCCTTGAATCACTGTAATCAGATGGCTGTCTTGACCTTTGACACTAGGAATACAACTCTGATGCTCTGAAAGCTTTCTCTTTTAATAGATTTGCCTCATCAATAACAAGGCCCATCATATAATACACTCAGTCAAGCCTGGCAGAATTCCTCCCTAGCTTTTAGCTTTGACAGACAGGCAAAAGGACAGTTCTCACTTGTCCTTGAAGATATTTATGGGGGAAAAAGACAGAAAGTCCAAAGAGGAAGCAGATAAGCACGAATGAGTTAATGATGATGAAGAGGAAAAAGCACCTTGCAATCTGGAGCCCGGCCTCAGAATTCCCAGCAATACCTTTAGGCACAGAAACTTAGGAGCAAGCAAAATCTAAACAAGAAACCCAGCATCATCTGAAAACTCCGAGATTGTTACTAAAAATATGTGCTAAGTGTTCACGTACATCAAGCTGTTTGATGGAGTTTAGAATCTGAAACAATACTGGTATGCATAAGCTTTAAGTTCATCCTTCTGGACAAAAGGACCCCAAACTATGTTCAGGCACTGATGTAATTCTTCAGGTAGGTCGGCAGAGGGGAAGGTGAGAGGGGAAAGAGATAGAGATGGAGAGACAGAAAATGGAGAGATACAGTGAGAAAGACAGTTATAAAGACAGAGACAGATCGAGAGACAAACAAAGAAAAAGGGAAATTCTCACCTACTTCCCACTGGCCAAATATGTTCTAAAATTTTATTTTTAGAAGATGAGGGTAGCTTCAAAAGAGAAAAGTGGTGTTTGAAATAAAAGGCAGCCCATTTCAAAATTGATGACTGATACCTATAATCCCTTAGGCAGGAGAATTGCTGTGAGTTAGAGGTCTGCCTGGCCTACAGAAGTGAGTTCAAGGTCAGCTTGCACTACATAGTGAGGTCCTGTCTCAAAAAAACCAAACAGAATACAGTGTACAAAACAATAAAATTAAGAAATCAGTATTGCAACTCAAAAGATCAAAATATTAGCACATTCACAACAACAAATAAAATTCTTTAAATATCAGAAACAAATTTAGGACATATGTAGAATCTATACAAAAGCAGCTTCACCAAGAGATTAAAATTGAAAAAGAGTAACTAGATAGAAGGGTATAATATTGTACACTAAATGTTCATCCAAGCATTGGTGATGAAGTGAATCACACATTAAAAAAACATAAAAGCATAGTGCTTAGCACAGTGTAACTTCCTAGTTAATATGCATTGTTGTCATCATTATAAATGAGATAGACATAAACATTGATTCCAACACAGAAGATTGACCATGTAAATTGTAATCCATCTATTTAACATGGAAATAGCAACATGAAAAAGTTACATAACTGTTAGCATCATACTTTTGATGAATGTTATCATATAGGAAAATGCTTAAAGAATCAAATGGGGAAAAAACAATATAAAATTGGACTGTGGTGAAATTGGACATTCCCTGTCAATTAAGTGTACTTGTACATATATATATGCACTCACACTGTATGACCAGGCATGAGAGAAGGCTGAAAATATTCCAAAATGTCTACAGACCATACATAAGTCAGCAAGTAAATGAGATCCTTTCAGAGATCTCATTTAATAAGCACTGCAAAGAGAATATGCGGAGAGACATGACACAGATGGATCAGTGGGCACATGTAGTAGAGAGAAGAGATTGTTTTAGAAATGGTGGCCAGCAAAGGCTGAAGAATGAGAAACCCACTGTGTCATCTATGTCATCTCCATGTAATGAGCTTAACTCCTCATGAAGCAACCCTAAGGGAGGCCATAAAATTGAGACCTGGATCTGCTGTCACCCAGCAGTGTATCCCATGAAGTTCTTAACAGCTCTCCCTTTGTCTTGGTCTCAGTCCAACTTGCTCCCATATTTAGCACAAATTCATGACCTACTCTTCCTTCAACCCTCATTGCAAGCTGGACAACTATTCTAAGCTAATCTGGTCATTGTAGAAACAGGCTTTATTCTTGTCTGAGTCCCAGCTTCCCAAGCATTAGTGATCTGGGAGCTGACATGGCTCTTACACTACTCAGTAATATCCCAGGTTTGACTTGTTCTCATCCTTGACAGCCAGGTCAACTCCTGCCCATACTCCTATCTCTATTTCTAGGGGATGTTTCTTATGTGCACCTACAAGTCTAACTGCAAGACTTCCTTGGTCTGAATGCTGCTTCCAATGGGCACTGGGGTAACCATCAGAAAACCCCCAGACTGCTTCTAAGCCCTGCCACTAGCTCTTATCAAGGAACTACCAATTTCTCTGGGAACCAGCATTGTCTGGTGGAGCCCTCAAGGAGCAAAAGCTCTGTCCCTGGACTTTGCAACTTTAAAATAAACAGTAATGATATACAGCTTAGTGGGTTGTTCAAAAGGTTGCATGTGTTTTGAACAAACTATTTGTCACTATCTAATTCCAATAAATTATCATCACCCCCATGTGCATTGGCAGGCCTCTGCATTCTCAGTGTCCTCCCCCCCCCCTCAGAAACCACAAATTTACCTTCTGTCTCTATGCACTTGCCCATTCTGGATATCTCATATAAATGAAATCATATACCACATGACATTTTATATCTGGCTTCTTTCATTTTGTATAATACAGTTAACATTTATCCATACTGTTATACATATATAGGTACTTCCTTTTCTAAGGTGAATTAATATTCTATTACTGTATGGATAGACCACAGTTGGTTTTTCCATTCACTGATGGATATTTGGATTGATTGTACTTGGGAACCCTTTTAAATAAGGTTTCTATGAGCATTCATCGACAAATATTTGGAGGTTTTGTTTTGTTTGCAGTACTAGGGATTGAATCCCAGGAAATGCTGAACTATATCTCCAGTATTTTTCTTATTTTTGTTTGGTGGTAAATTTTAAGACCCAAAGGGTTTGTATGGCTCCGTCACTAAAGCACTTCCCACTATAAAGTGGTTATAGTTCCCATGGCTTCTCTCGTGGGCCAGCTTACTCCCTCCTTACAGGCTTCCTCAGATGATCCACATTCCTGGCTTCTCCAGACTTCTGGGGTCTCCACTGCACCTTTGGTTTCACCCTCACAGCTTCACACACTGCCCTCTCAGGGACACGCTGCCTGGTCTCCCCAGCCTTACTCTGAAATCTGGGGGAAGCCTTTCTAACCTCAGAATTGCATTCTGTAAGCATCTAAAAACCAGAGCCACGTGGATGATGCCAAGGCCTGCTGCCAACTGGAGCAGTAGCCAGGCTTTCTTCTTTCTTGTCTGTAGGGGTCAAGTTCCTGGGTCACTGAGTATTCTGAATCTGATTCTGAGGAACAAATTCTCTATGCTGCCACCATTTGGAACCTGGAGCAGTTCTGGCTGCCATTATAGAACATGATGTTTTTGGCTTTCTCCTCAAAGCAAAATCTTTCACTTTTGCAGTTTGGGGGTTGCAAAGGGTGGAGTCCTGTTGCTTCTTGTGATGCCCTCAGGCCATCTTTTCTATTTTCTGTTTCCTTACCAGCAATCAAGATTTCACCTGGTCTTTCCTTGCAGTACACAGCTTTATTGGAGCTTCCATTCTGGCCAAACTCACAACATTTTAAATAATTCTGATGGGCTCTTTGCTCTTGATTCTCAAACCCTTTGGATCTTAAAATTTACCATGGATTGCTTTGGCTGTTCCACATAAAACTACAGGACTTAATGTTTGCCTTACTAGATTTTGGACTTGCTTTGGTTCCATTCCTTTGTATTTAATTTTTACCTTTTGGAATGATAATGTTTATCTCATGCCATTCAATGTTGGAAGTGTTTAACTTTTCATTTGTACAGAGGCTCACTGCTAAGAGTTTGCCTTAGATCTCAAAGGAGACTTGGGACTTGAACTTTTCAGCAGTGCTGAAACTGTTAGGACTTTGGCAACTCTTAGAGATAAACTAAAATATCTTTTACAGAAAAGGATGTGCATAAGTCTTTGGGGGGGTCATGGGTGGAATGTTATGATTTGTGGCTAGATGTCCCCCAAAGCCTCATGCTTCAACTCTAGGGTGGGCTTCTAGAGTTGGTGATTGATTCATGGTCCAATACTAGGATTATTGGTGTGAGTGCTACACCCACCTAGGGCAGGTAGCCTGCATGCAATACAAGGGAAGGAAAGAGGCTTGCTCTCTTGCTCCTCCCTTTTTGCTCTTGTTGTTTTAGCTGTTTTCTGCCATGAACTGTTGCCCTCTGCCATATGCCACTCTGTCTTGGAGCCAGCTGATTATGGAGTGAAACCTCCACAAACTGGGACTTTTCCTCCTTTAACATTGGGTGTTGGGTATTTTGTCTCAACAACAAAAGAAAAAAGCAACCAAGACATTCCTTCATATAAATCCTTTATCAGACATGTAATTAGCAAATATTTTTCTCCCCATCCATAGTTTGGGTCTTGCTTATTGCTCTGGTTTTTTGATCCTTGTTGGGAGCTCTGTCCATTTGCTGCAGAGGTCTTGTGAAACAGCTCCTTCCATTTTTTCTTGTGACATCTCTCTCCTTTGTCCCCCAACAGGAACACTGGCCTGGGGACAGATTCAAAAACAGATGCCATATTACTTCCAGCTCTAAACTCAACTATATACTTTAACTATCAGCTCTGTCCCTGGCCCTACTTCTCTGAGTCTATTATCCCACCTACATACTGGAAATATTAATGCCAAGCCCTCTGCATTGTTTTCAGAATTAAATGAAATGAGGGAGGCTCCTTTACATTGTTATCTCATTTAAGCTTCACATCCAACCTGTGCTGTAAGTATTATCCTCATTTTTCAGAGGAGAAAATTAGGTCTCAGAGCAATCCCTATAAACCTTATTTTCCTTTGGGTTCAGCTACTACTGTATTAAAAATCCACATATCTATTTTCTAGCATAGTCTGTAATAAAATGAGGTATAGTGCAATTCATATATATACATACATATATATTCATACACATATACTACATATATGTATACATATATATATACACATATATATGTATATGTATATATTCCTGGAAATATGTATATATATATATGTGTGTGTGTGTGTATGTTGCTGGAAGAGGGGTGCTGAGGCAGGAGGATTACCATAAGTTTGAGGCCAGTTTGGGCTATATAAGGAATTCAAGACCAGCCTGAACTACGTAGTGTGAGATCTTGTCTCAAAAAAAAAAAATGTAACCACATATAAACAAGTATACAGATACTGGTGGCAGGTTGTAGGATCAGGACAGTTTCCATTTAAAAGAAAATCATTAGTAAGTCTGACCTATAAAATGGAGGCCAAACAGCCTATCAAGTCCTCCACTGAAGAAAAAAAAAAAAAGCCCTTAATTATTATCTGCACCGTGCTTCTTTCCTGTGGAAATATTTTTCTGGTGCTGGGGATGGAAAACAGGGCCTCACACATGCTAAGCAAGTGCTCTACCACTGAGCAACACCCCCACCCACAGTTTCTGAGACAGGTTCTCACTACCTTGTGATCTTGAATTTCTCAAGCTTCTGGGCTCAAATAGTCATCCTGTCTCTCTCTTGGGTAGACTTCAGGGATACATCATCACACTCAGCTTCCACTTTCAGTGATGTGTCTTAGTGACAACTGTATAGCCCCCTTCAGCTCTCTGAGAGCAGGGACCTTGTCTGCCTGCTTCATACCTGACAAGTATCCCCAGCACTTACAACAGTGCTTGGTGTATGTTAGTAGCTTAATACGTTTTTAATGAATGAATAAATGAATAGAGAAAGTGGTTTGCAATGTTTTAGCTGCCTGGGAAGTGTCCCACTAGACTACTGTCTCTGTTCTTATGGCTGAAAATAGAAAAGAGCTTCTATTTATTGAATGCTAGAGATATGCCAGGCCCTGTGCTAAGAGCTTTCAGTGTATTCATTCATTCTATCAGCCTGGAAATTCCATGAAGCAGGCATTTCTTTGATCAGTACCCCGCTCTGTAAAGCACAGAGAAGTTAGGTAACTTGTTCCAGATTCACAAGTGGATAGCAGACCTGGATGGAGCCCACGCAGACTAGCTTAGAGCTGGTTTTATTCTCCATGGCACGGTGCCTTCCAGTATTATAGAGACAAACATCTTCCTCTCCAAAGTTAGTGTTAGGTCATGGTCCCCATAACTTCAGTCTCATAGAGGATTCTCTACTTTCTAAAAGAATTCAAAGCTACCAATAGCTCTTGCCTTTAAGAAATATGAGAGTTAATGGAAGTTCTGTCTCTAAGACTCTCACACAAAAGCAAACAAAAACTAAAAATCTTCTAGAGCTCTCAGTAGACTGATTTTAGTGGAGTGGAGGACAAAAACAATTCAGATAACTAATAAGATTAATTGCTTTAGAATCACAGAAATAGAACTTCATCTATTTGATCAACCAAGACTTCTTTCCACACTAGCAACCATCCAAGTGTCCAACTTGGGCATAAGAAGGCTGTCTCTGGGGCCAGGGATATAGCTCAGTGGCACAGCACCTGCCTGGAAAATGCAAGGTCCTGGTACAAAAAAAAAAGGGGGGTGTCTCCTAACAAAACATGACAAGTTGAAAAATAAAAACCTGGCTATACAAATATTTCCTTTTGGGGCTAGGGATGTGGTTCAGTGGTAGAGCTCTTGCCTGGCATGCACAAGGCCCTGGGTTCAAATCCCAGCACACAAAAACTCATTTTATATTGGAAATACACATGAGGGAATGTGATGCATCAGACCCTGCTCAGGCCCTGGAAACAGAATGATGCGATAATGAGATGTGTGAGCCTCATTGAGCACCCAAGTCAACAGGCAGACAGACACTTAGAAGTCAAACGCCCACTGAAGAAAATAACTGTGACTTTCACTGAGAGTCATGAAGGAAACCATGCCGGTACTGAGTCAGAGCCTACTGAACTGTTAAGGGACCTCCCTGGGAATGGCGTGGCTGAGAGGTCTCCCCTGAAGAAGCTGGCCTGCAAGCCGAGTCGGGAAGAATAAGCAAGCACTGGCTGCATGAGACAGAGAGGGAAGAGGATGCCCAGCAGAGGGACCGACCTAGACCAAAGGGGCGGCAGGAAGGCAGGAGGTGGTGAGCCAAGGGGGTGGGTGCAGGCAGGGCCGGTGCAGCAAGGGGAGGATGCTTGATTAGGGATGTGCTTCTCTCCTGAGGCAGAGGAGCCAAGGGAGGGTTTAGGGCTGAGGCTGCACTGGGTCCCATGCGTATCCACCCACCCACTGATTTGTGCTTTATTCTTATGGGGACGTTATCAAACATCAGGAACTTTCCAGAAATATGACTCCACACTAGGAGGTTACTGGTCATTCAGGCTTCGCTCTGTTACCTGTTGCAGGTAACAGCAATGTGCCTTCTGTGCCATTCCATGGAAGGAGAGGATTCAGTGGCCAAGAGGGTGACGATAAGAATTCAATAATAGGATGCACATAAAGTGGTTGGTGCAGGGCCTGGCAAGGAATAAGTCCTCAATAAATATCAATAATTATATTCATATTATTATTATTAATATCACTCCTGCTTCTTTTCCTGCAACCACCTCCTCTCTCCCCTTCTCTTGCTCCCCCACTTCCCTCTCTGTCTCCCTCCCTCCCTGCCTCTCTTTCTCCCTCTTCCTAATTTCAGCCACACTGAGTTTTCCTGGGGATCTTCAACAAAGAGTTCTTTCCCACCCCCAGGTCGTGCTCAGCAGGGCTCCCTGCCAGGCATCATCTTCCCCAGCGCCATGCAGGCTGGCTTCTTTTCAGCTCTCGGGCTACCTGAGCCTGCCTTACAGAACTCCCTTCCTCTGCTCTATTTTTCTTGCCTCAGTGATACTCTGTAACCATCATGTTTATTTTCATTTTGTTTCTTCATTGTCAGTCTTCACCAGAATGTAAGATCCATGAGGGCTGGAAGAAGTACCTAGCACAAAGGTGGTGTTTGAGAAATTGTCTTTGAATGAATGAATGAGTACCCAACTAAGACAGTGGTTCTCAACTCTGGTTGCACACTTAGAATAGCTTAGAAAAAAATTTTTAAATACTCTGGATCCTACCTCAAAGATCCTGATTCAGGTGTTCTAGAACAGGGCTTGCATATAGAAATATTTTAAATCCAGCCTCCATCCCTCACCCTCATAGCTGTAAGGTGCAACCAGAGTCAGGAACCATCAATAAAAGGGACTATAAAAGGTATAACTTTGGACAGTCTCATCTCCATTTCACATTGGCAACAACCCCAAAGGTGATGCCGTCCTACGTGGGGTATCAGTGGGGTAGAGCACCTGTTTTACTGTAAAGACCAGAGGGAAAGGACAAAGTATTTCCCATATTTCCCTAGCTTACAACAGTGGAGTCAGTATCACAAATTCCTGGAACATGAGACCCAGACTATCAGAACTTATAAGTTACTGTGTCCTTCTTAGGTGTGGGTACAGGCAGTGTACCCTCAGGGGTGGCCAGGAGTTCCTGAAGGGCCTCCCAGCAATCTTCTGCTCCTTGCTGCAGCCTTCTTGAGCTTTGGCATAGCAGCAGCCGCCCTCCCTCGGGCTCCTGACCAACTTTCCTTTTGTGGTTATGTGAGTATCATGTGTCCATCCAGGGAAGAGGTGTACAAATAAGCCTCAAATAACCATAAGCAAAGACTAAGTTGTCATTAAGTTACTACCAGAGGGAGGACCTTGCATATGTTTTTGTTGAAGTGTGACACTCACTGGCTCAAGGCACCTGACAAAAATCGGTGTTCTTGCTAGGTTTTGTGCTGACCCTTACATTTTCCAAGCATGAGCTCAAAGCACAGAGGAAAAAAAAACACAAAGAGACGCACACAGCAGAGAATTCTGCAGTGCCTTACAAATTTGCAATGAGACCCTCTTGTTCTGTATTCTGATAAAAGTTCATTTTCATCCCAGAGGAAAATAAAAGCTGGGATGAAATTTAAATTTTAGTATACTTTGCAGGGTGAACAAAGATAGTCACAATGGGCTGCTTAGTACTCAGAAGCAGCTATTTGATGAAACTGTGTGTTCAACAACTTAGAAACTCCAGGCATCATCCTGTAGTGTACAAATTAAAAGGCACCGGGCAGCCAGGTATAGTGGCATGCACCTGTAGTCCTAGCTACTTAGGAGGCTGAGACAGGAGGATTGCAAGTTGCAAGCCAGCCTAGGCAATTTAATAAGACCCTATTTTAGAACAGAAGAGAACAAGACAGGACAGGAGTGCATGGAGGTACAGCATGACTTCAGCGGAGTCACTGAGGGAACTTCTTTGTAGTAATGGAGCAGCGCTGTGCCCTGATTGCAGTTATGGTTACTGGAGTGCACAAAGTTCTGCAGAACTCTGTACAATTACAAACACACTTTAAAAAAGTGTGCACATAAAAGTGGGTGAAATCTGAATAATTCTGTACCTGAGTTGCTTTGTACCAATGTTATGTTCCACATTTTGACAAAGTACTGCGGTTACCTAAGATGGCACAGTAGGGGATACTGTATAAAGGGTATCTGGGTACTGTCTTTGTGACTTTGTGTGAGCCGTAAACCGTATCAAAATCAAAGTTGTCATAATCAGATTCCTAAAAGATCAGGAGAAAATTTTGTCAAATAAATACCACAGGAAGGAGTGTTATCTGCCATGCTCCTCAGTGAGGTTGCCTACTGAGCACTTAAGTGATTAGTTTAATATGTTTTAATGGCAATATTTTGGACATGTTAGACTTAGTAAAAAATATATATTAGTAAAGTTAATTCCATTCACTTTTACTTTTTCAATTTGACTACTAAAAAATTTATAATAACCTATGTGGCTTCCTTGGAGTTTCTGCTGCAGAATACCGATCTATGGTATATAAAAAGTTCCCACAAACCAATAAGATAAACCAATAGAAATCTAGGCAAAGGATATGACCTAAAATTCATTAAGAAGAGATGTATACAATTAATAAACATTCATTCACATATTCACTCACTCATTCAACAAACATGCATAAGGTCCTGGGTTCTAGCACTATGTAGTTACCAGTGTGTTAATTGGTCTGAAAAGGTCTTTTCAAGGTGACATTGGAACCAAAATCTGAAGGATAAAAAGATGGCTCATTTTTACCATGAACTAAAAAAATAAGTTATTTTAATATTCTTTTTTTGCCCTTTAGCATGACAAAAAAACAGACTGATAAAACACAGCATTGGTAAGGATGAGGGGAAAGACACTGAAAGATTTTTAATGGAAGTGCAGACTTACGTAATATTTTGCAGGGCTCTCCAAATATCTATCATCGACCTTTAACTCTCAGTCTCATTCCTAGGAATCTACCCCAGGGGAGGCTCAAATATAAGCAAAAGATAATCTAAGGGTTGCAGATCTAAGTAGTGGTAGAGCATTTGCCTGTCTATGTGAAGCTGTGGATTCAGTCCTCAGAACCAGAAAAAAAATACATACACATAGATAGATAGATAGATAGATAGATAGATAGATAGATAGATAATACTGTATCATGTTTTACAATCATGACAAAGTTTAAATAACTAAAATGTATATTGGTGAGAGATATTTAAATTGATTACGAATCCATTGAAAGGATCTATACTCTCAAAAGAATAGTACTTATATACAATACTTGTAAATATGGAGCTATTTGAAAATAAAAAGTAACAAAGGAAAGATTGTGCCATAAAAAAGATAAAATAAGTTTCCCCCCAACCCGAATGCAAAAATGATGCAATGCTGAGAAGTCTATCAGTAAAACTCAGCGTTTCAAGTCATGAATAAAGAAGGAAACGAGGAATGAGACACTTCCAGAGCATCAGTTTGGAAATTTCACTGCTCAGTATTAAGTAGAAGATAGCAAGTTGCAGAACAAGTACAGTATGATATTTTCCATATTTTTGAAAGAGTAAAAAACAAAAAACAAAAACCTTTCACTATCTATGCATGCACATATTCACGCATACATGCACATGTTTACATACAAGTACATACAGAGTTTGTACAACTAGCTACGTAACTTTGGGTGAATTGCTTTAACTCCTTTGTGCCTTAGTTTTTTCATCAGTAAAATAGGAAAATAAGCTACCTTCCTTGTAGGATGGTCATGAGGACCAATGAGTTTTTGGGATTTGGTGAGAATAGGGACATATATTATGTAGACATTTAGGACTATGTAGTAGGTAGTATTTTAACCAGCGGGGGGAAAGGAGGTTTCTTAATAGATACTTGTTGCTGAAAATCGCACATATGCATGTGTACACACATGTACATAAAGTTATGTCCTTCAAGCATTAAAAGAATTTCCACTGAACTCTTTCCATGTGGAGTAAGGATACTTCATTCATAAAGCCAGCTACAACTGAATTGTCTGAGACCATGCCTTGACGGCGATGGTGAGTCCCAGCATCCCCCAAAATAAAAAGATACCAAATGCCTGAAACCACAGTTATGTTGGTTATGGGCTGATTAGACATTAGTCCATTGAGATGTCTTATTTAAGGGGAACAAGTGGGCGATCTTGTGTTATGGCCCTGAAGCAACAACCAGATGTCTCTTAAAGATCATTATTAGAAACCCTCACATGTTATGGGCCCGGGGAGGGCGGGTCGCAGAGGGATCCCTGTCCAGCAGGTTGGTGATTTCACAGAGGATGGTAGATTCAGAGGCTGAGTCTGGGAAGGGGATAATCGTATTGACAAGGACTTGTCTGATCTTCTGGGGTATGTCTAACGATGGAATGGGTGTATTATGTAAGATAGGATCACTAGACTTAGGTGAGGAGTAGGCGTATTATTGAGGATTGAAGTGGTATAGAGAGGTAAGTGGTTTATGTATGTTTTGGTTTATTATACTTCCTTGATATCCATGAGACTGAGGGTTTAATGTTGATTAAACACATAATGGTTTATGTCCTGTGTTACATATGTGTGTTGGTACATTTATTAATGGGGGCATGCATTAATGCACAATGTACATAACTAGAAATGTGGGTCACACTATATGAATGCATCTCCCTGGCACCAAGGAATAGTTAAGAATTTCAGTTTTGGGTACTGATGGTATGACTTTTGTTTCTTCCTTGAGTTATTGTGTCCTGGGGAAAATTATCTCCATTTTTGGTTTACAAAACTAGAGTAATTGTTTACACTACAAGGAGTCTTCACTTGAGGATTTTGTTTTGCCTGTGTTTACTAGTGGGAAGAGAATTAGGATAATGAAGAAATAAGTAATGGATGCCAATTGGCCAATGGTGATGAATGGGCGTTCAACTGCTTGGCCTCCGATTCTTGTAAGAATGAACAGGTTTGCCACCAAGACCCACAGAAAGGGGATTAAATGACATGCTGCATTGTTTTAATAGGTGTAAAGTTGGGAACAAGGCTAAGATTAAGACTGAGAATACCAGGGCTAATACTCCTCCAAGTTTGTTGGGAATGGAGCAGAGGATTGCATATGCGAAAAGAAAATATCAGCCAGGCTTAATATGTGGGGGTGTGTGGAGGGCTGGCTGGGGTGCAGTTGTCTGGTCACCCAGAAGATCGGGTGAAAAGAGGACTAAAGATAAAAAGGCTGCTACTCTGAGTATGAATCCTGTGGTGCCTTTAACTGCGAAGTAAGAGGGGAATGGAATTTTGTCAGATTCCGAGTTGAGTCCTGATGGATTGTTTGATCCAGTTTCACGCAGAATAAGAGATGTACTATGACTAAGGCCACGATAATGAAGGTTAGGATAAAGTGAAAAGCAAAGAATCGTGTTAGGGTGGCTTTATCAACTGAGAAGCCACCTCAAATTCATTCAACAAGGGTTGTGCCGATGTAGGGAATTTCTGATAGCTTTGTAATTACAGTAGTTCCTCAGAATGATATTTGTCCCCAGGGTGATACATATCCTATGAAAGCGGTGACCAATGAGCTGGCTCTGGAAAACTATTTAATATGGTGCCTAGCACATAATAAATGGTCAATTAATGCTACATATTAATATTATAATTCTGCTAAGGGGACAGGCAGAGCCTGCTCAGCTTTCTGTTACGATAAAAAGAGTTCAGCTTTTTCATTACTATAGAAAAACCTGGGATAATCAACTTAAATAGAGAAAAGGTTTATTTGATTTACATTTTGAAGTTTTCACTTCATAGTTGGTTGGCCTTTTTGCTTTAGGCCATGATCATGACAAGAGTATTGAGGAAGTTATTGATCTTATGGGGAGATAGGGAGACAGAGACAGGGACACAGACTGAGAGAGAGACCAGGGTTCTAAATTCCCTTGAAGGCTATGCCCCAAGTGACCTAACTTTTTCCCCACCCCCCCACCCCCAGTATTACCCCCCCGAGCTGAGACCAAGCTTTTAACACATTGACCTTTGGGAACATCTAAGATCCAAGCTAGAGTAGAAGTCAAAGCATTTAGAAAACAAAAGATTTATTTAAAAAGAAACATAAGTCCCACACTCAAAAGGCCAAGTAACCATCTAAAAAAATCAGAACATATGCATTTAAAGAAAACAAATGCAAAGTTGCCAAGGTTACCAGGAAGTTTTATATTAATCTGTGGAAAAAACAATACAATATCTTTCTCAAAAGTTTACAATATCCCAAAGGAAGTAGGTTTAGATCTTGATATTGCCAAAGGCAGGGATGAAATTGTATTTGCTGAGATTTATGGGAAATACTTGAGGTTTTAATATTTGAGGGATCAGCATTAGATAGACTCACTCTGTTGTTCTCAGGGTGCAAATTGCTGTTATTTTCTTCTAACAGTCAATACATGATGTACTTAGTCATAAAGGAAGCAAGGAAATATGTCAGTGTTTTTTTTTCAAGAATCATACCAAAAAAAGCCAAACAAACAAACATATATAGAAACAAATACCACAAGCCACTAAAACTAGGAAACAAGATTAGGGAAAATGCTTTTTTATTTGCTGTATATGTTTATGTGGCATTTAACTGTTTTCTGGGTTCACAAATGTCATTAGTAATTTTTGAAAAGAATAAATAAGATCATATAAATTTTGAATATGTAAAGCCATCCTGGTTCTCTCTAGTTCTTCCATTCCAGATGAGATAATTTACATTCTAAGCTCTTTAACATAAAAGATTTAAAAATCTGCATTTTTCTTTAAGATTAGTTTCCAACATTTAGGTTTGTTGCATCTACCAAAAAAAAAAAAAATGCTTTGTATGACATTCCAATTGGAAGAGGAAGAGATACCATAACTAAGGCCAGGGCAGGTAGCTCAGTGGTAGAGCATTTGCTTACTGTGCTTGAGGCCCTGGGGTCAGTCCTTGGCACTGGAAAAAAACAAAACCAGCATCTTAGGCAAGGAGAAAGAATCTCTTCGGTTTATCATTCTCTGCCCTTAAGCCTGAGACCCTCAACCATGAAAGTCCTTCAGAAAGAAATGTGAGAATTCTAAAGTTTTCAACTTGACCCTTCCACTGTATCCATGAATTTCCTCAACAGATTTACCTGTGGGCAGCCCCATCCCCAAGCATCAGAAGAAAAATGGATTTAGAAGGGGACTCTTGTAGAAAGAGACAAGTCCACACTTGGTATAGAAAGAGGTTTTCATCTGTTCTCGAGGCAACAAGAGCCCCATTTCTGGACTCACACAAGGTCTCCCTTATGGTCCCCAGGAAATGGGATTTGCAAACAAGAGGGTTATAGGAAAGATGATAAAGGTAGGGCAGAAATCATCTGGGGCTTGCACCCAAATCCCCAGATGGACCCAAATCCTCAGCCAGGTGGTCAGCATGGCTCCCCTGACCTGCACCCAACAACTCTAATGACCCAAGTTTCCCTCTTCCTCATCCATTCTCGTGCACAGACAATATGCACAGACGATAGATGTGCCTGCCCTTCGATGTGGTGAGGACCTGCTCTTCTTCCCTCAATCTGGTCACTGCTGCTGAGAACATGAAACCATTCCCTATCCAAAAAAGCCAAGATTTGATAGGAATGGGGGTCATGGAAGGGGTACATCTTTTTTTTCCTTTCATTATAGCAACACTGGGCTAATCTCTGAATTGTGTTTTCTAGGAAGCACAAAACAATAATGATCCAATTGTGATGAAGAATCTTCATAGTTCCAAACTGGACTATGAGCTCTGAATTCGGGGTTCCTAATAGTCTATGCAGTGACTTTGTGAAGCATTTAAAACAGCTTCTCTAATGGGTCTTCAAAGATTCTGATCCAGCAAGGCGTAGATAGAGATGATTCTGTTGCATCCCAAAGATCTTAGATTCAAAATAAGAAGAAGACAGTGAAAACTAACATTCACTGAGTATTTACTGTGTTCTGGGTCAGTGCCAACCACTGTACATGCACTAACCCATTGGATCTCCAACATGAAGAGGGTACTATTACTGTTGCCCCAGTGGTAACATGGAGGAATATTCACAGAAACAGACACTGAGCCTTAGAAACACTGATAACCTTCCCTACTTCTCACAGCTGCTGTGACATAGAATTTGAATTTAGATCTCTCTCAGTTTCAAAATGTATTCCACACTTTCCACAGGTTTCAAACTGGCGAGCATCTTGACTTGCAGGACATGAAGAATAGCTGTCTAAATCAAAGGCTTTTAACCCTGGGAAACTTTCATAATAATAGGCAAGCAACCCAAGCATCCATTGATAGATAAATGAATGAACAAAATGTAGTCTATTCATACAATGGAATATTATTTAGCATTACAAAGGATGGAAATTCTGACACATGAAAGAACATTAAAGGCATTGAACTAAGTAAAAGAAGCTAGCCACGAAAGGGCAGTTACTATGTGACACCACTTACATAGGGGACCCTGAAGAGTGAAAATCATAGAGTCATAATGTAGAATTGTGATTGCTTGGGGCTGAGGGGAGGGTGGAATGGGGCACTAGCATTTAGCAGGAATGCTGTTTCCACTTGGAAAGATGAAAAATTCTGAGAATAAATGGCGGTGATGACTCCACAGCCAATGACTGCACTTAAGACATGAAAAATGGCCAAAATTGTGTCACACACAAAAAACATATGATACCTTATCCCCCATACCATTTAAATCAGATTCTTTCCAGTACAGGGCTCAGATACACATCTACATTTTTTAAACATCCAGTTGATTCTAATGCACCCTCAGGGTTGAGAGCTCTGGAATGTGGGACCCAGAATTGTAAAATTCACCTTGCAGGAAATCCCTCATAAGGTGATCATTTCTTGCTCTCCCCTGCACACAAAATACCTAAAAGCAAACCCACCTCACTATTGAGTCTCCTGTCTGTTGCTAAGTAAGCTGCCAATTCCAAGAATTAATGAAAGATTCTGAAAGCAAAACCCTCTGAGATGTAGTAGGTATCTCTTTGATTTAGAACTGTCTGCTTGTATCTAACCCACTTTATGGACCAGCAAGGGGAAAATGACTACTAAAGTCATAATCAAGAATAGAGTCACCCAATTACATCTACAATTTAAACCACTAAGAGGGCCCCTCTGAACCTGTTAAATACATACAACAGGGTGCAGTGGCACAAGCCTGCAATACTAGCACTCAGGAGACAGAGGCAGGAGGATCTCTATGAGTTTAACCTGCAAACCTGGGCTATATAAGTGAGTTCAAGACCAGCCTGCACTATGTAGTGAGACCTTGTCTCAAAAAAAAAAAAAATACAATGGTCTTCTTTGAGTTGTAGCAGAACTTTTAGCAGTGGGGTGACAAAGAGGACTCATTATAAAGGAGAAAGACTCAGCTGTGCAGCTAGGCTGCAAGAATTCTCTGAGTCCTCCTCTGCCTGGTATTGGGCCAACACAGAAAGCTCCAAGATGTCCTCAATGAACTCACATTTTGTGGGAAAACATACATTCGCTCCTCTATTCAGCTCACACATATTTCTTGAGCTCCAGAAATGTGCCAGACAGTTTTCAAAGTACTAGCAAAGAAGATAATATTTAAATATTTAACAATTTGGCATGATTACAGAATCAAATAGGAGGCTCTGCTGAGCCTGGTAATAACCCTTACTGTTCTGGGTCAGGTAGACATCTGGAGGGTACACAGGAGGAGCCAGGATGGCTAAGACCTTGGGGAAGGAAGGTAGCTGCTACTTACCAATCAGTGCCACCTTTTGAGAGCATGCAAAGCCCTACCTATGGGTACCAGATGAGTAAGGGCCTTGGCTTGGACACAGAGATGGACAATTCAGTCCGCACTTTCAATACGTGATGGTAAATGCTAAGTTGAAAGTAATCAGGAAGCACAGAGGAGATGGGGAACTCAGCCTCATAGCTGACGGAAGGCTTCCTGAAAGAGATGGTAACCATGTCACTTGTTCATCAGCCTGGCATGCAGAGGAGCAAAGTCCCCGAGGTCTTCTAGAGTGGTCCTATGAGAACAGCCTGAGAACCTGCACACCTTTCCTTATCCGTTGTCACCACCTCTTCCTTTGTGTTTCCCAGTCTCAGAACAGCTACAACGAGGGAGACTACGAGGGAGCCAGGCGGCTGGGGCGGAATGCCAAGTGGGTGGGCATCGCCTCCATCATCATTGGCCTCATCATCATCGTCATCTCCTTTGTGGTGCACTTCACCAGGAAGTAAGTGAAATGTCTGAATCCCTACATAACTTTCCTTGAGTGCCCACTGGAATCTGTTAGAGGCGGTCAGGATACGCTCCAGTAATGAGCAACTCAAAACAAAAGGTTCTGCACGTTATGTGGGCCACGTAGGTGGGGAGAAATTCTCTCCTCCATGCAGTCATTCTGCATGAACCCCAGGCTGACTCCAAGTCTGCTGTGCTGTATCTGGTCTATCTAGAACAGGGGTCAATGCATGTTTTCTCTAAAGGATAATAAACATTTTAGACCCTGCAGGCCCTATGGCCCTGTCATGGTTTCTATCACAGCCACTCAGCACTGAACAGGCAGTGTCATTGGGCAAAGCAGAAGAGGAGAAAGGGAAGCTCACATGGATTTCTCCCTGCCTCAGCCTCAGTGCCACAGATGTCACACAGACTCACAATTAAATGACTAAAACCAACCATCTCACCCCACCTGTTAGAGGATAAGAAATGAGGGAAAGCAAAGGATATTTGGCCTTCTCCTGGGTCTGCCTAACCATGGGCTCTGTAAATGACTTCTGCATGATTCTGCCTCAAACTGGACAAATCATTTTTAATTAAAAGACAGAAGAGCCACCACATATTTTTGGTATCACCAAAATCCATCTCATAAAGAGATAGATGCAGCTGAAGTTTCACCCTAGAGTTGGGTAAATGTCTTCTAGTTTTTCTAATTATCTGAGATGATCTGCCTGTGCTTAGAACTGGTGACATTTCCCACTGGAGGTTTGGCAGAGGAGGTTATGTGATAAGCAGCCCAGTCCCAGAACGACAAACCCAAATCCATCTCTTTTCTGCGTAAATCCTGGCCACACAGCTAAGAATCCTGAGAAAGCCTTTAGCTTTTCTCCCAGAGGAACACAGCTATTCCTCCACCTTTGACTAAAGCACTTTGACAGCTCTGCCAGAGCTGAGAAACCCAAGCTACTTGGCTTGGTCGACCCAAGAGGCTTATCTGGGTGGGTGAAGGAGGAAGCAGACATCCTGCATTGTGCTAGATGAGGCAATCCAATCTTGGCGACCAGGAATGTAAATGTTACAATAGATCACTTTCCTGTTGGACGAGCCAGACCCAGGAGTAATCAGTGGCAGCTGGAACGAAGGGGTGATGTCCTCACAGGAGATATTCCAAAGGAAAAACAAGCAGATTTGTTCAAAGAATGGAGAAAAGGACAGTAAGACACTCAAGGAAACATGTTTTCTTGATTTTATCACATTCATATAAATATCAGCAAATTGATTGACGTCCAATGATATTAGTCTGTGATGGGGAACATGGTTAGAGAACACAGGCTTGCTTATTCTTTAAATAAGGGTGTGTGTGTACTTGGAGCCATGGGCTGTGTGGTTGATGGTACAGGTTTGGCACCAGATTTCCTGGGTAGTTCTTCCCCACCACTTTCTTACCTTCAACCAATTGTTTAATTTCCCAAATCTCAGTTTCCTTAATTGTAGAGTGGGGGTTATAGTAGCTCCTGTTTCACAAAGCTACTGCAAATGTCAACTGTGTACTGTTTGGTGTCGGGTCCTTAGTTTCACTGAATCTTAATCATACTATTATGATCATTATCAACATGACCAAGAAAAGACCTGAGAATTTAGGGTGCCATTGAAAAGAGTTCCAGACTTCGCATTTATGCACCCAGCTCAAAGGACAGCGTCCCGGAGGAATGACGCCAAGTCTTGGCTCGGTTTCTGGGGACTTGTGAAAATACATACTGCCCAGATTCACGTTCGAGCTGAGTGTGTTATAATAATAGCAACGGACACTGATTTAGATCTTGCCGTACACCAGGTACTAGTCAAAACTCTGGCATGAATTAATCCTCACTGAATTCTTATGGCAACGCAAAGCTTAAGCTCTGTTCTTAATCACAACTCCACACTGCTTCTACATCAATGTGTCCCTTAATGCCATAACAAAGGCATTACACAGTACATGCTGTATTGTTGATCCTTATGTGAGGATTCAACCTACAAAAATGTTTGATGAAAGGCCAGGGATTTAGCTCAGTGACTCAAGCACTTGTCTGATAAGTGCAAATACAAAAAAAAAAAATGTTTGATGAAAGCCAGGCCTGGTGGAGAACAGATATAATCCCAGCACTTAGGAGGCTGAGACAGGAGGATCACTGCAGGTTTCAGATCAGCCTGAGCTACATAGCAAGTTCAAGGCAGCCCAAATTGCACAGTGAAACTTTGCTTAAAAATTAAAATGTTTGATGAGTCAGGGTCCAGGGTCAGAAAGTCAGGCAGGACACATTTATGAATGAAGCAGCCTGGTTATTCTACAACAGGGAGGTGAACTGGAGAACACAGTTCAAAGGGAGAGGTCACTACTATACTCCAGTTAGTATCACTTAGCACGAAGCCCTCATTTATTAAGAGGTGTGGAAATCTGGGTTTCTATGTAAAATCATCTGATTTTTATATGTTAACAACCAAGTCACATTGTTAATGCAGTGAGGAGGCCCAAAAATAATAAATAAATCAAAAACAACAACCATATCTGCAGCCTGCATGCTACCTACTTTGCAATCCATGGTGGAAAGCATGGCTTTCAAAGAGCCATTTGCCTATGAGAATTATCCAAGAAGTCTAAACAAGGAACCCAGTATTTTTCACATATGAGCACTGTATCCATTCTTAATATAAATGTCTGGAGAGGAAATGCCAATCTGTACATGCTCGTGGTTGAAACTTTCTTCGTAAGAATAAGAGGGTCAACTCTCCATTTCTCCTTCTGTAGCAGCAGAGGTTCACAGTGGATAGAGCCTCATTAGAGAATTAGTGTCCAAACCCTACTTCTAACACACAGACCACTGAGCACTTAATTAAGTTCTCTGTGACTCCATTTCTCTATCCTCAAAATGAAGATAGAATTATTTCCCTGTCTGTAAGGTCATATGTCTTTTAGATATCTCTCCCTCTATGTTATCAAAGGAAAACAAAATTTCCCATATTTAGAATTCCATGGAGAAGATGGAATTTAAATTTTGTCTTTCATGTGCAAGAGGGAGACAAGATGGAGAAAAAGAACAAAGAAGAGAGAATGAGAAAGGGAAGAAAGGATGAAGAGAAAGAAAGAGAAGCACAGATGGAAAGAGAAAGAGGGAAAGAGAGATGGAGGAACCGATCCTTAGAGAATTAATAAATTCCATCTTCCGTTAAGGTGAATAATGTGGCCTATTTCTCAGTAATCCTTCCAAATAAAATTCCCCAGTCCTAGCTTGCTAGATATTGAATGGCAATATGAAACTACTAAGGCAGAGGCTTAAAAGAAATTCTCATCCAAGCCCCGTCTCAGAAAATTCCAATTTGCTAAACCACATGCGAGCCCCAGAAGATGTCTTTTTTAACTCCCCACTCCCACTCTGGGAGTTCAGACACTGATGATTAGCAGAACCCTCTTTGCCAAACCCTGGCAAATTTCCTCCCTTCAAAGTCCAGAAGGAAGAACACACCGATGTAGCAGTAGCTTTAACAGAGTGGTCAGCTTTCATTTACATCAGCAAACTCATCCTCCTAACTTCTTAGGTCTCTGGCAGTGCCAAGGAGGGGCATAAGGTTACCACCTAGCAGATGTACGGAAAGAGCCCCGCTAACGATTAGAAGACACCAAGAAGGACCTGGGAAAATCTGACCACAGAGGATGCCAAGCCAGGAGTGAGATAAAAACTTATTTCTGTTGCGCTTAAAAATGCAATCTGAAGTAACTACTGCCTTTAAAAAATTGTGAAGTCCTTGCCTCTGGAAAAAATTTCAGTCTTGGGCTGAGATTACTGCTCAGTGGATAGAGCACCTGCTTAGCACAGGCAGGGCCCTGAATTCAATCCCCCAGAACTGCAAAAAAATTACTTACTTTTATAATAAATAATTTTTATCCTTTTTAAAAAGATAGTAACAAAGCTGTTGGAGAACAGATTGGAACCCAAATAGTTGAAATTCCAGGAAGACTTTTTTGACAGTCTTTACCCGAACTCATAAAAAGGACTCATTCATTCTAATTTTGTAGGCTATCTACGTAAGCCTTGTGGTAAATGAACAAAGATGGATTTCATGTCATCAAATTCATAAGGACTGAGAATCATTGGACTAAAATATTCCATAGCTCTGGGTGGAATACCATGTTGACTGAAGTGGTCTGTTCTTAGTGAAATCAGACACTTGCCTTGTCTCAAAATCAGAAAATTCTCTGTCCTTTAATTGCTAGAGATGACTCACATAGATGAAATGTTTAAATACTGCAGTCATTTATCAATCCTAATAAATTCAAATCACCTGCAGGCTTCTAGTTTCTGCTAGTGTCTGGAGAATTCAAGCAGGTTATTCTCAATGGTCATGTTTCTCAACATGTAAGATAGCAAATTCAGCTGGGCTGTAAATATGCAGATTCCTGGACCCAAGTCACATGGCTGTGAATTATGCATTATCACAAGCAACAAATACAAATGAAATTAATTTAAAGTTCTAAAGTTGCTGAGGCACCATCCTAGTGGTTTGTATTTAATAGAGGACATTCTTGCCTATGTGGACATGCCACAAAATGAGACTTTTTTACATCCCTAATTTAAGTGTTAAGCAGTTTCTCTTCTCCTACCTACTCACAAAGCAGTTCTCAGCAGACTCAATTCTGTGTCCTACAATTTAACTCAGTTCTGACACCATCTACCAAGAGTTACAGTCACATCACATGGGCAGAGGGTTTGTTCCCACAAGACATCCCCCATCCCAGATGTCATTTTATAAGCTCCAGATTGAGACTTACACTTCTGACTGACTAGCTCTAAATCAGAGGCTCCCATGACCTGCTCTTCAGGTTCTATTAACTTTCCAGGGTGGCTCACAGAACCCAGGGAAACACATTTACTGGTTTACTGTAAAGTACATTACAAAAGACATAGCTGAATGCCCAGATGGACGAGACAGTAGGGCAAGGTTTGTAGGAATGTGTGAAGCCTCATGTTTTCTCTATGCATGACACAGCCCAGGCATGGCTCCTATGATCCACAAGCTCTCAGAGCCCTGTCAGGGTTTTCAAGGAAGATTCTTTATGAAGGCATGATTAGACAGAGGTACAGCTAAAAGTCCCAACTATCCAATCACATGATTGGTTCCGCTGGCAACCCAGCCCCAGCCTGAGGCATGCAGGAGTTCACCAAGGGTCTCTGTTAGAACACAAGATGCTCAGATCACCTAGGAAGTTCCAAGGGATTTAGAAACCCTGTCATAGGACTGGGGATTTAGCTTAGTGGTAGAGCACTTGCCTAGTCCTAGGTTCAATCTCCAGCACCATTGAAAAAAAAGCAAAAGCTCTGTGTCAGGAATTGGGGTCAGAGACCAAATATTAGCATATAAGATTGTCTTAAATCAGTACTCCTATCCTTAAGGGTGTGAGGTTCTCAAGAAACAGGAGTAAAGATCAAGTATTTATATCTTATTGTATCATAGTATCACAATTAAGATACCTAGTAGCAGCTTCAATTATGACTGCTTCCCTAAAAAGTTTATGTACCTCCCAAGTTTGGTCAGAGTGATGATCTTTTATCCAACGTTCTACAAAATTCAGTGGAAACTCCTTAGTAGAAAAATTAGTTGATGATGGCAAAGTTTGAATACAAAGGAGACAAGCCTTCTCTGCCATAAAAATACCATTCTCAGATGATCCTAGTACAGTGGAGCTTCATTTTAATTGAGAGTGAGGTTTTTATGTCAGAGCATAAAGTGAGCTTTGAGAATAACCAAACTTAATCCTAGGAGCATTCACAGAAAGGCACCCTGTACAGACTCACACGTGGGTCTTGATCAGCCCTGTACAACCAGTGAAGATTTCCAGTGATAGAAAATGTGATGAACCCTTGAGTTGAGCACCTGCTGAAGCATTCAGCTGTGTTTAGAGCTCCTGGTGTCTCTGTAATCCCTGGGACCATGCTGCACACTCACAGAAGAAACAGAAATGATTTTCTTACCCATGTTTGTGACCACTGAGTGGAGTTGCAGCCAGATCCTCCAGCTCCGTTTGAATCTTTTTTTTTTCAAGGAACATAATGCATACAGAGAATGTGATCCAATGCCTTACTTCTCCAAGTGATTTTGAAGCTATGGAACCAGCCGTGTCCACACCCTGCCATGTATTAAAAGAGCTTGCTTGTCACTCATAAAAGCCTGTGGGCTTCAAAGTTTCTATTAAGAGAGAACTTGGCCTCTGAGCAGGTTTAAGAGCCCAGGACTGTGCTCCATCTGAGACACAGACTGAGCAGATGTTAACCCTTTCCAAACTGAAGAAGCCTCTTTTAGAAACAAATCGATGTGAATTCTTCCCTGGCCTCAAAATATCCTGCAAGTGTGTCAGCATCAGAAGGGAGCATATAGTATACTAAAGTAAGCATAAAGAAAGAACTTGGCCTTTTTTGCAAAAACAAAAGCAAATCCATCTTCTTTCCTCTAGTACTGGCTAGAGCAAAGCTTCCTGGGGATTGTTTTTGTGTACCTGCATGTTTGGAAATTTTTTTATATGTGTGTGATTTCATAATGAAAAATGGAAACAGTACATATTTCCAGAAGGTCAAAAGAGTTTTTCTTTGTTGGCCCAGATAAGTTAAGGAGAAGAAAAAGTCAGACTTACATTGCCAGCAACAATGGAAATATTTTTACTTGGAAAGAACATAAGCTAATGGGTCATTAATAAACATATCAGAATAAATGCAAAATAGATGCTCAGCTTCATAGGGAAGCACAAATTAGAGTTACAATGAAATACTCTATTATTTTGTCTTCCAGAAACAGTTAAAGAGACAGATAATATCAAAGCTGGCAGTGTGAAAACTCGGGTACTATCCTATTGGTGAGATGGTCTTTGGGGAAGGCAGTTTGGATGCACAGTCAGCCCTCTGTATCTATGGTTCCACATTTATGGATTCAACCAATCTCAGAGGGCAAATATGTGGAAAAACAAATTGTATCTGCATTGGCCATGTACTGACCATTTTCTTGACATTATTCTAACAAACACATTTTCTTGACATTATTCTAACAAACACATCATAACAGCTATTTAGACGGTATTCACATTGTAGAGGAAACACAGGAATCTAGAGATGATTTACAGTATACAGGAGGATATGTGTCAGTTAGATACAAATACTAGACCATCTTATAGAAGGGACTTGAGCTTTTGTGATTTTAGTATCCGTGGAGGGACCATGAAGCAATTTCTTGCTTACCAAAGGCTGGTCATATTTATTAAATTTTAAAATCCATGTGCCTACCAATTCCACTTCTCAATATCCACCCCTACATATAGGTGTGCAAAAATGCAGGTGAAACTTATTCTCCACTCTAGCTACACGTTACAATCACCCAGGGAACTTTAAAATAAAGTCACTGCCCAGAGTTTACCCCAGACCGATTAAATTAAGATCTGCAGTGATGGGTCAGGCATTTGGGAGACTTTAAAGCCCAAACCCACAGATACGCAAGAATATTTGTGACTGCTTTGTTTGAAATAGGGAACACCTTGAAAAGAACTAAATTCCCATCAGTAGGCAGGGTAAGTAAGCAGCAGTTTATTCATAAAGGCAGATACACTGCAGCTTAAACATGAGACATCCTTCTTATTATAATGGTACAAAACCCTGCACATTCTGGTTGTTGCTTCTCCATCCTCACCTGTCAATACTCTCTTCAGTCTCCATTTCAGCCTTATTGGATATTTCTGTAGTATATTTTTGCCTCAGGACCTTTGCACATGCTACTTCTTCTGCCTGTAACTGTCTTCATCCTCATAGCTACACAAGTTATTCCCACCCCTCTCCTGAGTGCTTGTTCATATATTACCTTAACATAGAGACTGTCCCTTTATTTAATCATCCTAGCTTTTGCCACCTCCTGATAAATTATGTATTTGTGACCTACATCTCTCTCCTAGAAAGAAAACTCCAGGCACATTGGCATTCCTGGCATTGTGCATAATAATAGAGCCTAGCACTGAAGGATGCCTACTTTGAAGTTAGACTAGCAGAGTTTCCATCTAGGTTCTGCATCTAAGTAGCTGTGCATCCTTAGGCATGTCTTTTAATCAACATTTGCTCGGTTTTCTCTTACATAAAATGTGTGTACGAACAGTACCCACCTCCTAGGGTTGCAAAGATTAAACTGCATAAAGCATAGAGACACAGTACTCACCATGTAACTGTTGGAATTACTGGCATCAGCGCCTATGGCAGTTCCAGCTGGTAAATAGTTATTAAATAAATGAATAAATAAATAAAAAGAAGAAAAAGGAAATTGCAGGACCATATACAATTGGCCCTCCATATCCATGAATTCTGTATTTGCATATACAAACTTTTCTTGTAATGACAAGAAAACGTACAATACAGTGTAACAACTACTTCCTTAACATTTACCTTGTAGTGGGTATTATATAGGGATGATTTCAAGTATACAATAAGATATGCATGGGCTGTATATAAATACTGTGCTGTTTTACAAAAGAGACTCCATCATTTGATTTTAGTGTTCTTAGGGGTTTTGGAACTAATCCTTGTATGCAATTTTATACAGCATGATCTAGTTCAGCAACCACTAAATGAGTATATAACTTCTCGGTGCAGAAGTAAATACCTGGTGGATGCACACCAAACTTCTAATAGCATCTCTAGCCACTGGGAGGAGAATGAGATTGAGGAAAGCTCAAGACATCTCTCTGCATCTGTATCATTCAATGTTTTGCATGTATCTCACATAAAATAAAATCTATGGTCCAAACCAGTCATGCGGGGACACATGCCTGTAATCCTAACACTCTGGGGTACTGAGGCAGGAAGGTCAAAAGTTCCAGCCTAGCTTGGGTGACTTAGTGAGATCCTGCCTCATATTTAAAATTTTAGCAGGGATGGGATGTGGCTGAGTGAAATAGATAAAAATTAGATGATGCAGATATAGATGATATGGATGGAGGTAGAGATAGAGATAGATCAAAAAAAATGGAAGTCGTTTGAGTCAAAAGTATACGATCTGCTAGTCAGTTTCAGCACACATGTAACTGGAATATTCTCCATCAAATAAGGCATCGGCACACCAGCAAAGCCCCCTCTGGAGGCTTGGTTGCAGTCTTTCTTTCTTACTCTGTCTATCTTTACCACACAGTCCCTGAGGAGGCCATGGTTGGCTGCAAGCTTGGAGGATGACGCTCATCCGCACACCCCGAAGAAGTTTGTGAGGAACGGATCCTTGACTTTAGACTGTGAGATCTTTTCCTCAGGACTCTCCAGAGGCAGGTCCCTGGCAAATGAACAGCAACAACAAAAAGTCCCCCGTGTAGGAAATGCAAGCCACATAGCCACATCAACCAATGTCACTGAAGTACAAAAAGGAAGAAAATGAAATCTCACTGTGTCCATTGAGCGAATGTCTTGTATACATTCTTCTTCTCCAGAGATGACCTCCAGGAGTCTTGTGACTCTCCATTGGGTAGGGGTCTGGATCTGGGGAGAACAGGAGGCTCCAGGAAGATCCTAGTGTTTATAGCATCAAGTACAAACATTTGCCACATGTTTAAAGTTGTCTAATACAGTTGAATTCATGGATTATTTTTTCCTTTCATTTTTTATGTTATAGAGTCGCTTCAGTCTTTAGTAACTGCTTCCCCATCAGCACTCCAGAACTCCCTAACCAGGTCATCAGAGACCTGGAGACTCTCTGACCTTTTCTGTCTTGATCCTTATTTTTCCTAATAGCATCCCACCCCCAACTTTCCTGATTGCACCCAAGTTGGTCAGTTTGATCATGACGTCAGTCTTCTTCAGGCCAGCAGACTCTGAGAATGTACTTAGTGGTCAATCCTAGGCTAATGGGCATCTTTTTAATGCCAAGTTTGGGCATAAACTGGGTGTGTTGCAGAATATACTCTCCTCAACCCACACTAATCACCTAAGCAGCCTCTCCTCTCTCTCTCTCTCTCTCTCTCTCTCTCTCTCTCTCTCTCTCTCTCTCTCTCTCACACACACACACACACACACACACACACACATTTCAAGTAAGAGCTTTGATTTTCTTTGATGCCACTTGGAAATGCCACCACCACTCCCCGCTATATTTCTTTTCTGTCAAAGGCAAATCCTTTAGGTCTGAATGAACTGGTTTGATGATACCATTATTCTGCCTGCCAGAATGTTCTGTACCATGTTTTGCAGACTGTGTGCCACTGGTGATACGCAGATAATTTCTAATTAGTTCATAGACCAACATTAATTAACACTGAATCCCGCAGAAATCCTTTCTATTCTTTTTCAATCCTGATAACAGCCAGGAGAAAGTTTGTATTGGGCTAATGGGTCCTTAACACCTTTTTGACACTGTGGCCTTTTAAAGAAAAAGCAGCCCTCAGGTTCCATTTTGTGTCTACAGAGAATTCAGTGATACTACTTTGTTTTCTTGGTATTTATTTTATTTGCTACCTTCCATTTGTGGTTTTGCCAAGATGTGTGTGCTATATTGTTTCTGTTCAAATAAACTTACGTAAAAATAAATGGACTCAGACTGGGGATGCAGCTCAGTGGTACAGCACCTGCCTGGCAAGCACAAAGCACTGAGTTCAATTCTCAATGCCAGAAAAATAAAATACTAATCAGACCTTTATAAAAATGAAGTAAATGGACTCAAAGACAAATACCAGGTAATTAACATAACAGGTGATATATGTGCATATAAATGGCAAAAGTCACATCAAGAAGTAGGATTAGAACACCGTTGTGATAAACATTTAGATTCAACAGAAAAGGCAGCTTATTCTAATTGAATGAACAAGAGGCTGAGAGTCAAAATACCTTTTTTTTTTTCATTAACTAACTGTGCAAGCTGATTTTAGGCAAATTTTCTTAGCCGCTCTGTGCTCAAATTCCTTCATCTGGAAAATGGGGATAAAAACGCTAGTCTGTTTACCTCACAGTGTGATGAAAATTGTCCTAAAAGATGCACCCTGGGGGGAAATTCTAAGTGGTGCACCAATACAAAACATGGTTCTTAGAATGTTTTAAATCTCAGGCATTTGTTAAAATACTGGACCCTAGCCAAAAAAAATGAAAGCTGATGGACACCAGATCCCACCTGTCCATTTTGTCCCTCGTGAGCCAGCACTTGTCCCAGGAGGACGCTGCGTCAGGGACATGAATTCTCTGCATACAGGGATGCTAGCGCCATTCCAATACACTGGATCTTGATTTTGTTTCCGACATTTTGTTTTTTGTTTACACGTGTTTGGGTCCCTTCCTAGGCTTCTACCCAAATCCAGAAGTGCAAAGTGTTGCTGAGAGCCTGAATAAAAATGGTTTTAAGTAAGACTGTTACTACGGTGTGTGAGTCATGTTTTCTTGGGATTCCCAGACATATCCATAACCAAAATGTGCTCATCCATCTCAGCACCCTTCCATACAGAATACCATAGAGAGGGCAGCCACGGAACAAGAGAGGCATCCATTCTGAACTAACATGGCCCGCCAGGCCCCTCTACAAGGCATCTCTAATACTGGTTCTGCAATAGTCAAAACAAAGCAAGAAAATCTGTCACTAAGAGAGATCTCTAGTATTGAGGCTATAAAATTATTTTTTGTTCCAGTGCTGACAAAGCTATATCTTCCTCAGGACATTCTGCCAAGCTGCAATTCCCCCCTTGCCCTACTCTCAAAAGCACAATTAGAAAAAGGATTGATCTGATGCATCACCCAAGAGACCTTTTCATTAGCCAGTGACAAAAACCGGATAGAGCAAAAAGTAGAGCTCACTGTCCATGTAACTGAAAATTTCAGGGGTGGCTTCAGGTATGGCTGGATCTTGGTTTTCCGTGCTATTAAGAACTTGTTTTGCTTCCTTTCTCAGCCTCAGTTTACTGAGTGCATCTTAGTTGCATCGTGACGAGATGGTTGCCACTAGCTTTGGACTTCTTCCCATCCAATTAGCAACACCGGTGCAATAAAGTGTTTCTGCCTTAATAGCTCCAGAAGGGAAAACAAACAGATTCAATTCAAAATAATGCACAACTGATTCTAAATAGGAAGCCGCCCATCAGAATAGATATAATCCATTAACAAACAGGTGTGAGCACCCTATCCATACAAATTGATGCTATCTATCCCCAGGGGTCTTTGGCCTCCTCTTTGGCCAGGCCTTAAGTCAGTATTGAACCACTGGAGCTGAGTGAGAGGTTAGTTCTATGCAATCTTTATGGACTGAGAATGTGGAAGGGGTGGTCCCCCAAAGGAAAGCCAAAGTGCTTTTACCGGAAGGAGAGACAGATGCTGGGCAAGACAAAGCACCATTGTCCACATTAAGCATTCTGCTTCTAACTGTGCTTTCCATACACAGGGCTACGGGAATCCAAGCTTTTCAAACAGCTCTTGCATTGTGCTGTCACTCAGGTCCGCTTCCTCAGCTGGCCGATATGTATAAAACACCTGCTCAGTCACAGATACTGGACCCGAGTTTGGAAATTCCAATACGGTCAAGTGGGAGCCTTAAAAAAAAGCTGCTCACAGTCTAAAGGGAGGGAACAGGCACATACACAAACAGTTAGAAGGGACCATGAGAAGCATGAACAGAATATTGTACGGTTGCTCACAGGACGGACCCCTGGCTATGTGAGGGAGAAGGCTTGGGAGCAAGTGTCCCCACCTCACCCTGTCTTTGTATTGCTCAGGCTGGTGGGGCTGCAGCTCTTGAAGTTGCCCTGCCTTTGCCTACAAGTTATGGGCAGAAGCAGATGCAGACATAAAATCGCTGGCCTCAGCTCCTGGATCAGCAAATTATCTTTGGCCTGCAACAGGACAGCTGCATTCAGCAAAACAGCACCATGCGTGTATCTTGATACGTAACCTTAGATCCAGGCTTCTAAATATAAGAGACAGTTTTGGGCCACCAATTACAAAAAAAAAATCTAAAATATTCTAAAACAGCGTGTACCTTCATAGGTTACTACTAACTCTTAAAAAATGGATGTTGAATATTTCAGCCCAGAGAATTATCCTATAAACTCCTGAGGCCAGACACTTTTAATTTCAGTTTTGACAAATGCAAAAAGAGGCATAAATGCTACTCAGGCTGGAGAAGTCACAAGGGAAAAAAGAAAAAGGAATTCTCTTTCTCGAAGATTGATTGGTTGATTGATGGACTGATTCCAGAAGAGATTTATTTATCAGAAACAGAGAGAAATGCATGGTCACCTCTGTGCAGTCTGCCGGAGGCATCTGGGTTTCACCTTGAGTACTTGTTCCAAACTGGGTGAGCACCCGTCAAGCCTAAGGCACTCAGCCCACTGTGTTCAACCCTCTCTTCCTGGCCAAGTGTAGACTTTCCCCTTCACATCCGCAGACTGGTTCGTTCGCTGCCTTGCCCTGCCATTTGGCTTTCCCCCAAGTTGTCTGCTCCTGCGCCTGCCATGAAGTGCTCGTTCCTTTGGGTTGACATAGAATCCTGTGAATGGGAACTAGCTGTGCTTTGCTGTAAGCACTAAAAGGAACTTGGTAAAGGCCAAATCTTGCCTGTAGAGCGGTAACAAATGGCCTGATGACTTAGCATGAAGGAGGACCTCACACAAAGCTGCACACCCAGGCTGGAAGGTAAGTCAGAGCCATTTCTAATGTTCATCTAAACAATTACAGTGGCTTCCTGCTAGGGCTCCTGTACCTTACTTTCTGACAGTATAACAAATGCTACAAGCACGGAGACTTACACAAATTTATCAACCTACAGTTCAGGAGGTCAGAAGTCTTAAATGGGTCTCAGTGGCCAAAATCAAGATGGTGGAAAGGTTAGCATCCCTCCTGGAAGTTCTTCAAGAGAATCCTCTTTCTTGAAATTTCCACCTGCTAGAAGCTGCCCATATATCTTGGTTCATGCACAGAAAATAGTATCAAGAATCAACAAATGGGACCGTATCAAATTTAAAAGCTTCTGCATAGCAAACAATATAACTGAGAGAGAAGATGACCCACAGAATGGAAAAAAAAATTCTCAGGTATTCTTCAGAACAATGACTAACATCTAGACTGTATAAAGAAGTCAAAAAATTAGACTCCCCTAAAATAAAAAACTCAGTCAAAAAATGGGCAAATGAAAAGAATATACCTCACAGAAGAATAAATACAAAACCAGTAAGTACATAATGAAATGTTCAACATCACTAGCCATTAGATAAATACAAATTAAAACAACTCTGAAGTTCTATCTTACCCCAGAAAGAATGGCCATCATTAAGAAGTCAAATAATACCAAATGCTGGCAGGGCTGTGGGGTGGAAGGAATGTTCTACACAGCTGTGGGAATGCAAGCTAAGTACAACCACTAGGGGAATCACTACCGAGATCTTCAAAACACTAGAACTAGAAATTCCATATGACCCAGCTAGTCCCCTTCCAGGGAGCTTCCCAAAAAAGTAAAAGATGTCGTATTACAGTGATCCAGGCACACTTGTGTTTACAGCAACACATTCCTGATAACTAAATCTTGGAAGTGGCCTATATATCCATCAGCAGATGAACAGATCAAAAATTGCACGATTTGCACAAAATGGAATACACTCGGCCATAAAGAAAAATACATTTGAGTCATTTGTAGGAAAAGGGATATGCCTTGAGACCATAAATAAGCCAGCCACACAAGACTAAATATCTATTTTCTGCGAAATTATAAATGAAGAGCAAAATTAAAGTAGTAGAAAGTGGAGAAATAAGTTGTTCTCACATGGGAATGGATGAAGAGAGGGAGGAGGGGCTGGAGATTTAGCTCAGCGGCATGAGCACCTGCCTTGCAAGTGCGTGGTCATGAGTTCGATCCCTGGTACTGGTTTTAAAAAAAAGAGAGAAATGGAGGGAGGGGGAAGGAGAAAAATAATAGACGGATTTAGGATGTGTTATGTATAGGTACCAATTCCTCAGGGTAAATGTAACCACGATGTATCACAAACATGTGCTAAGCTTTTACAGAGTCACCATTGGCCCCGCAGCTCTTCCTCAGGCTGCATCTCTTGCTGTGACTCCTTTGCTTTCCTCTTCCCAATTTAAAGAGCCTTGTCATTACCTCGGGCCCTCACAAATAGTCCAGGAGGTTCTCTGGGTTTTAAGGTCAGCTGATGGCACACTTAACTCCATCTCCTCCCTTAATTCTCCCTTGCCATGCAGACTATCCGCAAGTGCCAGAAATTCATATGGGGATATCTTTGGGAACCCATTATCCTGCCTTTCAGATTCTGCCTCACAATACCCACATGTAACAGCCAGAGTGACTTCAAAATCTAAAGTGAACTCCATCATTCCTTTGCTGAAAACCAGGGGAACCAATGGCCCCCAACAATTAAAACCCAAATTTTTACCATAGCCTGCAAAGCCCTACATGGTTAGCCCTACAGCTATGATCAGAGCTCATCTTTTAGCTTTCCCTAAATTCTGCTGCAGCCACACACTGGGTTTTCTATTGGTCTTCAAATGTGCTAAGAACATTCCTGCCTCAAGGCCTTTGTATGTGCTATTTCCTCCATCATGCAGATTTCCCCATAGCTTGTTCTTTCGCATTCCCTGGCTCTTAGTTTCTCAGAGAGGGCTACTCTAACCCCCATATAAAGCAGCCACTCCACTCCTAGTCACTTGCTGCCCATCACCCTGTTTTATTTTCTCCACAGGATTTATCCCACAACCGTTTTGTTTATTCAACTATTCTATCTATTTTCTTATTTACTGTTTATTGCCTATTGTCTCTCTCCTCCCACTAAGACGTCAGCATTCTGAGGGCAGAGACTATTCCACAGTAATACGTCTGAGCAGTTAGGATGGGACATAGCTCATGGCACAGACTCTATATATGAAGTCTGATCACAATGTATGCTGAATGTTTACATTTAAAAAAGTATTAAAAGACACATCACTAGGGGAGGAGATTCAGTAAGAAATCAAAGCATGCCTTCCCGTGAGCTAGCCAGAGCGTGGGCTGGGAAACCAGAAGAACATCTCCACCCCACAAACCCCATTAAGCAAATGGCTGATTGGGAAGACTCAGGGTGAGATGCTAGCAGCTGAGGGGAAGGGAGAGTTTGATGCTTGTGTTGTTTGATTGACTCTGCAGGCCTGCTGGTGGTCTGGGCATCTATTTGGAGGATGGCAGTGTGCACTGTGGCAACTCGGGGGATTTCCTCCTGACTTGTTTTGAAACCCAATGTTTTGTTCCATTTTACTGTTTTATTTCCATATCTGATAACCTGAGCAACTATTTTGAATATAACAATATTCAATATAGAATTCTCGTTAAATTCCTATCATCTCATTTTGAAAACCTAGACAGCCAATGCTATTTTTTGTTGTTGTCATCGTCGTTTTGGTTTTGTTGTTCTTTAGATTTGTTCGCATCTTGAATTTTCTGTTTTTTCTTTTTTCTGTTCAAAATTTTAAAAATATGTACCATGGATATTGTGAATTGGGGGCAATGAATAAAAAGAAAAGATAAACTGTGATAAGTGAAAGGAAGAATGGGTAAAGGAAAAAGTGTATGTTTTTACAAGATAGTTAAAGTAGTTACAGGGCTGGCTTCTGTTTGTGCTTTGAAAAGAATGATTTGTGCTAATATTGTTTAGACAAGATATCATGCCTACATCCTGTACTCTGAATAACTACCACAAAACACCAATATGCAATGTTCCAAGTATTGTCACTGTCGTACTACCCTGTTTTGAAACTTGTTTTCATTATTTATCTATTTTTCTCTTTAAGATAAAATTTTTTTAAAAGACATCACCATTAACCCCCCTCAAAATATTCCTGTCTCGGTTACTTTTCTCACTGCTGAGATAAAATACTCAACACCCAAAGTTAAAAAAGGAAAGGCTTGTTTGGCTCACAGTCTGTAGAGATGTCAGTGCACAGGTGGCCAGCTCCAAGGCGGGTGTCAAGGGACAGGGGTCTCGTAGAAGAGAAGCAGTTCCCAAGAGACATAAGGCAGCAAAGTGGTGAGCTACAAGCGATGACAGGCGACAAGCCAAAAGCGGCAGCCCTCTGCCCTTTATGTCTAATTCAGGGTTTCCACCTTAGGACGGGTAGCGCTCACACCCGGGTGGGGCAGCCTTCACCCTAGCATCCCACCATGAATCAATCACAGGATCATATGCTTGATCGCAACAGCACACACCCTAGAGTCAGCCACCTCTGAAAAGCACCATCCATGACGGCATGAGCTTTGGTGGGACATCTAGATACAAGCCGTAACAACCCCCCTCCCTTCAAACAAACTTTCCCCATTGCTCTCCCCACTTTCTGAAGCAGTCCTGCAAGACCTCTTCTGTGAGTGTCGTTGCAAGATGAGATCAAAACTTCAGTGAATGTTGCTGCTGACTGCCATCCAACAGAAAGGTGAACTTGTAAAAATATTAGTGTGTTGTCATCCACTTTATTCACTGGGTGTGGCACCGTGAGACTTCTGGCTCTTCCTCAAAGTCCAAATGACCACGAAAGATAAAGTTCTCAAACCGTTCCAGGACATCAAGGCAGCTCCCACAACACAACTAAAGACATGCAAGAAAGGAGACTTCTAGAGCTGCTTCAGAAAGTGGCCAGAGCAATGGGATGGGTATGTTCGGGGTAAGGAGAAATGTTTGGAGGAGGTTAACGGCAATGTGTTTTTTACTGTAATATTTTTAAACTTAAACACTCACCTTATCCTGCCTTGCACTGTTGAATGAGTGAAAAGTCCTTCCCGTGTACTCTTCGCTTAGCAAGTGTACATTTCTTGGTCTCAGATGAGGCTGTAAAGTCAGGGAGAAATGGAAGAAGAGAACTGAATCCAAGCTTCCCCACCATCCTAGCTTTATTTTTGTATGGCAATACGACAGATTGTAACCTGAATTTTAAAGCAAAATGAAGCTAAACAAAGGTACTGGCTGAAAATTCTGTCCCAAAACATCCTCACTTGTTCCTTTACCACCTACCACAGGAGTTAAGCAAAAGAAATGCACCTAGGCCTGGGGATTTAGCTCAGCGGCATAAGCACCTGCCTGGCAAATGCAAGGTTGTGAGTTCGATCCCTGGCACCAAAGGAAAAAAAAAAAAGAAAGAAAGAAATGCACGTATCCTGAAAAGTTATTTCCAAATGAACCAGCCAGTGTGCTGGCCTTTCCCTAAGGCCTCCTTTGAGGCTCTGATGCCCTCTAGTGTAAGCAATGGGGAAACGCGCCCTACGGTGTTTCCTTCAGTGAATCACATTTCTTCTGCCTTGAATACACTCTAGGTGGTTGTTGTTGGTGGTGGTGGTGGTGGTGGTGTTTCTGTCGTTTTTCTTCTTTCTTTTTTCTTTCTTAATTATCTGGACCTAATAAGAGAAACCTAGAGGGAAACATCATGACTTTCACACAGAAAAGAAGCAACAGAGGTCTTGGGATATAGCTCAATGGTAGAATGCATGCTTAGCACTCAGTAGCATCCAAAAAAAGGGGGGGGGCAACAAAACAAATTGAATCAATGCTGTGTGTGCACGTGCATTTGTGTGTGGGTGGGTGCTGGTGTGTGCACGCGTGTGTGTGTGTTGCGAGAGCTCCAAACCCAGTGCCTCAGGAATGCTAGCCACGTGCTGTACCACTGAGCTACACTCTCAGCCCCTAATGTGCTTTAAGATTTTGTTAGCACTTTGCACTGTGTTACATTTAACCTTCATGAGCACCGACTAGGAGAGGTATTTATTTGCCTACGTCCACTAACACAGAGCACTAACCTCTAGTCTCCCACTTTTGGACTACATTTTTGGCTGGTTGCCGTCACTAACACATGAGGTTCCCACTCACCTCAGTGCCTCTGCACTTATGATTTCTCTCTGCCTAAATGTTCTTCTCATGCCCTCCTCTGGTCTGACTTCTTCTTGTCATTGAAATCTCAGCTCAGTGGTCACCGCAGGGAGGCCCTCCACAATCATTTTGTCTAAAGTAGCTTCTCTGTCACTCTCGCTCTGTGACACTTGTGTGTGTATATGTCTGCCATGTGAAGCCTTTTAGTTTTACAAAGGGATGAATATTATCTGCTTTTCTATTTTATTTGTTTTTGGGAGTGGATTTTGGGGAAGGTTGCAATACTGAGAATTGAACCCAGGGCCCCCACTCATGCTAGGCTGACATTCTATTGCTGAGCTACATCCTGGAACATTTCCCCACCTCTGACACACACTTTTTAAAAGTTTTTATTTTGAGACAGGACCTTACCAAGTTGTCCAGGCTTGTCTCAAAGTCACAATCTATCTGTCTCAGTTTCCTGACTAACAGGGATTACATGTGGACACCACCACACCCAGCCCCTAAAACAATGCTTGTCATATATTGGCTCTCCATAAATATGTGTGGGCAGAATGCTGTAGAATGGATTCTGTGTCAGTAACTCTGTCACAATGACATGTGCATCTCAGTAAGGAGAAAACACAAGAATGTCTAGCAAGAAAAGACAGACATGTCTCTTGCTATGGTTTGGTAATAGTTTCTCCCCCAAAGTTTTATGGCCTGGAAGCTTGGTCCCCAGTGTAGAGGTTAATCTTTTATCAGAAGTGGGGCATAAAGTTGGTGTGGTGGTGCATACTTATAGTCCTAGAACTCTGAGAGGTTGAGGCAAGGGGGTACAAGTGGGTCATTTAAAGACTAAGCAAGACTACTCTGTCTCAAAATTTAAAAGGGATGGGGTTATATCTCAGTGTGAAGACCCGGGTTCAATCCCCAATACTAAAGAAGATGGAGGAGGGTAGTGAGGGGGAGGAGGAGAAGGAAAAGAAACACAAGGGCAAAAAGGAGGGGCGGTAGAAAAGGAGGAAGAAGAGATGGGTTTCGTGGCAATAACTGGGTCACAGGACTCCACCCCCATGAAGGGCTTGATGCTGCCTCTCAGGAGTGAGTCAGGTTTCCTAGGAATCAATTGGTTCCTGTGAGACCTCCCTTCCTTCAACTGGCTGACTCCAGATTGAGATCAATGAATAAATAATGAATTTGATCCAGCTATGCCCTAACATCTACAACCTGGGAACCCTCCTCTCTCCTTCTCTAATAAAACAGAATGGTCTGACACCTACATCAGCAGAGATCCAAAGAAAGCAAAGTATTTTTGATGCTTTGGAGAATCATGAACCATAGTCACATAAAGATAAGTAACATCAGAAGTGACTCATGAGAGACACCATGAGGACCTAAGTAGACACTCATCATCAGAGACCTCATCCTACCTCTGATTTTCAACTTAGAGGCAACAGCTAACACCAATGTCCGTTTCTCTGTCCATGAATTTGTTTTTCAGTAATGAGACTGAACTCAGGGTCTTTTCACTGAGCTACATCCCTGTTATAGCTAGGATTTACAAGGGGAAGGATGTAATACAGGACACATAATTTACAGGATTCTTTTATAATAGTCACCTAAAGCATCAAATGCAAATGAGTGTGGGAGATCTGTCCATACACTAGAGCTCCACAGAATCCACCTGAGGGCATGGATCCCGCAGCAATGTCCTGCACGAATCCACCTGGAGGCCTAGAACCCATCACAATGTGTCATGCAAGTCTGTATCAGGATCTGCACGGGAAAGGCCCAAAGGTCAGTGGTGAAAGCTAGAAAGTCTGCACCAGCAGGATGAAGGCTCTATAAAGCAGGTTGCGGAATCTGCCCCGGAGCCAGGAAGTGTTTAGAGAGGGACCAGAACTCCTGTAAAGAGAACCACAGCCATCCTCAGCAGTGAGAACACAATCTTCTCTGACAATAAGAACAGCTGAGTTCATATCAGGAAAACCAGTATGACTAGCTTCTCCAGGAGAATCAACAGCACACCGTCTTCCCCTCCAGCACTCTTTTTATTGTGGGCAACAATCCTCAGGTGGGCCTTCCACGCCAAGAACCACAATAGTTCAGTTCAACGGAGTGTTATACATTGACCATTAGTTAATCCACCACAATCCCTAATCCTTTTTAATTTTTATTTTAAGGCAGAGTGTTTTGTTTTAAGGCAAGTCACTGTTACGATTTGCATCTGGACGTCCCCTCAAAGCCTCATGCAGTCGTAGGGGGTGGGCCCTTTGGTTGTAGCTGAATCTAGAGTCTATGACTGATTTGTAGTACAGTGCTAGGATTAAGGCTGGGTGACTGATTGGACTGGCACACCCTTAATCCCAGCAGTCTAAATAAAACAAATGGAACAGAAAGAGACTTGCTTCCCCCTTTTGCTCTTTTTTTTTTTTTTTTTTTGTCTTTTTCCTTTTTATCAGTACCAGGCATCGAACTCACGACTATCTGCTTGCAAGGCAGGCGCTTATGCCGCTGAGCTAAATCCTCAGCCCACCCCCCTTTTGCTCTTGTTGCACTGTCACGAACTGTCTTTTGCTGTCTACCACTGCCATGAACTGTCACCTCTCTGCCATGTCCCTGAGGCTGAAATAAGGAACCTAACCCACTCCTTTAAAATAAATATGCAGATTCGCTGATTCTCGTCATGGAAAAAGAATCTTCGGGATGCTCAGTAAAAGGAGAAATGAGAAAGATTTATTACAGGAAGATATAGGGCACACTCAAGAGCTAAGTGCCAGTGCACAAGGAAATGAGGCGCAATATAGTTGGGGTACGGCACACATTTAAAGGCTGTTTTCGATATGGATGATCTCAGATATGCATTCTCACTGTGGTTACAGGGCAAGCCATCCTATGGGTTTGAAGTGGAGATACACATTAGCATGCTGTCTCCACTGCAGCTGCTTCCTGGGCTGGAGGAAAAGACAGCATGCAGGTAAAGGGAATGGGAAGACCCATTTGCAGCTTAAAGGGGACTTGCCCAGGTCTTCTGTTTGAGGAGAAGGAAAAAAATTAACTGGGCTTGTATTCTGAAGCTGCAGTTTTTCTTTAAAAATACAGTTTTAAATTCTTGATTTCCTGGTCTCCTTTCTACTTAGTTTTATTTCTTCTAGCCAAACTCAAGTTGGAAGCACAACATAGCATTGTAAGTCAGATTAACGTATTTTCTAAAATTTGCAGTAATTCATCTATCTGCCTCCACATTATGCATTAATAAATAAACAAAACACCCGAACAAAAACAAAAACAAAAAAATCTCTGAGCTCAGTGAAGACTCAAATGTTCCTTTTTGGCATTGTTTCCCATCATTTAACTGTGTGTATTATATTTGTGAGAAGTATTCCAAACACCAGCTATCTCTGATTTTTTTGTTCAGTTGTTTCTGTTCGAGAGGGGCCACGCCATTGTCAGTTCATGGGTTGCATTTGTACAAATTGAGAATCGAGCTTGGGTGAAATCCCAACACCTGCTTGCCTCCTGTGGCAGATATCTCTGCACAGGGTACACCCATCCAACCCCGTCCTTGGACTGTCCTCTTGATCAAAAACCATCAACAGCATCATCAGGGTATCACTTAATGGTGTTTGGTATCAAGGGTTAATGCTTTCACTGTTATCTAAGCCACAGCAGAAGTCTTGAAACTTTCTGCTTGCATCAAAGCATCTGCACAGCTCAGATAAGGAGTTCACAGCTCATGTGTGCTTTCTTATCTCTCAAGTTGCTTAGGAAAGAACCAGAAGCTCATGGCTTCCTCACCACTCATTGTGAGGAAGCCAACGTCACTATCAATAAAACAGCTCAAAGAATATATGCTGGGTCATCCACAGGATCTGGGCTTATTCAGCAAGAACATTCAACCTTTCTAATTACAGTACACTGACTAATTTTGGACTGTCAACATCAGGTCCAAGGATCCTTTGCTGGCTCCTGTCCCCTTCCCTGGCCTGGTTTACAACCCTTTGGGTTCCTGTAGAATTCCTTGCCTATCTGTACTACTGCCTTCCCATGGGTCTACTCAGTGGATTCCTTTTGGGTCTGAACCATGTCTTAACTTATTTTTGCCTATATCCTCGCGGTGGAAAGATTTAACAACATATGTGCATATAAACTAAAAAGTGGAAGTCTCCCTCCTATTATTTCCAACCCCATTCCTCTAAGAGGACCAACTACAGCACTGTGTATCCCTCCACAAGCCTTCATTTGCATGCTAAGTCAAATCCCAACCATTACTGAGGCTTTACTAAGAGTCAAAGGCTGTGCTAAGCACTTTTCATGTTTGTCCCTAAGTAATTCACAAAGAAAGCCCATAAGGTAAGTATTACTTTTATGGCTCTTTTCACAATAGTAGAAGCCAAGGTGACAGTTACTAAGTGGTAAAGCAGGATTTCGAATCCAGGCACAATAACTTCAGAACACATGTTCTTAACTCCTGTTGTTCTGTCACCTGCTTTCAGAATTTGCAAAGTGTCTATGACACTTTGTCATACTTACACAATTATTTCTTCCTTAATGTTGCTCAGTGTTCTATAAGATGCAGTTAACAATTCTTCTACTGACAAATTTAAGAATTTTTCCAGTTTTTCCCCTTGTCTTATTAAATCAAATCTAAGATTCCTTTGATGATAACAAGTATTCAATTTCAGGGAGATTAAAAATTTTTTAAATGCATTTTAGAATTACTATATTGTGGTCTTAGAGATAATGCTATAAATGAACATGCTTGCATATAATTTTTCATGCATGTATTTCTGTAAACGTTTCCCAGAAGTACCACTAAAAGCAAAAATGAAGATGCATTTTGTATTTTAATAACACTGCCAAATTCCATCTAGGGGTCCTTATGCTACTAATTTGTGTTCCCATTTACTTACCAAAACTGCCTGATATAAATATTTAGTGGATATATGATGCAGCCCACCAAATTCCAAGTATTTTATGACACACAAAAAAGTAAGATAAAGCAAAATAAAAACAAAAATAAAACAGACAATATGACTAGAATGTTTTAGTATCATTTGTGTGCGTAGTTTTGCTGAAACACTGCCCACAGTAAATGACAAATGATAATATTTTATATACTGATGTGTCAAAAACGATTACAAGATATATTGTAAAAAGTTATCAAAAAGCTGTGTACTCAACTTAATAAATATATACCAATAACTCCAGTGTTTTACAATTCCCAAGCTACTATAGGTAAGAAATTTTCAGAATTATTACGGTCTGTTCTTTTTTTCAAACACTGGCAAAAACACGTACCATATCCTCCACCCTAAACTTGGTCTCCAAAAATTATGGTTTGGCGGATCTAGAGTTGGGGCTTCATTTTAAACAAAAACACCAGATGATTCCAATGCACTGTAAAGAGAGCCGCAGCTTTCAAGGGCTACAACAAGAGAGGTTACTTAATGAGATGTGCATTTTACAAATATTCCTTTGGTTGCAAGGTGTACAATCAACTAGAAGTGGGCTAAGACATCTTGTGGCATCATAACTGAGCAGCGTGCGGGTAGAAAGACCCAGGCCGTAGGTGCACAGACGTACCTCCTGCAGGCCATCAGATAACCTATCCTAAGCTAGGCCAGGGACGCCAACTGCGACTGCGCATCCCTAGGTCCGAGGGGGGCGGGCCCCGGAGTTCCGGAGACCGCGCAGTCCCAGACCGGAAGCGGAAGTGAGGTTGAGTGAGCCTCGCGCGCTTCGCTGGTCGCAGCGGTCCCTCCCGCTCTAGGCGGGGTCGACTCGAGGAGTCGCCGGAAGCGGAAGTTGCTAAGGGGTGGGGGAGTTGTTAGGAAAGTAGTAGGTTTTCCTCCCGCTTCTTAGTTTCGAGCCGCGGCTGCTGGAGCAGGTAAAGCCCAATTTTGAGACCTCGCCAACTCTGCTGATCTGCTTAAGCCGGCTCCTGGCCCTCGCTATCGTCTAAGGGGCGTGATACACTGGTGCAGCGACCCTCCCCAAGGTGCTAGTGAGCCCCTGGTGCCGGGAGTCCCCTGTCCCACGTCCCTTCCCTGGAGTGAGGTTCCGTGTGGCTTCCCGGTGTCCCCGCAGACCCCCACCATGGGCAACACGAGCAGCGAGCGCGCCGCGATGGAGCGGCAGGGTGGCCATAAGACACCCCGGAGGGACAGCTCAGGTGGCACCAAGGACGGAGACCGGCCCAAGATCTTGATGGATAGCCCTGAGGACGCCGACCTCTTCCACTCCGAGGAGATCAAGGTACGAAGGGTGGAGGAATCCGATTCTCCTCGACTCATAGTTAAGGGAGGAGCGCTCTACTAGGTTCCCGCCACATCCTCTAAAAATCACCGTGAGAACCGGGAGGAAGATGGTTTCTTACCAGGTGTCTTTAAAAGCCAGATGGTCCTTTAAGAGACCTCTTAGCAGACCAGGAACTTTGTGTCTAATTACCGATAAGAGAAAGGCACCCTGCGGGAGGAAAAACTCACTCGTTTAACATCATTAAGAAGGAAGCCCTGGGACCGAGTTTCAAATTCTTAATTAAAAGAAGCAAGCCAGCAGCAATTGTGCACCAGTCCTGCTTTTCTCTTAGGTATAATTAATTGCACAGCTTTGAGAAATCTTTCCTCATGCAGACTGGTGCTTCTGTAAAAGTTGGTTCGGTAGTTTGTTCGTTTTGGAGATAAAGCAGACCATGCATGTAAGCCGAAAACAGATTTGAATAGTTGATGGCATTTGTCATAGATGTTTATTTAGTTCTGAAGGCTTGTCCACCCTGCTTTTTTAATACCGCATAAAAAGGTAGTTTCACTCATGGAGGTCAGTGGGCAAGTGTAGTGTCAGTCTTGGAAGCAGCAAGCAGCTACCAAACTTCTCTCCCGTGTTATTTAAATGAGACCTAACGTCTAAAGCAGACATTTCAGAGGTCAGACTTGGACTTCTTGCTGTAGCACCTTAATTCATCAAAATTAAGATTCTGGAATCCACGTTCTGTTAACCACCTTGTTGCTGGTCTGTTTTCTGCTGCAGGAGCCAGTCTAACAACACTTAGTGATTCTGACAGGTGTGCAGAACTAATTTCTTAAATTAAGTAGGTTTAAGAAGAATGAAGGTGCCCCCACCCAAAATAATCATCAGTGCCCACGAGGTTAATTGCCTAGTGGTTTAATTCCTCCTTTTTAAACGTTTTTTCCAGGTATTGTGAACATTATCTCACATCTTCTCTGGATTCTTAGTTTTAAGTGAAACTTTAAAAAGCCTCCTTCCTTTTTCATGGCCCTAAATCCTGTCATTTGAATTCATTTTCTAAACTTGTTCCATTCTTGAAAAAGTGTGTGCACTGAACTCTGGAATCATGTTTCTTCGGTGACTTGATGACATAGCTTACCCCAGAAGTAACATTGACCCCCTCAATGCTACTCAAGATACCATAAGTAGGAAACCACTTTCAAAACCCCTGCAGAAAGTTTAGAAAACAGATGATCCATGGAGAATGAATTTAAGTAGCATGCTTTTTCATTTCAAGAGAAGTTATTGAAATGATGTAGCAGACACACTGGACTGAACATTCCAGATAACTCCCAAAAAAGTCATGGATTCTTTAACTACCCTAGTTCACTATTTTAACTGGAGTTAATGATCACATCCCCCTAAAGCCATTCCAGTCTGTTATTCTTAGATCTGTATATCTTGTTAGAATTCAGAGAATGCAACTATCTTTTAGATAAACTCAAATTAGTGTTTAAAATGAGAGTGCTAAAAGTTTCCTAGAGTCCCTTAAGAGTTTCTCCCAGCCTGAAACTGCCCTTTTAGAAGTCTGATTACTGGCTAGGAAAAATGCAAAAGATCCATAACCAAATTTATTTCACCCAAAGGTGGGGGAGTATATCTTTCTTGTTCCAGAGTACCTGTTATTGGGCACTTACCACACCAGGTGTTACTATTTACCATAAAGGGAGTCAGTCTTTTCTTTATTTATGTTTCTCCTCTGTCTAGACAACATTCGGTGATTAGTGTTTTCCTTCCTTACACTCTGATTTGTCATTTCTCAAGTTGACAGTTCTGAAATTGTCTGTGACAAATTTTCATGTACTTTAGTTGGACTTTATTAAGGGAGGAAAATGACATTTAATAAGCTAGCCTTTTATTCATAGCAGTCTTCTTCTGAACAGAAATTATAGTTTCCGGTAGAAGGCTTTTTTATGTGAGCCTACTTAATAACAGCAGTAATATAGCTGATAATTACTAAGCACTCACTACCTGTCAGACATTGTACATGTGGAGTATCTGAGTTTTCACAACCTTAAAAAATACAAGTGAAATAAATCAGACTCACCATTGTAAGTAAACATTGTCTTGTTTCCCTAGTATAAGAAGGTAAAAGAGTAAATAAGATCCAAAATGTACAACAACAGATACTGGGAAATGGGAAGAAATTGTTCAAAAGGAAAGAGAAACTGGGATAGAAGAAAAGAGGGGGGGAATTTTATATATATGTGCGTATATATAAATATATATACACACGCACACAGTAATTAAGATAGTTATACTGCTAATCACTGTCAGTTCATTGAAAAGAAAGGTTTGTGCCAATATTGTTTGATAAATTTTTCATGCCTATATCTTGTAAGATGAGCAACTACTTTAAAGGTAACAATATATAATGTACTAGCCATTGTTACTCTCCTATCTTGTTTTAAAATTGTGTACCATTGTTTTTATTGGTTTTTTTAAATTAAAAAAGTTACTTTAATGATCTGCACTTTAGGGATAGTAAAACACACAGTGAGTAAGGAATGTAGATAGAACCGCTTCCCCTCTTTAGGGTGAGTTGTCAGTATTAGGTTAAGGATTTATTGTAGAGAACTCACTAATGGCTTCCTGTCCCAAGTAAACTGCTGTGCTTCTAGGCGCCAGAGAAGGAGGAATTCCTGGCCTGGCAACATGACCTGGAAGTGAATGATAAAGCTCCTGCCCAGGCACGGCCTACTGTATTTCGATGGACAGGGGGCGGAAAAGAAGTTTACTTATCTGGGTCCTTCAACAACTGGAGTAAACTTCCCCTCACAAGAAGGTAATGGCCTGGAGGCGCCTTTGTTTATTTGTATTTGTCTTTGGCCATAGATACTCATGTTTTTAAAAAGATCTCTGCAAGTGAATAGGAAAAGAATGTTTTTATAAAATGAGTGTTGAATGAGGAAATAATTCTGCTTATTAATGGTATGTTTCAAATCCAAGAAATCTCTAGATTTAAAGCACACACTTTTAGAAGAAAACGTCTCTTGGTGGAGAGTATTTCTATGTCATGGACAGCTCTCAATTCAATACTGAACTACATATTTCTCTCAGATCTATTCATAAAGCAGTGGAGAGAGCACTGGGCTGGAAATCTTAGAGATGCGGATTTGAGCCCACGTTGTTTGCACAGTCACTTAATGCCTGAGCCTATAAATGCCTAGCTGTGAAAAAGGAGTATTAGATGAGGTACCCTCTGAGGTTCATTCCGACTTTGCCTCTCTGCACTGCTTTTATTTGGGAGTGTGTGTTACATAGATCTCATTCGCAAGGATTTTGTAACAGGCGCCCTGGCATGAATTTCTATCTTAGATTGCCCAGGAGAGAGAAAATGCCTTCACTAGTGAGTGCTCTTGATGACATGAAGGGAGAAATGGTGCCCTGCTGGTCAGTCCTGGTCGTTGGCAAGGGGCCACCCTCATTTCCAGCAGTAACATAGGAAGGAGGCACTCAGTGCAGTACTCACAAGTCAGTGCAAGTCTGGAAAATAGAACCACCTAATGGGGCTGGCAGAACTGTTCAGCGGCGTGGCGCCCGCCTAGCAAGGGCAAGGTCCTGAGTTAGATTTCTGGTTCCAACCAAATAAAAAAGGTTCCTGAATCTGGACATTTGTGTGTCCTGTTAAATTGATCCTCTCTGCCCTCAGTGCAAACTGACAAAGGGTAAAACCAGGCAGCTTGCTGTTTGTCTTCTGTTGACCTCCACATTCAGAGCTGCCAGGTGGTATTGTGCACACAGAGGAGAGAATCCCAAGTGTGGGTTTGTTTACCTTCTAAAGTTACATCCTAGCATGTGAGCAAAGTGAGTTTTCAGGAAAGTCTCTTGCCCTGCTGCCTCCCTGTGTAGCTTTTCTAGATAGAGATCGTTATCCTGAATTGCCTAGATTGGGTCAACATGATTGCTCCCCTGCAGTGAACACTTGGTTTTGGGTGGAAGGTTTGTTCATGGCTGGCTTGAGCTAGGCCAGCAGCCCAGCCTGCTGAAATGTTCTGCTTCCTTTCTTGTAGCCACAATAACTTTGTAGCCATCCTGGATCTGCCAGAAGGAGAGCATCAGTACAAGTTCTTTGTGGATGGCCAGTGGACCCACGACCCTTCCGAGGTACTCTTCCTCCTCCCCTTGGTCCTCTGGGTGCCTGCACAATCCACATAAATCACTTTCCATTTTGCCCTGCTGGTGAAAGTCCCGGTGTGGCTCAACAAGATAGCACCAGTACTCAGGCTGTTGGCACACTTGGTTAAGACAAACAGGATAGCTAACTAAGAGATGAGACTGGCCAGCCGGAAATTCCAAGTCTTCTAAAGAATAACCCCACAGACCTTCTATGTTATGATTTCTGCTGTCTGTCTCTTCCCAGCCAATAGTAACCAGCCAGCTTGGCACAGTTAACAACATCATTCAAGTGAAGAAAACTGACTTTGAAGTATTTGATGCTTTAATGGTGGATTCTCAAAAGTGCTCCGATGTGTCTGGTATGAACACAGTTATTTTGTACCACGTGTATAGAGGTGGGGGCTGTGGAGCCTACAGATCCTCTCATTTCTCCTGTGTCTTGCTTTTGAGCTCAAACTGCCCAATCAGGTAGCTCCAAAGGGCCGTCACACTAATTCCTAACTCTCAGGTCAGGCTTTTGAATTTTGGCCCCAAGGGAGCTGTAAATTGGCATTGTGTTGGGTATTCAGTGTGGATCACTTGGCCACACAAAACAGCAAGTGGAAACAGAACCAGAATTTGGTGTCAGGCCTGGAGGGAGGGACACATTGGATCAGTGATGAGCCCATGCTGGGAATGCCTGCCAGCTCACTTCCTAGTGCCTAGAGAATTTCAGTGTGACAGATGATAAATGGACACCTCAGTGACCTTGGCCTTGACTTGTGCAGTACACTAGCACCTTGCCAGACTCCTTGACAAGGGAAGAGAGCAGCTCCCCGAAGGAAACAGGCTGTACACCACAACTATTCTTTGTGAAAAGTCTGCTGGGTATGGTCCCAGCAAAACTTTCCCACATTTTGATAAATTGCTTCCCACAGGAAGAAACTCTTAGAACATAGTAAGTACAATTATGAGGGACAGATGTGGCGTAATCTGAAGTGTCAGTGCCAATTGCAGTTCCCCTTGTTGTACCTAAAGGCTCAAAAATTCCTCAGCACTGTGGGAAACATTGATAAGATTCCCCAGGAATGTGTCTACAGTCCAAGAAAATGGATTCGCTTCCATTTACAGAATGGGTTTTCATCCTCACCTGGCTGGGCCTGGAGGTTCTGCCACCAGGTTCTCTTACTGTTACCAGTCCAGAGATCACAGTGGTAAATTGACCATGGTAAGCTTGCATGGCTGACAAATCAGGCTGTTAGGCAGGACTTAGAAATCCAAAAATGATGTTCTTTATTTGAATAGTTAACTCATTTTTGACAAAGATCACCTGCTCTTTTTTCAGATAGGTAAGAATCAGTGCATTTTAGAAGTGCCCAAATAGCCTCCTCCTAGCTAATATCTTTAATTTTAGGTCGTACACAAAAGCTTTGAGTCACGCTTCTGCAGATCACCTTGGGGAAAAAATGAACTTGCTGCTGATAGACCAACTTGAAGCTCTCAAGAGCTTATAATTAGATGCATAATTTTCTTAAAATACATATTTATTCCTCATAGCTCATAATACACTTAACGCTTTTCTCAATTTTCTTTTGTGATGTGGTTGGATCACATGAAAGGAACCTGTCCCTAGAAAATGCCATGGGGGAAATTGGCAGAGCTAGAGCATATCAGGTATATTCTGGACTAGCCCAGGGATCAGGTGACCAGAAACCCATCCCCAGTGTTCTTTGAGTAATGGCTCGGTACATTCCAGCTGGCCAAACATCACTAAATGAGCTGCCTCAACATGTAACCCTGCCTGCCTAGAAGTTTCTTAATTATCTGTGTAATCAGGCAAGAGCTTGAAAGGAACCTGAGTATGATGGGATCATAGATTTTTTAGGAACAGAGTTTTCAATTAGTTTTTGTTTTTAAGTCTACTGGTGCTCCGTAAAACCTCCTTTATTCTGACTGATCATGCTCCGAACTTGGGATTAGGCAGTTTATCCTCACTTGAAGCCTTGAGCTTCTTTGTGGTATTTGCCAGCCATCTTCTGTGACACATGAGGTCAGGTGATTGAGAACAGTCTGCTTCGTTAGTCTGCCTCAGATTGCCTGCCTGTGCCCAGCTTCCGCCTTCCACCAGGGCATCTTGAGTTCACTACTGGTTATTCCAGTCACCCAAATTCCAGAAGGATTTTTCTCATTTTCACCTTTGGAGACTCTGTGTCTTTCAAAAGACTGATTGTGTATTGAGGAAACGAGACAAGGAAGGCTAGATGACAACACTATAAATTAAATGAGACTATTCCCAGCACTTCCGATTTTCAAAATGCCCTGTCCCCTTCTCCTTGCAGAGCTGTCCAGTTCCCCACCAGGCCCCTACCATCAGGAGCCCTACGTGTCCAAGCCAGAAGAGCGGTTTAAAGCACCGCCCATTCTCCCGCCACACCTGCTACAGGTCATCCTGAACAAAGACACTGGGATTTCTGTGAGTACATGGCCAGTCCTTTATGGTCTAACTTACTTAGTGCTTGTGTCAACTTCTCACATTGTGTCTGTCAGCAACTCAGTGTCACCATTGGTGTAAGCTGTATGGTCCGCCTCTGATAGTGGACGGGGTTGCTTATAGGAGGACCTCCCTCCCCATCTCGCAGAGCTTTTCTGAACTTTTCTTCCCTGCCCTTCACCCCTGCTCCAGCATAAGCCCCATTCCACTTAAATTGCATGACATACCTTCATAGGAAGGTACGTTTAGAACTCCTCCTCTGCCCTCCAGGTTTTAGAATCTAATTTTAATCATGAAATAGCTTTCTGAAACATGAATGCTCTTGGATTGAAATGTGGCTAACTCACAATTCCTCCTGGAAGTTAGTATTATCTAAAAGAAGTGTGTATCCTGGGTCATAAAGAGGAGCCAGCTTCAGTGGACCTTTGACGTACGAACTCAGTTGTAACTCAGGTTGGCAGTGGAAGCTCAGGCTCCTCTACACAGCCTTGACAGTCTCTCCTGTACACAGGCAGGTTTCATTGTCCTCAGACATTGGCCCAGGATTTCTCAAACCCATACAGAAAAGGATACTGAAATGTTCCTTCCAGAACTGCTGAAGGGTTAAATTGGTATCTGAAACCATCTGGAAGCACAAGCAGCTGGCATTCAGGTCATAATCCAAGAAGTTAAAATTCTGGACATAACCCAAGTTGTTCATGTCAGGCCAGTTGTAACTCGAAGGCCACTGTACTTCCTTGTGGTTGTTTTCCATCGTCTTTAATCTAGATTATCCATTTCATTTAACTCTGGAATTGGGGCTTGGTTCCAGGTGTCACCTAAGGGGCATGTGTTTTTCAGCTGCTGAGTGTTTTATCTGTTGCTGTAACACCACCCGAGCCTGGGTCATTTATGAAGAAGAGATGTATGTGGTTTATGGGACTAGAAAATAGGAAGTCCAAGAGCGTGGCACCAACATCTGCTGAGGGCTTCATGCTGTGTCATTCCGTGGCAGAAGATAGAAAGGGTTGGACTCACTTTTGTAACAATTTACTCTTAAGATAACCCACTTCCGTGATAACAGTAATCCATGCTCCACCTTCAAGACCTAACACCCATTATTGGGCTCCACCTCCTTTCCGCTAGAGAGTTATTTTCCGGCACATGAACGTTTGATGATACAGTAAACCATAGTAGGTGCTGATGCAACCATGCCACTCAGGATCCCACCACAGGAGGAACACAGGTGCCGAGATGAGCTGAGTGTACAAGGATGTGGGAGTCTCCTTCAGCAGTCTGCTGGGCCAGCAGGGCAGAGTCTTGATTTTTGTTACCTGTCCCAGGGAGGCTCACTTTTCTCAAAGTACCAGACCCCTCACTCTGCCAACACACCAGGCACTTGGCTGACAGCTGAGTTGGCCACTCTGGCTTGAGCCAAGAGGCAGCCACTGCTAAGGATCAGTGGGCGTCAGAACCCGCTGAACCAACCAGGGATCTAGCACTAAGCTGCCAACATCTCAAATAACAGGTGAAGAACTGCAGGACAGTTGGCTTCCATGTGAGAAGCACTTGCACGAAGCTGTTGTCTTTAACTCCTACTTTTACAAAGATTTGTAGGCAAAAAGATTTTTAGTGCCCTCAAAGCTGTTAGGGTAATATTTCTTCTATTTATTGCATATTATTTTATTTATTTATTTAAATTTTCCTTGAAAAGGAAAGCATACCAGCTGCCTTCTCTGATGAAGACTGCTTCTCAGAGTACGCTGACCAAGGAGCTGGGGTGTGAACTCGGCAGTAACCACCTCACGACACTGCTGGCCAAGGCTCTAACACAGACTTGGGTTGTGGCTAGGATACTCAGTTACTAGTGGTGATTGTGCTTTGAAGTAGTCCAGGTGCTTTCCATGTATCCTTATTTGAGCCTCACGACAACCCTGTGAAATAGGTACTATCCTTACCTCCATTTGATGAGGAGACTGGCACAGAGGAATTAACACCCCAGAGAAACACTGAAACTACTGCCTTAGAAATGTTCAGTTACTGACTGTGCTCACCATGCCATACGGTACCTGCTCTTGCACTAAGTCCTGTCTTATTTTAGGAATCTGCCCAGCACCCCTGTAAATTCAATTTTTTAGACTCTGTGTTTAAGATCTGTACCTGGCTTATTTAACTTAATGTTTCCAGGTTCATCCATGTTTTGGCAGATTACAGAATTTCCTTCTTTTTAAAGAATGATTAGTATCCCATTGTGTGTGTATATATCACATTTTTAAAATCCAGTCACCCATTGACAAATAGGTTGGTTTTTCCATACATGAGCTGTCGTGAATAGTGCTGCAGTGAACGTGCGATGTCTCTCCAGCGTTCAGATTTCATTTGTTTTGAAATGAGAGTGCTAAATCATATGATACTTCTGTTTTAATTTGAGAAACTTCTGTACTGTTCCCTAAGCCATCCCAAAGTACATACCCATCAACAGTGCAGAGTAGTGTTTTGATCCCAAAAAGGATCAGTTTATGAGGCAGTGTATATATTGATGAGTCAATGTAACCATTCCACTATTTATACATACTTCAAAACACCATGGTACACACAATAAAGAAGTATAGTTCTATCTGTCCATTTATAAAATTAATTTTTAAAACCCTTGGTCACATAGTAAGTGACCAAGCCAGCATTCAGGCGAGGAGTGCCAGCTCCTTGCTGTCACTGGCTGCCAAGAACAGCTTCCCATGGGGGCTCACTGGATGCTGTTGACAAGGATAGTCAGCCAGCCTGTGGGATCCTAAGCCTACGATGAGGGCAAGTGTGGTGCTCCAGGCTCCCAGATGATGGCCAAATTGGAGCCATGAATGAGCTTTTCTCAGCCTGTCTGTGAAAAAACCAGCATGTTCAGTTCTAGTAAGATCACAGATTTCTTCTTGCAAACTTGGAACTCCTGTAGGACTTGTTAGAATACAGCTTCTGAGGCTCCCTCAGACCCCCTAGGCCAGAAGCCCTCAAGATGACCCTGCCCAGCTGTAGTGAGGGGGGCTCCAGCTGCTTCACCTGTGGAGACCTTGTCTCATCTCGACAGTCCATGAACAGGCAAAGCAGAGTTCTTGCTTGGACAAGGTGGTGACCTGTGTTGGGCCATGAGAGACCTTCAGTGGCTGTGATCCTGAGGTTTCTCAGGGCTGTCTTGTAGAGCTTCCCACTGTGCTGAGCGACTGAGCACACTCCATCCCTTACAGCAGGGACTGCTGATTGCCTATACGATTTTATCACATGAACTCACGTTTATGTTGGGAATGTACATTTGAGGGGGGACCACAGATGTCTGGCCTCCCCTAAAAAAACAGGTATGGCAACACTGAGTGCTAGTCCTGTCTAAGCTCTTACACAGTAATAGCACTTCTGGCAGTTACCCATTTCATTTTTCAAGTTCTGTGTCTGAGTCCAAGGGACCTAAGTGTGAGCTCCACTGCTCAGAAGTGTTCGATGTCGATCTTGTCTTCCTGCATGCCCTGAATGTGCTTTCAGCAGACACTCCTTTCTCCCCGCCCCCTCCTCAGTAAGGAGGCAGACCTGCAGCCTGCACTTCAGAGGTCAAGGGACAACCTGGCTTGAGACACACTTCACTCCATCCAGCTGCAGAAGAGGGTCCTCTTCAGTCAGGGGAGGGCACAGCCATCTAGGCTCATCTGTCATCTTGAGCAAGCCCTTCGGCTGCCTGTCTTGGAACGAGAACTACTTCCTTTGCCCTGCTGCCTGGTGCCATGAAATGCGGGGAGGATTCCCTTACTTCATATGCTAAATGCTCACATCTGCCTTTGTTCCTCCACAGTGCGACCCAGCACTTCTCCCAGAACCCAACCACGTCATGTTAAACCACCTGTATGCACTGTCTATCAAGGTAATAACCTGTCACTGTTAGGGTTCTCAATGTGTGCTTTCAGGGCCCCCTATTGTGTGTGTACGTGGGGTGGGGGGGGTGCAGCTGGTTCAGAGGGCAGCTTTTGGGGCTCAGGCTCTGAAGTAGGGCCTGGGAATTTGTATTTTCCTTAAGCTCCATGATGATTTTCATGCACTATGAGGTCTTAAGTCCTTGTGTGCATCCTACCTTTAACCATTTCCACCCTCTTCCTTAGGATGGAGTTATGGTGCTCAGTGCAACCCACCGGTACAAGAAAAAGTATGTGACCACCTTACTGTACAAGCCCATATGAAGAGCGAGGAGCCGACACTGGGCCCCAGGGACAGGTGGCACCTCCGTGCTCCCCGTGTGCATGCTTTCCACTAGAGGAATGGACTGGCAACTTCTCATTTCATACTCTCTAAGACATTTCATACCTGCCCTACTCCTACTTGAAGGTTTGCCCAGGTGCCCCAGCTCCAGGGCAGCCTGGTTCTGTAACAGTCCTCTTAGCACTTGGCTGTGAGCCTCGGGGACTCATCACGGGCGACAAAGGCAGAAGGGAAAGTAGAGGAGCTGCAGCCCCAAGACACTGTACAAGGTCAGGTGCGGCTCTCAGCATGCGCCCTCTCAGCTGGTCGCGGACATTCTTAAACCAAAAGTGCACGCTAGCCACTTTGCTGGGGAAAATTGCAGGAAGCAGGGGCTGAAGTCACACATTTCTAATTGTGCATCTTTAAGGCCACTGGCCTGTCCCTACTGAGGCCTGGCTGCGGAGCTCAGAGTAAGTCCCATCTTGCCTGTCCTTCCAAATCAAAGCAATAGATTGCCTCTCTTGCCCTGCTTCAGGGAGGTATAATTTCTGTTGAAATTAAAAGCTGTCTGATTTCCAGATGAAGTTTTACAGTTGTTTCCTACACTGTGTGCACTAAGTAACACTTTTGTAGCCAGAGGAGGCTGGCTGTGCAGCCTTAATGCAGTCAGTCACCACAGCTAGAATATAGATCATGTGACTGTGCTCAGCAATAATCTGTTCCCAGAATAGACTTCTAAACCTGCCGCTGGTTCCTCCATTAAGCTGGATGATCCTGAGGACTGACCATCATTAGCTGGAGGAAGGTTGTCCAGCTCTTTATTCCAATCATAATGAGACGGCAGTGTTACCATGACAACTTTGCAGAAGTACCCCAGCCTCCTTTTAGTTCCATCTTGTGCCACCAGGGATTCAGAACCTGACAGCAGCCTTGAGGATTCACTTCGGGAGAACATCCTTTCCATCACAGTGGACCTCTTTACTTCTGGCACAGTTTCCAGGGAGATCCCACAGATGTCCCCGATGATACAGGTTCCTGTCACCCCGTCAGCAGAAGTCGTCATTATGCCTTTTGTTCTTGCTGGGAGAGGGAGGAACAAGATCACCAGTGTGCAGTATTTATTTGGTAAACCTGACTCCTGGCACCCTTTTTTGTTACTGTTTTCAAAACACTGAATTGCTATCAACTTGACATACAAGTTTCAATAAAGCTTTGTAAAGATAATTGGATATGCATTTGGAGTGAGCTTGATTCTGTTCAGTTGTTTGGACACTAGGTTAATACTGTGCCTGTCTCACTCTGTACCACACTTGAGGTGGAGTGGTAGGTCCAGGCTACTCCAGCTGCCCCATCCACTCGCCAGTTAAGGAGCCTCTGAGATGCAGCCCCTATGAACTGCTCAGTACCAAGGAATAGCACCCTGCTTGGGCAGGTGGGCAGCGCCTCATAAGCCCTGCTTAGAAGCCTCGGATCCTGAGTTTGTGGGACACTGGGATAATTTTGGATCAGCTGTTAGCTGGAAGGGGGTCTGTCCCTCTTCCCAGAATATGGAAGGTTGTCGGTGTTCTTTATCCCCCTTTTCAGACATCAGGAAATGTTTTCAGTAAACTTAACCGAAAAGGGCTGTCCTGGGTGATCTTGTCCATAGATGGACAGCAGCCTGGACAGCCCTTCAAGGCAAGTGATAACCAGTCTTACCTGGAAGACTGGATCAATGTGAAACCCTCCATTCTTGGGACCACAGAGATTATTACAGTAGACTTAAGGAAACAAAACAGAGCTTTTCAGAATAGGATTGAGCTAAAGTGAAATGTATAAAGGGGATAACATTCAAACATTAGAAATGAAGCTCTTGGACAGAGAGGGTGTCTGGGACTAAGACCCAGCTTGAGACCCCAGTTGGGTTTGACACCCACGCCCATGCAGGGAGCCACATAGGGTCGGCACACTAGTGCTGCCCTTTCTAAACAGAGCCTCAGTAGGTTCTCAGAGGGAGCCATCAGCCTCAGACTGCAGGTAGAAACAAAATTCAGCATACAAATGAGCTCTGCTTACTAAGTGTTGAAATAAGCTGAAAATGCAATGTGAAAACCAGTTCAGAGCCAGTTACTCTGTAAGAGCCCCTGGAACCACAGGGAACTTGGTATAGATGCACCTGGGGTAGCAGAGGGTAAGCACACAAGCCACACAAGGGGGGTGTCTGAGGTGGTATTCCCCACATCTGTCTAGCATTCTTTGTGTGTATTAAAAAGATGTCATTTTCTCTGAAAAGCAGCATTAAAGAAAATCCACTGTGGTCCAGAAAATTGCCCACAGAACCAAGTGTAAGACCCAAAAAGCTACATAATGGAGACTACTTTCTGGAAGTTAAAAAGCAGACCCTGCGTTGCCAGCCCACAGAGGTGAAGCCAATCTGTGAAGTTGGAGTGTTACGTGACCCAGTCGTGCCTGCCCCATTGGCATTCCCTTTATGGGTGAGGACTGCTTACGTGGTTGGTTAAAGCTTAACTAAATTGCTTTTCAATGAAGATACATTTTTTTCCCTCCTGAAATTTGTATAGTAGTAACTTTATAGAGTCAAAGGTAAGACCTGGAGATTACTGGAATGTAACAGTGTTGGAGGGTAAACACAATTGTCCCTTAGTGTCCTTGAATCCCAGGACCCTTCAAATGACAAAGCCTCCATATAAACTACACCCATCTTCCCATATCCTTTAAATCCTCTGCACTTGTAGTAGTTATGTAAGTAAGCTCTATTGTTTAGGGAATAATGAAAAGGTACAGTTGACAATTTTTTAAAAATATTTTTGATTTGCGATTGGTTGAAACTGCAGGTACAAACTGCAGATGGGGAGGGCCGACTCTGGAACTGTTTATCACAACATTAAAGCTCCAAACGAAAGCAGAGCAGTAGGGTCGTTTCCTTCCCTGTGGATCTGCTTCTGAGAACAATGTGAGGGACGTCAGTAGCACTCTAGAACTGGGGCACAGGCCTGACGTGGTCACCTGGATCGGCCATTCCCCATCTCCCCCTAGATGGAGGTGAGGGATGTTGATGCAGTTCATCAAAGAACCACACGCAGATCCTATGGCCTCAGTCTGATTTCCTTGCCTTGAAAAAGGAAGGGCAGAACTAACACTGGAGGATGCCTGGGATTCTTTTATTTCACATTGGGAGCCTCAAACCTTGACAACATGAAAGGAATTTGGCCGCAAACAGGAAGCCATAGCACCAGACAAAACTACCAGCATCTCAACTAACTCAACTAGGAAATCTCCAAAACTCCAAAGGCCAAGACTGAAAACCCAGGCAGGACATCAGACTGGTTCCATCCAGGGCTGATGTTAGAGATGCACCATTTTAGGGACAAAACAGAAAATTTCATTTTATTCAGCCCGTTTCCTTTTATATAATTACATTTTCACTGCCAAGCATATACTCAATTCTCCTGATACCTGATCCTTCACTGCTGTAGTTAAATGTGTCCCTTCTAAAATTCAGACGTGGGCTAGGGACGTTGCTCAGTGGTGTTGCACCTGCCTGGCAAGCACAAGGTCCTAAGTTTGATTCCCAGTACCAAAAAAACAAAGCAAAACAAAAAAATGATACAATTCAGATGTGACCAGTGTGGTTAAGAGGCAGGGCTTTAAGAGTGAGACTCCATGAGGACTTCTCCCTTCATAAATGAAGACCTGTATCACATGTCTTACAAAGTGTTTGGCTAACTTGCCCTCATACCTTCTGATGAGTAAAGACGCAGCAACATGGCAGAATCTTGGAAGCACAGAGTGGCCCTCACCAGACAACCAAACCTGCCAGCACCTTAAATACAGATTCTCAGCTTTGAGAAATGAGAAATTATAAATCACCCAGTCTCGAGTATTTTGTTACAGCAGCAGTAAACAGATTCAGATATCTACCAGTGTACATAAATGGTTTGAATGAACTGATGTGGACCACTCATAAAATCTTCCTGCTTCTGATAACTTCCTTCCCACCACCTCTCTTAACCATCTAGTTACTGGAGCACAGAAATCTGAGCCTTCAGCCTGGGAAAAACTGTAATTGTCTTCAGGAGAAAGCAAGGAAGTTTGGACATGTACACATTTCTTCTAAAACCCAAGTCATCCTGACTAATTAAAGAGCCACAAAAGCCCTCCTATAAGTTGTCACTGATGTGAGACTGAAGCTTGGAGTGGAATCCCAAAAGCTGAAGTGGCAGCCAGAGCCCAATCTATGGAGCCCAACTGCTCTCTCTGGAAATAACACTGAACTCTGCCTTGAGGATTAGCTCCCACAACTACGTTGTCCTGTTGGTCCCTCATATTTAGGTTCTTAGAGCCCTAGCCTGAATAAAGGGCTTTGCAGGCCCTTAATGTCTCCCCTAGTTAATTCCCCAGCCCATCTAGAAGCCCAGAGAGAACACAGGAGACACCTCTACAAATGCATACATACACTGGGTCAATTTTATTTTCCTGTTTTGTGGCTCTCTGACGGAGCCTACATTAGGCACAGTAGCAAAGTCATTTTCAAAGTCCTTTCCTCTAACTCTTTAACAATCCCTTTCCATTAATAATTGATAGACTCAAGGGCAAATAAAGTGATCACCATTGTACTCTATTTCCTCTACCCACACCCTCCTCATCTCCAGAAAACTAAAGCTAAACATTTCATTAGGGATTTTCATATAAATATTGCATGCCTAGAATCACAATCCTCATGCTTTAGACACCATAAGCAGTATTTAAACTACCAACAAAGAGATCTGACTAGAACAGGGATGGACCAAGATTTCTCAGCCTTGGCACTGCTGACATTTTGGGGTGAATCATTCTTTATGATTGGGGGGCAGGGGCTATACTGTGCAGCATCCTTGACCTCTGCCGTTGGATACCTGTAGTACAACTGTGATAATCAAAATTCTTCAGAATTATCAAATGGCTTCTGGGAGAAAGGAAGCAAAATCTCCCCTAGCTAAGATTAAGCCAGTTTAACTGTGGTAAGCAAGTAGAAGCTTATTTAGCTGACAGGCTTTATAGCCTTAAATCTGCACAAATGTTTTCTAATGCTAATCACATTCAAGAGACTCAATTCTGAACAGTTCGAGCCTATTAAGTAAATCATCTCTTTTTGGCCTAATTGTCCACATTTCACAGTTATGAAATTTGCTGTCCATTCAACATCTTTAGCCTCATGAAAATTAAGTTGTAAGCATAGAAAACATCCAATTGTGCTAAGAAACAAGAGTGGCAGTAGGAAAGGTTGGGCCTTGTTTTATGGTACAACTGAGTAGTTTCTTCGGGGGTTGTTGCTGAGGGTTCAAAGAACCTTCTTGACGCATTCCTTTTGAAACTAAACCATGTTTACTTAGCTTTGAAGCAACCTATGGCTGTTTGGCTGGGTAGTTTCTTTGAGGCTGTTGCTTAGGGTCCAAAAAACCTTCTTGGAATCGAACCATGTTTACTTAGCTTTTGAAGTAGTCCGTGGCTGCCAAGAATCCTCAGGACAGTAACTAAAATTGTTGGCTGGTATTTACTGGACATTTTTTTTTAATGTTACAAGGAAAGGAAAATTCAAACACTTCACTTCTTCATCTTATGACTTATTTTCATTCTTCCAATTATTGACCTTGTGGTAGATTTTTATGTCCAAAAGAGAAAAGAGAAGCATAATTTCCTCTATGACTCCTACTCACAAGCCATTGGATCTAACCATTCAAGTCAAATTTGGAACATGGTCAGAGTACTTCATTAGAAAAATAAAACATCAAAGACTGAAAACCATGAAAAACAGAAAGCATGAAAAAAAGAAGTCATCATTTGCCAAAGCTCATGTTTATGTGGATCAAGCCATTTTATGTAACAAACAAAAAAGTAATAGAGAGTATTTATCTTGCAGACTGTAAAACTTCACCTTGGGGGAAAAACAGAAATATTTGGGCTTTCACTTACTATGATATGAACTCCTCCCTCCAAACAAATGTGCATTACTAAATTCTCAGTGGCTTCATCGTGCTGAGAGAAATCTTATGATGACCTGTTTTCCTGGTAAGATGCACTACAGGCGATCCACTGTGAAATAATCCTTTCAAAATGACCTATTTGACAGTTTAAGGAGCTTTCCAATTCCAAAGTCCTATAAATGAACTTAATAACCAATTCAGAGTTCACTAAAAGTACTGGCCAAACATCAACATTGTCACACTTTGGAAGAGCATGTCACCAAGCTCTTGATTCCAGGACAGCAGCAGACTCTGCACCCCTCAAGGAGTAAAGAAGGTCACATGCCATGACAAACCTAAACCAGCTCTGGTTAAGGTCTCCATCAAGGAAAAAAGAGGTCATCGCACCAAGACAGACATTTTTAGATCATTGCTTTATTTCACTATTTTTCAACAACAAAGTTCATTCCTCTCAAGATGGATCTTGAATTGTTCCTTGTATTCTCGTCCTCATTCTGAATAAAAAAGGTAATGAAGAAAAAGCCTGTACTTTTGGAGACCTAGAATCTTATTTATGCTAATAAGCTATTGACTGCCATTTCCTGTTACGGTATCTCCTGCTGGCATCTTGGTGGTCACACGGAGCTCCCCACCCTCCAACGAAGATGGCTGTCCACAGCTACCACCGTTGAAACCAAAAGTAAGTGTTGAAAAATGCACCTTTTACAATAAAAAAGTAGAAACCAATTCAATTTCCTTTTGTTTTGTTTTTTTACGAATATAAAGTTTCTTGTAAATATGTACAGTCTTTAGAGCTAGTTCTTTCTATATAGCAGGAAGCATTTCACAAATGAGACACACAATATACATTTTCAGGGCTCAAGATGCCCATTTCTCATGGAGATCCTAAATGAAATGCCAAGACTGAAAGACCAATTATCAGTGACCTTTCCAAATACTTGTGGACCAAGAGACAAAAACTTCAGCAAACATTGAGTTGGATCTGCCCTGGGGGAGGGAAGGGAGGAAGGATGACCCCAAAGACTCCAAGCAACACATAAAACACAACAGCAGGACACTTGCCAAAGGTGCTATGACACGGAGGTTCATGAGCATTTCAAACAAGAAAGCACTTAGGTTAAGAGACGAGCAGGAAGGAGCCAGTATTTAGGCCAGGTTGCAATCTGGAAAGTGACCTGAACTGTGGACATTAGAGTTGAAGACACAGTCACGTTCACCTGCTGCGGTGGAAACGGGTCTACCTTTCAGCCTACCTAGGATGTGCCTTGGTTGTTGAGGCGTGCTTAAGAGTCATAGAGAATCCAAAGCAAAAGAGGCCTTGTGGGAGATTAAAGGCAGAAATAAGGCCGCTAGTTAGCTTGCCAACTGCAAAGCCTCTAGGTTGGTTCTAAACCAGTTGCCAGGAATCTCACACTCTGAAAGAGGGCAGAGAGAAACAGCATGAGCCGCACTGCACCTAAGGGGGATTTGCCAACCCTGTAGGGCTGGAAGAGTTGAGCTGCGGCTTTTCTCTCCAACATCCTGGTCTTAGGTCTAGCCCTAGGGAAAGGCTCATTTGGGAAGTCACAGTTTTGTGGGGTAGAACCGTGCTAGATCTTGTGTGAACACAGAGTCATCCATGCGGAACTCAGCAGGGAAGTGTGATGGTTGGAGCGGAAACTGAGTGAGAGGAGGTGGTTTGCTGAAATCCTTCTCTGGTCGTAAGGCTTGAGCGTTTTGTTTGTTTGATCAGTGCTACAGGCTGCAGCTTGTTGTGGCCAGTTAGTTGGCAAGTCATCAGACGGTCTCAATTTGGCGGGAGCTATGGGATGGTATCAGTACATTGGTAGAGCAACCCAGGGGGTCAGCCAGGTCAGGGGGACAGCACATGCAGTGAACCGCCATGCAGAGCTCCTGGACGGGTCTCCTCCCCGTCCCAGAGTGGGGAGCAACACATTATCAGAGACAGGAGGTAGGTGCCCATCCCTTCCCCGACCCCAAGGCCCATTAATGCTGGGCTTGGAGCAAGTCTATTGCATGCTTTCCTGGCCAAAGCCACATGGACAGCGGGGACAGCAGGCTGGGTAGATGACACTGAGGGACGGGGAAAAAAGCTCAGTGAGGTCCCTTGGCCCCAGGTCACTGCCTCCGAGCTGAGGCCTGATGACCTCCATACATTCTCAGCTGGTGGGAAGGGAAGTGTTCAAGGCCATAAAAGGCAATGAAAACAGTAAACATTTGGCTATGATGTCACCCTGGGTAAAACAGGGCCATCTATGAAAATGGACTGGAATAAGAATGAAGCTACATGAATGCAGGAGGTTAGCCAACTGATGGGGACTCTTGTACACTACATTTCAGTGGCAAAGACCTGAGGATGTGATCTAAGCTAAAAAGGACTACAACAGGAAATACATTGCTATTCAAATCTATTAAGAATTCTCTTTAAAAAAATGAAAGAGAGAGAGAGAGAAAGAAAAAAGAAAAACAAATAGGAAAAGAAAAGAAATGAAACCAAAAGAAAAACCAACCAAGCCTAGGGTCTTGAAGTAGCTAATTAGGATTCTAACCACATAGTTAGTATCTGGTTGGTTCCTTTTTGATGAGTTGGTACAGGCTAGAGCTAAGTACAAAAGTTTATGAATGCTTTGAAAGAGTAACAAAGTGCAAAGAGGATGACTGCAGGAAGGTGCCCAGAGGAGACACCGAGCGCTGACAGCTTCAAAGAGCCTCAGCCACCTGCACCTCCTGGAGACAGAGGTGTCCGTGCCGAGGTGGGTCTGGGCCTAGCTGTGCCATGGGGCAGCTGAGTGGAGAGTTGCTTGGGTCCCCTGCAGCAGAGTTCCATAGTGTGTTTGGTGTTTTTCTGCAAACTGAGATGAGGAGTCGATTTTTCTGGCTGAAATTTATACTGAAGACTGGTCCCAGACCTAGGAGCAAATAAAAATGATGGGGGAGGTTTTAGCCTTCAAAACCAAAAACTACTGGGCTCACTTTACACAATCCAGACAGAGATTAATAGCACTGCTGATTTGCCCATTCAGCTGTTAACAGTAAATCCAGGGCAGCATTATCAAGCATCACTGCGAGGGATCAATCAGGGAAAACCACTGAAAACTCTCAGAACTATGCACACGCATGCATGCGTGCACACACACACACACACACACACACACACACACACACACAGAGTTTTACCGGTAAATCAGAAAAGAAAAAACAATTTGGATGGTTTTTGTTCCTTTCTTTTGCAGCAAAGTGCAAAGATTGAGCTGTAAGCGGCATTAGATGGAGAATGCCACCCAGAAAAATCAGCTGCAAGGGGCAGAAAGGTAGTCGTGCAGTCCACAGCAGGCTCCCGAGACTGGCTCTCCTACAGAGGAGTCACCAAACACTGGGCCATGTCCTGCACATGGGAGCCCCCTGCAAACACATCCATCTATCTCCTCAATCACTATCCTAAAAACTAAAATCACATGGGTGATACATGAACGTGATTTAAAATTTCAAAAAGTTCTTTCTCCTAGAACCAAGTTCTTCTAGGAGGTAAACTTGAGTTTTTCTGTGTGGCCTTTCAGAAAACATCCTACATCTATGTGTGTGTATTTGTATCAGTGTCTGAAAAAAGGGCACAGAACACTTTGTATAGCATGCTATCATTTGTTTAAAGCGGGGGGAGAATACATACACATTTGCTTGTGTGTATAGAGTATCTCTAGAAGCTGTAACTCATCTTTGGGAAAGAGAACAAGGTACCCACTGATACCTTTAGATGTATGGTCCTTCTTGTAATGACACACACATTACCTTATTTTTTAGGAAGCCCCTTTCCTAAAAAGTTCAGTTCCCTCCTAAACTCACACACCCCACGAAGCTTTAATTCCAACAGTACACTCCCCTATTTACAGCAGCCGCCCTGAGGGAGTCTCAGCACCCGAGGTCACCCCTCCAGCCTTAGGACATTGTCTCACCTTGTTAACCTGGGACAGTGGGGTCCTCACAGCTCCCACAGGCAGCCGGCCCCTGCTACTGTCTTCAAACAATCTCCCAGGGGACCGCTCCCTCCGTGTGCTCAGCATCCGGCCCGGGGACTTCTCACGCTCCAGGGGACGGCCGGGAGATTTGTCCCTCCGCAGCTCTGTTCGCCCCTCACGGTAGCGGTGGGGTGTGCTTGGCTCTCGGGGGTGGCTGGGGCCTTCAGGTGGTGCTGGGCTGGAGGCCACACGCTTGGTGATGTGCTCATTGTACGTTGGGGGGCCTCGCTTGTTGGGGCTGCTGGGAACAAGACAAGGAAACAGAGAGCTGAGGAGTCACAACCCCAACAGGACACTTTTCTTCTCTGAACAGGTCCCATGCTCCAGCAACACCATGGTGTGTTAAAAGCAATCAGACCTGGAATTCCGACTTCCTGTTTGGTTTATTTTAGAGATGAAAAGAGGGAAGAGAACAAAGATGATGGCAACAATCAAAACACCAAGCATCCTGGTTGCAATGCAAGCTTTAATTTACTGTACACCTACTGTGTGCTGGGACCCGTGTTGAGCTCTTTCCACACACTTCATTATCATCTAGTTACACCATCATCACAGCTCTACAAGCTACAAGCACTGTACAGGCAAGGACTAGGAGACAGATTAGGTGACTTGCCTGAGTGGCAGAGATGGGATTCCAATCAAGATCAGTTTGACATCATAATCCTCATACTATGTCCTACTGTCCTGCTATTTTCCAGAGCCAAGAGGACACAGAAGGAAGATCCTTCAAGGGTTAACCCTGTAACAGCTCAGAAGTCAGGGATCTACCAAGGCCCTCAATGCAAAGCAATAGTTGGCAAAAGCCTGTGCTTTTCAGGCGCCATATATGGCCCACCCCCGGCCTGGATTTGGTCGTCTCCCCCTGAAGGTGGCTTTCCAAGAGTCTAGGGCACCTGATGTAGATGTGGATGCTCGCTCAGAAAGTTGGTGGTTCTCAGTCACTGTGATGACTGAGAAACTGTAAAGATCAGGCCTCATGATACAGTTAGGAAACTTCATAGGACAGACAACAGTCTAGCTGTCTTGAAAAGTATCCTCAGCCTCTAGAGGCTGATGGTAACAGCCAGTTTTATTATTCTATGTGTGTGCATGCATGTGTGCGTGTTGCTCGGAATCAAACCCAGGGCTTCATGCATACTAGGCAAATGCTCTCTCTCTGAGGACTCATGCCCCAGATCCCTTTCTATACGACCTATCCAACCTTCCACTTGGTGCTGGCCTGCATATTTCAAAGGAAGAGTTTACCAGACCCACGGCCCTAAATATCTCTCTGAAGAAGTCAGGTGCAGAAACAGAGAGCCTGGTTTCCTCCTGCTTCCATTTATGAACAGTCAGTTCAGTATAACTGTAGGTCATTTGCTTAGTTTCCCTGCAACTGTAACTGTGGAACTGATTCGAATAAATGCTCAGAAGGCCAGTATCCTTCTGTGCTGTCTGTGCAGCAGTAAAATTTGACATAACTCAGACTTCAGTGTCAGGAAATCAAGGTTAATGTGTACCGCTAGCCATATAGCTTTGAGATATGGAAAGCAAATTAAAAAATTAAGTCCAAGGAGAAGAGCTACATTAAGCCTATTTGTAATGGGAGAGAAATTATAGAATGTGTCTGCAGGGGCTCATCGTAAAGCAAGTGGGGAGGGTGCTCCCTGCCTGGGGGAGGCGGCTGGCTCAAGGACGGCCATTCAAGACATTGGGCTTAGATTAATAGGAGGAAAGAAAACTCTTCATTCAAAGCCAAGTGGGCAATCTTCCATCTACATATCCATTAATGACCAATGATCTACTACATCCATTCTGCAAAGAGGTACTGTTTTCTGCTTTGCTAAACAGACCAGGATAATGAGGCCCGCGGTGAATCACACCCAGCCAAGGCAGCCTTCTGCAGCCTGACCTGCCCGGAACAGTCAGCAGCAAAAGAAATATTCTATAAGGCAACCAAGAACTAACTGATTTTCCAGACATGCCTGACAGCAAACAGGGAAGCAAACACATTATTTCTGCCCCTTGTTCATGACTTCTGGAATCATTTTCAACCACAGATTAAGCAACTGCCTACATGGAAGCCATAAAGTCCCAAAATCCAGGTATCTGAGGGGCAATGGAGTAGAAACTCCTAATTATAATTTGATCTGTTTCTGGCATGTTTTGAAAAAACTAGTCAAAGAACACTGAGACACATCACAGGAGGAGGATGGCGCACTGGGAAGTATCTCTGAGGTAGGATCAAGCCAAAGGACTTGGGAACACCCAATCATTGACGCTGGTTTTTCAGCAAGTTCCTGGGATTAAAACTTGATGACCAAAACATTTCAAATTAACTCCAATACATCAACAAAAGAAAGTTGACTTGTCAGAACATAGTGACAGAATATTAGACAGCTATCTGCCTTTCATAAGTGTTTTGTGTCAGGCTGGGCCTGAGAAAGACCTTTCCAATAAACATGGTACCCTCTACAAACAACAGGAATCCATGCCCTCAGCAAACAGAACTGATGGGCATACAGAAATTTAGGACTGGACTTGCAGTCTCCCTGACACAGGATGACTCAGCTTTACACGCATTGCAACTTGGACCTCAAACATTCCATCCAGCTTCTTTGGGACTATGACCCCTAATCCCAAACCCTATTTTTGCACATAGCCTCCCCTCCAGATATTTGCTGATATCACTCCAATTCTGGCCTGCCTATTTATAGAGGGAACTAAGTCAAGTCTTTCCAAGTCTTAAACTCCGAGTGTTACCTCTGTATCCATAGCCTGGCCAGGAGATTCACACAGCTATTTAGAGGGTAAATATGTGGGGCTGGTAAAACAGCCTGAAAAATTAAAATTCTAAGTTGATTAAATACTCCTCTGGGTTTAATAATCTCAAACGTTTTGTGGACCAAGGCCTCCAGCTTTCTGCACATCCACCTGGCTGTGGCTCTAGCTCCCCTCTCTGTGTCAAGACAAGGCCAGTGCCACTTCTAACACTGCTGCTGAGATGATAAACGGGTGCAGCCTCCAGGGAGGAAAAGTCAGCAACACCTAACAGAATTGCAAATACACATATGCTAGCACACATCAATTTCCGTTCTACAACTTTATGTTACAGATAGTTTGCTGAGGCAAAATGATGTAAGTTCAGTCATTTACCCCAACAAATGAGTAGAAATAACCTTCCACTGATGAGGAAACTAGCTTAGATAAATTGAGGTACAGCCATGCAAAAGAATGCAATGCAGCCATTAAAAAAACTGAAGAAATACTTCATATACGGACATAAGGCCATCTCCCAGACACGCTAAGGCACAGGAGAACATACACAATATGCTACCACATATATTAGAAGGTCACAGAAGAGCATGTCCAGGATGACAAGGAAAGGCCCCTGAGAATCTGTTTCTCCATACAAACAACAGGTCACTGGTAAAAATGGCCAAAATCAACTGTTCAAAATTGTGAAAATACAGTTCTTTGAGCTTTATTGATCAAACCAAAAAAAAAAAAGTCACCTGATTATTTGGCACTCCTGCTTTGCCAGCAAATACCTAGGTGGCTCAGTGGTTCAGTGGCAGAGTACGCCCCTAGCTCAGGCAAGGTTCCCAATTCAATCTCCAGTACACCAAAAACAAAATAAATCACATTGACCAAGTATGTCGTAAAAACTGGTTGCAACAATCTGAACATTGTTTATCTAAGAAACAACCCAATGGCAGAACAGCAAGCTCTGTGATACTTTGACCTATCCCATACCCATGCCCCTCTCTCTAGATCTGTGGTAAAGTTGAAATCCACAGACTTGTAATCACACACAGCAGCTGTGAAGGCCTGCAGTTTAGCAGCCACTGGAGGCAGTAGGCAGAGGTTCTTCAGGCAACATCTGACCTGTCCTAAAAAAGACTCATTCTCAGAGTGTGTGCAGTAAGAAAACCCTGTGCCCAGGCAGAGAGGAGCAGAAATAACTCAAAGGTAGCAAGTGCCTCTGGCAGTCAGACCAGATGGGGAAAACAAGCTTTCTTTTAGGGGTAATAAAAATGTTCTAAACTTAGATGATGGTGATGTTGCACAAATCTGTGAATTTACTACGAACCACTGAATTTACATTTTAAAACAGAGTTTTACACCACACAAATTATCTCAATAAGAAAGGTGCTGCAGTTTGGATAGGGTTAAGTGTGTCGCATTGGGGTTCAGGCGTTGGTATTTCATTCCCATTTTAAGGTGCTGAAAGGGTGGGAATCTAATTCAACCACAGAGTTTAGAGATGGAGATCAGAAGTGCTGATTCCTGCCATGTTCTGTCCTGAGCTACCAAAGGACTTTGCCAGCAAGAAGGCCATCAACAGATGTAATCTTGGACCAGAATCATGAGCCTATCTTGTTTATAAGCTACCTAGGTAGCTTATATCAGGCAATTCATTCTAATAACAGAAAACAGACTGATACAGAGGTTATTTTTTCAAAAAGGAATGGCATAGCACATACACACTAAAGTCTTTTGTATGCTTTGAACTCTGTACCACTTAACTGGATCACCAATTCAAAACTAAATAAAATTTTAAAAAAAGAATAACACTCTGACTGTGACCAGGAGATTTTGAATTCTGAGGAAATCCCAGGCCAGTCGGCATTTCAGACCTGGCAAGCCTTTCCCTCCTGCCTGAGCACTCCTGCCCTCCTAGGCACCACTCTGCAGCACATTTCTTCCCGAAAGTCTTCCCTGCCCCCAGATAAAAGCTGCAAGGTCCTCCTCTGAATATCTGCAGTACTTTGAACTACCCCATCAGAGGTAGCATAACTGACAGCGCCTGTCTCTCTCTCATCCAGCTTCGAGATGCATCTGGCTTATTCAACACTGTACCTCTTCCCACAAGCCTAATAACTACCACAGCAAAGTATCTGCTAAACTAAGACGTGTAATCCATGCTCTATACCTAGCAATACTGCTGAAAACAACTACTGAAGGAGACAAGACAGGCTCCTTCCAACTTATAAAGAAGACTTTTCCCATTTTCTATCTGCTTCTAAAGGCCTATGCCATTTCAAGGTCATGGATCTCAAAGAAATAAATAAGTGGTTTGCACTAGAAAACAAGGTAAAAATTGGGAAAATTTCAACCTGCTTAGCAAGATTTCCTTCTGCTTGGCACTATAGTACTCTGCCCCACGCTGGGAGGAAGAAAGGGAAGGCTTGGTACCTGCGGGAGGTGGAGGGGACCCGGTGGTGCTCAGTGCCGGTCTCCTTCACAAGGTTTCCTTTGCAGCAAATGACCCTTAATTTATCCTGGTATGAGGAGGCCAGGTAAATCGCTCCCGAGGAAATTGCAGGGCCCAGGTAGCGTGGGTTTGGGATTTCCAAATAGGCTCGGGCAGGAGTCCTGCAGAGTTCCAGACAAGAGTTTATATTCATTGCACGTTGCCTCCGTTGCTAGGCAGGGTAGGAAGAAACACACACTTCACCCAAGACCCTGTCCCAACAGCTGGAGACACCAAAGCACGGACGATGGACACTGCTTACCCCAGTGAGGAACGTGCCTGGATCTCAATGACTTCAAGTGAGTTGAAGTGGGTCACAAACAGATAGGGTTCTCTGTAGGCTGCACAGTCCCCGTGGAGGAAGGGTGTAGGGCAAAGAAGGGTTGAAAGAGGGCAAATCAAAACCTGGCTGCAGTGCATCTTATGATCCAGCAATCCCACAGCCACCTCCATGTGTCAGCTTAATCATGCATGATCGTGTTTATTCACTGCCATGTTGTTTGTTAAAGCAGAAAATGTGAACCAACTCAAATGGATATTATAAGCTTATGGAATTCTGCACAGTTATAAAAATGCTCTCTACAAAGCTCTCTACGAACCACTACGAAAAAATACTCATAGTATACTTCTCAATGCAAATATAAAGTAAGATTTAGAATAATGTGTACAATGTGCCACCTTATTGATTTAAAAGAAAAGGTGGAGGAGTGCTGGGAATGTTGTTCAGTGGTATAGCACTTGCCTAGCATGCACCGCAAAAAAACAAAGAAAGAAGGTGGAAATAAGAATACATGTTTTCTTGGGAAGCTGAGGCAGGAGGATTGTTGCAAGTTGGAGGCTAGCCTGGGCTACAAAGTGAGTCCAAGGCCAGCTTGAACTGCATAGTGGAACCTTGTCTTAAAAAGAAAAAAAAAGTTTTTATATACTTATATTTGCATAAAAAACTAGAAAAATAAGGATTTTTTCCACTAGGGGAGCTGTAATAGAGAACGAAGGAGACAGGGAATATGAATGAGAATTTTCTTTATATACCTATTTAAACATTATATACATATACAGTAGTGCACAGATGTAATTAGAGCACTCTAGGAGGCTGAGGCAGGAGGATCACAAATTTGAGCCCAGTCTGAGCAATTTATGAGACTCTTTCTCTACATAAAAAAAAGTTTTAAAGAGCAGATAATATAGCTCAGTGTAAAGGTCCTGGGTTCAATTTCCAGGACTAAACAAACAACAACAACAACCAAACTGAGTTCCTATATAATTACATACTTTCAGTTCTTAATACTCTATATCTGTTATCAGTGTCGTGGAAACTGGAGATGAGCTCTGTGTCCTGCCTTAAAGGGAAAAGGTAATTAGCCCTACTGTAATTAGCACTATCATCCCTTGTGCAAACCATTATTTTCCTATCAGGCTCTCAGTCATGTGCTGCAGTCCTCAGTCCTCAGGCAGCCTCTCTCCCGCAAATCCGCCAACCCCCACAGCCAGTGTCACCCCCAGAAATGTGGTAGAAGTGAGAAGGTCTGCTCACCGCCACGTTTATACAGGTGGAGAGAGACTGAGGCCCTCCCAGCCCCCGCTGAGCTCCCACTTTTGCCCAGCACTAACCACCAGCTGCCTGCATGTTTCCGAGGCTGTTTTGAACTTTTGAGTGGCCCCTGCTGACGCCACACAGAGTAGAACTGTCCAGCCAAGCTGTAGAATCATGAGTAATGACAGCCTTGTGTTTCAAGTCGCTACATTTGGGAAACGGCTTATTACATAGCAATAGATAATTAATATAGCCTTGAAGGGTATTTCAGCCACAATACATTTCAGAACCTGCATATACGTGGCTGTGTACGTATTTCTATGCAAGTGTGTGCTTGCTCTGTTAGCCAGCAGCGTTGCATTTAGAAACTTCTTTTTTTTTTTTTTTTTTTTGTCTTTTTCATTTTTATCGGTACCAGGGATCGAACTCACGACCGCCTGCTAGCAAGACAGGTGCTTATGCCGCTGAGCTAAATCCCCAGCCCCGCATTTAGAAACTTCTGATCAGGGGCTGCTGTTTGGCAAGTGTGCAAAGTCAGTACAACGATGTGCACTAGTGCTATTTACACTTAACAAAAGCAGTAGGCAGGACCTAATTGTTCTTCCTGATTAGAACTAATTGGTTAAATTAATCCCATGTTCAGCTATACCATGGGATACTACACAATCTTTGGAAATGACTTAAATATACCCATAGGGAATGATCTCCTTTTTATCATGGGAGCTTTATTCACATTTTGCAAGGCTAAACTGTGGCCTAACTGACCTAGTTTATGCACATCTTCATTAAGCCTCAGAATCTTCTGCCGTGGACACTTACACAGGTGACCATTGTGCATGGTGCTTGGCATCTAATCCACCACCACAGGGCTTAAGCCAAGAAGAATCCCACCTGTAATGCTTTCCCAGGACCCCATCTGGTGGCCACAGAGGAACCCCCACATTGTGCCTCACGTACCGAAGGCCAAGGGCAAGCGACTCCATTTGAGATCATCTGTGCGGCTACGTCTTCCGTAAGAATCCACAAATACCCCAAATTCTGCAAGGTGTCAAGAGCACAGGGTTATTAGCACCAGAGACGGGGACATCAGTGACACATACCATGACTGGAAGAATAAAGAATAGAGCCCAGGGGACATCCAGTCAGACTTAGCTGCATTGCCAAAACCAATCCCGGTTTGATTAACAATAAGAATATTTTAATTTTAAAATTCTTAAACTTATGTATTTTTTTTAAAAGAAAGAGGATTCAAGTGAAAGGGAGGGAGAAAGAAGGAAGAGAAAAATGAAAATATTCAGAGGTTTAAAACTATAGTTCTTTTTTTTCCATGAAAATATCAAAAGAAAAAGAAGGAAGGGCCAAAGAAAGAAAGGCAAGGAAGAGAGAGAAAGGAAGGGAAAGAAAAAGCAAGAATTAAGAAGGAAGCGCTGGCCGCTCTCCGGAGAGAAGGTGATGGAGCTGGCCCATGTGAGGGCTCTGATTGGGTGGACGGAAGCTTCCAGGGTTGCTGACTCCACGCTCTCTGTACCTGCGCTGAAGCCCCACTGCCCCTCCCCAATCCAGACAGACCCAGGCTGGGACTCCCGGCCCAAAGTGTGGCAGGTGCCGCAGTGACCCACCGTGGAAGCACAGCAAGTACTCCTCTCGCTGCCCTGCGCCGTTCACCTGAACGATTGAGACAGGGAAGCTGTTGGACGAGGAGGCAAACACAGCAGGTGCCAAGGAGTGGTCATTCTTGTCCAGGAATTCTAGAGAGGCAGGCGAGAAACGGTGCTTCAGGAGGGATTTCCCAGTCTCTGGAAGGCCCAAGCCATGCATGGGGTGGGGACGGGACACTCGCCCTACCCTCTAGTGTGTACTGCTTCATGTCGATTTCGTAGAATTTGTTGGTTCCAATGAGGATACTGTAATTGGTAAAGTGGATACAGCTGCAGGGCTCTGAGGTCTCTATTTCCTGAGACAAAAAGGAAAGGAGACCATGAGAGATGACACAGGACAGCCCTGTTTCCACTGCTATTCTGTTTCTCCCTTAAGCATCCAAGCAAGCCTCACAAGCCACCAGCAGACTTGCTCACATGTAACACAAGCCCACTCTTGTGCTTCTCACAGTGACCTATTCTCTACTGCTTCCTGTTGCTCTAGGCAACCCAGGCTTCCTTAGGAAACAAAGTCACCCTGAAGCCTAAAAGGCTCGGACACATCATTTCCAACAAAAATGCAGAACTTATAGTCTTATCAGAGAAAAAGACTGGAAAAGATTAGTAACAGAGGCAGTCAGGACACATAGTTTGACTTCCCTTCTTTTTGCTAAATTTCTACTCTGAACCTGCTCACCTTCAATATCACCTTCAGTGTCATCTCAATCCCAAATTAATTATTTGCTTCCTAATTATTTATACTTGTATATAGGCCAATCCTGACATTATCAAAAGAGGCAAGGCATGCTTATTACAAATGGTCGTCACGGATTAAAGAAGCAATGAGTTTTCCTGAAGCTAACAGTTCAAACTCCAAGCACCATCATTCTTATCAGCGAATAATTACCGACTTCCTATTAAGTATGAGGAAACTTGGAGACAGCATGACACAATGGAGCAGTAGAGAAAATCACACTTCTGTTTTGATCTCAACTTTGCAACTTTAGTTCTCTCTTACCCCTAACTGTGCTGCCAGGAAATCAGGAAACTATTGTAAAAAGTGTAGCATGGCCAGCTGGTACCAGTAGGCACTCAATAAACACCCAAACTAAACTAATAACATCCCACCAGAATGAAGCTGTTTCTCTAACAAGTGATGATCTCTGTATATTAATCAGACCTCCCTTGACTTTGGGTCTAACCATGAGAGCACCTGAAATAAACCAAGCATATGGTGGCAGAGCATCCTTAGTCTGGGGACAGCAAACATCCCAGGCAGAAGTGTCCCAAATGCAGTCATCCTCACCACACACTGCATTCTCAGGAGAACCAGTTGCCCCAATCACAAATCAGAGCACAGCCAGAACTGGTTTGTCCCTTATTAGCAGATAATCTCATCTAGATTCCAAGAAAGATTCTGGCGCGTAGCACCCAGGACTGCTTCCTTCTCAGAAAGACAGCCTTTCTTTTGCTGCTGGCTCAGAAGAACTATCTCCTGGCTTGGTTGGCTCTTTGCCTTAACAAGAGGCCAAACTCACCAGGCCCAAGAGGAAACAGATTCCAAACATAAGAAAAGCAAGCGGGGAAACTGCAGCTACTGGACACTCTGGGCTCTTCCAGGAAAGAAAGGTCTGTCTCTCTAGGGAGTTCATGTCATGGTGAAGGATGGCCAAGCAGAAGGGGCAAGACACACACTGTTGCCAAGGTAGCACACTGTTCACACAGGGAGAGCAGGATGGCCGGGCCCCAACTTACCTTCCGAATGCAATACTTGCCAAGGTTCTCATTGTAGCGGAGAATGACAACTTTGCTGGGCATGGCTGCACAGATGCAGAGGCCATTCTCAATCTCAAAGGCCACCGGAAAAAAGAAGAAAGTCATATGAATACAGACTGCAGCAAAACTAGGAAAAGAACATTAGTTTGTTTATTTGTGTATTTATTTTTGATAGCGGGGATCGAACTCACGACCTCCTGCCTGCCAGACAGGTGCTTATGCCACCAAGCTAATTCCCCAGAACATCAGTTTAAAGCTGAGTTAAAACTAAAGTTGAGTCTCTCAACTTCAGTCTTGCCCACAGTTTGAACCACGTCATTCTGTGATGGTGGTAGGGTGAGGGTTCTCTGCTTCTCAGGTAATGGGCAGCATCATGGCCATTCTGGCCATCATGGCTATTAAACACCTATAGCATCCTCCAGGTGTGACAATGAATACACTTTACCAGCTGTGCCCTGCAGGACAGAATTGCCCCTGTTGAGACCCACTGCTTTAGCTGACATCAGAAGGAATCGGGATCCACCCAATTCCAGGCATATTCTGTGTGTAAGCACTTTTAGCTGGAGAAAGATTCTTTTGGCAACCTCACACTGAGGGAAGGAGACAAGGCAGGATGAGGGAAGGAAGAGGAAAGGTAGGAAAAACTGCATTAATAATTTATGAGAAAATTTCAGCCAAAGGAAATAGTTTATAGCTGGTTCGACATCAACACTCCTTTTTTCTACAACAGTTAAATCCCTCTTCTCTCACCTCCTAGAATCAGGCCTTTGTCATTCACATAGGAAAAAAAAAAAAGGCTTATTGCTCAAATCTGTCCTGAAATGAATGTTGTGCAGTTTGGAGACCAGGAAGGGAAAGAGAAAGCAGGTGGGAAAATAGAAATTGCTAGCAATGTTCTTTCCTGAGTTGAGCAGTAGGTTGTGAATGTTTACATTAGTGTACTTTAGGATTTATAGGTATGTTCCATACTTTTTTAAAGTAGTTAATAAAAATCTCTAATTTAAAAAACTAATTTTCAGAAATTATAATGCACATTTCTTTTTTTTTTTTTTTTTTTTTTTGTCTTTTTCCTTTTTATCGGTACCGGGGATCGAACTCACGACTGCCTGCTTGCAAGGCAGGTGCTTATGCCGCTGAGCTAAATCCCCAGCCCTATAATGCACATTTCTAATCAATCATTCACAGGACAAATTTTTAAACATGTGGAATGACAATAAAGAGTTTCTGTATCAAAATTTACAGGGTTCATTGTGAGGGAAGAAAATATTCAAATGGAAAAGAGAACTAGGGAGGGAGCAGAAAGGAAGGAAAAAGGGAAAAAATGAGAAAAGAAGAAAAAATGGAAACAAAGCTCTTGTAAATAGGGAGGGAAAGGGAAGGCTGAAGGTTGGGTAGGGAATGGAAAAAAAATCAAGTTATACCATGTACAGGTAAAAATTCCCTATAATGAATCTAATTATTGTGTATTTCTAAAATGCACCAATAAATGTAACAAAGAGAAAGGAGAGAGAAAGAGAAATTTCAGTTGGAAAAAACGTTTAACAGAGTCCAAGTAAAATAGTAGTTCGAGGAAAATGCATAGCCTTAAAAAGTCTGTATTAGAAAAACTGCCTACAAAATAAACTAGAAAAAGCACTGCAGAGGAAAGCCAGGAAAAATTAACAAAGACATAGACAGGAATAAGAAAAAAAAATAAAGACAAAAGGCAAAACTAATCACAAAATGATGTTAGACTTGGGACAATCAGTAAAGCCCACAGCTGCTCCTTTTTAAAGGTTAATAATGAAAATAAAAGATATAAAGGATGAAAAAGATACTCTCCCTGAACCATCCTGTGGCCCTGAAACAGATTTCTCTGGGAGTTTGGTCTAGGTCATAAGAGGCCCTCAGTGCACGTGCAGGAGTATTTGCCCGAGCAGCTGCCCGCGAGCTGGGCTCAGAGGAACGAGGCAGTGATTTCCAAAAGCAGAACTCCAGCACTCCCAGGAGCCCCACATATTTACTTTAGACTTCACTAGAGTTGCGCATGTGTATGGGCAAAGACCCATGCACATTCTTAGTTTTTTTTAATGAAAAAATCTTAAACCAGGAGGCAAAAAAGGATATATGTGCCAAATTTCAATTTGCTGGAGATTAAAGGAGCGCTGAGTTGGGCTCTGGCGAACTGACTTTATGCTCTCCAGCTGGCCTGCATCCAAAGGCTCTGAATGTGCAGATTCAATCAGCACACACTAAAAATATTCAGGAAAAAAACTGCATCTATAGTACACATGTGCAGACCTCTTTTTCTTGTTATTATTCACTAAGCCATACAGTATGGTAACCACTTCATAGGATTTATATGGTATTAGGTATTAAAAGTACTCTAGAGGTTATTTTTAAATATGGGAAAATGGATATAGGTGATATGCAAATACAGTGCCATTCTACACAGCACAAAGGACCTGAACATCCTTGGATTTCAGTATGTCTAGAAGTCCTGGAGCCAATCCTCTGTAGACACTAAGGGATAATTGTCTGAATGTCATAAATTAGAACCTGCAAAATTCTAGTACTAAGATGTTCCTTTATCTACTTCAGACATGGAGATCCAAGTTAGAATTTTTTTGAAGACTCACACTACATACACACACGTACTTTTTAAAACTATGGATCATCCTTTTAGTTTCATTAACTGCATTCATATTTTTCTTTAAGAAATTTCCTTCAGACTGAAAGCTTATGAAAATTCCATGACTACTCCAATTATTTCATGTGCCTAAAGGAAGCAAGAGAAATCCAATCCTGTCTGAGGATACACAATTTGCAAGTTCAAATCAATAAGATCTGAGGGCAGAAGGACGGTGACAATGTGAAGAATATCCACCAGGGGAGGCCTAAGAGAGCTCACCTTGCCGGCACCAAACAGGTGGCAGCCCTTGACAGCTTCGAAAATGTTAGGTGAGATGTCTGGCTGGGCAGGAAGGTGCGACTGTGCCAGAGATTGCTTCACCTTCTTCACATCTACCAGACACAGGGCCCGCTCTTCTCCTGAGAGAGAAATGGCAGCCTGTCGTCAGTTCAAAACCAGAGAATAAAGACTGGGAGGAGGAGGGAGGGTTCCAGGGCTGGCCATGAAGTAAAGCCACGGGAGGCCAGGGAATAAACTGTTTTCCACATATCCCTACACAGTTTGAGTATCCCTTATCTGAAATGCTTGGGGGCAGAAGTGCTTCAGATCTTGGGTTTGGAGTATCAGCATATGCAAACTGGGCAGGCCTGAAATCCCAGCACTCAGGAGGTGGAGGCAGGAGGATCCACTCTGAGTTTTTGACTAGCCTGGGCTACAAAGTGAGTTCAAGGCCAGCCTGAACTGCATAGCATTTCTATTTCAGAAAGACAAGACTCATCCCCTCAAAAACCTTTTTGCATATATATAAAACAATCTATCTCAGGGACGCGACCCAAGTCTTAATATGAAATCCACGTATGTCTCACATACCCCTTATACACTCGTCTGACAGTGATTGTTTACAGTATTTTTGATTTCTGACTGCAATCCAGCACATGAGATCAAGTGCGTAATTTTCCACCCATGGCAAGGCTGGCACTCAAAAAGTTTTAGATTCTAAAGCATTTTGGATTTTGAGATTAGGGATGTAACCTGTAAACACATTTCAGGTCCACCTTTTTTCTTTATCTAAGATGAAAACATTTGACCTTTGAGTCAAAATTCCAGGTGGATAACTCTGCAGATATAAAATTGGAGAATATGAGCTAAACTTTCAAACTTGAAGAATGTGTTAGAGAGAGAGGAGGGGACATTCTGTAAAACAAGACTTAGAATGTTCCTATATAGTTATGTCATAAAAGTCATAAATGACAAAAGGAAGAATGAGGAACTGTTCCAGATTAAAGACAAATAAGAACACTAGATTAAATGCAATGCATTTTATCTGAGGTTGTGTTATGAGTTGGGGGGAGGAGTAGTATAAAAAACATTATCAGAGCCAAGGATAAAATCTGACTGGGCAGGGCATCATAGCAAGAGTTAGGTTTCCTGAATACAGAAACTGTATCCTGTGAAAACTATTCAATATGACACAATATGTACAAGTCATTATACACTATCAAAACCCATCGGATGGGGGCTGGGGATTTAGCTCAGCGGCATAAGCGCCTGCCTTGCAAGCAGGCAGCCATAAGTTCGATCCCCAGTACCGATAAAACAAAAAACAAAAACCATCAGATGTAGAACACCAAGAGTGAAGCCTGATGTAACTATGGACTCTGAGTGATAACGGTGCGCTGGTGTGGATTCATCACTAATAACAAATGTGCCAGTCCGATGTGCACGTTGATGATGGGGAGCATGTGTGTGAGACGGGAGCTGTAAGGGAAAGCTCTGTACCTTCCTCTTAATTTGGCTGTCACTCTAGCTCTCCAAATAAAATCAGAGAGGCAGGTAAACAAGAAGGGAAGGAGGAAAGGGAGGAAAATAACTGAGAGATCCTGAAAGGCCTGTTTCTGATCACATGATTTCATTCTCCGGACCCAATTATGAATGAAACAAGACCCAACTATGAATGTTTTAAACATTAAGCCAATATATTACTGTTTTCCTGTTAGAAAAAAGAAAGAAAGAAACAGATAAGTTTTGTGGTGCACACCTATAATCTCAGCACACTGGGAGGCTGAGGCAGGAAGATTGTAAATTCAAACCTAGCCTGAGCAATTTAGTGAGATACTGTCCCAAAATAAAAAATCAAAAGCACTGGGGATGTAGCTCAGTGCAAAGGTCCTGGCTTTAACACACTGTACCAAAAAAAGGCAGGAGGACCCTGCCAACCAAGAAAGAAAACAATTATGCTGTAGTCATGTGAAAGAACACCCTTGTTAGGCTGACATGCTGAAGAACCTACAATAAGCCTACGATCAACTTTCAAATACTTCAGATAAAAAGGGGAGTGTGTGTGTGCAGATGTTAGCACGTGATGAACCTAGTTGAAGGGTCTATGATTACGCACAGACATAAGAAAGACTGGGTAGTAATCATGTTGAGATCATGGACAGCAGGCAAGCTCTCAGAGGGTTATAGCCATCGTACTATATGATGCAATCAGCAGAAGGGGTTGACTTTAATGAGGCTTTGAGGCTTGGCACTTTCCATGGCTTTTACAGTCTGAGCATTCCTCCAAAGTCCATGAGGCAGTAAGCTTGGTGTCCAAGGTGTAATATTGGGAGTTGCTGGGCACTTTTAAGAGGTAGGGCCTAGCAGGAGGTGTTTAGGTGGAGGGTGGACCTGCATTCTCACAAAAGGGTTGTTATGAAATGAGCAAGCCTGGTGCCACTCAGCTCTCCTGTTTGGAGATGTCACCTGCTTGCTTCTGCACATGCTCCCATCACGCTATCTGCCAAGAGGTGATAAAGCTGAGGACAGGCCTCAAACCAGAGCTGGCAAGTTTGGACTAAATAAACGTCTTTCACTAGTAGCCTATCTCAGATATTTTATTATAGTGGCAAAAGGCTAATGCAGCATTCTTCACTTGGCATAATGGTAAGCTCTTCTTTGAGGACGTCAGACTATACTAACTGGACACCAAAGGGAACCAACATGATCAGAGAGAGCCCATCATTAACAGGGACACAGAGGAAAAGAGCCACCACTTCTCTAAGCTGCTAATAGGAAGCCCTGCCTTTGTGCTTCTCACACGTGAAATGTGCCTCTAAAATTGTTCCCCTTGAAAGGAAAGAAAAGGGCTATGTCCTGGGCTTCACACCTGCTATCATGAGGAGTTTCTCCAGGTCCTTGATGATATAAATTTGGAAGACTGCTCCAATTCCTGGGACATGGGTTAAGGAGTTTTTCAAGACATTCAGTGCATACAGCCCTTCCTCAGTGCCCACCAACACCACCTGTGAGGGCAGAAGTCCAAAGGCAGAATATAAGCACAGTTGCACCACCAGGCAGGCAATCTCAAAGCAAAAGAGCAACAAATCCTCTTCAGCCCCTGCTCTCCGGAGTGTGAGGCTGTTCCCACCACCAGCTGACAGTGCCCAGAAAATACTACCTGGTCACTGAAGGGCAGTGTGCAGTTCATGTCTAGCCGGTCATCACCTTCCAGTTTCAGCAGGGAGTTTCCAAGCAATTTCTTTTCCAATGTGAAAGGAAGACACGAGAAAACACAGAGTGAGCCTGAAATGTCCGTAACCAAACCATCCAAAGACACAGAGACATTTAAAGTTAAATTCAGAAACACACATCTGCTCTTAGCTGGTCCCCATTCTTAAATTATTATTATCATCATCATCATCATCATCATCATCATTATTATCACTATTATTATTTTGCTGCTATTTGCATTCAGGGCCTACCACAATGCTACACCCCCAGCCTCCTGCACTGTATTTTTTATCAGAACTCCAAAGACCAAAAGTGGGCATTACTGATCTTTTTGAGGCAGTTGTTAAATAGCATCAACTTGGGTGCAGAAACAAGTATTGTAGACACAAAAAGCTATTCTGCAGTAGGAACTAAGCTGAAGATTCAGAAATTTCACCTGCCAAGTGTTAATAATCCACATGGAAGGCTCCTTCCCCTACCCAGGCTGCAGAAAAAGTGCAAAATAGTGTCAACAGCAAAACCAATAAGCCTGGTTTTCTTCACCTGAACCCACACAGGCAGAAGCTAGTGGGAAATATAGTCACGGGCCAATTGTACACACATTAATGTGGATTTCAGTAAAAGGTTCACACATGTCACAATAAAATAGTTCAAAACAAGCCTATCAAAGACCTTCTCCGGAGGCTTATGGTTAAGCATTTTCCAACTGCTAACGTGTTTATCAGGAACTAAGCATCTGAAAAGAGCTGTTCAGTCTTCAGTAGAACAAATGCTGATGAGCAATGAGCAGCGTTTGCTTCCTGAAATATTCTAGGAGGAGTGATGCCTATCAAGGCACACCTACATTTCTAGCATCTTAAGGATAAGGAGGATTTCAGACCCGACTATGGAAGAGCAAATACTTGTAGAAGCAAGCAGGAAGGTAATGAAAAGCCTTCAAGGAAATGTGGAAGTTGGCAGCCTATTGTGCTGCTTCCTAGCTGAAGTGTGTATAACTCAAGCCACCAAACCAAAAGAACACATCTAAGTAAATGAGAGGATTTCCTGTTGCAAGCATGTTGGCTGCTGTATTGCTGTAACCAGGCTCCATTATGCCCCAAGAGCCGGCTGAGGGTGCACACAGTTACAAAGGGAGAGCTTGGGATGCTCCGCTGCTGAAATAGAGCCTGTGCCTTCACTGCCCCGAAACTGATCCTGACACAGTCTAGAGCCATCAGCCCTCAGACAGGGAGCATAAGGGAAAAAACATGGGCAGTAGGATGCCCATCTTTAAAATCAGTCACCTTCATGCTCACTTTGGCAGCACATTTACTAAGAACAGATACCAAAGACCAGCCCACTCTACAAAGACAAGCGCCAGTGCCCACATTCATACTCACAGCATCGGCTTCTGCCTTTTCCCTAGAAACTCTCCCACCTGCAACAACTGATTCTAAGGCGGTGACCCAGCGCTGTTTGTCGGGAAAGCTGGGAGCTAGCAAGTAGAGGGTTCTCCCCGGCCAGCAGGTGGTGTGTGGGTGAGACTCCATCTTCAGTATGTATGGAACATCTAGGAGATTTCAGAGAGCACAGGATTGGGTGTGGATTTCCCCCATTCCCACTGGTAGGCGTGGCCCGGAGACATCAGCGAACCCACCAAACCACGCGAGCCTCAATTATTGCTCAGACAGTGGAGCAGGTGATGATCAGCCTCCGTGGCAGGGCCAACCCTCCATGTCCCCTCCAGTGGCTCCCAACTTGCCAAGTCCAGCCCACATCCAGAGTTGGTCTTCCCCAGGCTCCCTCACCTGCTTTGGCTGTGTTTGCGAGTTCAGAAGCACCAACGGCACCATGAATAGATACGTCCCCGTCAGGAAGGCAGAGCTCAAATTCTTCCACCGGTCTCTGTCCAGCTTGTTGCAAAGAGGAAGGGCAGAAAGAAAAACAAAAGAACAGGAACAAGAACAAAGGGAGAAGACAAAGAGGAAGAGGAAGAGCCAAGGACAGAGGAACAGAGAAGAGAAGGGCAAAGAAGGGAAGCGTAGAAGAGGAGACAGGGTACGCGTGTAAGGAGAGATGCACAAGAACAAAGAAGGAAAAAAGGTGTGCAGAGAAGGCAGAGGAGGGAAGATAAAAAAAAACAAAGTGTGTCAGATGAGTAGCACAGTCAAATTTCTGATGACGATGCGGATCTATGGGCTAGTTGGTTGAGGCGGAAGTTCTCTGAAGGTGTATTAGCAGGTGGAATCTTCAGGGCAGCACCCTGCGGGTTCTTCAGGGGGAAGACCTATAGATGTGAGTATCGCACCAATAACCTTTAGAGAAGTCATTTCGCTTTGCATTTTCAAAAATGGGAAAGTGGAGAAGGCTCGTAAGGCAGTCCAAAAAAACAAAAAACAAAAAAAATGGAAAACAAAAAAACAAAGCCTTCACACCAACACTGGGAGACCTGGGTTAACCACGTGCAATGAAATTCCCCCTGAATTATTAATTTACCTTCTCTGGCTTCATTGTCATAAATGAGGACTTTTGATCCCTCCAACACAATGTATTTCCTATCCCAGCCTTGTTGTCCTCGTTTGTTATTCCTGGGGGGGAAAATGGGGAAGAAAAAGGTTGGAACTTAAAAGTATTAGGCTGGATGAAGGGGAAAGGGGTGGGGGAATTCTAGAAAAGGTGATTCCCAAGACACCTCAGGGGTAGAAGTGGCTTGTGGCCTTCCATGCCAGCACCTGCTGGAGCCTGACCAATCCCACAGCAGTACCTGGGAACCTTCATCCACCCTTCCAGGTGCAGGCTGCTGCTGGGTTCCTTGCTCTGGAGACCTGGGGAGTTCATTTTGTCACGGCAGAAGGCCTCAGTGAAGTGCGTGGCATATTCGGCAGGCAGGCCACAGGTGGCTGGCAAGCAGGTGGAGCACTTGGGATGACACATCACCTGACACTCTAGGGGAGAACAATGAACAGCCTGAAAACACATTCAGCTGAGCTCAGATTATTCTGCCCCTCTCCTATCCACACCTCGGTCTTCTCCACCCTCATCAGCCCAGATAATGGCTAAGCTTTCCCAAGTGCCAGAGTCTTCCTGGGAGAGGAGAAAAGAAAGCCACATGCTCTCGATCCAGTTTTCCTGGCTTCAATGCAGGCTGCCCACAAACATGTGTGTAAAAAAATGTTTGCATGTTTTCGTTGGAGCCAGGTGGGGAGAGACCAGCCTGACACAAAAAGGCTGGAAATTAACAAAGATCAAGGCATTTTGTGCATCGAGCTGGAGTCACGAGCTGATGACGAATGAAATCATTGCTTTCATAGGAGAAAAATAGAGTCCACCCACTGAAATGAAAAACTCAGAAATGAATGCATTATACGATGAGGAATTAGCAAAACATCTCCTCCATCAGATGGACTTTTCACGTGGAGGCGCACAGGCGCCCACTGCAGATGCACAAACGCTGCTCTTACCGAGACATTTGGATGCCTGGCGTCCAAAGTGCACAGTATCCAGACACACAGCGCACTTCGTGGCTCGCATGTTCAGTCCTACATTAAATCGGTGAGGAATATTGTGGTGCATGCGCTCCTTAAGACGTCGACTGAATTCTGAAGGAAGAAATTTTAATAAGCATTAAATGCTGCAAAGGAAAAATGAAAACACAAAGCACAGGATGGAGGAAATATTTGCAAATCACATCTGATTAGGGATTTGTATCTAGGATATACAAAGACTTCTCAGAACTCTGTAATAAAAAGAAAACCCAACTAAAAAATGGGTCAAGGGTTTGAATAGATTATCTTCCCAGAGAGGAAAAATAATGAGGCAATAAGCCCACAAAAAGATGCTCAACATCATTAGGGAAACACAAATGAAAACCACTAGCAAGCTATAACCACCAGGATGTTTAGAGTCCAAAAACGAACCCGCATAGAGTTGGCGGGACATGAAGTTAGAACCCTCATATGTTCTTGGTGAGAATGCAAAATCATGCTGCCATTTTGGAACCCAGCTGGCAAGTCCTTGAAACCTAAATGTAACATTATCAAACGGCCCAGAGAGCTAGATACTCACAAGGACTGAAAACATGTGCCCATGCAAAAACATAATACAGAGGACTGAACCCAGGCCCTTCACGCGGCTGCATCCCCAGCTGTTTTGTTGTTGTTGTTGTTTCTTTCTTTTGTTCTTGTGAGACAGAGTCTCCCCTAATTCATGATGTTTTCCAGGCTAGGCTCAAACTTGTGATCCTTCTGCCTCAGCTTCCCAATGTGCTAGGATTACAGGTGTACACCACCATGGTCAGCTATCACAGCATAATTTGTGAAAGAAAAAAAAGTGATAAAGTAGAAACAATCCAAGTGCCCACTAATGGGTTAATAGGGAAGGAAAATGCACTATCCGTGCCATGGAATATTATTCAGTCGTGAAAACAAACAAAATACTATGGTTTCCACTGCTTAGGTGGAAGGGAGAATGGAGATCACCTTCTAATAAGTTCAGGGATTGGTTGGTTGGTTATTTTGTGGAAAGATGTTCAAAAAGTACAGTGGGGGTAGTTACATAACCCTACGAACTTACTTAAAAAACAAGGAACTATATGTTTTCAATGTGTAGATTATATAGCATATAAATTATATCTTGATAAAGCTATTACGAGTATAGACTGTGAAATTATTTCAACAGACATCTAGACCTGTATGAATCCACTCTAAAATCTCCATTGTCTCATTCTTAGGACTTAAGGGGTATTTAAGAACATATTCCTGGTAGAAATTGACTACTTGACAGTATTCTGTTTGTGGCATAAAGAAACAAATTTTGAAATAAACTAGTTATTAACTATTTTAGTCTTGAAAGCTTTCTTTTCCGGATGAAATCATATCTAGAGTTTTTCAAACTCCAAATTTAAAAATCACTACTATGAATTACAAAATTTCTAATTGTTAAATATATGAAATGACTATAGAGAATTTTCCACTTATGTTCATTTGTTATATAATAACCTCCTTTTATTCAAAATTCAGGAGCAGGGGTACAACTCAGCAGCACAGCACCTGCCTGGCAAGCATGAGGTCCTGAGTTCAATTCCTGATATGAAAAAAAATCTTTTTTTTTCTGGAAAAACTGATCCTTACATTTATATGCTACTCTGCTAAAATTAACAAGGCCAACCTTCTTCCCCATGTATTAAGCTCCCTTTCAACAGTGAAGTGACCTAACTAAAAAAAGGCAACTTTAAATAGAAGAGCTCCAGATACAAGTTTCTGAGTCCTTCCCTGGTAAACTGTCTTTACCTCATCCCTTCCTTTCTCAGAAAGCCGTCAGGAATAAACACGCATACATTGTGAATCGGATATGGTGCACCACACACAAGGGTGCACCACACACCACCCAAAGCATTCACGCCAAGGGCGCTGCCCTAGGGAGCCTTGCCCGGGGGCATCAAGCCAGGAATAATTCTTTGCTCTGTTACCATTCACCATTTGGACATAAAGTTCTTTTTAGAGTAAAGGTCTTTGACTCAAGGTGTTACATAAATGTAGAAACAAGAGGAATTTACGAGGGGCTGGGGATTTAGCTCAGCGGCATAAGCGTCTGCCTTGCAAGCAGGCAGTCGTGAGTTCGATCCCCGGTACCGATAAAAAGGAAAAAGACAAAAAAAAAAGAACTTACAATTAAAAAAAATAGAAGCAACACAAAGTATTACAGAAACACAGGACCAAGGTGACACCATGGTTGGAGAAAAATAATAGCAGCAACAAAATGCCCTGGAGGTTTACAACCAAAGCAAGCCTGACAGTGATACTGCGACCAAGCCATAGCTCTGCTCTTCACTCCACGGCTTTCCGAGCCACACCCACCACCTCCCTTTTGGATTTTTGAGACAGCGTCTTACTAGGCAGTTTGGGCTGGCCTTGAACTCACCGTGTAGTCCAGGCTGGCCTACAACTCACAGTGATTCTCCTGCCTCCCAAGCGCTGAAACTGCAGAGATGGCACCACCATGCCCAGCTTCCTTGGCCTTTTTAAAAAAACCTTTCATTTCTAAGTGAACAAAGTACTTTGGAGGTCCCAAAGAAAACTCCTCACTCTATTGGTAATCACATAAATGGACACAAACTACCAACACGTGAAATGCATATAACCTGTAACTCAATGATTCATTCCCCATGAACTTGAGGAGAAAACCTTTGCTAGTCACTCTTCCCAACCTGAAAAATTAACCCCTGAGAAACAGGGAGCCCAATCAATAGATGGGCAGAATAGATACCTAACAGGAGTATAACGGGTCAATATGAACATGAAAAATTGTTCAACATCTTTACTCATTAGAGAAATGCAAACTGAAGCAACGTTAAGATTCTGTTTTACCCCGCTCAGAATAGCCACCATCAAGAATACTAAAAACAGGGGCAGGGGATACAGCTCAGGGGCACAGAGACTGCCTGGCAAGCACATGGTCCTGAGTTCAATTCCTAGTACCCACCCACACACAAAGAGTACTAACAACAATGCATGAACTCTCGAACTCTGTGAAAATTAAACTGGGACAACCACTGTGGAAATCAGTATGGAGATTCCTCAAAAAACTAACAGTAGAAATACTACTTGATCCAGCTACAGCACTTCTTGGTGTATTCACAAAAGAATTAAAGATGGCATACTAAGATAGCTGAATAGTCATGCTCCTGGTGTGCAGTTCCAAATATCTAAACTGTGGAAACAGTCTCATTGCCCACCAATATATGAATGATAAAGAAAATGTGGTCTGTAGACACAATGAAATATTATTCAGCCATAAAGAAGAACAAAATCACATCATCGGCAGGAAACAGATGGAACTGGAAACCACCATGTAAAGTCAGTCAGATAAGGCAGTCTCAGAAAGTTCAATGTCATGCGTCTTCTCTTCTAAACACAAATTATCTTCTAAAATAAAATAAGTGAGAATGACAAGAAACTAGAAGGCAGATTTTAAATATGGGAAAGAGGATGTGGAAAGGAGAGAAAGGAAAGAAAGAGAGATGAAAATACCCAAAATGTGTTAGATAATCAGACACACATGTGTAAATACCACATTGTTTTGGTACAAGAAACTAAAAGTGTAAATAAGGACCAAAATGTATAATAGGCATTGTGAACAGGAAGAAAATGTTCAAATGGGAAAGGGAACTAGGGAAGGGGGAGGGGGGAAAGGAAAGAAGGGGAAAAAATGATGAGAATGAAAGGAAAAGGTGGAAACACAGCTTCTGTAAGTAAGGAGGGGAAGAGGGGTTGAAGGGAGGGCAGGGAACAGGGAAAAAAAAGGAATCATGAACAGGTACAAATTTCCTCTAATGTGATCATTATGTATACCTAAAACATGCCAATAAATTCAATTAATAAAAAACTTCAAAAGAAACAATGAATACGTATATGTGTCAACATAGCAAAACAAATCTCACTAGTCTCCTTTACAAATATGCACTAATACAAAAAAAAGTATCCCACAGCCACAACACCCACCACGATCTGCGATGTTCTTTGTAGGGCATCTATAGTACCAGGATTAGAAACAACCTAAATGCCCATCAACAAGGGTCTAATAGGTCAAGTGCACACCCACACCATGGAATACTGTGTAATCCTTTAAAAGAATGAAATAGTTCGTATTTACTAATATGAAACACTCGCAGGCAACACTTTGTCTAAAAAGCTTCCTGCAGTGTGCAACATAGTGCTATGCTATTTATTAGAAAAAGAAGGGCATTTGCTCATGTTCTTGATAAGGATGTTGCTCAGCAACTAACTAGGATACATGAAGTCCTGGGTTCAATAGCCAGGACCAACAAAAAGAAAAAATTACCTTACCTTATATTTTTTCATATAAGACACATGCATTAATAGACACATACAATTGTGTACATTATCTATCCCTGGAAGATGACTGAAATCAGGGATCTGGAGGGAAGGGAAGACTTACTTTCTACTCTTTATCTCTTAGTGTTCTTTGTGCTTTTTACTATATGACTGTATTTCTTAGAAAGTAAAAAAAAAATTGCACACAATCCCAACAGCTTATAAGAGTGGATATGGTTTGGCCAGCCATGGAAGCCCATGCCTGTAATCTCAGCTACTTAGAAAACCAGAGACAAGAGGATCACAAGTTCAAGCCTAGCATAGGCAACTTAGTGAAGCTCCAACTCAAAGTAAAACTTGAAAAGAGCTGGGGATATATAGTTCAGTATTCCCTGGGTGCAATCTGCAGTACAATACTACCAAAAAAAAAAAAAAAAATAGAAAGAAAGAATAAAGAATGGATATGGTTTGAATGAGTCCTCCCAAAATTCATATGATGATGATAACGAGGTGGGCCCTTTGGGAGATCCTTAGGGTTAGATGAGCCATAAGAGTGAGGACCCCATGATGGCATTTATAAGAAGACAAAGAGAAGGGCCAGGGATATAGCTCAATGGCACAAGTGCCTGCCTGCCAAGTACAAGGTCCTGAATTTAATTCCTGGTACAAAAAAAAAAAAAGAAGAAAGAAAGAAAGAAAGAGAGAGAGAGAAAGAAAGAAAGAAAGAAAGAAAGAAAGAAAGAAAGAAAGAGAGAGAGAGAGAAAGAAAGAAAGAAAGAAAGAAAGAAAGAAAGAAAGAAGAAAAAAAAAGAGAGACCCAATACAATATAGCTGCCCTGTCCTGCCAAGTAATACCCTCCACCATGCTATGGCGTGGCAAGAAGGTATCACCAGCTGTAGTTTCATGCTCTTGTACTTCCAACTTTCATAACTGTGAGTCAGATAAATTTCTTTATAAACTACTTAGTCACAAGTATTTTATTACAGCAACAGAAAACAAACTAAGACAAAAAACAAACCTTCTGGAGTTGCAGACTCTTTTCTACGGCTGGATGGTGGTGCGAGCAGGCTCATGGCACTGGGCTGGTGCTCAGGCGACCGCACAATGGCAGACATGGCGATTTGCTGCCTCGCAGTGGCTGGTGTGGATGGGTGGGGGTGGTCCGTGGCTTTGCGGTGGGCGGCTGCAGACAGAGCAGAAAAATGTCTTTTGGTTAGCTGAGTCCCCAAGGCCCAGAGTAAGCAGAATGCCCCTGGGCTGTCTTTCAAGGACCTAAGCCCAAAAGGACATGCATTATGCCAACTTGGCAAGATCAGAGAAGCTGTAAATATTTTACACTTGGGACGTCTGGACTGAAACATTCATGGGCCATAAACTCAGATGCTAAACTACTCTTGCCAATCTCATGGAGATCGGCCCTCTGTCCTGTCCACAGCCTCGAGCAGTTTGCAGAGAGAGCCCCTACCTTCCTCTCGGGCGGAGCGGAGCTCAATGCGGGTCTTCTGAAGGGCTTCCTCTAGCTCTGCACAGCGAGCTTTCTCCTTCTCCAGGGCCAGCTTCAGCTCATTGTACTGCAGAGGAACCTGTGTGGGCAAAGCAGGGTCCTCTTTCCGTCGACTAAATAAACCCTAGCAATGGAAACAGAGATATCTCCTAACTCCTGGAGACTGGCACTGCACACTAGCTAAAGGAAAGCTGACTTGGGACGAGCAATCCACCAAGGCCAGGTGCATACTCACTGTAAGTGTGTTTAGCAAAAATGGCATGTGAAGGGGGAAAGGGAGGCTGAGCCTCAGCCCGTTCCAGCCAGCTGAAAAAAAAGTGGGGTGTGGGAGTTTTCACCAAGAGGGTTAAAGATGCTTGATTTACTGCCACCTCTTCCTTTAATATTCCCGTGACAGAAAATTCATTTCCTGAGAGCCTCTCCCTCTCAAGAAATGGAATCAGAAGAGATGGAGCATACAGCCAGGAGAGAGTGTCCAGAGGTCACTCCTGCCTTTGAACTTGCCTCATGGTGCTTAGTTACAACACACAGAGAGGGGTGTTTTTAAAACAAAATGATGCCAAGACAAGGGGCTTACTTCAAAAAAAATGCAAATGGAAATATTTTTTGTACATGGAAGACAAAAAAGAAAATGAAATAATGCAACTGAAACAAAATTAATCCAGAAAAATAATAAATGGAAACACCCTAACTACATCAAATGACATAACCAGACAACAGTTTGCTGTTAAAATAAAAAAGATTAAATATCATAAGCATAGCAAACATATACAGTCACACAGTATGCAATGAAGCCCTTCAGTGAAGCCACCACTGGATAGGGGATAGGCAGCCTCTGAATGCTGCACTCAAGATGCCACAGGGACACAGGGACCACCCACTGACTTCAGTCATTCAGTCCTCCCATCCTTTCTCCTAGGTATCTCAAGTCATCAATTCGTTTCCTATAAAACCAATGCCACAGCCTCCATGGTGTATCAAGTCCCTGGAAGGAACTGAAAGTTCCTTAGACACCTTTCTGGAATTGAGAACACTGAGCCAATCTCAGCCAAGGACTTCACTGTTTTGGGAATGCAAGGGCTGGGTTTATGAAAAGCAACCTCACCATGTGTACCTCCACATAACCCTGTCACAGTTTAGGTTTCTGTCAGTACAGTTCTGTAATATTTACATGTTACAGTCTTAAAGGGATGGTACAGTACTAGTGGAAGGTGTAGTTAATGAGCCAGGCATTTGTACAGGTCACTTCAGCTCCCTGGGCTCAGTCTTAGTAGTACTTAAACAATCAAAAGCATTGGACCAGATCGTTTATAAGTCCTTCCTACGATCCCATTCAGGTGACTTTTAAGCTGGCCTAAACTCTCAGATATGTGAACTACTAATCCTGCTGAAACACCATACAGGAAACCCGCTAATCCCTCTAGAGCCCTGCACAATGACCTTCAAAGCTGCTTGGAGCCCTCTAGAGATGATCTATGTATAAACCTTTCTCTCTTTCTGCAGATCCCTCCCCATCTTCTGTGGGGTGTGTGTGTGTGTGTGATCATTCTCTTAGTAGAAAAAGGAACTATGATTTTAATAGCTATGCATATAAAGTACTTTGCCAGACTTGACCAGTGATACCCTCTGATAAAAGTTATCTCCAAACTTATTTTTTCAACCCAAAACACAACAAGAAAATGCACATTTTTTTCTTCTATGTTCCTATGGCTTCAGATCACAGTGGAGCCCACTGAGTCACGAGCAACACAGTGAAACTGCCAACTCCCTCGTGTCAAACCCTTTGACCCACCTTTTTCTTTTTAGCAGGTTGGTCCATTTTGGCTTGCAGAAAATCAATGAGTTTGGTTTGTTGAGAAATAGTACCTTCCATTTTCACCTTTTCATGAGAATAGAGAACCTAAAATTCACAAAACAAAAATAACCCCAGAGCCAGACAGAGGTATACTTTTAAACTTGGTACTTTGATAAAAAGTAAAACTGTTAGCATAAAAAAGTTTAAAACAAACAGCGCTTTGAAAACAAACAGCACTGAAAATTTACTTAGTCCCAACTTTATCATAAAAGAAAAAATAAGATGGATAGATACATGAAAAAGTAAAAATAATAGTTAACTCTAGGATCTAGGTAACGGTCACTATGGAAACCTTCCAACTTCTCTGAAAGTTTGAAAACTTTTATGATTAAAACATTGGAGAAATACACACAGAATACAACATAAAGATATTGACCAACTTACCACAGGCTTTTCAACATCTAGCTTTGCCTCAATAGACTCCCAAACACACGTGCACACACACACACACACACACACACACACACCTGGTGTGGGATGGAACCCCAGGTTTCACTCATGCTAAGCACATCCTCTACCACTGCGCTCTACCCCGAGCCCTGCAGACATCTTTTAAGCCGATTCCCTTTGCCAGTCCCTACCTGAATATTTTCCAGCTGATACTCCAGATCACTTCTTTCTGTCTTCAACAGATCAGCCCGATCAAGAGCTTCTTGAAGCCCTTGAGTGAGACGGAAAATGTGGTTCTTCTGTAGATCCATCTGCTGCTGTAACTTGGCTTGCTAGTGAGGAGAAAGAAGGCCTGGAGGAGGGCTCAGCACCACACAGAACACAGCTGCTCCCCACCGCACCTATCCTCCCCCTAGGTTCAGGGTCACATTGAAAGTTCAGCTTTTGAAACCATCTCTTTCCAGAAATGCCACTTGTCTTTACTCTAAAGGGAAGTGGGAAGTGCTCGTGGGTAAAAGGAACTGGCAAGGAAATCTTCGATGGACACAAAACACAAGACAGCATCCTCACTATTATCAGGAAGTCCATGCTCAGGATTTTCCGTGCCAGTCAGACTTACATCTGAGGATGCTTTGGTACGTCAGTACATAAACCTAACTTGACTGCGAATACAGTGCGATCCAGTGCCACGTTAACTAGGTTCCATGTATCCCTATCTTTTGGTTTTCAGATTGCAATAGCTGTTAAGAAAAATCACTGTGTAGGCAGTATAGAATACACAAAGAGAATTACATTCCTCCTAACTTCACAATTGCCACGATTCATACATGAATAGCCACAATTACAGTGTGAGGAGAAAGGAAGAGAAAGAACCCAGAGATACTACAGCAGTTGATAAAACTCAGAAACACTTCCATCTAGTACATTAGAAATAGTTTTGTGCTGAAAATCTTTCTCCAATTTTTACACTTGAAGTCAACCAGAAAATAGGGCAGGTTATAGAGATTCTGGTTTTATGACCCTGTTTCCTAAAGGTATTTCTTCCCTAAAATGTGTTCCATTGTTTGATTTCAGCAGCTTGATTTCAGCCAAACCTCAGGTTATCGTCTAACTATACTGGTTGTGGCCCAAATAATCTCATCGCTGGTAGCCTAGGCACTCTGCACTCTTAGGGATACAGTACTATAAAAGAGCAACAAACATCATCATGGGGGTTTTCAAATGGTCCACGGCAGATCTCAAAGCCCTCTGGCCCGGCAAGTCAAGAGCAATTTTAACAGAATTTGCTAGTTTTTCCCCTTTTCACTGTGCTTCTCTCTGCCTGTGTTTTCATTTCCTCTTCTACTCATTACCTGTCCTTCCTCTTGAGAGGTAAGCGAACCCCTGAAGCTCCGTGCTGTAGTCAAAAGAACCTGGACTGTGGAATTTTAGAGACGCTACTTTAAATCCTGAACTGACACTTAAAAGCAATGTGACCACAGGGCTCCTGCTATGCCACACTGAGGCAGTGCCCAGGAAATGGAAGGTGGTCCCTGAATGTTGGTAATCTTTATCTCCTTTGTCCTTCTTTCTCCCTCCATCCAGCTCAGCACCCCCCACCCACCCCATCCTTTCTCATCTGCTTTTTCCCTGCTGGTCCTGTCATAAAGCATGAGATACTAATGATCATCTGGCATGGGTACATAACCAGGAATTTCTCAATCAAACCACAGAACCTCCTAAATACAGAGGAAAAAGAGAAAAGAGGGAGGGAAGGAGGAAGGGAAGTAGGGGAGGAAAGAAAAAAGAAAGGAAGAAAAAAGGACAGAAACAGCTGAAATACGCTCTGGAAGGGAGCTACCAGCCCCCGCAAACCAAGTGATTTCTTTGGCAAACCCCCCCTCTTGAGTTTTGTTCTGCTATTTTAGGACAACATTAATTACGAGGAAGGAACCAGCAAAACAAGTGCCGTGGACAAGGATCTATTTGGTGACAACCAAGCCAAAAACATTTTTCTAGAATAAGCCCATCAACTGTCCAGGGGCTTTCTAAGAAATAGGCTGGCTATTTACTACAATAAAAACTAAGCACAAGTAAGAGTGATATTTATACTCTATGAAATGTTTTTCAAAAACTGTCTGCTGCAGAGAGAGACAAACGGAGGAATACTCATGGGTCAGTGTTAAGACTGAAAAGAGGACCTGAGCTATACTTAGACCTGTCCACCAGTTTCCTAAGGGTGACAGGAAACTGGGGAGATGAATGAAGGAGCTAGATGAGAGGACCGGAAATACAAGATGATCCCAGTGGGCAGGAAGGATGGGTCAAAACCAAACAGAAAAGGTCAATAGGATGTTATTTTTGAAAAATAGGGTGGTACTTTTTAAAAGCAGCTGAATAAATACAGAAGATAAAAATGTTTTAAAATGAAACAAAAAAAGGTAAGAGGGCGGGGACCTCTGAATAAGAGGCAGTTTTACAGATCTTTGGAAGTCAGTGATGTGACTAAACTATCCAAGAGCTCCAGGTAATTGGCAGAGGCTTATAGAACCCAGGATGTAAATACAACATTCTGCTGAGAAAGGTCACATGGGCCGGGTGTGGTGGCATATGCCCATGATCAAAGCACTCGGAAGGTTAAGGCAGGATGATTGCTGCGAAGTGAAGGCCAGCCTGGGCTACACGGTGAATCCAGGCCAGCCTGAACTGCATAGCAAGACCCTGTCTTTAAAAAACAAAAAAAAGCAGGCCGTATTTTAGACCACCTGGACTCCTATAAAATCTTTGAAAAGACAAATCTACCAGAAAAAAACTCAAACCTTTGAAAATCTGAAATGTTTCACTAAGAAAGAGAAGGCAATTTGGAGTGGAGAGTGGGAGACAGTTTGATATCCAAGTGTCATAGAGATAATATAAGTTGTTAAAGGATTTACAAGAAAAACATGAGTTCATTCATCCAAAGTAGTCAGAAAGGCATCTGACACATAGCAAGTGCTAATTAAATGTGTTTTACTATTAAGTAATTTAAGAATAAATCAGTATTAATCTGATTTTGGTTGGATATATCAGTCTACTCTTTTTTTGAGGACTGTGGATTTGTTTTGATTTTTTTAATTTTTATAATTTGTTTACGTTACATTTTTATAGTACATGTTTACATGCCTTGTGGAGGGTTGGTACATGTACACAATACACTTTAATCTCTTCTTTGATCCCCCTTCTTATTCCTTCCTCCACCATCCATCTCTTGATCCCTCTCCTATCTCCCTAATTGCTATTATCTAACATTTATTTTGCTCTTTATTTACATTTTGGATGTCTTATTATCAGACGACTCTTTAATTTCATGTTGTAATGCAAGAGAACAATGGATGAGAGTCATAGGCTTTAGTTTAAAACAAGGAAAGAGTTCTAAGAATTACGGTTGATGAAAAATGGGTTGGGATACCCAAAGGTACTGTAACAGTTTGGCCAAGGTTCAGTGAGGTCCATCTAAGAGAAGCATTGGGATAGAGGTTTTCTACCTTGAGTTAGGAGATGAATTTGACATGCATTACCAGATGGACTTTCATCTCTGGCATTACTTCCAATACACTGGTGATTCTAAAGTGTTATATCAAGAAAGCTCCTAAAACTATTTCAGGCCTCAGAAGAAGTTGGAAGAAAAATTTATATAGTCAAGTTTGTCAAGGGCAGGAAAAAGAGAAATAATCATGGGAATATGAACTAGATAGACATAAAATTTGTCTAATTATGTCCCACTTAAAAGTTTCTGTACTTACAAAGAGGTTGCTTAGGTTGAAGTGTTTGGTGTAGGTTAAAACCAAGTACCCAACTGTATTTTGGACAACAAAAGTCATTCTTTATATGTCAGGCCTCGGTTCAATACTCAGCACAACCAAAAGTAAACGATTAAGTAAAAATAGTTTCAACTACCTGTGAAATCTGATTTAAATCCAGTATCAGCCAGATGTCTGTGCTCAAATATCTATCTGGGAGGTACAGACTGGCAACTGGAAATGTTCTCATGTAGGTTAGAAGTGAGAACGAAGGACTGAGTCAGGCTTCCAGCATTCTATTCCCAGCACTGCCACTGACTCACCATGTAACCTTGGACCAAAGTGCTGAGCCGTCAGGGCCAGCTCGCCCTCCTCAGAAGAAAAGGACAGACAACAGCATCGGTTATTTCTGTTTTGTTTCCAGCGTGTGGAGAAGGTGGGGACACTGCCTATTCGTGCCATCAAAAAAACTGTAACACTGCTTGGACCACCCGGTGTATTTAAAAGTTCAAGTAGAGGTTGAGCATCGTTAGTTCCAAACTGCAAATCTGCAGTGCTTCAAAACTCAAAAATTTTTGAGGGCCAACACAACAGCACAAGTGAAAATTGATCTCATGTGATGGATCACAGGCAAAACACACCCACATTTAAAAAGAGCTGTATAAAATTACTTCCCATCTATGTGTATATGAGCTAAATAAAGCATAAATAAATTTTGTGTTTAGACTTGGGTCCCATTCCTAAGAATAAAATTATATATTTATATCTATATATGCAAATATTCCCAAATCCTCATTCCAAGCATTTTAGATAAAGGATATTCAACCTGCATGTGTTTATAGGGCCATTTAATAAATTTCATTCATATGCATGTGCACTTAACATTAATTTTATTTTTAAATTTTTTGCTATCAAAATATACCTTTTGGTAAGGGTTAAGGATCAAATTAGACCTTCCTACATGCTGGGTCATTTTACCATTTTAAGTGCGTAGTTTAGTGGTATTAAAAACATACAACTGTGTAACCATCACTCACACGCATCTTGAAAACTTTCCCCAACGCCTACCTATATTTTGTAAAGTATCATTAAATAAGCCACTTTATACTCACTTGCAATATTTTCACTACACTTTGCAAACTTAATGCATAGCAATATTATTTCTACCAGCAGAGCTCCTGAGTATCATTTGACAACAGAGAATTCTGATTAATTAAACTGCCAGGCTCATTATAGGTTAAACAGAACACACTTTGGAATTCAAGTTTTCATTAGACATCTTTATATAAGCGCATCTGTCCTGGTAAGTCAGTGCTAATGAACAAAGCAGAATCATTAGTGATTCAATGTATGGAGCTTTGGTTGGAAACGGGAAGTAGTCATCAATTTAAAAAGCAATTTTTCACATTCTCTGAAAAGGCACATGAAATAACATAAAGGAAGGGTTTAGGAGATCAACTTGAGCTTGTCATCTTATATCTCAAAAGCGTGACACAAGTTTTTAAATTGAATTAAGTACGTGTTCAAAAGTGCTTATGAAATTTTGCACTCAGCATAATCTGATCGATTCTGTGCCCTGTGTAGGAAGCTAATTTACATGGCTGGTCTATCAGCACGAAACTTAATATATTTTGAGTATTAACTCTAAAGAACAATTTAACTTAATATTCATTCACCATATATTTAATAAACTTCTATTCAGCACGCACTTACTATGTGTTTTATACTTTATTAAGCAGCATGTAGAAGGATGTGAATGGCAGAGACCCTCTGGCCTTCAAGACATATTATTTTAATCTGTTAAGTACTTTGTAAAACATATTATGTGGCTACTGCACTCAGTCTCAAAAACTCCAGTTTCAAACTCTGAGTGTCTAATTTGGATCTCACCAACTGAATGCAGCAAATTTTCACTGCCAAAATCTCACCTGGCTCTCGCTCCCAGGTGGTCTACACTCACCTCTTCCAGAAGCCTTTGTTTGAGCTCCCGCTCAGTCTCCAGTTTCTGCTGTAGGCTCCGGGCATTCATTTCAAGCATGGCATGCTTCTTTTCCAAGTCATTGAGCTGGACATTCAGAAAGATTGGCCATGATAACACAAATGGAAATGTTAGGTGCTAGCCACTTGTATAAAGGTCCACCAACCTTCACATATAAACAATAATCAAGTTCTATAGGTTAGCACATAAAGGTCATTTTGAGAAACCAAAAGTCCATGTGACAGGTAAGTCTGCCGCACGAGAACAGAAATTATTTCTAAGGGATGGAGCATATATATAGCTGCAGCAAGTTCTAAAAGGATGGCTGCTCCGGGATGTATCAATCTGACAGGCTGTGGGTGAATTTAATTAATTAATTATATGCTGAGTGCTTAGTACTTGCAGAACATTATAGCAACTGGGATGAAAGGGTCTCTCATGAAGTTGGAAATGCAGCAAGTAGCTGATACCTAGACAGGTATGCATACACACAATGACCGCTTTATCAGAGGAAAGATTGATAAGGTATGGAAAAGAGAAAGTCATACCAAATACAGAAAAGAAATATGGTACCAGAACGTCTAGAGCTTTAAAGGACAGACAGGAAGTGGTTATTGAATACTTCCAGAATAGCCAGAAAAACATGTTCTTCAAGTTAAACATAAAAGGGTTCAGTTATCTCTAAATTACATTTCTTTTCCTCATACTTTAAAAAACTGGTGCCGGGTGTAATGATGCACATCTGTAATTCTAGCTACTTAGGAGGCTGCCACATAAAAGGCCAGCCAAGGTAACTTAGTGAGATCATGTCTCAAAATTTAAAAGGGGATGGGGATGTGGCTAAGTGGTAGAGCATCTGTCCAGCACAGTGTGCACAAGGCCCTCAGCAGTGTATTTAGAAAAGTGGTAAGCCAGCCTCAGGAAACTCAGGAGTAGTCCCTAGTGCTAAGTTTTAGCCTTTGATCCCAGAATCCTGTTTCTATGAATTTCCAGTAAGAAGGTAACCATGGATGGCCATGAAGATTTATATTCGTCACAGTATTATTTATGTGGCAAAAGACAAATGGGAACAAATCCAAATTTCTAATACGAGGGGAATGATTAAATTAGTCGCTTGCTTGCAGTTTGACTTTTTCAGAATTACATGTTCAAGAAATATTCATTAACTAACAAAAAGCCTCCAGCGATATTTTTTTCAAGATATAAAACTATGTATATATATAGTAGGAATCTAGGTTTATAAAAAATATATCTGTCTGTACATATAAACATAAGCAAACAAGAGACTGCAAATAAATATACAGTATAACAAGGTAATGGTTGTCAGTTATTTTTTCTTTACTTTTCTGTGATTTCTACATTTGCTACTTTAATTACTTTTATAAACATAAAACACAAAATTCAGTTGCTAGTTTATATGTGTATATGAGAAAAAGACTACACAATTGAGTCTGTGTATGTATATAAAATGTCTCTAATCTTCCCTTTCATTATCTGAAATAGTGAAACACCTATTCTATATCTCTTTCAAGACTATTAGATACAATCTCTAAATAAAACATTAGTACCTCACTTTGTAAATAGGATATGGTAAAGGGACAGGACACATATATTTTCAATGTGAAATACTAAGTTGCTCACATGTGTCATGAGACCTTGCTATGGTTTGAATGTGTTCCCTACAAGTTCCTATGTTGGAAACTTCATCCTCAAATTCATATGTTGATGCTAACTAGTGGTGAGACCTTTAGAAAGTAGTTAGTATTAGATGAGGTCAGCCAGGTGTGGTGGCACATGCCTATAATCCCAGCACTTGGGAGGCTGAGGCAGGAGGATCGTTGCAAGTTCAAGACCAGCTTGAGCTACAAAGTGAGCTCAAGGTCAGCCTGAACTGCATAGCAAGACCCTATCTCCAAAAAAAAACAAAAAACAAAACAAAAAAAAAAAGGATTCAAGTCATGAAGATGGAACCCATGATGGCACCAGTAGTTTAATAAGGAGCCACTTAAGCTAGGACACTTACTCTCACTGTGTGATGCCCTCTATGTTACATTGCAGAAAGTCCTCACCAGATGCCAGGACTATGTTTCTGGACTTCCCAGTCCCTAGGACCATGAACCGAATGAATTTCTATTCTTTATAAATTATCTGGTCTTGGGTATTTTATGATAGCAACAAAAAATAGATTAAGACAGATCACTGAACTAGGAATAAAGAGAAGCAAAGCCACATTTAATGGCAACAATAGAATGAGCCTTACTCATTGCTACCATGCTCCTCACAAGGTTGCACAACACTAATCCATGAAACCTTCTAGAAATAAGATACCAGAAATCAAGAGTTATATATAACAAATCAAGATCTGATTTGTGGAGTCCAACTAGACAGATGTTAAAAAGTCACTGAGTAACCATGACAACCCAGTACCCTCATGGACCTATGTTGTTGCCAAATATGGGTATATCCCACAGTGAATCGTAATTGGTACTTTTGGAGTAAGCAAATGTATGCTCATAAAATGTGTTTACCATGGATTGCTTCTGAATTTGTCTCAAGTAGGCTTTTAAAAGAAGGAAATGAAAATGTTTTCCCAAAAGGCAGACAGGTGCTGACCTTGTCAGAGAGGCTCTCAGCTTTCAACTTCTGTTCTTTGAGAGCCTGCTGCAGAGCAAGAATCTCAGCCTTGTGTTCCTTCACTGCCAACTCCACCACTTGGCGAGACTCAGTGATCCGCTGATCAGCTCGTGCCCTGCCGGAAAAACCAGGTCTGATTTCAGAAACACCACCACCACCACTGACTGGAGAAAGGAGGCTGGTCCACCTCTAACCCTGAGGACCAACTAAACCCTGAATCCTACTTTCAAATTATGTCCTCTTTTCTGAAGCTTACAGAGCAGAGATGTGACCCACTTCAGGCTGTAGATAAAAATGGCCTTAAGAGGCAAAGTTCCTTGGAGCACTGATTTTTAAAGAGAAGAGAAAAGACGACTGGAATGTATCAGGGCTATTACACCCTCCTTGTAGGGATGTGCACGGGAGGAAGCCCACTGAAGAACCCCAGCATGCAGAGAACCACACGAGACCCCATTCAAGCAAACATTTTCTCTCTTTACAGCACTGCAAGGGGTCAAGTGTTTTGGGTGCTCATCAGAAAACTAAAACTTAAATCTGATGAAAGTGTCAGAAATTACATTGAAAAATCCAAGAATTAAAAGCAAGCTTGGAAAATCACTTCTCTGCCCCCATATTCCGCCTTCCACAGTTTGCACATCCCCCTCCACAGCCAATATTCTTTTTCCTTACTCCTCAAACTGACTTCTTACTTGTCCTCAAGAATGAACTCAAATGCTATGTCCTTCCTAAAATCTTTCCTAATTTCTCTTGTTCTGCATCCAAAACATAAACGTATTTCTTGTCTAGTACACATCATTCTCTATTTTAGGTGATAAATATTTGAATGCACAGTTTTTCTCCTCCACTAGACTCAGCCTCTGAGGACAAAGATTATGAGTTCTATTTTACTCGTTTCAGTACCCCACATTCAAGAAAGATCTTTCACAACTGCCCTGAAAGTAGACACGAAATAAAAGAAGTAGGTTAACGCCGCACAGTCCATAATTATACCTTCCACGTATAGCTGTGTATTTCTTGATTCTGAAGCCAGACCTGACCTCCAAAACTATCTCTGAAGGAGTGGGAGGGAAAGGGTTTGTGAGAGAGTGGACAGAACTTCCAGTGGGACAAGGGGAGCCTAAGGATTTGAAGAAAAACAAAAATAGGGCTTTAAAACAGCGGCACTTCATAACAGCAAACACTCTGATGGGGAGGAGGTCAAAAATAAAATAAAATAGGAAACATCTGTACCAGTGTCTCTTGAAATTAAAGGATTCTCATCTTTTCCTCTAATCTGTTGTAGAACTTAGCATAAATTATCCGTCCATCACATGTAGTTGAATCCACTATGACCAGGTAAATGTGAAACATATCAAATGGTGTGATATAGTCTAATTAAGTGACAAATAGGACTATGCTTAGTTTAAATCGCTAGGGAATTCAGAGAACCACAGGAAGGCGATTTCACAGGAAGATGACCTTAGCAAGGTTAAGAAAGATGATATAATCCAGTTGGGCAGACATAAAGCCAAGGGCTAATGCTGGCCCATATGGCACTTTTGTGCAGATTCCAATGAGGTTCCTGTTCTTCAAGACCATTTATTTCCACCTGTAAACTGTCATAGCATACTAATTTTGTTAGAACAAAACATTTTCCTGCCATTAGCTACAAAATTGTCATAATAACTCCTCAAACTGATGCATCTTCAGTGTGAATGGCACTCTCTGCACCATTATAGCCCCAGCAGGAAGGGAACTCTATGCTGGGGGAGCTGGGGGAAAGCTGCCTAAACTCTTCATTAGCATTTGCTACCAAGAAAGAAGGAAAACACCTCATTGGAGAGCAGAAGTTCTCAATCGAGGATAGTTTTCCCCCATCTCAGCGACAATGGGCAATATCCAGAGTCACTTTGGGCTGTCACAACTTGGAAAGGAGGCTGCCAGTGTCATCTAGCATAGAGACAAGGAGTAATGCCCAGTATCCTACAGTGCAGAGGACGGATCTCTATGATAGAGAATTATCCAGGCCAAAGTGTCAGTGGTGTCAAGGTTCAGGAGCTCCAGTGTAGCAAGAGGACAAGCAAGTACACATGATCATATCTGGCTACATGACCACACGGTCATGCTGATAAGAAATCTGCTGAGAGCGTTTCTGCAAGGAAGGCGTTGAGATATTTGCCTTGACTCCCGGGCCTCCGCACTGGGTAAAGGGCCACGAGGCACTGCTACAAAACCCAAATGACAACGCCCAGAGTCACAACCAGGATGAACACGCAATGTTGTTTCCTCAAGAGCATCCCAGAATTAACCCTGAACATGTTCCATACTCAGTCCTGCACAAGCTAAGAAAGTTGGTCACCATGTTTACAACTCTCAGGTGGACCCAACTGCAATCATCTTTCACTAGCTTTCTGCAAAGAGGAAGTCCCACCTGCTCTGCTTCTCAGTGTCCAGCATCCTCTGTAACTCTCGAACCCGACACTCAAACTGGGACTTCTCGTCGCCGAGGACACTCCTCCAGGCCTCCCACTGCCGCTCTTTTTCTAGCAGCTCATCATTCAGGGCCTCCAGATCCATGACCTGCTCTTCTAGCATCGTGCACGTGGTCTTCAGAGCCTCCATCGTCTGCAAATCAGTACCACTGAGTTGTGCCTTGTATCAAATGAGGATTTCCTGGAGGTTACTTTTATCAGATCAGTTTCAGAAAAGCACAAGTTCCTGACTACATTCTTAAATATAGTACATCTCTTGCTTTTACACCCTGGGGGCTGGACAAGAATGGATGAATGACCACTGTGCTGCCACCTTAGAGGCGGAACCCAAAGCCAGCCTGGGATTGGAGTGGGGAGATGGACCAAGCTTAAAATCAAGTGGCTCACAATGGCTTCCCAAATCTTTCCACTTTATTTTTAATTTTTTAAAATAAAAATTAAGAACTACTTCGTACTTTTAAAAGCTATTTGTAAAACCCCAAAACTCAAGCAACAAGATGGGGTTGAGTAGGAGAATATGCACTAGTTGAGAAGGCACCAGACCCTTCTAGATCCTTCCGAGAGTCTTCCAGGGACATCAGGACTTTGTTCACCCTCCTTACTTGCTTCTGGCTGGTGAGCTGCATCTCCCTCTCTGTGATCTCACGCCGGAGATGGTCCACTTCACTTCGCAGCTGAACTATCTCATCGTTGGCACCCGAAGCCTCATCGAGTTGTTTGGACAAGTAGAAGTTTTGGTTGTTGAGTTCAGCGTTGTCTTCGGTGAGCTGGTTTAGCTGCTCTTCCAGGTCTGTGATGACCTGCAAGGGGAAAGGAACTCAGTTGCACACCACGCAAGCTCACTAACTGCCGATGTTCAGAGCTTTGTGGAACTGACAAGCAATGTGCAGCTATCTAAATGTGGGGCCACGTCTAAGCTCCAGAGCCCACTCACTCAGCTCTAACACATGTACAAAGAAGTCTCAGTTTCTAACTCAGGGTACATTTGGAAAATATGGCAAAAACAAATCAATCAAAAAGTGACTGCTCTGCAGACGGGACAAGTTCAAATGAGATCAAGTTCATATCAGAGCGACAATAAAATAAAGGGGGATGAGACACAAAATGCCAGTTAAGGAAAGAGGACTAACAGTCCGGTATCATGAGCACCTAATTAAGCTACACATGACCTTGACAACACCCTTATGAAGTGATCGTGGGAGACAGCCACAGCCTTGGAAGGCAAAATTCAGTTCTTATAAAGACTAACAGAGAAAGATATTAAGAGTTATTTTAATAATATCACAGGCAATGAATTTAATTTCATGTAACAAAGAAAAATCTTAAGGGAAGCTCAGAATAATCCTGAAAATATATTATGGCATCGTTTTAATGGATTTTACCATACAGTTATCTCTCAGTGTATATGAAATTGCCGTTCTACTGAAAGAGATTTAATCTGGTTTTGCTCAATTATTTCCCTGCTCAGTGGCAGAACGACTTCAATTTCAGTGCAGTTAGCTTTTCTATTCTCTTTGCTGAGGTTTAGTATTGGCGCTTGCTGAGAGTTTTTATATAAAATATTTCAGAAGTTTAAGGGCAATTTTCTAATAATAGTTGGAATGAGGCACACAGACTATAAATTAAATTTTATGCAACAAAAAGAAGTAAATTAAAAGGAAACTCCTTTGAGCTTATAGCTATTGTTTCTAATTTTCAGACCTAGGGTAGACTTCATTTATGAAATGTTAACATTGTTTCTATGACTAAGTTCTTATTTTAACCCCTTTTGATAATCAATTAAAAAATCTTTCCAGGCACACAGAGCTATAGAACATGAATTAAAGTACATTTGTTCAGTGTGGCTCAGAAAATACAGCTTATCGTTGTATTAACTGAGCTGATAACCTTTTAATGGTTAGTAAGTGGTCTAATAATTTGCTTTATAATGTCAAAAACCATGTTAATTCCTACTGTATTGACTTGAGGTACACTGTCAACTCCCAGTGGGAAATAAGAGTGATCTGGGCAGGATTTTTTTTTTTAAACTGGGAAAGAGGTTTCTTTATCAAAGGGAAAAAGTAGGTTAAAAACCTGTACTTTTGTCATACCCAGTAGTTATAAATTTCTGTGACATGGCTAAATCTTCTAAAAGCAGAAAAAACGAACAAGGTCTACCTGTTAAATGACCCTATTTCTCATTGAGGGTATAACCCATTTCTCAAGATACTTTTCTTCCTACTGTAAATGTTTAACTACTATGCTTTATTCTACTTTGCCTCAGTGATATTGAGGCAAACTGGCCTGGAAATAAAATGGATTCTAGAACTTCAAATAAGCCACTTTTTAGTGGATTGATTTCTCCATCTGTAACATGGAAGTAAATTCTATATTTGTTTCAGTTTTAATTTTTTTTGAATGCTACTAGTATACTATAAGACCATGTGAAAAGTAAGGAATAAAACCTAATGACCATGATAATGGTTCATTTTTAAAGTCTTTTGCATAACACACAGCCTATAGGAAATCTATTCACATAAGAATATATAATTTTTCGGGGCTGGGGATTTAGTTCAGCGGCATAAGCACCTGCCTTGCAAGCAGGCGGTCGTGAGTTCGATCCCCGGTACCGATAAAAAAGAAAAAGACAAAATATATATATATATAATTTTCTTGCCAGTCAATGCTATATTTAAGTCTTAGGTACCTACTTCCTTTGATTAATGAAAATAATACAGTTTATGATGTAAAAATACATTTCTGCCCCCTCTTCTCTTTCTCCCAAAATTAGATTACAAAGGGCTAAAGAAAAAAAAAAAAAACATGAAAAATGTCAAAGTGCTGTCAGTTATTACTCCAGTGCAGATGGGACCACGGGGGTAGGAAGGGCCCTTCTATTTTCCTGTCACTAGTCAGTTTTCAAGGTCTCGTGCCTCTGATTGCAGGTCTCTGTGTTGTTGTTTCTATATTAGGTCATGGTTTCTATATTGCCCATTTGACAAGATAAGGATTATGTGTCTGTGTAAAAGATATAAAGCATTTTAACTCATTTAAATTTTTTATGCATTCTGTCCACCCAAGCCATAATAACTTGTGACCCTTTCAACATACAGTAGTTAATTCCTTGGCTTGTGACCCTCTTGCCAATGGCTGGAGCTGTAAGTTAAGTATTAGATCTATGCACACATATTGAGTTTAGAGATGTTAAATGATTTGAGGTATAATCAGTAAATTAATGGTCTCCATAGCTAAAGAAAAGTATAATTGGAAACTTTTATGACTATTTTTAAAATAAGTATTATTTGATTCCCATTGTATGGGTGGGAAAATTGGGGCAAATAGAGGTCAAGTGACTTGCTCAAGGACATACTGCTAGAACATAAAAAAGGAAAAACTAGAATTTAAATTCAACACCAAAATTCAAGAATCTCTGCTCTTAGCTTGGCTTGGTGGTGTGCATCACTAATCCAAGGACTCTAGGAAGGCTGAGGTAGAAGTATCTCAAGCTGGAACCCAGCCTGGGTGATTTAGCAGCTTAGTGAGATCCTGTCTCAAAAAATTTTACCAAGTTCTGTGCATGTACATCCGTACAAAGGCCCAGAGTTCAAACCCCAGTATCACCAAAATAAAGAGAAGTCTCTTAACAAAGCTATTCCTCTAAAATAGGGAATCAGGGTTAGTCAACTTTTCTTTGAAATTTTGCAAGTTTGAAATGATAAAGTAAGATATATCAACCACTGAGGATGGCCTTTCTTGGTTTTGAACCAGGCAATGTGCAAGAATTCTTAGGTGGACTTTGTGGCCATGATATAGTCTCTCTCTACAAAGACCATATGATTTATTAGCAAACTATGGTAAAAGTCTGTTAACCTTTCAACCCCAAGGATAGAGTGTAAAAGAGATAAACCAAAGGCTGGTTCCATCTTAGCAATCAAAAAGACACAAGGGAGGTGGCTTCATAATGCAAGGGCCAGCAAAGCTTTCTGATATGCTGTTTTTATAGATAAGAGATCTCACTGCCTTTCTCTCAGACAAGAGGAATATAAAAATTATCTACTCTGTGTGTCAAAATAAGAATCTGCTTAGGTTATCTGTTACTTTTCAAGGCTATTACACGGTCCTCCTGGTTCTGGTAAGTGGACACTGACCCGTCACACTTAACTAGCAGATCAGGAGAGGTTATCTGCCAGGCCAATGTCCAACAGCATGTTAAGGGTGAAGAAACCAAACAATGAGAATCAGGCTAAAAACACACAGGACTGAAATCCTATTTTAATGCCTAGTTCTTTCCCAAAGGCAGCTATTTGCATATTATTTATTTTTAATCTTATAGCTGACAGATTGATTCATAATTAAAGCTGTGTCATATGTTTGCCCACCAACTCCCCTCTAAAACAGACTTAGGTAGGGTTTTAGATGCCAGATTGAATCAAATCCTTTTTTAAATCCTTTCAAAATATAGAAGTGGTCTGAACTGGAGAATCTTATTGCTCCCGAGCTTTCTGAAAGCTGCTAACTGGGCACTCCTATCAATTGAGTTATTATGGGAGTTCTCACCAGGAGCAAAGATGACATTTCCTGATGGAGACAATATTGGACAGTGCCAAAAAGAAACGAAAATCCATCACATGCTTTTTTAACCCTCATTAAAGCAACCTTGAACTTGTAAAAGTATAATTGAGATGTACTACAGATTATGGCCAAGTATTGGCCTAAAGCATTGGCTTTCAAGCTTTTTAAAGGAACAAAGTCATTTTCTAAACAAAAGGTTATATTATAAACCCAATACAATAAAACAGTAAGAGTAAGCAACAGCACTTAATACTCTCTATGGATCAGACCCCGCAACCACTTTGCATGCATCATCTCATTTAATTATTGTGGGAACCCTATAAGGGAGGTATCATTACTATATTCTATGACTCAGTGCTTCCTCAGTCTTACTGTTTCTGAAACTTGAATGTATACTGGAACTCAGCAGCTATTTTTCTTCCTGCACTCAGCATCCAAAGAGCAGTTATTAAGTTGATTATACATCAGTCAATCAATGGTACATTGCAACTGAGGATGTACAGTGTTATCCTTTTTTTTTTAATATTAAGGACTGAAATCAGGACTTCACAGTGAGCTGTATCTCTAGCCCCCTTTTTAACTTTTACTTTGAGATAAGGTTTCTTTCAGTTGCCCAGGCTGGGAGTATAATGTTGGTTACCAGGAAGGCAATTTATAATCTGAACTCAGACTGCCTGACTCAAAACCGAGGGCTTGAACCACTAAACCACCCGGCAGCTCTGGCTGCCATGGGGGTGAGGGTCACTTTCTCAAGATCTGCTACCCCAATTGGGAATACTTCCAGAGACTTGTCCATAGAAAGTAAGGGAAGTAAGTTTTAGACATTCAAGTTTAGACAATATAAATGATACAGAAATTAAGCAAGAAACCAAATTCACCCTACATACTGGACTAGTCCATTAAGACTAAACTTCCAATTTAAAAACAGAGAGCAAGGTAGATTCCAAAAGGGCATCAGCGAAACTTTTAAGGGTAACAGACATGTTCATTATTTTATTATTTTGGTTTCACTAATGTGTACACATTCTAAAAAACATAGACATATTATATATCATTGGCATATTATATATCAATTATACCTTCATAAAACTCTAAAAAGATTCCGTCAAATTTTTCTTATGCTAAAACACTAAAAAGAAAGAAAAGAAAATTTCAGGAAAGTTCATCAGAATTACTGATGAACATATTTTGAAAATATCCAAGTTTAAGTAAAAACTAACAGTAGAAAAGAATCACAGCCATAAAATGATCTATATTTTACTCAGTGATCATTTGCAAGCATACATGTAATATAAGGAAACAACTGGAATAAAAGTAAGAAACCAAGACAATAAAAAATTTTAAAAATTAGGCTGAAGAATACAGGAACAGAATCTACCACCTCCTCAAAAGAAGAGAGATGGGGGTAACTATCATATCTGGAAACAAAGATGCCCACCACTGGAAAAATTGATAAATAAGCACAGTTCTATTCATACACTAGACATACATAATAATGAACAAGAAAAAAAATTGTATAGAAATGTAGCAACATGAAGAGACATCAAAGACAAATTTAAGTTTAAAAAAGAAAAAGCTAAACCCCTAAGAGCACATCTTCTCTGATTCCATTTATATGAAGTTTAAAACCAGGCAAAACTGATACATGATAACAGAGATCAGAACGGAGTGACTCTCTGGGCAAAGGATGCTAGAGAAAGGGACACGGGGGAGCCTGCTGGGGGCTGCAAACATCGTGTGTCTTAATTGCAGTCACACAGTTGTCTGTGGTTTCAACAATTTCATTCAAACTGTACATTTAAGATAAGTGTACTTTATGCCTTTTATACCTCAACTGAAAATAACATGCACCATTAAGATTTAAAGCCCTGGTTATAGTAACTAAGGAGGAAGTAAGGAGCTCATTATGAAAAAATAAACTATAGATGGGAGATATTTCTGGAGACTCACGATGTAAACAGCACAAAAAAGGACAGTATCACTGAAGACCAAAAAGGTAATAAAATGAAGAAAAGCCCAAAGAAAAGAGAAGGCAGCACAAAAAAGGATAACATCCACATCTTCTGAAAGGGACCTGTTTCCTTCTTTCATATTCATCAAATACGGACTTTGCATTTTCACTGGCTCTATCCTATTACATAACCTATAGTCATCTGCTACCAGAATTTACATCTCAGTATAAGTAACATTACCCAAAGGATCCTAGATTTTGAATGTGTATCTAAGGAAGCCAGATTTTATCTTCTAGGAAGTTAAAATGTCTAGGCCCACAGAAGAACTAATTGGTCTTTCATCTGGGCAGAACAGAGGCTGAGGAAGCCTTGTGGATAGGACCGTCCCATGGTAAAGGAGGATGGTGGGAGGGGAGCGGTGAGATACAGTTGCTGAAATCCGGTAGTGGTACTACAATTTCAGTTATTTTCTCCATCCCGATTATCTTCCTCCCCCAACATGAAGATGGTTTTACTTTTTTCTAACCCTGAAAAACAGATTGTCTAGGGCTCGAAAACCTCCAGATAAGTTTGACTGCATTATCTGCTTCAAACTGCAAGCTCATATCAAAATATCACTTGCTGATCTTAGAAAGAGATATCCCTTGTCGCATCCCTGTTTCAGTGCCCTGATATTTCAGTCATCTTTAATTAATAATACTCACAGTACAGCTGTTACGAAGGGCATCAAATTTGCGCTGGATTTCATCTCTATGTGCCTGAAAGGTAAGAAATGGATAATAAATATTCACAGAGTAGAATACAGTTTATAAGCTGTGGGTCAAATACAGCCAACAGCAACGTGCCCAAAAAGTCAAAAGTGACATTGCAGCAGCCCCAGCATCTATTTTGTAAAGAACTAATTAAGTCCTTCCCGGCATCAAAAATAAATCACCAGGATACTGTGTTAATAACAATTAGCTATCTAGACCACACATGCATGTCCTGTACAATTACCTGCTTGCATTCATATTAACACCTAAGGACTACTGAGAGAAGAGGGACAAAGTAATAAAGAATAAAGTTTTTACTGTCCTTCATTTGTCCTCCTCCTCATTCTGAAAAGATGAGTAACCTTCCCTCTTCCCTCCTGGTGACCTCTCCCTAGTTGTTAAAGAAACACACACACACACACACACACATACATGCAGACACATATAGGCTCACAGTTAGGAAAAAAGTATAGTTTTTCTTTTGCTTTGTTTTTGAATCAAAAGTTAGTGCTGGGCACAACACAACAACTATTAACATTGTATTTTAACAGTCAGGGGTATATACTTGAATCTCATTTTTAAACGCACGTTATTCTAAGTAAAACCAATGCTCTTGACAAAATAGATCTACATATTGAAAACATTGTATTAAGCATTATAAATATTTATGATCCCAGCTACTCTTGAGGCTGAGGCAAGAAAATCACAAATTTTAGGATAGCCTGGGCAATTTAGAGAGACCTGCCTCAAAATAAAAAGGGCTGGGGATGCAGCTCAGTATTAGAATGTTTGCCTAACTTGCTTGAGGCTCTGGGTTCTATCCCCAGCACCATGAGAGATTCAGAAAACCCCACACTGACTTTGCAGTAAATAAACAGGCTTTCTCTGAAGCAAAGCTGTCCTATGACAGCAATACTGGATCAGTTGTCAAAAATTTTTTGAATGCATATTATACGCCTGACACTAGTAGGAAACACGTACACATGGCCAGCGCCTTCATTTGGGTGAGGGAAGACAGAAAATAAAATCAGTGCTTGATCACAGACTGGAAAAAACATTGTGAAGCATACAAAGAGGACTCAGTAAAAAAGAGTAAGAGTAGATAGGAAGAAGTTGTGAAGGAGGGCTTCTTTGAGGAGGTGACATTTAAAGTGAAACCTACAGGACAAGGAGGAGCCAGATGCCTGCAGAATAGGAAGGGCAGAAGGGACATCACCAATAAAGCCCCTGAGGCAAGAAGGGCTTTGGTACATTTCATGAACAGAAATACACCTGAGTGGCTAGAGCAGGATTTTTTAAACTTCAGATGGACCCTATAACAAGCATGACAAGCAAAGTTTCTTGTTTGCTTGCTGTACCCAACAAAACAGAATAAACAAGGCAGAAGTCATCAGTGTGTCTTGGTAGTAAAGATGAATACTGTCTTAGGAAGCTTTCCTTAGACACCATAACCCGACAAATTGAACTGGCCCATCACTACTTTGCATTACGTGAAGAAAGAAAAGGTTCTGTCAGTTAAACCATGACATGTTTTATATCTGTGTCTGACTGTTTGATGTATCCTGATTTCAGATACTTCGGGATCAATGGAATGCAGTATTGAGCCAGCCCTCTGTCTCTGTGGGTTCTGCACACACAGATTCAACTAACCACAGATGGAAAACACTTAGGGAAAACTTTTCCTATGTACTGGATAGAGAGCTATTTTTCTTGTCATTATTCTCTAAACAACACAACAACTATTACTATTGTATTTTAACAGTCATGAGTATATACATAAATCTCATTTTTTACTCATGTTATTCTAAATAAAACCAATGCTCTTGACAAAATAGATCTACATATTGAAAAACATTGTATTAAGCATTATAAATAATCCAGAGGTGACTTAAAGTATACAAGAGGATGTGTGCATTGGCTCTATGCAAACATTGTACCATTTCATAAATAAGGACTTGAGCGCCTGCAGACTTTGGTATCTGAGGGCAGGGAGAGGGTCTGGAAAACAGTCTCCCACAGATACTGAGGGATAACTATATATTCTCCCTTGCATTAAATTGCAAGTAAAATATATTCTTTTTCTGAGTTGTGATCAATTTTAGAAAAAAAGCAAGACAGTAAAAAACTAGGCCAAGGTGATGACAGGCAGGCAGGCAGGCAGGCAGGGACCAAAATTCTTAAAGGTCCAGTAAAGAATTTGGGTTTCATTCAAAAATGCAATAAATTAGAAATCAGTGTGTATGTGGGGGGGGGTGCTTTAAGAGGAAAAGATGTGATCTGGTTATTTTTTAAAAATTGTTGTGGATGCTCCAGGAAAAAAAGATCAAAAACAGAACAAAAGTTGAAAAGAGCAGAAAAGCTATTGAGGTCAGTGCTGTCATCCAAGCAAGAAATGACAGTGGCTTGGAGGAGGACAGTGGCAAAAAACAGGGATAAGTAGACAGAACCAAAACTCTTTTGGATGCACAGTTAAAGGCTTTGCTGAGGGCTGTGGGGTCTGACAGATGGGAAGCCAAGGGTGCCTTAACAGACCTGAGAGACAGGGTGAATTCCGGTACCATTTGCTTAGCCATGAAAGCCCACAGGACTGTCCAGTGTCAGGCAGAGACAAATGTATTCTTTCTCTAGAAAAAGTAAAACTTTACACTCCCCCTAAGCAGGTCTGTAAGGTAACTAAGCAAAAAATGTTAGATCTGTGATGTTTTCCCCAATATATCTATTATATTCCCATAAATTAGTGAGGTTTATCAGAGCAGATTAGGTAACTTTAAAAGACCAGTAAAGTGGAAGACAACACAAGCAACCATTTTGATAGAGAGGAAAAAAAGCCCTAGAACTATGAAAAGAGCATCAGTGAGCTGGGAAACAATTCCAAACAGCCTAATAATCATGTACCTACAGTCTCTGAAGGAGTACAAAGGTGATACAGAAAAAAAAAATCTGAAAAAATAATGGCCCAAAGCTGACAAAAGCCACAAAGGCACAGGGGTGAAAAGTTCAGGGACCCCTAAACACAAGAAACAGAAAGAAAATCAGCCTTCAGGACATCATAATCAAACTACTTAAAACAAATAAAAAAGAGAAAAATCTTAAAACAAGTCATAGGAAAGACACATTACACAGCACTGGGTATGTGGGAAGTGAGGGATGGGCCATACCTATAATCCCACCGCTTGGGAAACTGAGGCAGAAAGACTGCAGTGAGTGCAAGACCAATCTTGGCTACGTAGTGAGTTCAAGGCAAGTCTGAAATGCATAGAGAGACCCTGACTCAAAAAATACAACAGCAAAAAGAAAACTAAAAACCAAAAAGGTATATTACACAGAAAAGCAAAGATAAGAAATACAGATTTTTTACAGAAGTAGTATTAAGGTAAGAAGAGTGGAACCAGAAGACAGTAGAACAATAGCTTGAATGTTCTAGAGGAAAACAATGTTTAATTCTACCTAGAATTCTATACCCAGCAAAAATATCTTTCAAAAATGAAGATGAAAGGAAAACTTTCTCAAACATACAGAAGCTGGAAGACTTTGTCACAATCAGACCTACACTATAAGAAATGTTAAAGGAAGTCCTTCAGGTCGAAGGAGAACGGCAACCAAGAATCTGGATATACACAAAAGAATGAAGAACACTGGAAAATGGTAAGACAGAACAAAAATACTTACACGAAAAGATTTATAAAAATATGTGTCAAATTAACATCTCAAGTAATTTGCCCATATTTTTATGGACTAATTTAATAGACAATCATTTTTACAAAGAAAATCAATCTGGCTGAACTGAATCTTTTTTTTTTTTAAGGCAGGGTCTTGCTATGTAGCCCAGGCTGGCCTTGAACTCATAGCAATCCTCCTTCCTCAGTTTCTTGAGTGCTGAGATTACAGGGTAGAAAGGAGGAGAGGGGATTGGGGGTAGGAAAAAAGAAGTCAAAATATGTCATGTACAGGTACATATTCTCTATGATGAACATGATCATTATGTGTATCTAAAATATATCAGTAAACTTAACTTTTTAAAAAAATCAATCTATTTTTTGCCCAGAGTTGTAGTCTGGATGTTAAGCGTCTTCCAATGGTCCGTGTGTTAAGGTTTGGTCTACAAGGGGCGCTGTTGGGAGGTGCTGTGGGGAGCCTAGTCATGGATGGCACTGAGATCTCAGCTCCTGCCTTTTCTGTTCAGGAAGTGAGGAGTATTCCTCTACTCTCCTGCCAAGCATTGCCTCATCATAAGCCCAAACAAAGGGCCAGTCAATTACAGATTGGAGCTGCCAACATACTTTTTTTCTCTTTATAAGTCACTTATTTCAGGTACTTTCTTACAGTGACAGAATACTAACATAGCCAGAAACAGAAACATTAATTTGATGCAACAAGAATAATATTTATACAGTGTAGGACCATTACCATCTGCACTACTTGGACATCTCATTTTGACTAATGATCAGGCAGCAACCTGACCCCAAGAACCACTGTACTCCATAATCACCAAAGTCAAAAAGCCAAAGATCCCCCCCTAGAGGACAAATGTAGGTCAGGGTCAGCAAAACTATTCCTTAAGTTAAGGAAAGGTTGGTAAAAAATTTTCACCTACTCCAATATGCTCTTAGAGCAAAACAGCAAGCATAGACAATATATAAAGGGGTGTGGCTGTGTTCCAATAAAACTATATGTACAGAAAACAGGTGACAGAGTGAATTTGGTCTACTCACTATATTTTGCTAATCCCTACTCCTAAACAACTGTTTGTGTGAAATCTCTCAAAGACACACCTATAGACTGAAGGCAGAATCAACTCCTTCAAAGCATAAGCAGTGATCAAAGTTCATTAGTCAAGACATGGGAACAGAAGCTCTGTTCCAGATTCTTATGAATAGCAAAGTTTCCAAGTAACACCGCACTATTAAAAACTCATTTAACTGTCCTGCTGGAGTCTAAAATTTCAAATATTGATCGACCCACTAGAATTAATCATGATGAAACTTTGGATCATTTGAGCATATCTATGGCAAGACATGATGTAACAAACTATGGTCATTAGGCCTTTATTATTGATTGTGATACATAAACTCAAAAGATAAAGCTGACCCTGTTGTAGATGCGAGAAGCATTGTAAACACTTAATAACTACCGAGTAAGAAAATGACGAGACACATGCTTAATGTTTCTTTAAAATGACCTGGAAAAAGAAAAACACCAAGCCAAAGACCACAAAGTAGTATATACCAGGTTAGGACTGTCTCAGTGAAATACTTGCATGCTAATCAGGTATTAGGTGGTATAGAGAATAAATATTTATACTCTAAAAATTATTGAGGACCCTAGAGAGTACAAATGTTAGCACAGTGAAAAGTGCAAAATGATATCCAAGTATCATTACAAAAATCATCTGACCTTGGGAACCACCACAGATCCACAAACCCACTTGAGAATGTCCTAAGAGTTAGATGGCACTGAGACGGACTGAGCAGCTGGCCATGTGTGAAAAACAGAAGCATGCTCTTCAGGGAAGCATTTATGTCTTCATTAATTTGAAGGAAATTCAAAAGAGGGAGACTGTAAATTGCAATGTTGCTTTGACTAAAGGAAAGGGCCACAGAACTGAGGAAAGAAAACCACAGTGTAAAGGTCTGACTACCTTCTGATCCTAGATGCTGAGTCATGATTCTAGAACCCCGGGCTTCCACACACCCATCCCTTTGTCAGTGATGTAGTCAGACCGTCACCTTACATGCCCCGATTTTACATCTTGACTATTGTGCAGATGGCTTTCTAATTAAATCCAGGGCTTGATGTTTATGTAAAAGAACGAGAGCGTGGAATGATTAATAATTTTAACAAATCAGAGAAGATGATTTTGGGACCCCATAATCACACTGCAGGAGTCCTTGGCTAAGCTTCTGACTCCTAAGTATTCAAACAGTCACTTGACTGAGATCAGAAAAAGAACATGGGGGAGAAAGCATGCTCGTGAGGCCTTACTGGTGAACCCTCAGCACACACCCTACCAGGCTATTTCATTCACATGACACATCTGTGCACTGCAGACGCTCTCCCTTAAACGAAGGAATTACATGAAGTTTAAATATGAAGTCCAAGTAGAAAACTCTTTTCTACCAATAAGTAATGAAGCATCTTCAAAGAAGGTTTCTGTTTAAATTTGACTCTCCTGTTGGTTTCTACTTCACTCAATCTCAGCTTTTAATGGCCAATTTCAATGCAAATGCAATTAGCAGGATGGGTAAAGTGAGAGTAGGAAAAAAGAAAGCATTAGGAAAGCCAACAATGGCCTCACAGCTGTCCCTGCCAAGCCTCATCAAAGGAGAGCTTCAATTTAACTGTGTTCCATCTAATTTGGCGCAGGAGCAGAGGCCAAACAAGGTAACTGCTCCCTTCCCAGGCCAGGAGATGGACGCCTCTTAGAATTAAGCAATAATAGCCCATTTGACCATTCCCTTTTATTGATAAAACATCACGCTGTGAAGCTCACAAACCTCCTAGAGATCATTTTAGATCCAGCTGATTTAATTTGATTAATGCCCGTGTTAGGACTGAACGTTGGCTTCAAACAATGAGAAAGAAAAATATTGCATTTGTGATCATTTTTTTTTTCTTGGAAACGAATACAGTTTTCAGAACAAAGCCAACCACGCCGCTTGAGTAACAGCCACATGTTCTCCATAACCAGGTCTACCAGATTAATTATGAGGGAGCTGGGTCCGGTGGTGCCTACAGTTCTAGAACTCCAAGAGGCTGAGGCAGAGGGCTGTAAGTTCAAAGCAATTCAGTGAGATCTTGTCTCAGGAAAAAAAAAAAAAATCCAGCTATGTGGATGTGATATAGTGCAAAAGCCCTAAGCTTGCTTTTTCTGAAAAGAAAGAAGAAAATAGGGGACGTAGTCTACAGCCTCAAAAGTAAACTAAAGCTAAGGCATACTGATAGAGGTTTGAATTTCCATGGGACAGGTTTACAAACAGCTGTCTAACTGCAGCCACTTCTGCCATCATTTTGCAAGCCCTATTTTCCATGGCATCTGCATCTGCAAGAGAAACAGAGCCCCACTTTCGAGATGTACGGAGGTTTATTTTTTAAGACGCTTTGAAGCAGTGATCTCATCTGACTAAATGAAGTCGTGACTTGCTGCTGTGCTCGGCTTCTAGCAGCCACTAGACACAGCACATTCCAACCTGCAGCAAGACAGGATTTAAAGGACTAATTTCCCCACAGATAAACAGCAATGACACATGCTCTATTTTATATCCTCCTCCTTCCAAACGGGCAGGATAAGATGCATGACCACCACCTGCCCTCCCAATTCCAACAGAGCAGTGAGATAAATATGCCCTTTTTTGCTGCTCCAAAGGAAAAGGATTTGAGGAATTGCAGGCCAATACCCTGGGGAGAAAAGGCTAACCACCCAGCATTAGGCACATAGCAAGTTCTCATTAAATATGATTAAATCATTGATCGCTCTTTCTCTTTCTTTCAGAGCTAGGGTGTTCATACAGGGGGAAATACTAATATACAGTTCAAATTTATTTATCTCTCTATAGTAGGTAAGAAATGCTGTCTTTCTGTCTGATTCTCTCTATCTACTCAACTCCTGAAAATGTACAAGCTGTCTTGGCATGTACTCTTATAGATCAGTGTCCTTCTTAGCTCCCTGTTTTCCCTCTATACACTTACTTTCTTTGCCTTTTCATTCTTTTTTTTTAATTTAATTTTATTTATTTATTTTTGCTACCAGGAATCAAACTCAGGATCTTGTACTTGCCAGGTAGGTGCTGTGCCGCCAAACCTATGTTCCCGGCCCTGACTTTTCATTCTTATTGTGGCCTTTTTTACTAATTTCTATCTTGCCAAACTGCTTTCAATCCATTTGAAAACAAAGCAGAGCATAAACAGAGATATCAGAACTATTTTTTGCCAAATGAAACACTGAGTGCCCATGGCATCATTTGATGAGTGTCCTCATAGAGATGATGGAACTTAAAGTCTCGATCGATATCCAGACTTGGCATACGTCCTAGAAAATCTAAATTGCATAAGTCTCTTCATACAGGGGTTACTCTCATCACTAGGATCATGTAAAAGCCACTGTGTTCCTTACTGGTCCCGTAGGACTGTAGCACTAAATGATCACATTCTCAATTTGATTCAAATAATAATGGTATAGGTTGCATCTAGATGTCCCCCAAAGTCACACGCGCTTATGAGACTAGGTGGGACTTCTCAGAGTTGGATGGCTCTAGAGTGTGATACTGGGATGAAGGGTGTGTGGTACTAATTGTTCACTGATTGCATTAGCATAGTTCTGGACAAGGATAATGGAAGCCCCACCCTGGGTGGGGGTGGCACTAATCAATAGGTTTCTTTAGCCTGGGTGGAATATAAAGGAGAGAGGGAAGGCAGGCTTGCTGATGCTGCTCCTGCTGCTTGGCTGCTTCCTGCCTGCCCTTGATTGTTTCTCCTCTGCAATGCCCCTCTGTCATGCCACCCTGCTTGGAGTCAGCCGACTATGGAATGAAATCTCTACAAACTGTGAACTGAATTAAATCTGTCCTCCTTTAACTTCAGGTCTCAAGCATTCTGTCTCAGCAACAAGAAAAGTAACTAAGACAAATGGGATCCCCAAACTCAACATAACTTCTAAGAATAAAACTAGCTTAAAGACACACACACACACACACACACACACACACACACAGACACCTTTTAAACAAGGTAAATCATAAGCAATGAATGTGCCTGGCCATCTATAAAAGTAACTGCACTCTAAGAAATGCCCAGAGGTGTTAGCTGATGGAGAAAGGGCTATCATCCAAGTTGAGTCACAATGAAAAGGTACCTGTTTAAAACGCAATCAGCAGCTTTGTGTCCTTCCAGGAAGAGGGCACCCTGACCAGCAGGCATGAATGTGCCCATCCATTTGGCAGGTACAGTATATTTCTATGAGAAATGTATGTGCTCAATTGACACTAGCCATTAAAACTCATTCAGTTTTCTAGTCTTAAGAATCCAGGGCCACCAGGTGGCCTTCTAAGAACAGGGTGTTCTAGGGAGACTTCCCTAAAGTGGGTGTGTATGTGTGTGTGTGAAGAGTTGACACCCAAAGTGTCACAGTCCACTCTATGGTAGGATAGTGAGTTGGTATTTTATACAACTCTTGTTAGGATTAGATTATAAGTTCCTATAAGAATGGTCAGCTACAGCAAAATGGTCCAAAAGTCTCACATTTAGACTTCCGGAAAGAACTGTGATCTAAATCCAGTTACAGACTTCCCAGTTCTACCTCCTGAGAAAACCCTCCAGCTAAATAGACTATATTCTCAGAAAGAGAAGGGAAGCTTGGTCCTTTTTACATAAAGAATCTCTCATTCAGAAGACTTTCCCATCCAGATTGTACCAGAGGTATAAAAGACTTAAAGCAGAATTACCAGCCTTAAATAATATAGTAACACAAACGAAGTTAATCAAAATCAAAAAACAGAGATATCAGAGAAAGACTAATATTATACATGACTATTATTATTACTTAAATGGTTATTAAAAACTAACGTAGAAGACCCAGATAAACAGATTGTCCAAAACCAAAATTTGAAACACAAGGATGATTGTTTCAAGGTTAAACAGATAAATAAAGGAGCAATTTTTTTCAAGACACTAAAGAAAGCACAGATATGGTACAGAGACCGTATACTGATGCCAGTGAAACAGTCTGTGTAAGCCAATTTTTCTGCCCAGTAACTATCTCTGTGGGTCACTTGTTTCCTCTTGAAATCTCTACATGTGAGCAAAGATCCTCCGTGCCACACTCATCTGAGCAGAGACCACACTCATGCCAGCAGAAATGGCTTACCCTGAGGTGCTGTTCACAGACCTACCGTGAGAGCCTGAATCTCCTCCTCCGCTTCCGCAGTGGTCTCCTCCAGCTCTGTCTTCGCCTGCCGAAGCTGGCTCTCCAGGGCAGCCCGGGCAGCCTGCAGGGCAGTCAGCTGGGACTCACGTTCTTGCAGAGACAACTGCAGCTCTGTGAGCTGGCGCTTCAGCTCCAGTTTCTGCTCCTCATGCTCCAGACTGACCTGGAGAAAGACAGAAATGCTCCGTTGACCTTAAAGGAAGACAAACTGAAGATGTGGCCTGCTGTTCAACTTGCAGCTTAAACCTGGTCTCAGAAATAATTTCCCAGCCCTCAAAGTTGGGGTTGGGGGGCAACAGACATGATGGGTCTGACTTCCACGCACCTCAAAGATCAACAGGAGTGAGAACACACAGGAGGATGTATAGTCTGCCTTCCAGATCCTTGCATTCTACACCTATGGTTTCCAACAGCCATTGTTTGAAAACATTCAGAGACAAACAAGTGTATTTGTACTGGACATCTCTAAACATGTATGGCTTTTTTTTCTTGTCATTACTCCCTGAACGAGATAGTATAACTATTTATACAGCATTTGCATTGCATTAGGTAGTCTAGAAATGATTTAATGTATACAAGAAGGATTTAGAGTTTATGTAAGTTATGTGACAGTTTTATGCAAATGAGACTTCATTTTATATAAGGAACTTGAGCATCTGGATTGGTTGGTTTGGTGTATTAGTGTTGTTTGCAATCCTGGAGATTGAATCCATAGCCTTGTGTGCTCTACCACTAAGTTACATCCTTGGCTTGCTGGCTGGCCCTTCCTTCCTTCTTTCCTTCCTTCCTTCCTTCTTTCCTTTCTTCCTCCCTTCCTTCCATTTGTGAGAGTTGCTCCAGCTAACCCCAAACTTGCAATTCTCTTGCCTCAGCCACCTGAGTAGCTGGAATTATAGGTACACAGCACCATACCTGGCTTACACTGCAGATTTTGCTATCACTAAGGGATCCTAGAACCACTCTCCCCTGTGGATATGAGACTATATATACTAACCATCCTTTACAAAGATCCGAACGAGTGGACAGCTCTCAAAAGAAAAACCACACAGCAAAAATTTAAAAATGATAACTATTCTTATTAGAAAAGCAGTCAAATGGGTAAAAATAACATCATATTAGTAACAGAAACACCTTTACAGTTAGGATGCGAATGGACAACAGGCTGAATTATTTTTAAATAGTCATGCTCTGATTTATTCCTATTAGATACCCCACATTAAGGTCACATGTTGAGCTAATAATTCCTCCCTCTGTCCATCCACCCATTATCTACTCAATGTTTCATTCATTAATTTATAAAAAGCTTACACTGCAATTTCTACATTAAAAGGGTTATGGAGATGAAAGATGGTCTCAACCTTCATGAAATCAACCATTTCCATACACTGCAGTTAAATTCAATGGCCAGGACACGCAGGGAGGTTTTGAGAACACAGCAGAGAGGCAGAGAAGGTAATAGTGAATCTGTTAAATTCTCCAAACAAATCTAAAGGAGTCAAGCAGATAAGAAGGGAAAAAAATCCCAGACAGAAGCAAGACATCCAAAAGTCTACCTAAGAGCAAGACCATGGCACATCTACTAACCTAACAAATGCTGACCAACTTGTCCTTGGGACCAAGGCCAAGAAAATAAGAGATGTTCATTGCACTTGAAGCGCTCACTGTCTAAGGAGACAGCCAAGAGGAACCCAGAGTGATGAGCTTAGCACAGTAAGCTGCAGCGATACAAATGGGGCGTGCAGGGAAAAAGACTCCCCAGAAAAGTCACAACCAAGTCTCAAGGAGAAGGAAGAATTGCAAAAGACTTAACCCACAGGAGCTGGTGATAAACTAAAGGTGGGAACGAAGAACAGAGGAGAGTTAAAGGTGTATCCAGCATTTCTGGGCAGACACATTACACATAAGAGGAGGCCACTGGTCACAACATGAAAGAGGAGAGCAAGAGCTAGTTTGAGAAGGAAGACAAGGAATTGAGTCTTAACATGTTGAATTGAGCTTGATGGAAGACATCGAAGTAAAGATGACTAATGACTTTTGCCACAGTGAGTCAGAAACTCAAGGGAAAAGTCAGGGTTACAACTTACATCCGGAAGTCCTCAATAAAGCAGAGATAGCGAAACCAAGACTGCGAGGCCTCTCTAATAATGATGATAAAGACGACAGGGATGCTAAGGATGATGTGAAAGATCGCAAAACACGGGCCCTGCATGCATTCATTTCACCCTCACGAAACCCCAGGAAAGGAAGTCCTGCTATTACCTTCACCTTACAGACCAGCAGGCTGTAGCAGTGAGATATTAGCCAACTGAGCAAATGTCACATAATTTAAAAAAAGGCAGGTGTGGCATTTGAACCCAAGAAGTCTGACTCAAATTCATACTTAGAAATGTTATACTTTACTGCCTGTCTTATTAAAATGCCAGGAGTCAAAACAGGCTAGGATTCTACAGCAAGCCTGAAAATTCCCAATCCTCCCCAGCAAAACCAGAAACAGGTGACAGTGAGTAACTAAAAGGTCACAGATACAGATGCTGGGCAACGAAAGAAAAACTCAGGGGCCCTGCACCCTGGAAACCGCACACACGTTGCTGAAGAAGAGGTACCATTACACAAAAGGTAGGGGAGGGAGCTAAGCATGGTGACGCATGCCTGTCATTCCAGCAGTCAGGAGGCTGAGGCAGGAGGATTGCCATGAGTTTGAGGCCAGCTTGGACTGCACAGTGAGTTCAAGGACAGTCTGAAGACTTTCAAAAGAAAGAAAGGAGAATGAATGAATGAATGAGAGGAGGGGAGGGGGAGACGGTAGAGGGAGAGGAGAGGAGAGCTCCCCCTCCTCAAAAAAAGTTAGCCATAGGCTAAGGGCCCTTTAAGGTAGGCCAAACTTGGAAGCTGAGGCCTCTGCCCTCAATCTCAATAGCAGCATGTGGCCAAGAAAAGACAGACCTGTCTTATTAAATTTAGAGCTAGACTCCGTAACTCCCAGGGAGACTAGAGCCCTGAGCCTCTCATGGAACATTTTAAGTTTCCCCCACCATCCTTGTGGGGCTAGTCACAGCGATTCATGAAAAAGGCAGCAAACTTCCTGGGAACATTTTAATTGCCCAGAGGAGCTGTAGGGCAGGCTGCTAAGACTCACATACGTGGAAAAGGAAGGCAAAAGATAGCAGTGTTCCAGGATAAAGAAACCCGTCTGGATTGTTTATACTCATACTCTGAAGGCTGCTTCTACCAGGAATAGTGAAGATATATCCTGGACAATAAAAGACCAGCAACTATGGCTTTCAGACAATCTCAAATTCCAGGGAGAACAAGAGTCACTAAGGGGTTTGTTAAAAATGCAAATTCCTTTCGCCCTTGCCAATTCCATCTTTAAAAGTTGAAGGTAAACACCTAGGACTCTGCATGTTAAAACACTCCAGGTGACCCTCAAGAAAGGGAATCACACTTCCCCATCTCCTGAGAAACATGAGATGATACCTTTTTTCTGTCCTCTGGAAAAGGACTTCATTTTGATATTCTCATACAAACTAAGACATGTCTAGACATGTTTATTCCTCAGGGTTTAGTCCTCAGACCTTTATGCTTAACAATATTTTCCTTAAGAAAGATCATTTGCTCTTTGAAGAATTCCATCACAAATATTTGAGCATCTACCATGCATGAGACACTGTCTTTATCCCTAGCACAAATGTGCAACTTCCAATAACCTGCTTCTACGTGGCCACCTATGCCTCGCTACTAGGCTGAAAGCCCCCTGAATCAGGAGCTCCTGTCATCACCATTCGGGCTAATAATTGGCACCCAGCACACATTTAACAAATACACAATCTTTGAATGCAGCTTCATGGCTTCAATCATCCTCAACATATATATAACCAAATTTGCTATATTTTCCTCTCAAAAACCTGGCTTTTCTTTCCGGCTTCTTTGTATCTATGAAGAGAATTCCTGTCTACACCTATACCACCCTGAATGCGCCTGATCTCATTGAGGAGAATTTCTTTCATCAAGTAAACCTAAGTTTTGCTTTTGCGCTTTACTCTTCCTCTGTCATCATGAGACCTCTGTCACTGACAAACCCCCACTGTCACTGAGCTACGTTACACCTAACAGTGCTGAGATCCATGGATGGACTACATCGTGTGGCCCTCATTAAAGTCTGGTAAAGGAAGAATCATTCTGCTTTCATTTAACAGATGCGCCAATTTATATGATCCCCACAAGACCCTAGGAAAGAGACACCTCTATCACTAACACATTACCGACAAGAAAACTGGAGCACAGAAACACTGAGCAGCCTGCAAAATTAATAGAGGTTATAAAACTAGTAAGAAGTGGAAACTGATTCTATCAAGATCCATGTGGCATATTCTGTGGTTCTTATTTGCCATGCCCAATGCCTCCTGCATATATACCGATTTATGCTTGAAAGAGGATTGGTTTGAGGCCTGTACCCTCCAACAGAACCTCTTGAGAGATCACTCCTCACTCTCACCTCCCTCAATCTTGTCTCTAGCTCCAGCAGTCGATTCTTGTCACTGTGATCTTGGTGGCTGATTTTCTCCAGCTGCTCTTCCAGCTTTCGGTTCTGGGCTTCCAATTTCCCAGCCTGGGTCTCCAGGTAAAATTTCTGTTGCCTGAGTTCTGAAATCATCTCTTCCTGGGCCTTCCTGGTAGGGGTGGTGGGAGGATCCAAACAAAATCACAGTAATGTCAGAGGTGAATATGTCTCCTTAGGAGGACAGGAAAAAATGGCATCAAATGTGTGCCCTCATTGAGTGAGCTGTGGCCATCCCAGGTTGGCTCCTTCCTGACCTGCTCTCATGGCTATGATTTGAATCTGATAGGAATATGAGAATCTCTCACCTCTGCGATTAAGCACAGAAAGCGGAGTTGCAAGAGATACTAACACTTCAGTTTTTTGGAGACCTTGTCATTTTTTTTTTGGAGAGTCTGTATAGGAGAACAGAAAGGGGGCTTCTAGCTACAAAAATGTCCCCATAGCTTCTTGACATTGGCTCTGGGGAAAAAGGTACAACGAAAACAAAGAGTGCTACTTCTTCTAGCTCCTTATAGGACTTCCTTACCTCATCATCCAACTGCTTATGAGGGTCAAAACTAGAGCAACTCGAAGACTGAAAAGCAGCCTTCCAATCTGGTTTATAGTAGGAGATGTTTTTTGAAAAACCTCTACAGAGAAAAATCTAAGTGGTGGGGAAGAAAAATCCTGGAGATTATAATTTTTCAGGCAAAAAGATTGTGATCAAAGTGCCCTGAATACAGACAGTCCTTGTGAAGTCCAGACATCCGCCCCAGGGCACGGCCTAACTACAGCAGAATGGATGGCCCACCTGGGTGTGCACAGGATCACCTCTTACTAATTACGGGAGGCAAAGTCTGGGGAAGGAGGATAGCAGCTCTCCAAAAGCAAGCTATAAATAGCCTCCTCACAGAGAGCAAAACAGTGGTGGTAATGTGATGTGTTTAAGAAAACCCAACTCAAGAGAACCCACTTAAGAGAGAGCAAGATTAAACAAGTCTGGGAGGGCTGGAGCAAGAATAAATCTGCTCCAGCCCTATCAGACTGAAGGAGAACAAAGTGAATGCACGTGAAAAGAAGACCAAAGTGTGATAACATACACAGAATCTGAACACTTACATATTCCTTTGAGTAAAGAGGCTGCTGTTTGCTGCAAGTTTATTGGCTTCGGAAAGTTCCACAATTCTCTGTTCCAGAGATCTGATCTTGGAATCCATGGCATTGATCATCTGAAACACAGGGGACTTTTGAAACCTCACACACGGACGGGTTATAGCAGAATGGGATTAATGGGCCAGATGAGTCAAGGCAAATGTCTCATCTGAAAGGCTAGTGGTTTGGCCAGAGGAACCAAGGAACTCAACTAGCTCAATCCTTGAAGATTACATTGTCACTCAAACAGCTGGTATTCCATTGTTTCTCCAATCAAAATTAAATGCTCCTCTTCCCACAAGGTGAGTGGTTTACATTAAAAGCACACAGAAGAAACTATTCCAGAATCTGACATCCTATAAATAGAGCCCCTTACAGTTCCCTGGCATCCGCATGTCACCTGGGCCTGCAGAAACCTCTAACTTGAAGTACAAGTTCATATTTATCACACATTTCATATTCCACAACTTTCTGACTCATAAGAACTGGGGGTGGAATAGGGTGCATTCTGGCTAAAAATATACTTTCCCAGGACCCTCCCTTAAGAGATTCTGATATGGGAAGTCTCAACAGGGTATGAGAGAATATAAACACACATAATACAGTCCCATTAAGAAAAAGCATCATAGGTGAATGCTACTAGCTGCAAATTCCTGAAACAATTGCCTAATTGGACTAGAAAGAAGAGAAATAGTCAATTTAGCATGAAAAATGCAGGAAATCAAAGCCATTGGGCATTTTAAAGGACCACATGGTGGGGAGTAGATCATCAGAGTCATTCAAGAAGAGAACAAAACTAGCCACCCGAGCCATCAGCTCCATGGCTTTGAGGACAATCAGTGGTTTCGGAGAAAGCTTCCTGTTTCCTACAAACTCCACAAGCTTACACAGAAGGAAGTCACTGGATAAAGTTAAGTCTTTACAAGTGTGCGGTTCTCAGCAAACTGCAAAAGTACTCCTTCAAAAATTGGCTTTTTGAGTGCTTCTACCTACCGCCTTCTGCTCGCTGAGAATCTTGCCCTTCTCATGGGCCTCCTCTTCGTGTCTCTGCATCAGGTTCTCCAGGCTCTCCTTGTCAGCCAAGTCCTTCTTTATCTGATTGTCCAACACCTACGGAAACAAGAAAAGTGAATTGTTCTGGGAAGCCATGCGGAGGGGAGAAGGAAGTGGGGGCCTCCCAAGCCAAGAACAAAAGAAGGCAAATACTGCAAGTCTGCTGACCAACCAAGATAAAAGATTCAGATTCCACCATCAAAGGGTTAGTAACAGTTGGCCTTTAAGAAGGCCTTTTAAAATCAGCAACCAAAAGACCAGAAAGATATATTCAAAATGAATTAAGACTCCAGAATGAGAGGGGAAAGAAGATCTTTCTCATAAGCTAGACCTCAAAAATGAAGTTCCTACAATTTGCAAATATTACCTGAGGACAGCTTTTTCTTAGCCAGTAAACCAGTGGTTTTCAGAACATTCCTTGATGTTAATTTGTATAAAATTAATTATTGGGGTACGCTTGGGGCTCGTGGGAGGGAGAAAGCTGAAGAGAAGAGAAAGTCTTTGTGACTGAGGCTGAGTTCAGAAATAGCCAGGCACACGAAGATGCTGTCCACCAATAACATAGGAGTCAGTCAATGAATGGAAAAGATAACATAAAAGAAAAGACCTCTTTCCTGTGATCCAGCTAGAAAAAAGAAAAATCAGGGGGAACAGAAACTTTTCCCAGGAGAATAGAAACCATGTGTTCTCAGCGCCGAGAACACCACTGTAAGTATCTATAATCCCCAAGAGGAAAAAGTAAAGTCAAACATTAATGGTGTCACCAACTACCAGCTTGATCTGAAGTTCTGTGAGGCACACAGTTCTACCAGTTGCCAAAACAAGCGAAAAGAAAGGAAGAAAGAAGACATTATAACACATCTGAGCCTTTTGGCTATGACCCTGTGTTTCTCATCACAGAGAATCAATTCTACTTTTGCAAATGATACTACTGCATAAAGAACAGGATATTGGGGATAAAGCTGCAAGAATTGGGGTCATGGACAGGACTGAAATCTGCCTTTCCCACAATGCCTATTGTGAAGAAGTCTTCATAGCTCATGGGGACATCATCCTTAAAAAGAGCCAGTCAGCAGGGAAGGGGCCGACATGATAAAGGGAAGAACAGTCTTCAAAGAAGGCTTTAAACTAGGACTGATAAAAAACACAGAATGGGAGTTGGCAGAAAAGAGCAAAAGGTGAAGAACAGGGTTGTGAGAGGAGGATAGAGCTCAATAGGATGCTAAGTGGCCTCCTCTCTTGGATGTCTGAGTGTGATTCTAAAATTATGAGCAAAAACAGGGTAGCATCAAGGGTATGATCATAATCATAACTAAAATGGATTTATGAAAGCTGGAACCGGAAACATAAAACAGAAAAAGTTAAAAAGAAACAGTTCTGTACAGATTCCAGTAGGGAAGATAGACATGAGATCCTTCCTTAACCTTCCCTGAGATCAATAAAACAAAGTTCTCTCTATCTAGAAGGTTAGTAGAGACCACACAATATCTTTATCAGGCATGTTACTTTTTTTTTAAAAATGATGTGAAAGGCATTTTCAGGGTAACTCTATTCAAAATAAGATCTCAACTTTGATCGGGATGGATACCAGTAAGATATACAGTGAACCAGAAGGCATAAGTCTGATTGAGGACCATCTCTCAGCTTTGATAGGTTTCAAATGGCAGAAGAATGAACAAGATGAACTGGGTAGGAGGGAGAGCAATGAGAGATCCCACCAAAGATGCTTAAATCAATGTAAGATAAAATATGGCTTTAACAGGAACATCGGTATGAATTTTATAAAGGGCTATTGTCACCATCCAAAGGTATCAGTGGACTACTATATACAGGCTCATCATTTTCATAAAATTAGTTTATTGCCAAGGTCAAAGTCTAGAAGCCAATAAAAATTCCAATCTAAAAAGAAAGATTGTATGTAAAATTTTAAAGGTACTAAAGTGGTGATGGGTACAGGAGAACAGTTTGAGGTCACTTCTGGATTACTGTCCTATATTTCTTTCAATGAAAAGTAACTGAATGTCATGCCAAAGTGGTGATGGTTGGCAATGCTGAGCAACCATGTGTTCGACTCCCCAAGTAAAGACCATTTGTCTCTGATGATGCCAATCAAATCATGAATGGATTATCACAAAAATCAACAACTCTTTCAAGATCTGTACTGGGAACAGGGAGAGATAACATTTGAGATATAACGACCAATGCCAGATTCTCAAGAAAGTAAGAATGAATCAAAGGCTTGGTGAGAATTAGAAAGTGCAAGTTGAGCCAGGTGTAGTGGCGCGCACCTGTAATCCCAGCACTCAGGAGGCTGAGACAAAAGGATCACCGTGAGTTTGAGACCAGCCTGCGCCATCCAGGGAGTTCAAACTAAGCTGGATTATACAGTGAGACCCTGTCTCAAAATTAAAGAAAATGCAATGTGATTTTAAAAGGAGAGTGATGGCTGCCATTGGTTTCTGATAACACAACATTTCCCCTGGGACCACTTAAAGGTTGTTAACAGAGTGAAAGATTTCAGACAAAATCTAACTGAAAGCAAAAGCTGGAAAAAGGATGATACAAAGCTGATTTTGATGTTTTGCTTTGTTTTGTTTTTGCAGTACTGGAGATTGAATCCTTGACCCTGACACTGAATGATATCACCAGACCTTCTTTTATTTTGAGACAGGTTCTTATTAAGTCACTAAGTTGCTTAGTTCAGGCTCAGTTTCACTATTTTCCTGCCTCAGTCTCCCAAAGTGCTAAAATAACAGGCCTGTATCACCATGCTCAGTTTCAAAAGCAGTTTTTAAACTAAGGCATTTATTAAACCAAATTGGAGCTTCAGTTTTGGTTTTGGGGGAGTGAGGGGTTGGTTTGGGTTTTGGCTTTTTTGAAGATCTTGCTACATAGTTCAGCCTGGCCTTAAACTCACTATGTAGCCCAGGCTGGCCTCAAAAACTCACAGCAATTCTCCTGCTTCTACTTCCCAAGTGCTAAGAATACAGGCATGTGCTGCAGTGCATGGCATGAGCTTCAGTTTTGATAACCTCAAAGGTCAAGAAGAAACACAAATCAAAACCCAGAGTTCCCACTAAGGAAAGCATATTTTCATCCAAGGGCTAAAAAAAAATACCCATTAATGATTTTCCAGGAAAAATGGACAATTCCCCAGGCACTAAATAAAACAGGGACCATGAAAAATAAGTGCCAGTAAGAATTAAAAGCATCATCTTACAGCAATATATGCACACCCACATTTATAGCGGCACAGTCTGTAATAGCTAAATCTTGGAAGTAGCCCAAGGGGTCATCAGTTGATGAGTGGATAAAAAAGATGTGCATTTTTTTGTGTTTTTGGTTTTGTTTTGTTTTTGGTGCCGAGGATCAAACTCATTACCACACGCTTGCAAGGGAGGCACTTATGCCTCCAAGCTAAATCCATGGCCCAAAGATGTGATTTTTTTAATACAATGGACTAATACTCTGCCATAAAGAAGGCTAATAAGCTTGAGACATTTCTAGCTAAATGGATGCACCTTGAAATAAACCAGATACATATGTTTAAAAACATTGTTTCTCCAATGTAAGAAATCAAAAATGTAAATAAAATGTAAAACTATATAGTAGAAATCGTCAAATAGGAAGAAAATGTTCAAACGGGAAGGGGAATGAGGGATGAGGAAGGGGGAAAGGAAGGAAGGGAAAAAATGAGAAAAGAAGAAAAAAATGGAAACAAATCTTTTGTGAATAAAGGGGAAAGTGGCTAAAGGAAGGTCAGGGAAATGGGGGGGAAAAAGTCAAGTTATATCATATTCAGGTACAAATTCCCTAGAATGTGTACCTAAAGTATACCAATAAACTTAATTTTTAAAAAATAAATGATAGAAACAGAGCAAAAAAAAAAAAAGACCTTCAAAATATATAACATCAAACAACAATGAATGGATAAAACAACTGATACAGTTCAAGAAATAAAAGACAGACTAGAAAATAAATTTATGGAATAAAAAATTACTGCTTTTGTGTTTTAAGAAAGGATCTCACTAAGTTGGGCCCAAGCTGGGCTTGAAATAGTGATCCTTCTAGCTCAGTCTCCTGAGTGCTAGGATTCATCTAGGATCATGTCTGGAATATTGTTTTAAATAACCTAGTAAATTTGAGGATGGACCAAATAAAATGTCTATGAATAAAAAATACTATTACTGAAATTGAAAACCCAATAGATGGATTTAACTGTAGACTAGAAAGAATTAAAAAACTGGAAAATAAGTCAAGAACTTACCCAGAATATGGCAGAAGGAGATGAAGAAATTAAAAATACATAAAATGATAAACTAGAGGTGATCTAACACATCGCAAATCAAATCCTCAAAGGGAAAGGAAGAGAAAATATTTGAGATATAAAGAGCACTAATTTCTTGGTATTGATTTAAAATAAAAGAGATACCAATCTATTCAAAATCCCATAAATTGCAAGCACAATAAATAAAAAGACATCCATATCTAGAAACCTCACAGTAAAGCTTCAGAAGAATTAAAAACAACATGAAAATTTAAAGAAACAGCCAAAGAGAAATATTGGAGTTTTCCAACATTTGACCGAGGTTGGACTGGCAAATGACTTCACAGTGGCAATACTAGAAGCCAAAAGTGAAGGAACAGTATCTTTAAACAGCAGTGCAAAAAGATACAGGCTTATCTAGAATTCTAGCCCCAGTCACCACCTCTTCAACAATGAGAGTGAAATAAACACCATTTCAGACAAACAGGACAGAGAACTTATCACTAGCAGATCTTCACTAAAGAAAGTTCTCAAGAACATACTTTAAACAAAAGGAAAAAGAAGCAAAAGTCTGAGATGCAGCAAGAAAATAAAAAACAAATGTGGTGAATGCGTGGCTAACTCTAAAGCATCGTGGACAGAATGACAGTAGGTTTGTTTTACAAATTAAAGGCAGAATTGTAGTGTATCATAACATCTTTTTCTTTTCTCTTCGTCTTTTTTTTAACCTTAGATCCCCGCCCCCGGCCCCAAGCCTTCCACCACGGAGTCAGAACAACATTTGCACCAAACAATCCTTTGGCCTAACAAGAAGTGACCAAAAGTGTCCGGGATGGGAAGGGAGCTACATAGCACAATCGGGGGAACACCAAGGAAGATCACAAAGTGTCTTTACTTTAATTTTCTCCTCGTAGTGCTGTTCTTTCTGCTTCAAGTGTACTTCTAGGTGCTGGGCTGACACTTGGGCCTCCCGGTGTTTCTCCTCCAGCTCCTGGACACAAAAGAACAGGTGGTCAGGTGTGCAAAGGGAAGGACACACTCAAAGTATGTTAGTCACTCACAGGAAACATGACTTTGGCACACGTGCCACAGATGACAGGCAGCTGCTCCTCCATTACTAGCCTATGGCTCTTGGGAAGGAAATCACCACCATGCCTTGACCCTGGATGTCCCAAGTCCAAGAAGCCACACACAAATATACACACCGCTAGTGGGCCATGAGGCCTGGGATCAGAAATACGTCAGTGTGAGAGGTCAAACAAAGGCAGTTGTTTAACTTCACATGGAGAAATAAGAATAACAAGACAACATTTGAAAGTTTAGCACAAGGGGCCGGGGATATAGCTCAGCAACACAGCACCTGCCTGGCAAGCGCAAGGTGCTGAGTTCAATTCCCAGCACGGAAAGAATAGAAAAAGAATGGAAACAGAAAGTTTAGCACAGTACAAAGCTCCTGACCACTGTCTTGAGTCTCAGGCCATTTTCACTGTTATGACAGCCTTAAATGAGAAAAATAATTTTAATTTATTTTATGCTTCCCTCATTAAAAAATTATTGCTCAAGAACCCTACCAAACAAGGAAAACTAATGTTATGATTCAAGCACTTTGAGTTTTGAATGATTATTTTCACTGGCTGGTATATGAAGAATGTGAATGTCAGGAGATGTGCATGTGGTATAATATTTACATGAAAAGATGCTAATGGAAACAAACACAGACACAAAATACACTGATAATGATGAAAGTGCACACATACACTTTGAAGATGGGAAGAGAAGCTGGAGTATTACAAACAGCGCACATTTAAGGTTCTCTTAGTTCTTTCATTGTTGAGTTTTCTGCTTTTACACAAATTGTAATTCATTTGAAAATTATACCAGTTCATTAGCCAATGTATTATAAATTGATCCTTTAAAAGACAGTGTTCAATTCACTGCAATGTTCTCTAAATGCACAGATAGCAGCACCTAAAGTTAATTCTTATAAATCTGGACCCATTAGTTAATTACTGATATCAAGAGTCATTACTCCGGGTTTTCATCTCTTCATACTAGTATGAATCTTTTTCTTTAAAGTGGAAGCAATTAAGAGAATTTTGAAGAATGAGGAAATTATGCAGGATGTGTCCATAAAATGGGGGCGGGGAGCACCGTGAAATTCACATGCACACAAAATGTTAGTGATTAAGCTTTTGAAAGTCTAAAGTCTGCAAGCATGGGCTTTGCTTTGGGGACCATTAAAATGTTCAATCTTAACACCAGGTGCACAAAATCCATTGCAATTTCACAGATGTGAGCGTGGAAAGTTGAACATAAACAGGATTCTAATTAATAAAAACATTTTTAAGGGCTTTATGATACTCACTAAAGGATTGCCTACAATGACTTCTTTGATTAAAGGAAAAGACGCTGCTGTAATAAGAACTCCAATTATCTGTTTTGAAAGCTCTTATTAGAATAGCAAATATTTTAAGGCAAATGGTATTTTGGAATCTGTTCCCAATCATCATCATTATATAACAGCATTAAGGACCACTCTTTGCCCATGTCCTAGATACTCTGAAGCCTCAGCACAGGATTCTTGAGCAAAATGCACCTTCCGTTAAGTCACAATCACAGAGTCCTCGGGCAGGTGGTAAGATACGTTAATAAGGAAATCTGCTCATTTTTACTTTTACTTAGAAATCACTTCACAATCATCTTCTCTGAGTTTCAGTCCTCAAAAGGTGGTACAGAAATCAGAATCTAAAAATATGCCCAAAACTCAGATACCTGAGACTAATAACTTTAAGATTAAATTTCTGTCCTGTATATGAATAGAAGTTTGTAACACATAATCCAGAAATCCAGAAATGCAGAACTCTATATTGCAATTTTTAGTTGCAAAGGAGCCTTTGAAAAGCAGATACTTTAAAGTCTGCTTGGTAGTTTGGCATTTTTTGTTGTTGTTGTCATTTTTTAAGCATATCTTTTTCTATATGTATCGGATCAACTCTTCAGTCATGTTATGCAAATACTGTTGTTCGGGGCTACATTTCCAGCTTCTGGAATAGTGCCTGACACATAGTAGAAGCTCATTAAATATTTGTTGAATGAATGAATGAACACATCACCATTAAACAGAGAAACCGTCAAACAGAGTTACCCACTTCGTTTGTACCAAGCAAAGGACAGCAGTGGTGAGTTCTACTTTTACTCATGATAAAATTCACACATTTGACAATAGTCCAGAGAAACTTTGACTATGGAACAAGAGAACAGAAAGAATAGACTAACAGTCACATTTGTCTTTGTGTGCAGACAAAGGCTGGGTGTCAAAGCAAAACAATTTAACCAACACCTCTTTTACCCATTGTTCAAAAACATCCACATATTGACGAGTATACAGAGAAATGAACCAAGTGTCAAAAGGTTTGGGTTGGACTGAGTTTAATATCAAGTACTACATAAGTTGCTCGCTCTTGAGTTCACATACTTGCTGGCACCTTGTTTCCCAGAAGTGATGCAAAGACAGAGAGAGAGAGAAAGTGGCCTGTTTACCACCTCGCCTCCTTATAGTAAACAGCCAGTTACCCAACAGTCTCTCCTAGGAGCAGGACAGGAGGGGTCATTAATGGACCACAGGTCATCACTGAGTCTCTCAAACATGACATCAAATTTCTGGCTTTGCGAATGAAATCCAAGGAGAGTTCTTCAAAGATGCTGCTCTCCTCCCTAGCAAGAGTAAAACCTCAACACACCTGCACTTCCACAATCCAAGCCTTCCTCGATTGAGTTAATTTAGTCATTAGAACCTGAGACAGAATCAAGAGGATTAGAAACCTAAAAGAGGACCTACTACATCTAAGGAAATTGAAGATATAACAATAATAACCAAACGTAGCCGAGACCGAGAGTGAGGGGGTGATCACTGATCTATGACAAATACTACTCTGAGAAAAACAATTCTGTATGACTAATTTCTTTCTTATCTATATACAAAAATCTGAGTTTTGATCTTAAAGGTCTAAAGTCACAGCTTTTTAAACTGACATGGCAAAGTTAAGAGCCACACAAAGCACTACTACCAGAAGAATATAAATGTGCCTAGAAAAATGTAACAAAAATCATACCTCTCCTGGCAATCCAGGAGCTAGTCTTTTTGTTCTTATTTCTAATAAAAACTCTCCTAACTTCCAAAAAAAAGAGCACATTCTACTAAAGAAAAAAAAATGCCAGCCAGTAGCAAACAGAACAAAAAACATTGGCAGACCTAGCACTAGTACTGAAATGTCCAATAGTTATTAATACTGTTCTACAACATGGCACACACTGAAAACACCTCTCTTAACCTATTTGGTGATACCGCCCCTATGATCGCATTTAGATCTTGTTTTTACCCCCTTCCCTTTGCAACCTCTAACCTGTTATCTGTGAACTTTGCAACTTTTGTTCCTGCTCACCAGAATTTTATCAGCCATCTGCTGGATCTGTTGGGACTTTGTCTGGATGTCATCCTTCAGTCTGTTTTCTCTACGCTCCATGGTCTCTAGTCTCTTTACCTTGTTCTCCAGAGAATGGCGGCGTTCCTGTAGATCATGAATCAATCAGAGAGTTTTAATGGAGCAACCACTATGGGCATTTCACCTGCACCGAGGGAAAGAGCCCTCAGGAAACACACACTCAGATCAGGAAGAAAAGTCTCAGGCACCTGAAGCAACAGCAAGGAAAATAAGACTCTGCGATCCAGGTGCTCAGCTGTATAGATTACATGAGTGCATTCATTCATTCAAATATTTACCAAGCACCTACTATCTGCAAAGTACCACACTAGGCATCACAGAAAATATTGAGAGGAAGATGATGTAACTCCCACCCTTAGAAAAGATAAGACAAACATAAATAAACACAACAGGTTGAGAGGGAAAAGAGCCACAAGGCGAGCAGCTACAAGGTACTGTGGGAGGTAGCAAGCAGGAAGGAGGATGCTTAACCACACAGTTGAGTGATGGGATGACAGGGGTGTAAGCACTGAAGAGGGATGGCGAGGGTGGATAGGAGCAGGGAGGACAGGCAGAGGGAGTGGACGAGTCATGCACAGAGGGAGCAACACGGAGATCTTCAAGGGTCAATTTAGGTCTTAGATGTAGGTGCAGCATGGGACAGGAAACAGCAGGTAAAAAGGCCAAAGGACAGCATTTGAGGGTCGAAATTCAAATGGCTGAGTTTTATGGACCAGATTCAAGGGTGCACCTACGGTATATGGAACCCCTACAGGGTTTGGGATGGGATGGGTCTCTGGGGGTCTGTGAAGATGCACAGAATGAACCAGCTGGGAGGAAGGAGAGACCATAAGCTCAAGGTCAAGAAACCACTGCATTTGTTTAGCTAAGAGGAAAGGGTGCACAGGATGATGGGACAAATAGGGTGTCTGTATTTATAGGACCAAATGATTCACAGAACAGCGGGGTCTGAGGACGAGCAAATAACAAAAAAGGTCTCAAGGTTGAGGTGACCAAGACAAGGCTGGTGGCCCTGACCTATCTAGGAAACTGAGAAGGGGAATTAGCAGGTGAGGGTAGTCTCTGTGTTCACTTTAAATTCAAGGCACTACTGAGGCACCCATTCAGGATTTCTGGGGAGCAGTAGATAAGAGTCAAGAACATGGTGAGAACAACCCCAAAGAGCCATGTGCTCGTAGATTCACACCCAGACTGTAATGGGGAAATGCAAAGATCCAGCAATAGGACAGTGACAATAACTATGGAGTAAGCATTCTGTGGGACAAACGCCAAGGGCTAGGAGAGGCAAACACACGTAAAGAGGAAGTGTTACCTTTTATTCTATATTCGTCTATATTGTTGAACTTTTCATATTGAAAAGACACTCCTGTATTTTCAGTATAATTATATAAGTGATTTCAACAACAATAACAACAACAACAACAAAGAATATGAGGGGGAGAAAAGGCCCAAAAAAGTGATCTGAGAGTTGTCAACACATGGGTCATAGTGAAATCTTGAGAATTAATACGTTAAGAACATTCTGGGAACAGTAAGGCACAACAGAGGGAAGAGAAAGAAAAAATCAGAGCTAGAGTCACAGTGAGCCTAGAAAAATACAAATTCTCCCAGGTTAGTGAGGAGGTCAGAGGAAAACCAGCACCAGCAGGAAAGCTTTGGTTGAGACATCTTTCAACTTGGAGCTGCTAAAAGAGATCTGCCTTTCCTCTTGGGAGGAAAGGTTTCCAAGCCTGTCAAGTTTGAAAGGGATCTTTTAAAAGAAAGCAGTATGGTAAAAAAAATAAAATAACATAACATAAGCAAGCGATGGTTCGGCAGTTCCTATCCCTTGGCACAGCCAGGCTCAGTCGCAGGGTCACTTGGGGATGAGGGCTCAGTCCACAGCCACCTGGAGACGCCCTAGCTCACCTCAGCTTCAACCAGCTTCTTCCTTATGCCTTCGGAAGAGTCTTCTCTGTTCTGCAGCTTCTCCAGCTCTCTCTCAGCTCGCTCCTTTGCCTGACGGATATTCTGCAGCAGCTCAGTGGCCTCTGTGCTGGCTTTTACTGCCTACCAGGAGACAAAAGCATGGGACATGGATGTCCAAGTTTATCCATGTAAAAAAGGTGGTGACAATACCTTAAATAGAAAAGGTAGGTAACGCCAAGTATATATTACATCTGTTTTTCAAAAAAAAAGGACTCATTTTATTCTGCATTGTACATATACTTCATAACATGGTTGAAGTTGGAAAACATCCTACAGTTAAAATCGATATGCATTATTTTTCTTTTTGGGATACATAACAGCATATCCGACAATCTTTTGCATCTCCAACTTGATGCAACATAGAGAATGCAAACAAAAAGGTCTAGATGCACTGATCTACCTAGGAATTAATGCACTTACTGCTGGTCATAATTTTCTTATTTAATTATCACATTTGCTAATCTACCTATGGGAATTTTGTAACACTTTTTCTTCATTTTAAAGAGAAAAAAAAACACAATGATTCAAAATTTCAACACAAGATAGGACAGTCACAATGGTTCACACATTGCATATTGTTATCTTCAAAGTACAAGATATAGGTATGAAAAATTATCCAGACAATATAGGCACAAACCTTTCTTTTCAATGAACTAAGAGAAAGTAGTGGTATAACTATCTTAACTATCTTGCATGTATGTGTATGTGTATATATATATTTTTTCCTTTTCCATTCCTTCTTTTCTCCTTTCCCCAATCCCAGCTGTTCTTTCCTTTTTGATAATTTCTTCTCATTTCACAGTATCTATTGTACATTTTGGGTCTTACCTAATCTTCCAGCTTCTTACACTAGGAAGAGAATACAATATTTACGCATGTGAGTCTGATTTATTTCACTTATGAGTATGGTCTCAAGTTGCTTCCATTTATCTATAAAAAGTCCTTTATAGCTGAGCAGTACTCTATTGTATAAAAATACTACATCTTTTTTATTCATTTCTCAGTTGATGGGCATTTGGGTTGCTTCCAAGATTTAGCTATTACAAACTGTGCTGCTATGAACATGGATGCATATATATATATATCACTGTGGTATGATGTTTTTTAATTCTTCTGGGAAAATACCAGAAGGGGAATAGCTGGTCGAATAGGACCTTCAATCCTAGTTTTCTGAGGAATTTCCACACTGATTTCCACAGAAGTTAAACCAATCTATACTTCCACCAACAGTGAAGAATGGTTCCTTTTTCCCCACAACCCCTCCAGTATTTGTTATTGGCTGATTTCTTGATGAGATCCATTCTTTCTGGACTAAGATGGAAGCCCAGTGTTGTTTTAATTTTCATCACTTAAATGACCAATGATGTTGAACACTGTTTCATATATTTATTTGCTAATTGTATTTCTTCATGTCTGATGCCCATTTTCAGATCGGGTCTTTGAATTTGGGGCCTGATTTTTTCTAAGTCTTTATATGTTCTAGATAGAGGTCCTTTGTCTGAGGAACAGTTGGATAAATTTTTTTCCCATACTGTGGTTTGTGTTTTCACTCTGTTTGTGATATCTTTTGATGTGCCGAACCTTTTTAATAAGAT